>NC_138576.1:69206591-69806591 GCF_964289735.1 Phaethon aethereus | reverse complement strand
AAAGAATTGACAGTGATTTTTGTTTAAATGCAAGTACCTTTGAAGACTGCCATTTTTTTTTTAAAGAATTATGTATTTAAATTCCATTTCTAAGCAGAATAGATGTTGACCACTGTGCATATTCTCCTTAAGAAGAATGCAATCTAAAACCTATTTTCAGTTCCCCAAATACAGTGAAAGACTGACAAGCTAGTCTGATTAAAACTAGCAAGGCCTCTGGTTCTGTATTCTTCTTAAATGAGCCAAGATGAAGCGTCAAAAATAGTGTTCAGAATCCTGTCCCCAGCCACCGCATCACAGCTACTATACAGTGCATCATCACTTTTCTTCCTCTTCCTGTGCCAGCAGTTTTTGCAAAGATAAAGAGCCCTAGAGGGTCTTTCTTCTTATGCATCATCCAGCAACACAAGGGAAATTTTTCAACTCTTGAACAGCAGTATTCAACTGCTCGTCTCCGGAGTCCAGTTCACTGCCTAAAATTCCATTTGTACCAAGACCTCTGCCCCAGGGAGCTGTTGACTCTTCTGATGTCTTCCTCCATACGTATGGTTTTAGCAGTCATCATAAGAATGTAAGAATGGTGCTAGAGCTCAGACCCAAAGCCTTTGTAGTCCGCTCTCTTTCTCCAAAAGTGAGCAGTAATGGAAGTTGCAGGACAATAAAAGAACAGAAAAATAAAAGGGCAAGTGTATAGTACCGATTCTCGGCTGTACCCTCTCAGCTTTCTACAATCAACTTGGCTTCTGTGTGAACAGCTTTGTAGATTTTTCTTTCCATTAATTTGTCTAATCACTTTTTGAAGCTTTGTAAGTCTTCAGCAACCACAATGTTTTGTGGCAAGTTTTAGTTTGGTCATGCACTGTATGGAGAAAAAATATTTTTTTGTTCTGCTTCTTGATAATTTAATGTACAAGAACCTTTGCTCTTGCGTTACGAGAAACAGCAGATGACCATTCCCTCTTTGCCTTCTCTATGCCAGTAAGGATTTAATAAATCTCCATCATATTCTCCTAGTTGCTTTTTCTGAACTAAGTGTCTTAGTCTAGTTATTTGTTCTTTCTACCACAGCCATTCCAAATTTTTAATCATCCTCATGGTCTTTCCCTGTGCCTTTGCCACTTCTCCTTTTTGCAACAGGGAGATTAAAAATGAGGCAGACACCAGCTTGGATGTATACAACAGCATATTGATATTTTCTTTTTTTTTTTTTTTATTTCTTTCCTAAAAAAACATTGGGAATTATTTATTTGTTACAGAATTATAGGGAATAATTTCATTCTGATATTTACTGTGTATTAAAAAAAAGGGGCATCACAGATGCTTAGCAGGAGGTACTAGCCTAACATGAAACAAGGGCTGGAAGGCATATTTCACTTTATTCCAAAAGGTAAGGACTGCAAGCTGGTCTGTTCCTTTATGAGACTGAAACATGGTCAATAACCTACCTTGCAGATTATTTTTTTTTTTATCTGTAAGAGTAGGAAACTAAAAAGATTTTTGCCAGTAATGTGAACCAAACACCCACAACGTCCAAATTTTCACCATCCATCAGACTTAGAACACCTCCGTAGCACTGACATATATTACCTAGACAGAATACAGGAGTTTTTAATCAACACCATCTAAACCGTCTACATTTTTGGTATTAAAAAACCCAACATCACCACCTCTCCACCCCTCTAAATATAAAAACCACAGCACTTCCATGGTCCATTGCATTTTACAAAAGCACTAAATCCTCTGAAAATTTTAGAATGGGAATCTGACAGTCAGACTGCTTGCACTTGCTTTCCTTTTACCTGCACGTACTATGGATGAATGAAGACGTTCATCCAAAGCCATATTTCCAATAATGCGAATTATGTTCCTTTGTATTTTTGCCGAGTCTTTACGTAGCTGGTATATCCTCTGTAGTAGCTGAAGGCCTCCTTTAGCTTCAATTTTATCACAGTGAGAAGAAATCTAGCATTATACAGTAAATACAATGACAATAAGTAGATGTTCTGTAAAAGGTTCTTTGAGATGCTGTTAATTCACAAATTCAGGAATTCTAAAGAGACGATATGATGCAGAGCCCTTATTCCATTATTCTATTACATAGAATTTCTTATTAATCTAGAATTTATTATACTGTTGAAGAGGAAGTAAATATTTTAATATGCTAAGTGCATGACTTCTATGGATTTGAAAGATGCTGAGTACCTTTGCTTTGCTCTCCTCCACATCTGAGGGAGATGAGGTTGCTTGCCACTTGGCATGATCAAATTTCAACTAAAGTTCAAGAGTCTGAACAGGACAATTGTCTGCATTTGTTAAAGCATTATCTCAACCAGAGCTACTTGTCTTCCTGTTCACCATCCAAAATACAATCATTATAATCCCTTCTCTTTGAAATACAAAGGTATTTCTACGTTCCAAATAGTACTACTATCATTATTGATCTTAAGGGCAACAATAGATTCTGGTCCAAGCAGATGAATATGCACCAATTAGTTGCAGTGTCAATTACTAATACTAGCCAAATGCTTGTAACTTGAACATGTTGTCTACAGTGCTTAAAAAATATGTGGTAGTCATGGAACCACTAATGTCCTCAAGTCTGTGGCTTTCAACAAAGACAGACACACACTGGGAATGAGTACAGTCACAACTTGTTTAAGCTGAAAATCTGGAATATTACAAATTCTAAACTAATCAGAATTTCTATGTATATGGAAGAGGTTAAAGTAATACTGGTAAACTGCACTTTATCCATTCCTACTACCAATAACAATGTGGTATTCTCAACACTTTTTCTCAATGTTCTAGGTTTCTGAGCAATTAAGTGCATGCTGAAGAGTGCAGCAATAGGAGTCAAGAAGAATCATTGTTACAAAAAAATCTTCCATACTTTTCACCTGTGTCTGCAAAGAACATACTGGTCCTGGAAAGATGCACTGCATTTAGCTGCATGTTGTGCAATATTCTGCCCAAAGGCAGTGACCCTTGAAGGACGGACCTTTGTGAATGGTCAGCGCTTGCATTTCATTCTGGCTTCTGATTAGAGTGAATTCATGGGGCTACTTTGCTTTCTGGAAACCTGGCACTAGAGTTAGATTAAGAGCCATAAGAAGTGACAGCTTGTAAGCTTTCTGAACTGATGTACACCAACTCAGACAAATCCACACACTCTTTGTACTGAGAATTTTACATTGTAAGTGTCTTGCTTACTGAGAAGCTACAGAGTGGAAACACTGTTTCCTCATGGTAGCCCTACACAGAAAAGACTTGTTAAAGCCATCTGGACTTCAGGTGTTCTCTCCCGCTTTTCTTTGTCAGAGCTGCCCCATTCAATTCTTGAAAGACATATATACAGGTATATTACAGGGGAATCTATACAGGCTAATTAGAAACAATAACAGGACTTACATACACTTCCCATGAGATAAAAATGAATTTGTTATGCTGCCTTCCAATTCACACCAGTCTCAGTTATCTGAACAGCCTTACCGAAGGGGTGAGGGACAGGAGACAAGGAAATGGCAACTCCTTCCCCTTATATAAGAAAGCATTACAAAGGAATGTTTATAAATGTAGCTTTTCAGTTACAGTTTAAGGGACAAATTACCTTAGAGTGCTGCACTAAAGCTTGCAAGCAAAAGAGTTCCACTGTCTCTGAAGGAATTTTACTCAATGTTTCACAATATGGAAGTCCATTTCCTCCGAAACACCATAAGCCTCCCTGAAATGAGAACCAGTAAAAATTATACCACATTCCAAATGGCTACATAAAATAAGCATTTCTAAACTGAAACATTAAATATGTAATGATCTATAGAAATTGCTATAAAGACTGCATAGCATGCATGCATTTTTCAAATTGTACAAATTACACAACAGTACACCATAAAAATATCTACTATTTTTAAATGAAAATATTAAATAGATTTTCAGTCAGTAGCCTCCATAGTCCATAGCCTCCATTAACTTCAAAACATACAATAAAGGGCGAAAATGTAGGATTTTCATTTTGTTAATGAATGTCTTCTTTTATGATTGTTTGCTTAAGCAAAAAAGGCAAGAATCAGACTGCATCTAGACTTCCATAGTTGGAAAAATGAGAAGAGGAGGAAAGAAGATCTCCAACACAGCGTAGTCCCTGAAGACCAGTCTGTCTCAATCATGCAATAGGAAGACCAGCATAACCTCAATAAAGAACAGTTTTCTAGAACAGTGTGGTTATCAAAATGCCTCCAAGTGTGGTGTCTTACCAAAGCTCCATTTGTATACCAGGAGCTCTGGCTGTGAAAACAATAAAGGAGTCACAGTGTAAAAGTATTACACATAATTGTGTCATAAGAAATAAGGAGTTATTGCACTCTGAAATCTCTAAAGAAAGCCTGCCAGGCATCATTACTAAAATATGACAGTAATTTTCATTATTGCATCTTACAAAAAATAATAATCACCAATTTTAAAAATCACAACTTTTTAAGAAAAAAAAATAAACTGCACAAGAGGTAGTGGATGACAATGACACTACAATTACTATTTTTAAGCAATAACAGCATTTTAAAAGGCATTCCTAAAGCCACTTAGGAAGTTGTTGGACAGATCAAGCTGAAGAATTCCTAAGTTCCAGGTCCAAACAGATCACTACACTATGCCAATTCTGGTTTTGGCAACACTGATCTGTTACAAGGAGGCATTTCCATGTGATATAACAGAGTTTACTATTTAAGGTGTGCTAACAACTTATCAGTTTGCTAGTAAGACTTAGTTTAATCACCTCAGCAGTAAAAGAACACTCAAACAATGGTAAGATGAAATGTGAAAAACATTTTATCACCACTGCAAAGGGAAGAAAATGTTCTGGACAAAATGTTGAAATATCTGCTTTATGGGAAGACGTGTAAGTAAAGATAAACAAGCTTTCAAGCACATAGACTGTATCATAGAATAGTTTAGGTTGGAAAAGACCTTTAAGATCATCAAGTCCAACCATTAGTCTAGCACTGCCAACTCCACTACTAAACCATGTCCCTAAGCACTACACCTACACAACTTTTAAATACCGCCAGGGATGGCAACTCAACCACTTCCCTGTGCAGTCTGTTCCAATGCTTGATAACCCTTTTCTAATATCCAATCTAAACCTCCCCTGGCATAACTTGAGGCCATTTCCGCTTGTCCTATCACTTGTTACTTGGGAGAAGAGACCGACACCCACCTCACTACAACCTCCTTTCAGGTAGTAGTTGTAGAGAGTGCTTGACAATCCTTTCAGTGAAGAAGTTTTTCCTAATATCCAATCTAAACCTCCCCTGGCGCAGCTTGAGGCCATTTCCTCTTGTCCTGTTCCTTGTTACTTGGGAGAAGAGACCGACACCCACAAGAGATTTTATGTATGTTGTACAGTCACAAAGTCTCTGTATTTCTTTTCCTCTTGTAATGCTCAAAAATATGGAAGTAGGTTTGTATCTGAGCTCTGCAGGAACAAAGAACCCAAATAGTTCTGTTATGCAGGTGGGAACTCACCCTTTGTGCAGCAAGAGTCTGACTACTCTCACGTAAAGCAAGAGATGTGAAGTACTGGACACATGGATCAAGACCAGTCTGAGGTAAAGATACTAACAACAAGCGAAGTTCATCTTCTATGGGATAATCCTGTGAGAAGTAACCACAAATAGCTCTTAGTTCCATTCAAAGAACGAAGTAAAACACAGAGAAAAGAAAGATCTGAAATAATGAAATCAGCCATATTAATAAGGCCATAAAATAGGAACCCTGAACTTGAGTGCTTTGCAATCACCCACCAATCATACTGCTGTAAAAATAAAGTATATACACAACCATATACTAATATACTTTAGTACTTCAGGACTGACAGGTACAGATCCACCATCATGTAATGTTACAAGAATAAGAAACCAAAAAATGAAAGTATCAAAGCTGGTTTTCAGCATTTTGTTGATTAGGTATTCTCTGACAGGGACTTTTGCCAGCATTCACTCTATTAGCATTACAAAAGACCTCTTATATTATGCTTTGTGTGCCAATTCTATTTATTGAAGAAGCTGATTTGATGACATGATTGCTCAAACCATCATACACACACACTTACTAATTAACATAAAAACAAAACAAGGTCAAATCTATCCCATATAGATTCGCTGGTACCCAAAAGCTGGCAACAAAGAGGTGGGCCTACAGCAGCCCTAGGTATAAAGAAAACTAGGGTGGTAGATCTTACTGTAAGTAAAGAGGATCGAGAAGAGCCACACCTCACCTCAGCCTCTGGAGGCATTCTGGAGTTTAAGACAAATTACTTAAAGCTGTTCCAGATGTTCTATATTTGCTTATCCAATTAATTCTCAGTTACTGTATCGAGGTGCAACACATTTCAGCAGCTAAAATCATACTTAATCAATTTTATGTTGGAATACCATTCAATTAAATCTAACAAGTACTGTGATAACTGAAGCTAAATAAAACTTAGTTAACAGTAACTATAGTAAAGCTCTTCTCCAAACGCTTTCTGTAACTTCTAAATTCACACGTAAGTAGATTAAGACATTGAAAGAAGACAACAGCAGAATTTTTGGTGAAAGACAGTGGGTATATCTACATTAGTGATTCAATGTGTTGGAGGAATTTTTCCAGGCAGCAAATCTGCCTTGCATATGCACTTGGGAGTCACATGGTGGACTCAGAATGTTTTCCCTACTTATATAATCAAGATTAAAGCTGTGTGCCAGCACACTATCTAGAGCACCATGCTAGCTGCGAGGATGCAAAGGCCTCCAAGAGTGCTCTCTGTGTAAAGGATTCTGTCAGTATCAACAGAGCAATCTAGGATGACTTATTATAAGACTGCTTTGCATTGCCTATCAGGTACAGACAGGCAGTGCGTGCATCAGACTGGTACCTGGCTCAAACTTCACTGCTGGTAAATGTGTAATGTGGACATACAGTCCGAGAACAGTAATTGATCAACTCCCTATCCTTACTTCTTTTCATCATGCCATTCACTAATGCAGAAATACTCCAGAGGTATATCATTATATTATAGTTTTGTATTTTGATCTTAATTTTACTATTCATTAATTACTTTAGAACTCCACTTCTGTACGGTTACCAACAACAACAGCACTAAAAACAAGCAATAATAATCTAATACCTACTTTTCATTTACTTACATTCTTTATTTTTGGCAATGGTGGTGGAGGCAGGAAAAAGCGAAGGTCGATATCTTTGGATCGAGCTAAACCTATAGCAGTCCTTTGATCACAGGTTTGGGCAACTGTACCATACTGATAATCTGTAGTACAAGAAATTCAGTGATAGGGTTAAAACTAACCTTAAATATTTCATTTGGTTTTAAATGTAGTTTCTGATCTACTGTTAATATATTTGAAAACAGAACCACCTCTCTGCAATCTACTTAAATAAGCTCTGATTTTGTAATCACAAATTCCAAAAGACAAATACTGCAGTTGTTAGACCAGCACTATACTGCACTGAAGACACATGGGCACTAATTGTTCATCATAGACCAGTTTGATAAAGGTCCTCAGATGTAAGTTGAACACAAGCAAAAGCAAACTTTCAGTATTTCCACTGTGAAAGGAGTACAAGGACTACAAACCTGAGGCTTGAGTTAAAACTTGAAAGGCATTGGCATATGCTTTTGGGGTTTTTTTCTGCATACAGGATTAAAAACCATAGGCTTAAATCCAAATGCTGACAAGACACAGACACCTAATTTTACATGATACAAAAGCTATGTTTCAATAGAATTGCTGAAGTCACAAAATCAGGTGACCTCAGAAAAAACTGTACTGTGGTGCTATTCCTGCCTTAAGCAGTCCTTCCTTACTGATTCATAGCATTTAGGTTGGAAAAGACCTTTAAGATCATCAAGTACAACTGTTAACCTAACACTGCCAAGTCCACCACTAAACTATGTCCCTAAGCACCACATCTACATGACTTTTAAATACCTTCAGGGATGGTGACTCAACCACTTCCCTGGGCAGCCTCTTCCAATGCTTGATAACACATTTCTAATATCTAATCTAAACCTCCCCTGGCACAACTTGAGGCCATTTCCGCTTGTCCTATCACTTGTTACTTGTGAGAAGAGACCAACACCCACCTTGCTACAACCTTCTTTCAGGTAGTTGTAGAGTGGTAAGGTCTCCCCTCAGCCTCCTCTTCTCCAGGCTAAACAACCCCAGTTCCCTCAGCTGCTCCTCATAAGACCTGTTCTTCAGAGCCTTCACCAGCTTCGTTGCCCTTCTTTGGACACGCTCCAACACCTCAACATCTTTCTAGTAGTGAGGGGCCCAAAATTGAACACGGTATTCGAGATGCAGCCTCACCAGTGCCAAGTACAGGGGTACAATCACTTCCCTACTCCTGCTGGCCACATAGTTTCTGATACAAGTCAGCATGCTGCTGGCCTTCTTGGCCACCTGGGCACACTGCTGTCTCATATTCAGACAGCTGTCTACCAGCAACCCCAGGTCCTTTTCTGCTGGGCAGCTTTCCAGCCACTCTTCCCCAAGCCTGTAACGTTGCATGGGGGGGTTGTGACCCAAGTACAGGACCCGGCACTTAGACTTGTTGAACCTCATACAGTTGGCCTTGGCCCATTGATCCAGTCTGTCCAGATCCCTCTGTAGAACCCTCCTACCATCAAGCAGATCAACATTCCCTCCCAACTTGGTGTTGTCTGCAAATTTACTGAGGGTGCACTCGATATCCTCATCTAGATCATTGATAAAGATATTAAACAGAACTGGCCCCAATACTAAGCCCTGGGGAACACCACTTGTGACCAGCCACCAACTGGATTTAACTCCATTCACCACAAGTCTCTGGGCATGGCCATCCACCCATTTTTTTACCCAGCGAATGCCCATCCAAGCCACAAGCAGCCAGTTTCTCCAGGAGTATGCTGTGCAAAACAGTGTCAAAGGCTTTAGTAAAGTCCAGGTAAACAACATCCACAGCCTTTCCCGCATCCACTAAGCATGTCACCTTAGGTTAGTTAAGCAGGACCTGCCTTTCACAAATCCATGCTGACTGGGTCTGATCACCTGATTGTCCTGTACGTGCCATGTGATGGCACTCCAGATGATCTGCTCCATAACTTTTCCCAGCACTGAGGTCAGGCAAACAGGCCTGTAGTTCCCTGGATCTTCCTTCCAGACCTTCTTGTAGACGGGCGTCATATTTGCTAACCTCCAGTCAACTGAGATCTCCCCGGTTAGCCAGGAGTGCTGATAAATGATGGAAAGTGGCTTGGTGAGCACTTTCACCAGCTCCCTCAGTACCCTTGGGTGGATCCCATCCAGCCCCATAGACTCCGTCTAAGTAGTGTAGCAGGTTGCTAACCATTTCCCCTTGGATTATGGGGGCTTCATTCTGCTCCCTGTCCTGTCTTCCAGCTCAGGGGGTTGGGTACCTGGAGAACAACTGGTCTTATTATTAAAGGCTGAGGCAAAGCATACATTAAGTAACTCAGCTTTTTCCTCATCCTTTGTCATTATGTTTCCCCTGTATTCAATTAGGGCTGGAGATTCTCCTTAGCCCTCCTTTTCTTGCTAATGTATTTATAGAAACATTTTTTATTATATTTTACAGCTTGACACAAGACAGACTTTCAGTTACCCTACTGGGGAAACCAGACTTAAACAGCAACTACTGCTCCTTTCCAAAACCTACCTACTTTATAGTTGGAAAAAAATTAAAAATTACATACTGAAATTAAGTGGCAAACTGAAGGAAAATAAAATGTAATCTTTAAGTGGATCAATATTTTTTCTATAAAGATTAGTTTCTATCCTTGTTACTGCTATACAATTCTAGAACAAAACTGATAAGCCACCTAAAATATACTTTTCACAGTCATAGATTGACCACCTTTTTTCTTTGGTGCAGATCACTTAGAGCTGCAAACTGAGGACACTGAAGAGATGCTTTGGACAAGTGAAGCATTTTATTTATGATAACAGGTATACTGAACAACTTGGTCCTAGCTGTGAAAAGTTAGCACATATTTTCAGTCTTAATCTTTCTTGGACTCTGTTTTGGAATATCAGGTTAAAAAAAAAAGCCCATTTCCCTCACAAGGTAGTTGGCAAGAATCATTAGTGTTTGCAAAAAATCCAAATACTACAGCAATAAGCACTACAGAGAAAAGGAGATTTAAAAAAGCAACTTTGTTGCATTTCTAGGATGAATGAGACTACATCAGCGTATGTTACCATGCCAATGACTGTTGTCTGCCAGGTCTTGTACAGCCTGCAGTCGGACCTCTTTGTCTTCTGACTGACTTCTCTTTAAGAGGAGCCATAAGGCACATTCATGATCTTCTCCATCAAATGTACTGAATTGTTCTTTTACCAGGAAACAAATAAAACCCAGGTTATTATTAATGAGCATTTTAACAGTCATGTTTCTATTTGTTTAGTAAAAAAAAAAAAGTCTGTTTAATATTTGAATATTAACCGTTAACAATAATTTAGAGTATAATGTTTTAATATTAAATTAGTACAACAAACAATGACAGAATGGCATTAGTAAAATGCTGATCCTTAAATTATTAGGATGGTTTTGATTCATTTTAATGGCACCAAGTTGGCATTTGATACATATGTTACAGATCCACACCCTGGCTGGCACTTACCAACCAGAACTGCCTGCTTCTAGAGGAGCTGGGAATGATTAGCAACTCCTGAGGCTCTGACCTTGAACAACTAATTACCACAGTGAAGGTACATATTGTTATAACCATTTAATAGATGGTTAATAACATCAGATAGTATGCTTCAGGAGCACAGTTTCTTAAATGAATGGAATTTCTTATTTGAAATTACTCTAAAAAGCAGTGACACATTGTTACAAAAAGACCATGCTGCGTTCAGTTATTGTTGGCAATTCTCATGAAAGCATAGTATACTTTTCTAAAATGAAATGCTGAGAGTATTTCATCCCCCAAACACCTTTGTACACAAAACTGGTATCAAATATTAACCTGGTATCTTAAGCTTCAAATTGCTCCTGAAACAGGAAAAAACCCCCTCAAACCTCTTCTTAACCATCATCTTCATTTACTTTAAGAAAAGGAATGGTTTTAATACATAGAAAATATACTAATATTCTAGATTAATACAGAAAAAGTGACCACTGTTTCAAACATTTAAAAAAATATGTTAAGGTTATAAGAAAAATTATTTTACTTTCTAGAAGGCTTACGTTTTACTAATCAAATATAATAATCATAGATAAAGCCATGCTTTCAATACGTACCATTAAAAGGTCTCCGGAAAATTTTAGCTTCTGTTTCTAGAATCTTCCTCACTGCTTTATGGATTTCTTTTCTGGCTTGGTATGTGATCCCTAGGAGAGTATTTTTAGATTACTGGTAGTCTGAAAGACAGTTCTATTATTTATTTCTATATATATGAAAAATAATGTATGAAATATATCTACACATACATATATGTATGGACATATATATATAAAATTATCTCAAATATAGAGAACTATGTATAGACCTATCTTAAAAAAGAACAGCTACCAGCTTAAAATAAATTCAGTGACATTGTGAAGACTATTATTTTTGTAACAGATCTCAGGAAATATATCTTTCCTCATATAAGGGTGAGTTCCAGAAACATTCTATTCTCTTAAAAGTCTATTTTTAGAATCTAAACAATTATCTTACCTTGACATTCACTTTGATTTAGAGAAGTTGTACGTACATATACATAGGATTTAAGTTTTTCTTGATGTATAGCTTGAGTATCTATTTGCAGCAACTTCTTTAAGGACAGAACTTCATATGTAATGAATACAAAACCTCTTTAAATAAAAGAAAATTGCATATGAATGTTAATTTTAAAAAATTATGATGGCAAAAATACATTAACAATCTTTTTGGTATAAATCATCCAGATTTTACAAAAAATATAATAGTCCGCAGATTGTTTTATTTTAGCAAAGTAGAGAAAACACTCTAAAATACTTAAAATAAGTAATAACTATCAGAAAATAGTCTTCAAAACTATATTCTATCATATCTAAAGGTCCCCTAATATTGTCACATTTTTTGAAAGATATATTAATTAAAATTTTAACTGCATACATAAGTTACATATGTTTGTCAGTTACAACTTACCCTAGTATAAGTGATCCAGTTACCTTTGCAATTTTTCCTTGAAAAAATGAAAATTAATGTCAAAGTTGTGTGCATCACCTCAATATAAACATAGTTAGCATTTCATTACCAGACAGTAAGAATTTCAGTCCTTAAGAGTAAGCTTTTTAAAATTTTTCTACTGTTCTCTGGCTTTCAGGAAATCATTACCTAAGTTTACAAAGAGAACACTACTTGATTAGAATTTCTGCTCTCCTAAGCAAGACGATAAAACTTGTATCCTGCCAATGCTATTTACTTTGAGTATTGCTACCTATCTATTCTGTTCATTTCTCAGCTGCAGGAATCAGCAATAAAATTTCTCTGCCTGCATCACTAGTATTCGTTTGGAACTCCACATTAATTTAAGGACTTTTTCTTACATTTTTTTATATTTATTCAATGTATATGAACACATACAGGAGTATGTAAGTTCTCTGAAAAGACCTGCAGCAACTCTCCAAGAAAAAATATTTTAAAATTAATTCCATTGAATCTAATTTATAAGGCAAAGAGATGAATAAACACATGCCACTTGCAACAATTTCCCTTTTAAGTCTAAGGATTTCTGTCACATTTGAGCTATTTTTTCTGCATAAATTTGAGATGATTATCTGGATGTAAGGATCTCAATACAGAGATACTCTATTATTACCAGTAGCAGCAAACCCAATGGAACACATCTCATCTATCATGAATAACTTCTTTTCCCCAGCATGAATTGGGAGATTTGCCCCCACAACCACCACGGCCAGATTCTGTCTTTGTGAGATCATAAGAATTTTGGCATGCAAACAAGAGGCAGCTACATGTTGAAGAAATAACTGGCAGAGAAGGTTGAAAAGGCAAAAAAATGCAATAATTCCTGTAGAGCAGAAATGGAAATACCCTATCTTTTAACACTCAAAAATAAACTTCAGAATTTTAAAAATTGTCATTCTATACAGAAGGCACCAAAGAAAGCAGAGACTAAGCAGGGAAGACTGCAGAATTAACATCAGTAAATAAGGAAGAAGAAACAATAGAAGCAGGCTTAATTCAAACTTTATGGATGTAATTGTATCATGGCTCTAGAGGTTAAAAAAAAAAAATCACATAAAAAATGGAATTTACAATAGTTTAATGATATTGCATCTGGTGGGGGGACCCTCAGTTTGTGTTCTAATCCCAAATTATCTGCTGGTGTCATTTTGCATATCGCTACTCAAAGCAAGGTCAGAAGCAGACATCCGCTTCAGACAAATAAAAGCTTTTTATCACAAAGTAATCAGGGATTTAGATCTTTTGTATCATTTAATTATGCATGCCATCATACTGACACAGATCTTTCCTTTTTATTAACCTCAGATGAATACATATACAACTGTACTTACTGATATCATTCCATGGTAGGTGCGTTTTGGCTGGACCAGAAGTTCCTATTTGTCTACAGCAAAATATACAGTAAGCGGCCACTGACATTCTGTATATTAAAAAAATAAAAAAAGAAAAAGTAATGGCTGATTTGAGAATTATAGCAGAAAACCTGTAGCAGTTTTTTTCTTTTCTTTTTACAGCAAAGGTCATGATAGCAAAGATGTGATCTACAGCAATGGTCATAATAAACCATTTTATGTCATTTCACTCCATCTAAAATGCCTTCATTAAATAAGTTAATAAACTCCTTTAAACACCAGATACAATCATATCTCCATCAAGACATTACTCAATATGGCATGGGCTTCAATACAACTCAGTAACCAACTACTTTTAAAGTTCATAATTGATTGTGTTAGCAATTAAGTCTTTGACTTTGACTAACAAGGCTTCAAGAACTACTATTTTTCCCTTTAAAGGGCAAATCAGACTAATACTTCAAGAATGTAAAAATTCTACAGTTAAAAATAAGTACTTGTTCTAAAATGCCCTGACTCCATGGGCTCATGAAACTCATAGGGCATGCTTACAGGTAAAACATAGAGGACACATCTAATTCTAGAAAAATTCTTACACATGCAAAAGAATGAAAACCTAGCCATACCCATGAAGAAGAGGAGAACCTTTTCTAAAATTAAGATCTTAGTAATTCAACATTATGAAGACATAGAATACTGACAGACTAATTGCACTGCATTCACTGAATGCTGAAACCAAACTAAGCAATGCAATTTTTTTTCCAAATAGTCACAAACAAATGCACATAACGTATTTTAGAACTACCAAAGTTCTGAATGTAGAAGCAACCCAGCTCAAGCATGAATCTTCTTGACTGTGGTATGGTCTCCATGAAGGTAGTATCTGAGTGCTTCAGAAATAGGAAAGAATTTATTCCTCTGACCTATCTATGACGCAAGACACTGAATTTTCCCCATTTTACAGGTAGGAAAATGAGTTAAGACAAGCACGCTGCATCTTCCTTACACATTCTAGATATTACTTTGCATCTTTGAACAAGTGGAACTACTCAGGAAGGACTGCAAAGGAGCCATGTTCCTTTAGCCCACTGATCAAGGCTGCATCTTAACCACTGCACAATGAGGTTCAAAGAAAGTATAGTTACATCAGTGAAGCACTGAAACCCAAGGCAATTTAGGCCAGGCAAAAGCACCAATTCCTGTTTCTACCACTCACATATATTTACTATTTTACGTATTAGCAAACATTACTGCCTTTACACTTGATTTGTATATGAAAAACTTACCTAAAGTTACAAAAATATACAAATTGGCTTTGGCAGCCCACAACAATCAAATTCAGTGAATTCTGCTGAAAACTTAATCTCAAATTTTAATATATAGAATGTGTAGTATTTTTAGTGCAAAGATTATGCCAAAATCCACAAATAATATTAAACTTCTGTAACAATCACAAAATACACAAAAATCTGTTGCTGCACACACAACAAAAAGTTACATGAAATTCATATTTTATGACAGGTGAAATTTTAGTGCCTGCATTGATACACTTATGCTGACTGAAATACTGAATTAAATTAAATCTGTTTAAACAGATTTAAAACCACACCACTATCTAGCATATATTTAACAAATTACTGTTAGAAACATAGGCATCCTTATTAAATGTCAAATTAAGTCTGTAACACCATAATGACAATTACCGCCAAATGATAAAATGTCACATGTAAATCTTGACCAGTAAATCTGATCTTGAGATATGGGTGCCCCAAGTATTCTCCTTGAATTTAAGGTAATCTCTACAGACCATAAAAAGAGCTCTTATCACTTTCAACGTCAGTATCCAATTTCTCTAAACAAGAGGACTTCTTTTGTTTCCTTCCATTGCTACGTCTTCCCTCTTTTCTGCTTCCCCAAACATTTTAATTTTTCCCTCTTCTCTTGCTTGTGTTGGGAGATTTTGAAAAAATCTCAGCATTACCCCAGCACTGCCACAATCACCACAGACAACTTTTTGGCTTCTGTCATTTCAGTATGATGTTTATCCATTCACTTCAACAGAGTACACAACCACAACACTATGAAACACTTTTAAGACATTAATAATCAGTCCCCTGGAGACATCACCCCCAACTCCAAACTCTCTGTCTTATCTATGGCAGTTCCTTTACTATCTTTATTCACGAACCACAGTATTCACATTTATTCTTCTACCTAACCACAGCCTGTAACTGCAATGAACACGTAGTTCAGTGACAGCAGGTGCTACAATTCCCTGAATTCATGACATGCACTTGCAAACGTAAGAGGCCAAAGCAAGCATCATTTCTGTGTCGCCAGGAACCTCTCCTCAGGTCTGGGAGCAAATACACTTAGGTATATACAAATAGAATGCAGAAAGGACCCTTTCCACACCCTATTTCACAGCTGGTTCAGGAAGCTCTGCAGACTGCAACAAACTCCTGCACCGGCCCGTGCCAATGAGGCTGTGTGATGACAACGTTTCTGTCATCGCGGGGCAGGAACACCGCTGCCGCGCAACTAGGGTACGTTTAAAAAAAAAAACAACAAAAAACCACCATTTTAGACAATGCAACATCTAAAAGGCCAAGGCGCAAAGCGGGGATAGCTCTGTGCCGCTTCCCAAAGGGGGAAGAAGCGTTTGTCGCCGTCGCTGCGCTCGCAGGGGGCCGGGGAAGTCGAAGGCACCACTGTTATTTCTGGGGGTTTTTGGCAAGTGCGGGCTCCCACGGAGGCTCCCGGCGCCCGGGTGGGGCCACGCTGCTCGGCAGGCCGAGGCTCTGGGGGGCGGCGCAGGCGCACTCGCCGCTGCGGGCTCCCGGAGCCGGGACGGACTTCGAGGCCGAGGTCGTTAAAATAATAATAAATATTAAGCCGGGAAAGCACCCCGCTTCGGCAGGCGGTGACGGCGGGGCTGAGATCCCCCGTCTCCCGCCCAGGAGCCCGACCCCCACAGGGCCTGCCCCGCCGGCCGGCCGCCATTACCGAGCCCCGCGCCTTCCCCCCCCCCCCCGCCTCCGGCAAACGCCGCCACTACCTTCCGCCTCCGCCTCTTCGCCCCGCACCCGGCGCCGGCGCCCACGCGCTCCCGTGACGCCAGCACGCTGCAGGCAGCCCGGCCAATCCGCAGGCGATGGCGGCAGCGGAGACGGGCGAGGGGATAGGGTGCGCATGCGCTTGGCAGGGCGGAGATTTGTGCTGTGACTCCGTCGTCAGGCAAGCGGTCGGTGGTAGCGGCGGAGATAAAGGGTGGGTGGGACTGGGGCCCCTGGGAGTGACGGGATCTGCCGGCCGGGAGCCGCCTCTCCCGTTCACCGCCCCCGACCGTCTTAGGGGCGCGTTGTGGCTTGTTCTCCGTCCGCCTAGGCCGCCTTTTGCAAGGCCGCGGTTCGCCTTCGCCGGCAGAAGGACCGATAGTCGGCCGCAGCCGCTGGAGACGCTCGGCGGGGCTGGCGGGGGGCAGAGCTGCCTGGACTGCCCTCAAGGGTGAGGGCAGAGGACTTTAATTCTCCGAGCTCGGTGCCACACCCGAGCGGGCCCCGCTACCTCGGCCCGGTCAATGCGCGCCTCTCTCCCAGGCCCGGCCGCTCGGCTTCATAGCGGGGCTGCGCAGCAGGTCCCGGGGAAGCGAGCTGCTCTGAAGGGTCGCTGAGTTCAACCAAGGCGTTGTTTCTTTTTCTTTCAGATTTCCTCGGTTTACGTGTGTAACCCAAGGCAACAGTTGTTCTTGTCACCTCTTCCTTTCAGCGTTTGTAGGAGGACTGAGACGATGGTGAACGTTCTGAAAGGTGTTCTGGTTGAATGGTTAGTAACAGTGCCTATTGTCTCCTGTTGTGTCAAAGTCTACTTATTTATTCAGAGCTGGAAATATTCTAAGTAACTTCAGAGTCTAGACCAAAAAAGAAGGAGGAGGTGTGATGCTGAGCAAGCAGACAAGAGAAAAGTATGGCCGTTGGGGGAAGGAGAGAGGCAAGTGTAGGTTATCCTAATTCCAAGCTCCTTTTTTTCTTTCTAAGATGCTGTTTGCAACTTACACTTAGCCATTAGATGTTCCCTCTTGTTCTTTATATTGCTTACAAATGATGTTTTTTGTTGTTGTTTTTGAGCAATGTGTTTCTTTACTGATTCTAGAGGGAGATGAAATAATCTCTCATCCTTTCCTTCCTGTCTTTTTTCATCAATTCCAGTCCAAATTCAGTTCAAGGCTGACATGTGGCTCTGTTTGTAGACTATACTTGAAAGGAATATGCTTGTAGTTTGTGAAAGTAAACTTTTGATGTATGTGCAGTAAGCATGTTTTGTTTTCATACAATCCAAAATCTCTAGGCTAAGAATCGGATAACTGGTTACCTTCAAAGTAAAAATAAGTATCAGTCAAGATGTGTGAGGTCATTGCATAGCACTGTATTACATATAATAATACAGTACGCTTAGGTTGTAAACATATTAACAGATTATAACTGCACAAAAGCAGAAAAACCTTGAACCTTTTGTGATGTGCCTGCATGGTGCATATAGCTGTGATTGTGCAGCAGCTAACTTCTGAGGTGACTGGACATTAGCCAGCTTAAGTCTGGATGTCTAATGGCTATGTGTGAGCAGGTCAGAACCTAAACTCGGCTTAACAAAAAGCCTGTCTTCTCAAGTGTGGCTCCATGCTAGTACATTGACAAACCTTCCGAAGCACAAGAAATTGACTGCCTGCGGCTGACTATGTAAAGATGCCCAGAGCAGAAGTCTTGACTGACAGTTCACAAAATATTTTATTTTACACCTTATGTGCTTATTTTACACATACCTAAAGATCTGTCTGGTTTTATACAGCTCCATGGCCTTGTCCCACTTAGTATGAGCATGGAGCTTAATCATTCTCCCTGGAAGGGAATTTTCTATCTAATAACAGATCTACAGCATTTGTTATGCCATCAGATGTTTTCAGCAGCCCCCTGGAAAACTG
Organism: Phaethon aethereus; assembly: GCF_964289735.1. Taxonomy (NCBI): domain Eukaryota; kingdom Metazoa; phylum Chordata; class Aves; order Phaethontiformes; family Phaethontidae; genus Phaethon; species Phaethon aethereus. The sequence continues at coordinate 69,788,032 of NC_138576.1, read as the reverse complement.
ACCTTTGAGTTGGTTTTGCTAGCTCTTGGTGGTTTCGTTTTGTTTGTTTTCTCCCCACCTTTGCATAAGGGTAGCCTTATATACTATAATAGCTATGCTATTCCATCTTAGGAAAAAATGCAGAATTATTATAAACCTGTCCCCTTGTTTAGCTGCCCCACTTCTTGCAACCCAGTCTTCTAAGGATGTTTAAGATGCCAAATGGCCAGGGAGTTGGGAAAAAACAAAAAGACACTCTGAATCTGTAAATCACACAAATAAAATAGTGAAATGTTGTGCAGGTCTTTTTTTTCCCCATACTTCCCCACATAGCTAAACTCTTGTGAAGACAACATATCAAGGATTATAATCTTCATTGTAATTTAGTAGTAAGTAATGTAAGTTATTTTAATGAGATCAGTGTTTCTGTTGTGACATATATCTACTGGCACTGATTATAGTTCTGTATGTTGATTGTGTGAAAACCAGTCTCTGGATACTGCCTAACATAGCTAGGACAAAAGCGCGTGCCATCTAGTACTACTAATGTGAGTCACTAAAGTACAGCTGAATGAAACAAGTGAAAAATAAACCTCACTGCACCCATCCAAAGGGGATTCAGAAGAATGCTGGGAACCACGTACTTCTGGTATCTGATTTTTCTCAGCTCTTCTGTTTCTCTTTTGTTTCTCTTCTTACATGTCAGAGCACAAAGAAAGATACAGCTTTCAGACTTTCCCATTCTCCTTTCTTCAGAATTACTTTGTACTTTAAAAACTCATTTTACTCTAGTCATGCATCTGCAGGTTTGAAGTTAATATTAAAGGTTGTCTTGAGTTGCTGGGTAGGGGGCAGGGGAAGGGTTTAGTCTCATTGTGTCTTTGTCACCATATATACTTTGAAGTGAGGGAGAATTGGTCCTCATACTGCATTAAAAAGAAGGAAGATTAACCAAAGAATTTGTTTTTTACTGTGTTATTAAGAATTCTTTTTAAAAATTACTCTGTTGTGAAAACAACTATGTTCATAATTTTGAGAGTGTCCTGAGCGACCTGATTCCAGTTTCCTGTATTTCTTGCACATGTTCTTCACCAGTTGTTGCAATCAAGTACTAAGTTTTACCAAAAAACATGTTTTTCCTGTTTTGTAAAAACTAATATCAGAAGAATATTATTCAAATTCTTCAAAATTTCAGTGGATCAAAAAGCTTATATTTTGAAGCCACTTTATCTAACTGCTTAGTATAATGCAGCTGTTCCAGTTGCCTTTAATTTCAATACTTGCAAAATGTTTTCTTCTAAACACTTAAAATTAACTTAGATGACATAATGAAAAAGAGTGTTCAGTTACCATGTGATAAATGTACAATTAATACATGACCACTTTTTCTCTGTGCTATACTACTTTGAGTGAGATCTATGTTCTCTTGGGTTTTGACTACCCTTGAACAAAAATATGCTTTAAGGAAACATGTTTTTATGGTGCTATTGCTGAAGATAGAAATGTAAGTTGCCTTACTTGCCTTCCTAAGGATTGGGGGGGATTTTGTTGTGTGGCTTTTTTTTTTTTTTTAAGCTACTTTAACAGCAGCATAGGTGCTCTTCCCTGCTAATCAAGCAGCCAGTTCTTCTCATTAGACTTTGTTATCAGTTTATTTTTGTCTCTAAAGTAACCCAGGCAGTTACTATTGTGAAACAACTTTTTCAAAAGCTTCATAAACTTTATTTAAATTGTGAGCAACTCTTGAAATTAATATTAATTTCCCAAAGAACTTTGGGAGTGTCTTCAAATTGTGGGGTTTTTGTTTGTTTTTAGCTGTATCTTATTACAGCGAGGTGCGTTCTGATCTGTGTTTGTTTCTACAGTGACCCAGCAATGAAGCAGTTTCTGCTCTACCTGGATGAGTCAAATGCATTGGGAAAGAAGTTCATCATACAAGACCTGGATGAAACTCATGTCTTTGTATTAGCTGAGTTGGTTAACTTCCTTCAGGAGAGAGTGGGCGAGTTAATGGACCAGAACTCTTTTCCTATTACTCAGAAGTAAAAAGACAAGAGAAACGAGATTACTGCAAGTTTTGGAATAGTGAATTTCAATAGCTTAGGTTGTTACTGTTTTAATAGGTACGGCGTGGTTAGTAAGTTCCACATGGAAGTGGCTACTCTAGAAAGTGGATCATTTTCATAAACAAAATACTCTTGAATTGGATTCTATTTCTCATTTTGAAAGATTATGCTATCTTTATTAAAATCCTTAAAATGATACACTTGAGGACTTGTCTAGAGAATTTTTGATGCATGCTCTCTGTTTTTCCTTTAGGATTTTTACCTTACAAGATTGTATGACCCAAAAATTAGTGTTTCCTTACTGGAATGCTATATGAAGTCCTCTGACATACTACATTCCTGTGGAATTGATTAAAGCTGGTATAGTGTGACTGATAGAATGTAAAGAATATCTGTTAAAGTATGATCTGTGCTTGGTGGTACATCTCCAGAAGTTGAAGGCATGGTCAGATACTGCTTTAACTTAATGGGTTTACACCATTACATGAAAATGAAAGTTTATGTGAATTTTTCCTTTTTGGTTTTGGGTTTTTTTAGTTTTTGGTAGGGTGTTTGTTGTTGTTTTCCAAACATTTTACAAGTGCCCCATATTGCTTGGCTACTTTTACCAAGGCTATGCTTTCTGGGTTTGGGGAGTGGTGGTGGGAATTTAGGAGTTTGGAGGGGAGGGTGGGATGGGGACAACAAAATCTATTATCCCGGATCATCACATTTTAATTCTAAACTGATTACTTGCATATCAACAATAGCAAATTAAACGGGTAATATAAATGGGAGACCAATCCTTGTATTTTTGCACTGAAGCTAATACCTAGTCACAATAAGCTATGTGATCAGGAGGGCGAAATAAAGACTTGGTTGCTCTGTCTGTGGAGAATAAAGATGGTTTTGTATTTTTGGGGATGTTGGGGGTTTTCTCCTCCCCTATTGCACTTTGCTGCAAAGAAAAAGCCTCATCGTTTCATAGGGGTTTCTTTTACACTGTATTTGTAAATCGCTGTCTCAGACACTGTCTTATTAAATAAGTCAGCTAGTGCACGATGATAAAACTTGTGAAGATTCCCATCTACAAATATGGCAGGTTTCAGCCAGGACAACCTGTCAAGACTTAGATCTTTCCTGCAACCTAACCAGGTCTAACTGATTCTATGCTGGAAGAATAAACAAAAGGTATAAAGAAACTGGTGTGTCCTTATGGGGTCTAAGGAGCTGAGTTCTTTGTAGTTTCTAGGGAAAAAAGGGTCTTGAATCATGTAATATGCTGAAGGAAATCCAATGGGGAAGCTTTTAGAACTTGACTATGTATATATATTAAAAAAACCCAGAACACCCAAGGGTTTCTGGAGTTGAACAAACTTGGACCCAAGCAAGATCTCTTTTTTCTTTTTTTTTAAAATGCATATAATCCTGGAACTTATAGGTATAAATAGGTATTTTTAAAAGCATTTATATATATTGCCCAGATGGAGGAAAGTAGATACTAGCTTTAAAAATATCAAGACATTTTGAGATAGTTAACATTTGCACTTACAGATTTTAAGTGTTTTCCCTGGCTTTCATTTAGGTGTGAAATATTATTCGTGAGTGAAGCTCAGAATGAAATATTATGTTAAGAATATCTTATTTCTTTTTTTAGAGGCTGGAAGCATTTGAGAATAAAAGGTTAAGGAGATCTGTTTAAATATATATGTTTTGCTAATAGAGTTGATATGGTGAGAACATCAGCTCTTGCTGTATTTGGAATATTACATGTTAATTTAACATATCTATCCATAGCTAATAAGTTCACTTTTTTTTTTTTCTGGTGTCTAGCATAGGGACTATACTCTGCTCAGGTCCTGCTTGATTAGCAAAAATAGAGCTTGAATGACAGACTTCTTGTTGCTGCTTGTTGAAGCAGCAAGTTTTGTCTTGATGGGCTTTCATTGCTAAGGATTGAGCTGGTGCTTCACTTTTTGGTTTTGGTCTGAAAATATCTTGTCTGCTGGAGGAAGAGCATGGCAGAATAATTACCTAAATGACACTTACCTGAACTTCATTTCTTATTTGCTACTTAATTACACTTAGCTCTAAAAATCTTTCAAGTTCACTTGTTTGTGTTTTGTGATGTATTGGGTAGTTACTGTAGCTTTGAACAGGCTTATAACTGCCACTTTCATTACTGCAGATGCAGAAGCTAAGGAGTAATATTTGACAGAAAAATGAGAGAGGTCTCTAAAGCAAGGTAAGAGAATGAGCAATGCAAACAAAGAAAGTATGTGAAATGGGAAGAGGGGGATGGAAACTGAAAATGCAGCTTCCTATTAAAATAAAGCAGTAGCACCTCATTTTTATTGAAAATTAACCTATTTGGTGTTTTGTTTTTTGTTCAAGTCTTGGATTTTTAAGTTTTGTTTATTAATGGTCTTCAAAGAAAGCTGTGTAATATGACCGTAGTGTACCACAAAAGCAAATAAGCCTAAATGCTGTAACATACTTAGATACTTCTAGAAATTGTGGGATAAGCTAATTCTGGAGGGTGGGGGTTTTTTTTAACATGGGGGTTGGCAGCACTATGAAGATGACCCTGAGTTAAGTCAGTATAGATAGGGATTATGATGAATTTCTTATCTTGTTACCAATGCAAAAGTCCTCTTTCTCTCTGGTACAACAGTTAGGCCGGGGATAATAATTCTCCAGTGCCTTAAAGGAGGAAGTAACCAACAATCAGTAGAGAGAATGGATGTGGCTTCAAGAAAGAAAACTGTGTTGAAAGAAAAGAAACAATGCTTCAGGGAATTGTACCATTTCATCTGAGAGAACCCAGATTGAGTGGATTTGATTTTGTAGCTAAACTGCTAGTGTTATTTCCTAAAAAGGTAGGCATCTGAATCCATTGGAATGAAGAATGATAGAGTGGTTTTGGTTTTTTTTTGTTTAGAAATTTAATGTGGTTATAGTGATAGTTTGTTTTTTGTTCTATGTAGCACAGTGCTGAGAGCTATATGGCAGCTATGATGTACTATACAAAAACTTCTCCAAGTGCTGTTGTAAATTAAGAAATCCTGCTTAACCGTCTTTCCAGAATTGTAGGGTGTATTTGAAAGCATATCTTCTGATTTTTTTTTTTTTTTTAATGTGGCATAACAACAGATTTTACTGTTTTTTCTCACTCAGGTTAACTCTGCAGGGCCACTTCAAGTGTGTGAGAACAAACTAGAGAACATACATTTAATGCATTAAAGGACTTGTTTACTGTGAACTGAAGTAAACAGAACTGTTTACTGTGAATTGAAGATAACAGTACTTCACAGTGTCATTGAAATGACTTATTCTAACTTATCTTAGTTGGCATCATCACCATAAATGTGTCTAATTTCAGTCAGCCCCAAGGTTGAGCTTGCAAAAGTAGGGCTCCAAAAACCATATCTAGATATAGTAACAAGCCTTTAATCATATAAACTAACACAGGCTGAGAGGTATATTTTGCTTTTCCAACCAGGAAGTAGGCCATTGAAGTAAACAGTAAGTTTTTGTAATCTTTCTGCAGTTCCCAATTCCACAACAGGTTCTGATTCTTTTCCCACACTGACTCATTGATTATCCCACAAATGATCCCATTAAAGTTGGTGGAGGTTACTGTGAAATGAGGCATTACTCAGTATGTCAGAATTGGGTGTCTGTGTGTGTCTTGTAATTCAGGCTTTGGCAAAGCTTACATGTGGTATACAAAATTAAGGATTCAATGCATTGGTGAAGCTCGTAATAATGGAAGAATAAATTCTTCCTGAAGTCATTATCTTTGGGTTTATAACTTAACAACTAATAAGAAATTTTAAAAATAAGGCCCCCGATAGAAATATGATGTGGAGCTTTTTTTTTAATTAAAATAAAAAGTGCAATAGAAGTAATGTTTTAACCATCTTTGTTTCAGATAAAGATTTTCAGGACTGAAGACTTAACAATTTGAAGACAGACCAGTAAGGGGAGCTCTTACCAATATTTTAAACTGCTTTTTAAACCTAAAAAGCATAGGTAATGATGGGTCAGAGATTTACCAGGCTTTGGAACATTAATATCTTTTTCTCTGGATATGCTTTCAGCTGGAGATGAACATTCAACTTGAAAGGATCCTTCTAGAAAGATATTTGCAATAAGAGATTTTGGAATCTGAAGTAGTCTCTTTAGCTCTGAAATTTTTTAGATGTTCAGTTGGCCAACATTTTCTTTCTATGCTTAGGTACACAGTCCTGTTACATTAAAATGATGCGTCTGACATGGGCTTCTCTTCAGATGTTACTGGTAGGTCTGTGTATCTCCACATCACTAGCCTGCTTTGGGAGTTGCTCTGTATTAAATTACATCACTTTTAGTGAGGATAAATCACAGAAAGATATTGTTGATACAGTCAGAAGTAACTTTTATGAAGGTTTTTTCTTTATTTCTTCATATGGGGGCGGGGGGGAGAAAGACCCTACTACCTTGGATATTAGTGCTTGTATTTTTTATATAGACAGAAAAAGTAATTATCTCTCCTCTGATTGTGTAGCAGTAATAAGTAGATTAATTGCAGAATAGAAACTGACTATAAAATTGCTGTCCAGTGAACAAATAAAAAAAGTGAAAATTTTAGTGTATTATTGTGCTTGAGCAAAAAGCTGGTGTTAGTAACAACAGCAACTATAAGGTTCCTGGAAGAGATCTCATTTTTGGATTAATAACATTATTGGCTGTCAGAGCTATACAGTTGTTCACTTTTCTATTACAGGAAGGAGGGACCCAGCTGTAAATTACAGGACATGCCAAATGATGGGTACATTTGCAGCCGTGAAGAGATCACTTGTAGATAAGAAAGTATACATGTCTACAATTTTGGCATAGCTGATACTGTCAGTATTGAGAGGTAAACATACTAAGCAAATATTTATAATCTGTCAGCATATTGTGTTGTGTTTCTGCTGCTTGAAGCTAGAGGGTGAGGTAGGAAGACCAAAGAGAAAAAAGGTAGGAAAGAGGGGAAAGAGTATGTTAGGGTTGTAAATAGCATTTCTTGTTAATTTTGAAATTGAACAGGATCACGAGGACCATAAGGACAAAATTGAGAGAGATTGCACTCAAATTAATTTTCATTTTGTATCCAAAAATGTCCCTGCAATTAACTAGAACTTAATTGGTTTACAGAAGGTCCTGTATTTACCATGAGAGCCAACACATCATGAGGACTGGAAGAACAAGTTTTCTTAATGTTATGCCTGTTATTCTACCTTGCTTCTGTCCTGGATGGGACCATTTTTTCCATGTGGAATGATAGTGTAGTTTTGCTTCTTTTTAATCTCTGGATTCTCCTACATTGGCAACTTCATTGGGTGTAAAATGTGTTTTGCATGTGTGTGGTATGTATATCACTAGGTTTGCAGGTATCCCAGAAGCTCATTCGGCAGCGATGAATAACCCTGGGATAATGATATCCCTATGTATCATCAACTAGCTTGAAATTGAGGTATGAAAGAAAAATCTCTCTTCAGCTGTAATATGAAGCATGCTCCCTGTATTTGATTTTGCTTTTGGTTTAAACTGAGGCTAATCATATCTTTTAATTTTGGGAAGGTTAGAAAGTCAGTATAAAATTTAAGAAGAGAGGCCTAGTTTCTTAGGGAATATTTGAAATGGGTATTGTCAAGCACAGCCATGGCAAGGTCAGTTTGATAGAGGACTGTGACAGCTTTTTGCTGCTGGCCAGGTTGCCATTTGGGCAAAAGCAACTGCAAACTGTTTGGGAGGAGCAGGAGAGTAGGGATGATGATGGAGGCAAAGCTAAGCATCTGAGCAAATCTGTCAGGAGGACCAGAGAACCTGAAGTCTTGGAACTAGTAAATGTTTCCCCTTTTGGCTTTGAGTAGCCTTTTTTAAAAAGCCATTTATGCCTATTTAGTCTACTGTGTGACAGAAGGAGCTACAGGGAGTGGGAAGGAGGCATTCTGAGGGTGTATGTGTTTCAGAAGGTGGTTCCTAAAGTTGTTTGCTACAAGTATGAAAAACTAGATTAAGCTGAAACCGTCTTTTCCATATGTAGAGTTATTCTAGCTCATATCTTTTTTAAATGGTACTGCAAAACAAAAGGAACTCTGAAGGTGCTGGAAAGAACTCTTATTGTTCAAATTGCTGACTACAAGAAGCAACCTGCTATAACTCTCAATTTGAAACAGTGAAGGAGGCTTTCATGCAGTGGAATCTTTCATTATCATCATAGTTATGTGACGTTCATAACCAAAACAAGTCATAGAAACAAACAGAGAGGACTGATCTAAATGGCTGATGTAAATTTATATATAAATATATGTGTAAGGCTGTTATTCCTATTATATATTTTATATAATAAAATACATGTAAGGCTGATATAAATGGCCTAAGTTCCACACTTCATCCTTGTGCAAACTTGAGATTAACCACTTGTGCCAATATTTAAAGTTTCTACTAGCCAAGAAGCTTGCCTGGGGACATCTGGGGCAGAATCATAAGTTGGATATGCTGGAAACTTGTCACTCTTGGGTCAAGGGAACATCGAAGTCTGGATTTTTCAGTCTCAAAAACTGCTACACTCAAACATGACAGGTACTTTTCTCCTTTGTCCTAGCACCCAGTATGTAATGATGACAGTCATGCACATTTGTAATGTCTGTGATGACATGAAATAATGCAATAATTAAGTATCATGTACAATTAAAAGGGTGATGTACAGATTTAATTTTCTTCTCTTAAAAGTATGAAAATAAAAATATCTATGAGAAGAACTAGTGTGTGTACTAGTAAGTATCAAATGCAATTCATTTTAAGTGGGATCTCTAGCACCAAGTGATTGATCATTTCTAATGAAGCAGCCATTTAAATATATGTAAATGGTTTAACAAGTGTTGAGAAATGCCAAGTCATTAGTTCCAATTTCTTGCAGATGTTGGTAAGAAAATCATTAAAAAGTAATAAATATACAAAGCAAATATTAGCAAAGCAATTAAGGGTTTGTTCATGCAAATGTGAACTTATTACCAAGTGCAGTGAACGTAATACTCTGTGTTCTTCTGCTAGCTTTCAAGACCTGATTGTATGTGATACTAGGCACTACATTTAAGAGTAATGTTTTTGCTTCTGCCTTACTACTAGGGCTGTGAAAATTAGTTCTCTCTGAGAAGGGAAGATATTAATAATACTATTTTGGTGAAACTATAGTTCACCTATAAATTAACTAGTATGATCTAGAGGAGAAGTGAAAAGCCTGACATTGCTCTATGATCTTAAACAGGTAGCTTTCCTTTGCCCTAGTGCATTTCCCAATCTGTAAAAGAGTACTTATTTTTCTGATGCTCTACTAAGCAGGATTGTGTCCTTGCTTTGTACTCTGTCTATACAAAATGCACAATGGAAGTTTGTCCTGCTCTCTGTTTATATTAAAACATAAGTGTTCTCTAGTAAAAGTAAATGTTGGGGGTACTTCATAACATACATAGGAGAACATGCATTCAGTAGTAGATCTTACTATGCTAGTATGTTGGCTTACATGCATGCATATTAAATGTTGCTGTCAATCAAAGATTCGTAGGTCTTCATAGCATCATATTCTGGCCTAACTACAATTCTGAGTGACAGGTTAGGAATAGTGTGTGTGTGTCTAGATATTTGTATATGTATACACACAGACACATATATATAAATACACACAAAAAAATAACTGTGTGCATAAATAGATATATTCTGTGTATATATATAATAACTGCAGTTACCTCATGGGAGAAAGATACCCTTCCTTGCCCAACAATGTTTCTTATAATTTTGGGAGGAAACAGGTGCTTTTGCAGTCCTTGCACTGAGTAGCATTATTGTAAGCCTCAAGCAGGTGCTGGGGTTCTCAAAGGGGAACAAACAAGAAATTGGGGTGCTAATAAGGATAACCACACCTTTCACATCTGGAATTTTTTTTTTGTCCTCCTAGAACTGGGATTAAAATGATCAGTGGGATCCCTAACCAGACATTCATGAAAGTAAGGGGTTTATTTATTTTCTTTGTGCGTAGAGCTCCTTTTTATCATTGTATTGTATTTTGCTAAAACCACAAAACCCAATATATTCATCATATTCTTGCAGTGTATTTTCCTACTATTAAATCTAGATTGAAATTATTTTTTCAGTGGAGTAAAAGGACTTGCGTATTTGACCATGTTCCTTTATAGGACTACCCACAGCAAATGCAGTTATCATGCTGTAATTATTTTTTAAGAATTAACATTTGATTTTGCAACAATCTCTGTATTTGTTGTATTTTCTACTATGGAGGGTGATAGTACAGAGGATACTTATTTGGGACTTTGGTGATAAACTTGTTAGAATTCTGGTGCTTAAAACCTTGAATATTTTGATGGCTTATCTCTTACTCTTTCATATTTTTCAAGAACTCTGTCTTTATTTTTGTATTTGAATGTTTGTCTCCATTGAATTTTACAAAAAAAGGATTGCTTAAGCTTTGCTGTGCTGTCCTCTTGCTTGAACTGCTCATGAGACTACACTTGCAAATGATAAGAGGTTTTGAAGAATCTATTTATATATGGTATGGGTCTCTGTAGATTTAAGCTAAAAAAGATATAAATTTATATCTCAGCCATTAAGGCACTTATCTGAAAAGCCTAGGGACCTTGGAAGTATTTCCACCAGCTGCTATTTATTTTAATATTCTAATGTGGGCTTTGCTGAGAAAGTTGTATTAATTGCTTTTTATAGCATAGACATATTCAAAGGTCTCACTTTGAACTAGGGTTTCATAATGCTAAACTTATTATGAAATGCATAAGAAGGGGGTCTAACCTGATGTAGCAAATGAAATAGGCAACAGTTGACTGTGTTTTGTTTAAAAGAATAACATAGAAAGAATCACGTCTGTCTCTCCTGGCCCTTCTCTGTACCCATTTCAAGTTTAATTTATCATTCTTCAATGTAGTTGATCACAACTGTATGTAGAATTCTAGGTGAAGTCTTCACAGCACCAGTGCAATAGCATTTATATTCCAGGCCTGTCTTGGAAAAAAACCTCATTTGATACTCCCAGGGGAGTATTAGCCTCTTCCATCTCATCAGATTGATGCCTTCTGGATTTTCTGTTGCTGATTGGCAGATACAGATTTTTCTTCTCTCTTTTCAGTTGATGCCTTCAGTTTAAAGTTAACATTTGTACGTCCTTCAGTTCATTATTCCGTACTATTGTAATTCATCCCTGTTCTAGAATGAAATGGAATAAAATATTTTTTTCTGTTGGCAGTTTAAATACAATTTAAATGATGCATTCTTCAGAAAGGGCAAACTTTCAATGCAAAAAACTCAGTCCTGCAAATACTTAGGCATATTAGTTTGTTGAACTCAGATACTGATAAGTTTGTATAACAATCAGGCTTGAGTGTGGATTTAACAGCATGCCAATGTTGAACTCATTTTGCTTACCTGCTAATGGTTACGCCTCAGAGAGGCAAGAACTTTTTTTTGGTAGAAATAGGCCATTTTTCCCTTGGGTAGCTCAAGAACTTTTTTGTATGTTTTTCCTTTTTCCTACCTTTAGTTATCTGGTCTTACTACATCTGCATCTTTAATTTAAACTGTCTTTGGGATAAGATTAATTATGAAGAGCTACATTCCCAAAAGAGACTTAAAACAACAGCAACAACAACAACAACAAAAGAGCTCCAAGTTAAACTAGAGGGTTCAAAAGCATCTTAGGAATGGTTACATTTGATTTTTCAGGTATGCTTCCCCTTTCTCATAGCGCATAATGGAACACTTCTAGGAAGTGATTGTATGATTAAACAAACCAACCACCCTAGACTTTACATGTAAAGAGTATATAGAGAACTATCAGCTCACCAGTTCCAGGAACATAATGCCTGCAGAAATCAAAGTTTTGTTGTTTGCAGTGCTGATGTTGCTTGCATTTGGAAGGCAAACAAGTCCTGTGCTTTATTTTCTGTCCCAACATACCCAAGTTGTATAAATGAGCATGAACAGCTGCGTAAGATGTAAAAGTACAGGCCTGGCTGTGATTGAAATGAACAGAGCTGAGTTCCTTCTGAAAAGGCAAGTGTCAATTGCCTTTGACTTTAAATTTACAAACTTTGCTGTATAGTTTCTTGGCTGATCTTTTATTATCCTCTCAAGTTAGATCAGTAACTAAGGTTTTCTTTAGATCAGTAATACCAAGAAGTGAGTAGAAACACAGCTTTAAAAAAAAAATTTTTTTTGTAGTCTTCATAATAAAATTAATGATATTGTATGATATGATGATTTTGATAACACAATTTTAGGTTAATGTCTCTATTCATTTGTACTGCTGAAATTGCATTAAACATTGCAGCTGGACTATTGAAATGTTTGTGCTGTTAGCTCCATAATGTAATGAACGAGTGCTTTAGGTCAAGCTTATTACACTGGAGGAAGGGATGGAGTAGATGAATGAAGGAAAAGGTTGTCTCTCCCCTTTGAGTTTTCTATGTTTTGTATGTATCTTTAAAAAATTCCTTGGAGTGTGAATTAAATGGGTTTTAAAATGCCTAATTATACTAGAGGTGTACCTTTAGTCACAGGGAAAGGTACAAAATTAGTAGTTGTACAAAACAGGTGCAATACAGTAGCGATATTTTCCGAAGTATGATCTGTCTTTGCATTTATAGAGCAGCAGTGTCCTGTAGGCAAGCTAAAAGAGCATGTGTTATTTCTGTAAAAAATAAGAGGTTTTGATTTGTGTTTTCACTTTGGAAGCTGAGGCCTTGTCTTAACTGCAAGGGTACTCCTGGGTTCCAATCACTTAGATTATGGACTTGATCTGAGTTTGCTGTAGCTTCCCTTCTGCAGATGGGTGAATGCTGTAGTCCATCCCTGATGTGGAGTCAGGTCTTGCTGATTCACACAGACAAATGAAAAAAATGGGGAGTTACTCCCCTGTTCCAAGGTTTAACAGAGCCTGAAGTATCTGGTTCTAGTTCCAGGGACTCTTGTGTATGTGTGTGAATTTGGTTTTGGAAAATAAATGTGTCATGTTAATAGAATGAGCTGCAGTGATAAGAGAGTTTGTCTTCCTGCGTGCATTTCTTTAGCCCTCAACCTGTGCAGGATGGTTAGGACTCCTGCAAGGTGTCATGCAGTCATGATCATAGTTTGTAGTGTCTGGTGAACAACTACCAGACAGAGTTTTCTCTTGTGTTTATGAACCCAGCTACACAAGACTCCTAATACAGCTGAGAGAACGGACTTAAAAGGCAACTCTGTTATGCTGTAGTTAATGTGCTATCAGTGGAGAGGACAGGATTACAAAGGGGGTTAAAGCTGCTGCTGTGTTTTGGAAACCTCTCTGATGTTTTTTTGCTTTACTACCTAAACTTAATTCCTAGGATGGCCTGTAAATTAGGAATTGAGCTAAGGCACAGATGGCTTAAGTTAAACACAAGAATTCAGCGATATAGTGGTTTTAACTGTTCTGGCTCCTCAAAATTTTCTACTGAAGTAATCCCAACATAATAAATCTAAGCCTGCCAATAAGGAGGGGTGAGGGGGAGGTGGTGGTGATTGTTGTTGTCTTTTGCAGATATTCAGGGACCTTGGTCTTCACAGCTTAACAGTTGATAACTGTTGTAATGCACCCAGAAATGCAGTCCTAACTCCCTGGTAATTTTTTGTTGCAGTTTAACTATAGGACTGTTATTGCACCTTTAGAGATGGCCAAGGGTTTCAGCCTGTGTAGTGCGACTGAATATTGTCAATAAAAAAAAAGGAACTTATAGCTAGCCCTAACACATTATCTCAGGCTTCAGTCTTACAGGTTCTCACAGAACTAGCTGGTCTTCTGGCACAGAGTTTGGCCCCTTCTTGCTATAGGTTATAAGATAAAATCCTTATGGAGCTTTGTGGAATAGTGTGGCCGAATATTTGCCTTTCTAGTTTCTGAAATGATCAGTGAGTTTTGATTACTTCAAGGCAGCAGGGCAGCGGGCCTTTTCACTTCTTGCTCCCCATGTACTATTCTTTAGACGGCTCTTTTTAGAGCTGATAGTAACTTAAGGAAACCAGGAACAAACTGTAACTAAGTGCTTCACACTTTTTATGTTTAGGCATTTCGTTGCCCCTTTCTGAAGAAAGGGAGTGTGCATTGAATGTGATACCAGAACACAGCTTCAGAGTTTGTTTGCAATACAAATCCCTTCTTGCTGAGGCACCCCCAGGCATTGTAGCGTTGATATCTCTGAATTGTATCCTGAATTGCCAAGTTTGACGATAAAGGCATTCTCTCGCATAAGACACCCTCTTGACCCTTTATTGTAAGCATTATTTTCTGGAAGCAAAGGTTACCTATAGTGTGGGGCAGTAGTCAACTCGATTAATTTTCACTCGCTGTGGCTTTTCGTTTAAGTCAAAATGCAGGAATATAGTGGTGGCAGCACCTGTGACTTTTGCTGGGAGGAGTGTGAGGTACGCGATGGGACTTGATGCCCCAGCTATTGGCACGAACTTCTTTTCCTTCCCTCGGTGGGAACCGTGAAGGTAGGGGGGGAAAGTCATCTCCGAGTGATTTGCTGTCAGATGACCCCCACTGTCATACACAGCCTTGGCCTTCGGCAGTTTTTTTGGCACCCGGCAGTTTTTTTGGCACCCTGCGATTTCATTTTCAGAGGAGGGTAAGGAAGGCAAGGTGGCCGAGGGGTGCGGGGACGTGGGGGCTGCAGCCTCCGGCCCTTACGGCTGTTTCCCCTTGTCAAATGAGCTGTTATCACGTCGCCTTACAGCGTCATGGCGCTGGCCAGACCACAGCGCGCCCGTGGCTTGGGGGGGGGAGGGCGGGGGGGCGCCGGGTGAGCCCCCCCTCGCTGCCCGGCCCGGTGCGCGGCGCCCGGCGCTGCGGGAGAAGCGGCGGGGGCGGAGCCGGGCAAGTGTGGGGGTCACGTGACGGGGGTCACGTGGCGGGGGAGTCGGGCCCAGCCGCCGCCGCCGCCGCTCCGGTAGCGGTGAGAGACGGAGCCGGGAGGGCGGGAGGGGGAGGTGCGCGGGGCCGGGGCGGGCGCGGGGAGGGAGCCCGGGGGTGCGAGTGGCCGCCGCCGCCTCCGCCGCCGCGCCCCACCGAGGTGAGTGGGGGGTGGGGGGGGTCGATGCGCGGGGCAGGGCCGCAGGGCGGGGGCGCCGCCAGGGGTGGGCTGGGCCGGGCGCTGTGCGGGGCCGCGGGCGGCTCCGCGGCTGTTTTCCTTTTGTGCCAGTGGGCACCTGCGTGGCAGCGGGCGGACGGGCCGGCGGAGCGAGCCGGTTTATTTGGGTGGGTTAGGGGGTGCTGAGGCGCCGCCGGGACGTGGGCATCCGTTGTGTGCCGCGCGCTGTGTCCGTTCTGTGGCGGTCCCCTCACGCGCCTGAGTGGCACCGGCCAGGCTGAGCCTCGGCCGCCGGCGGGCGTCCGCCCTGCCTCCCCCCAGCAACCTCGGGAACGGGGGGCGGGAGAGTGGCTGAAAACCCCGATCCTCCCCTTCTGTCTGGGGCTCTGAAAGCCGGGCGGCCGGGTGGGGATGGGTCCCCGCTCCGCCTCGCCGAGCGGCCGGGGTCCGGGAGCCGCGGGCGGTGGCGGAGCGGTGGCTCTGCCTCCGGCATCACCTGCGACCCTCCGCGCACTGCCTGTAGCGCTGCGATCTTTTCCTGGTTTTTGTTTGGTGTTTTTTTGTGTTGTTTTTTTTTTTTTCCTTTTGCTTCTTTATTTTTTTCTACGTTCGCCCCGCGCCCCCGCTTTTCTCGCGTGGGGTGCGGGCTCACGGTCGGGAAACTTGCCCTGCGATACGGTAAAATTCGCCTAGCGAGTGCAACTCCTTGGCATTCTTTTGTGTTGTGGCTTCACATCATGCCTTTCAATAAATGTCTGCGTGCGAATATGTTCGAGCACCTTGGCTTCCTAAAGGTTTCCTGAAAAGTGCAGGAGTCATTTACCAATTCACTACTTAAATTTAACTTCAACAGCAAAACATACAATTACAACAGCTGTATGGGGTCAGATCAAAGGTCTCTCTAGTGTAGATTCTGGTTTCTGCAAGTGGTGAATAGCAGGTGCTTAGGGAACACCATAACAACTAGGTGAGCATACCGTGGAGCTTTGGAAACGAGCCAGGCCTCCAACAATTTGAGGTTAAGGGACTTCCTGAGTCTAATGTGATGTTCAGTATTTAAGAGCCGTTTTTCTTCCATGACTTAGATATACATGTTTTCAAAAAAGAATGAGACAAAGGCCTCTTCATAGAAAAGGTTTTTCTTCACCTTTAAAAAAAAAAAATGTAATTGCACTCATATTATTGTCATAAGCTATTTCATTTTGCCAGAATGAAACTTGCCTGTCCAAGGATTACTGATTCATGCGCAACATACTGTGTTTCAAATAGGTAAGGAGTATTTGCAATGGTTATTTTCTACACATAAGGGGGATGTAAATGGTAAAATTGGTTTTTAATGCCTGTTTTTAGAAACCATTTGCGAAATTTAAGTCTTAAAACCTAAAATACCTGTTTAATAAAATGCTGTATAGTAAGAACTTGCTCAAAATAGCAAATGTTTTACCATAATACAATATTGACAGCTTTTAAAATGATAACATGAATAGGAACTACTAACATTTGACTGTTAACTCTTTAAGCTTAAAGGGTTGACTTCTATAAAAAGAAGACGTTTATTAATGGAACAGATTTCTCATTACATCAAGATTTCTGGTAAAATTCTTTCAAGAATACCATAATAGATTTTGCCGTAATAGCAAAATCTTGGTGATCCCTAGGGATGCTAGCTATCAACTTGTTCCTGCAATCCTAATTGAAGAAATAGCTTCATGCCAGGACCTCCTAACCTGATTGCTCTTATACAGAACATTTGCACGAGTGGGCCTTGTTTTTCACAGGCAATGTGAATGTCAAGCAAAGTAGAGCTATTTCAAAAAATTGCATATCCTCCCATGCCCCCAGTGGAGTTTTATGAGGTCATTATCAGTTTTTTGGGGGCTGAAAGGAGGCAGTGGGTTGGGGGGTGTGTGTGTATATATAGATAGATATTTATAAGACAAAAAATAGCTTAGAAAACTGACAGCTATAACTGTTGTGAATAACTTTCATGGAAAAATGATTTTAAAAAAATTTTGTACATTACATTGCTGCTTCTAACAATAGACTGTGGAATTTGTTCTCACCTAGTCAACAGTTGTTTATTCTAAAACTCTTGAAGTATTTCATTATAAAATATTTCACTATAAATTTTGTATTTTTAAGATAAAAACCCTACTCACTTTGAACTATACTCAGCTCCTGATGGACAGTTTAAAATATTCAATATATTTTCTTCAGTAAGCTGATGAATAGATTTAAATGGTTCTATTGTAAGCTTACACCAAGAAAACTGCTGCAGTGCAACTTTCCTTAGCTCACTGTATTATTTTTATCACAAAAAATTGACTGGTTCAGCTGAACTTCCAAATAAAATTAGTTTGTTTATACCTAGACTCTAGAAAAAATTGTACATGTTTTATGTAATTATTAAGCATACTTATAATACATAGCTTTTAGCAGTACTTGTCCTTAGTAGGTCTCAAAGCACCTTGTGAAAGAATTCAGTGTAATTATTCCCTGCTATCTGTGGGTAATTATTCTCATCTTATCTAGTGCTCATAAAGAGATCACTGTCTGCCTGTGATAGCTGTAAAGAAATTCTACAAGAAGGCCTAGCAATAAAATCATATTTTTTGATTTAAATTTTTTTACATTTTTAAAAAACCCACAAACTAACCTTTCTGTTTGGTACAGTTTTCTGTTGTAGCATTTTTATTTCATTTAATGATGCCTGAGGTCATTTCATACTGTATGTTCCATACCAAGGTTGGAAGCTAAGCGTGTGCTTTACGTAGAACAGACTTTTCTTAGAAGTGTCAGAAGAGACCTTGCTGAAGACTTAAACAAATTCAGTGATGAGTTAGATAATGATTCAGGACAGTTTTGGTTAAGGAAATCAAAGTAGTAATGATGCATGTCTCTAAGTTACCAGTGAGCTTGGCTGCTAAGAGAGTTTGTACAGAAATCTCTTGGTATCTATCAGGAACACAAAAGCGGGGAGGGATGTGCGTGAATGAGTGAATTACATACACGGCCAGCATCCTTATATCTTCTTGGTTTTCCTTCATTTCCACATTGCAGAGCTAGTAGAAATGGTACGGAATCTCGCATTACATTTTTTTGACTGGAACCACCAGTTCCAGCCACCTTT
Organism: Phaethon aethereus; assembly: GCF_964289735.1. Classification (NCBI taxonomy): domain Eukaryota; kingdom Metazoa; phylum Chordata; class Aves; order Phaethontiformes; family Phaethontidae; genus Phaethon; species Phaethon aethereus. Next base: position 69,769,718 of record NC_138576.1, on the reverse strand, counting down.
GGTGTCCCATTGTTGTAATGCATCTGGTAGCAGAACAGACATTTGATGCTAGAGGTGTGAAGTGCACACCCTTAAGTTTTCCAGCTACCTCTATCAGTTGGGGTGTGCAGATGATATCACTAATTATATTATTGGTGTGTTTTAATAGTTTAGTTTAGGACTTGAGGTCTTCTGCTGTGTTGATATTTTCCAAAATAGGATAGAAAGCCATTTGTTTGGGGCTTTTTAATTCAAGACAATACATTAAAGCATTGTCATTTAGAGATAAAATACAAGTTAGGAAATACATGAAAGATTTGATAATGGAAGGATTATAATTTGAGAACCATGTAGTATACTACATACTGAATAGTATGGCAATTGTATTCCCAGATAATGTGATGCTATCCAGAAACATGAGCTTGTATAACTTAGATCTAAGTTGCAAACCTTCTATTAAAGAGGATGAAGGCTTACCTACTGTAATGAAGTGTTTGCCAGCAGTGTTACAGGTATAGTTGGTGATTTCAGTTGACTGTGAAAACAATGCTTGCTTGTTGGCAGACTAGCATCTAGACTCCAGTTAGATCTGTGTGGATTCAGATTATTTGTGAAAAAAGGTCCAAGAGAAAATGCTCTGAGAGGTCCAGTTCCAATAAGAAGATTTTCTGCCTATTTTGGTGTTCATTGTTTTTGTGTGACTCTTGTTTTTAACCTATGCTTTTATATTTGATCCATTATTTCTATGTTGTGTTATTTTTAACTAAGGCTTTTGTTTACAGTAATTAAAATTCTAGTATTTTTTAATGATGTGTGATAATAGTTTTCACTTTGTGCTTATACCCATGATCTTAGTATTACTCAGCTTGCACATCATATCCTTGATAGCTACAGTACAGAAAGCTGGTCTGGAGAACCTCCCACTGGAAAGCTGGGCTGTTTGTGCAGCGTGGAGGTCACGATTAATTTGTGATTGTTGCCTTCTGCGTAGTTTCAGAGCTAGCAGACCCAGCTGGTAGTCATACACTTTCCTAGTACCTTGGGTTTGAATAGTCTCCAACATCCTTGTGTAGTGCAAAGTACTCTTGGCGAAGCACCTACCTGAACTATCCCAGTAGAATATAAATATCTAGTACTTCTCAGGACTAATAGCAATCCATCCTGTCAGTTCTTCCTCCACTTCATGCATGCGATGGAATAGATTCTTCTCCTTTGAAGACACTCTTCTCATTAAATATTTGTTGAAAAAAGTATCATGCAGCTAAACTGATTTCTAAATAAAATCTTCATCTATCTTGTTTCACTAGTTTGAATAATAATTGCAAAGTAAAATTTGGAAGAAGGCCAAACCCATTCACAGAGGCATTTAAAGAAAATTACTGCAAATACTTTACCGATGGTCTGTGGCACCATTTAAGCAGACAAAAAACACAGAAAGGAGCCATAAATGTTGCACACAATATGAAAGGAAAGAATCTTTCTGCATGTATATTAAAAATGCTGTAGAAGAACAGCGTTTTTGAAGATAAGTAGCAAATAAAGTTACTGCGAAAAGCAAAGGTTGACTGCTCACTGTGATTGTGATGGATCACAGTCCACAGGAGGCTCTTTAGTTGGAGAAAGACCGTAGCTAACAAAATCCTTAAGTTGTGAGAGGGAGAGAGCACTCTCACTTTTATTCTGTTTTGGTGCAATGTGTAGTACGGTGGGAACCCTGGTCTGTTGGGCATTCAGGCTTTACTAGCAATGTTCTTGCTGCCTGTGCTTGATAAAGAACAGATCTCCCTATTCTAATCTCATGGTGAAATGACTTCTAGGAAGTCCTTTCAGTTGTAAATAACTAAAAAATAAAACACAACCCTAAAGATCTACCTGTGTAAAATCTGAGTACACAAAAGGGAGATTGACTAACACAAATCCTCTCTTGCAGATAATATAGGCTGTTGGTAATAGCTAAGGTTGTTTAAAAATATAAAAAATGTTAGCCATGAAGCTATTTTAAGTGATAAGTAAAACTTGGAAGGAGGAGTGAATTCAGCAAAGGGAGAAGGAGGAAGAGTTACATATTTGTGGTGTCTCCCCCAGCTCTCATGAGTGATGTAAGTATATTAAGAACAGTTGCTATATAAATATCCTGGCTGCCATACAAGGTGCCCTACGTAATGTTTGGAAACGATGGAATTGAATAGCGTAGGTGTTGAACCAGCTTTAGATATTTTACCTTCCTTTTTCCCAGGCACAAAAATACAGACCTAAGGATGGTCCATATTTTTGTGTATCAGCTCAGACCAAAGGTGTTGCTACATTAATACCTTGTTTTTAACAGTATGTGATAGCAGATGCCTAGGGAAGAGTATCATTGGGCATGCAGATAGCTGAGTATCTGAAGGAAGTATCAGTGGCTTCTAGCAGGTTACAGTTTAAGGGTCTCTGGGCAGATGATGCAGTATTTAATCATCTGGGTTTTAATAGTTGCGGTGAATTTATGCAATGTCTTTTTAAACCTGTGATAGCTTTAGCATTTTCAGCTTCCTATGACACAAGGATGACAGAAGCACGTGTCTATTTTTAGTTAGGCTGTTGCCAGCTTAAGAGTTACAATCTCCACTCCTTTATTTTGCGTGGTGTAAAACGCTGTTATTTTTAATTTGTAAAATTTGATTTTGAACTTGTATGGATAAAGTTGAGTGCTTGATGTGTATGTGTGGAATGTAAGGCCTTGTGTGCAGACTCTTATTTCCTGAGAAATACAAAAAAGAACTCTTAATAAAATCTTCTCACTTTCAGTAATGCCCAGTTTGTTTATGCTTTGCATTTCTCTTAAAATGAAACCTGAGAACTGCTTATAGCCAGTTTTTCTATCTTTTTGTAAAGACTACAGGGTCCATATCTGTATATGAATTGTATCTGTGAGATCATGAGAGTCTCGCATCATGAGAATAAAAAGCTTGCTTTTGAAAAGTAATTGCCAAGTTTGTGATTATAAGAATGAAAAAAAGTTTTGATTCAAGTTTTGGTGTAAAGCTTCTGTAGATGCGTAGTGGGGGACAGGTATTATACCCATATTTATCATATAGTCATCCAAAAAAAAAAAAAAGGAAGACATTCCTGAATAATTTGGAAACAGAACAGTATGTAAATGAAATGGCGCTCTTCTATAGCCAATACTTGAACTTTCACTTAATTTGCAAAGAAACAGTGGTATAAATTGAACGGATTTTGCCTTTCCAGACTTGGATTGCTATGGAGACTGCTGAGGACATTCAGTTTCATGTGGACTTATCCCTGGCTTGGATTCCTCCTTCCTCCTCTTGAGTGTTAGGTTTATTAGTAGATCTTTAAAGATGTTTGATGCCTAAGGCAAAGGATGCTTTGTGGCTCTGTGTGTGTGTGTATATATATTTTTTAATTTTTTAAAAATTCATCAGAACAAAAAATGGGGCTTCCCATTATCTGGTAACTCTGTATGAACTTAATTAGATAAAGCAGTGCAAGTGGTTGAATTCTAAGAGAGAGATTTAAATAAATGCATTTGAATCTTATAATGATATGGGAAGCTATGCAGTGAAAATCTGCTATCTTGCGTGAACAATCAAGGGATAAAATTAAAGCAGCTCATGTTACAGGTATGCGATTTGGAACCACTTACAGTTTTTCCAAACTGGGGATGAAGATAGAAAAAAGCAAAAAAAAAAAAAAAAAGAGATTAGAGGGATGGGGGAAGTGACACATTTTTTTCTAAAGATACCTATAGCAAGCCCTATTATGCATTGTAGTAGGCCACCTTGAGCAAGAATTAGTCTCTTTCTCTCAACAACAAAAACTTTGGTGCAGCAACAGGGTTCTATTAAAAGCAAATACAAATCACAGGATTAAGTGATTAAGCCCTTTTCCTCTGAGTTACAGGCCTTCCAGAGGTGGATTCCTTCCAGATTTTGCCAGCCTGCTGAGGAGGCATTCGCTCTTCTTTATACCAGTAGAATAACCCTGTGAAACATGTATTAAATCCAATATACGTTATTTCCCAGTGTTGTAAAGAGAATTTTTGAATTTGAAAGTCTGTTCACTGGACCTGTAATAAGATTGAGGGAAGCATACTGTATAAAAAGAGTATAATTTGAGCTTAGTACTAGTGTTAGGAGTATGCCTGTACAGCATTAGTCCTTCCCTTCTTTTTCCAGAAGGGTAGGTACTTCTTTTTATTTACAAATGAATGGGAAATTGCTTTTTCTCCCAAGGATTTAAATGAGAGATCACTGATTAGAGAATGATGTTGTAGCTTGGGAGGTGAGGGAGAAGATTATATGGAAAATTACTATAATACAGTTTCATTTTCAGTATTGTGTTGGTGGGTTTTGCCATTGTTATTATTAATACAGAGAGCAGATGACCTGAATAGTGGTTGTTCCGGGCTAAAAGTGACCAGTAACGTTGAAAGATTTCATAAACGATAGTGTCCCATTTTCACAAGATGCAAAAGTAAATGTCGTCCCTGTCATAGGGAGGTTATATTCTAGAGGTTCGATAGTTACTTAATTCAGTCTTCCCCTTCCCCCTTTGGAGTTTGGTTTAAATACTTCTGGTGTGAGGAACTTTCGAGTTGTTTGGAGAGAAAATATTTGTGATTTAATTGTCTAGTGCTGTGGTGAAAGAACGAGCTCTTGTTGGTTTAAAATATCATTGCTCATTGAAACTCCAGAACTACTGGGAAAGCTTTGTTCCCTGGTTTGGGTCTGAATTGGTGTCCTTCCTTGTTGTCCAAGGATGAAAGTGAAAACCGAGATGACTGGTATTTGCTTTATATTGGGCAGAGAATTAAAACTCTCCTAAAACAATGAAATGACATTTACATGGGCAATGATAATATGATTTTTATACTGTGTCCAGGACTAGATCTGCTACTAGTTGTCCATTTTTGGTTAAGGAAGATATAATGGGATGGATATGTCATGAGGATTTAGATCATACTGATTTGACTCTAGCTGCAGTGTCAGTTTTGACAAATACCACGGCTGATGACTGAGTGTCCATACTGATGTGCAACTATTTGTTTTACTTCTGCTTTGCTTTGGTGTGTAGACTAAGATCTCATTGCTTTCTGAGCCTAACACTTGCTCAAGCTCTTGGAATAACTTTTCTCCCTTGGAGTACTGTAGGAGGTTTAGGTTGTTGCCTTCTTCACTGGCAGGACTAGTGTGGAAGCATTGAATGAAAGATCTTTAAATGCTGCCAGTGCTCAGTTCTGGTTCTGTTTTGATTGCCCCAGATGACATTTTTGAATGCACTTCTCCATGTGTGGGCTGATAATTCTATTGATGAGTACACCTGATGTGATGCAGGTTGAATGGAGAAAGCACTGGAGAACATACTGGAGAGTACACAACTTAAAGTTGAGTTTGTGTCCTTGATTAGGCTGTTTGGGGTGGGGGGGGAGGCTGCAGTGTATATTTGAGGGGGAGGAGGAGGGGTGTTTAGTTTTTTTTCCTTTCCCTCAATGATTAGGACAATTTCTTCCAATATTTCTGATTAAGAGTTGAGACCTATTTCCTGGATGCTGATGTTATTCTCTCTGCCTTCATTGAAATTTACAATTTTCCAGTTTCATGGTGTGCTAGGCGAGACTGTTTTCTTATTGCGTCCTTGTTTCTTCTACATCTGTATAGCAAATGCAGTCAGGAAAGAAATCCTGTGGGATCTTGTTTACTTGTTTTAAAGCACCTCATTATGTCAGCTGATCTAAAAATCTATCTGGAAAATTACCCTAACTTAAAAATAAATAACAATTGCACACAGATGTACTTGGCTGCACAGTAAGATCTACTTTTAGAAAAGGGTTCTGTCCTGTTTTCACTTAATGATCTGGAGTTTACCCTTCATTTGAGAAATGCTAATGAATTTTGGCGTCTTTTCCAGTCCTTCTTAATAGATAAATGGATGCATCCTCTAGATCAGATTTCAGAATCATTTGCGTAGGGGAAGCCCTCGGGTATTCCAGTAATTCTTAGTGTGTTTGAAGTTTTGCCTCTACTTGTTTGGTGTTTACTCTAGCAAGGTCTTGTGATTGGGAAGGTGAAGTAGGCTGTAGGAGGTTGCTGCCATATAAATACAACATATTAAAAAGCAACTGCAGTTCCATGTAGATGAGTGTTCTGATGAAATGTTTTAGTTTAAGTGAACCTGTGTCAGTCTTAGTTAACAGTTACATTTGGATTTTATTTTTGTTGTGCATTAATTGATAATAACAGCTGCAGACTATGAGTCGAAACTCCTGTACTTCCCTCCCAATTCTGTCATGAGCTTCTGTATTGCCTTGTGATGCTTAACTGTCATTTATTCAGCAGTATAACGGGAATAATGCTATTTTCCTCCTTTTCCTAGGATCACGGAGGCTAGCAGAGCACTTCTAGGACACTGGATAAAAGGTTCAAAGTTCAGAGTCATGTTAAAAGAAAACATCCAGTATTTGTAAATGAGTCAAATTTTCACTCAACTGAAGATGAATATAGGCTAGGTAAAGGTTAAACTAAAAAGTTGCAGAAAGAAGGGACTGAAATAGGGCAGGCTAAGCTATAAATACTATTATGTAAGTCCTTATTTCCATGTTTTCTTGTTGATTCTTGAGACTGAACTCTTGGCCTATCACTTAATGTCTGCAAACCATGAGATACAGCAGTGATGCTAGAGTAATGATACTTTAAAATAATAGGATAGGCAAAAGTGCATACCTGGATGAGGTGCTGGTGTAGGGCACATATTTGGACATAAAGCACTCTTGTAGTTGAAAGACTGCTCTACCTGTTTGTAGCGGATAGTGAATCATGGCAAGGGTCTACATTGTTGCTAAATTAGAATATGGTGTGTTGTTAATTAGCAATGACAAGTCTGTATTGTTCATTCATTGGCAAGGGTGTGTTTGTGATGGAAAGGTTGATTTAACTGCTTAGTGCGTTTCATTCCTATGTAATAGCACTTGCATCTGTAGACCATTCAGCTTCATCCATAGAAATGCTTCTTGGCCACAGATTTCTGAGTAAGGTTGCAGGAGTTTTCATTTTTGCAATGCTTTAGCAATGTTTGTGTTTACTGAAGCAGTATGAATAAAACAGGGGATGCTCTTCTTGAAAAGTCTCATCCTGCCTCTTTGGGATTGTTTCTGGAGGACAGGCTTCTAATTCCTGTAATAATTTTCTTTCATACTTATTCAGCTGTTATGCCTCGGATTTATGTTTGAACAGTGTAGTATACGATATGCAAAATAGAATGTATCCATGTCATAGATTTGTTAAAGACGGGAATTAAACATTACGGTTATGTAGCCTAAACTTCTACACAGTACTGTCTCTGCCTTATATGTGAAGTTGGGTTCTTAGGTTAAACTAAAGCAGTGTTCTTTTCAGAGAAAGTAATGGGATTTTCTATTATTGTTAGACTTAAATTCATGATACAGTTATGAAGCTGGTTCTCTTATGTCTTCAACTGTTAATAGGTCTGTTATTTTCTTGCATCTAGGTGTAGGTAGAGATGTTGTGAAGAGAATTGTACTTCGAGGCAAAGCTAAAATTCCTTAGGTGACAGAGGGGGATAAGAAAAGGCAAGAAGGTCCTTGCTTCTTGTTTCGAGGCTATTCAGTGTTCTTGTGCAGATGTTTATTCAGAAATTTAACTGAACAAACGAAACATGCCATGAAAAATGCAATGAACAAGATTACATTCTTTCATGATAATTTTCCTCACGAGGTCTCTCAAACTGTGGTGGTAAGGCTTCTTGCGTGTGGCATCTTGAGCTGCTTGCCACCTCTCTTAGTAATGTGTCCTGTTTACCTGTCTCTTTCCTTTCTGAGTGACTTTTTCTGTCTTCAGAGGTTTACTTGCCGCCTTTGAGTAGCTGGCTAAATTCAGGGATCTCTCAGGGATTTAAACTCATCAGAAGATGATAACGCTGTCACGTTTCTTGCCTTGTCCCTCTGCACTTTTGAGTTTTTCTTTCAGGACAAGCTCCTGTGGCTATGCGGTTGATACTGTGCATAGTTCCTCAAAGTGAGACTGTTAAGGTTTTTGATCTCCAGACTCTGACGTTTGTTAGGTGGCGTGTACCGTAGTAGTCAAGCCCTCTCTTTAAAGCTGTTCTTGAAGGATATTTCAAAGCTGTCTGTTTTAAAGTATGAATAAGTGATAATATGGAGAGAAAAGTTGTGGGAGATGCTGGTTTCTATGCTGAATAAAACTCACAGAAGTGCATAGTTTGTTTGGCAGCATTAGGATATCTAGTGCACTTTGCAGTGTACTTGCTGTGAACTGGCAGCCTTTTGTTCAGTGTTTTAGAAAATTTCAGGCCCAGAATTCTGGTCAAAACACTATTCAGACAAAAACTGGTATGTAACTACTGCTGTGAAAGATAGAATCTCTTGCATTAAAATTTTCAGACCTAATATAGAGATGTCCCATACTCTCTACTGTTTAAAGGATCAAAGGCTTAAGAAACACGATACTTCCAGTTGTGAGTTATTTTGCCCTAGCACCCATTCACATGGAGTATTTTCTGCAGAATTTTTCTGATATTTGCAAACTAAGTGGAGAAAAGCTTAGATTTTCCTAGAGTAGGTTTGTTTAGTCTGTGTTTGATTTTTTTTTTCTTTTTTTTCCCCCCCTGTCCTCTAAATTCTGAAATCCTCACTGATGAGTCTGATTATAAACAAGACATTGCCTCATGCTGGATCCCCAAGTCCTCCTCCTCAGGGCTACTCTCAATCCCTTCATCTCCCGGCCTGTACTGATACAGGGGTCTACCTCAACCCAGGTGCAGGACCCTGCACATGGCATTGTTGAATCTCATGAGGTTCACACAGACCCATGCCTCAAGCTTGTCCAGGTCCCTCTGGATGGCATCCTGTCGCTCAGGTGTGTCAACTGCACCACTCATCTTGGTGTTGTCTGCAAACTTGCTGAGGGTGCACTCTATCCCACTCTCTATGTCACTGATTAAGATATTAGTACTGGCCCCAATATGGACCCCTCAGGGACACCACTTGTCACTGATCTCCATCTGGGCATTGAGCCGTTGACCGCTACCCTCTTGGTGCGACCATCCAACCAATTCTTCATTCACCCAACAGTCCACCCATCAAATCCATATCTCTCCAATTTAGAGAGAAGGATGTTGTGGGGAACCATGTCAAAGGACTTGCAGAAGTCCAGATAGATAACATCAGCATCTCTTCCTTTGTCCACTGATGTGGTGACTCCATCACAGAAGGCCACCAGGTTGATCAGGCAGGACTTGCCCTTGGTGAAGCGATGCTGGCTGTCTTGAATCACCTCCCTGTCCTCCATGTGCCTTAGCATAGCTTCTAGGAGGATCTGTTCCATGATCTTCCCAGGCACAGAGGTGAAGCTGACACGTTGGTAGTTCCCAGGGTCCTCCTTGCTACCTTTTATTGAGACAGAATTGACTTGATTAGTGGATTTTATGAACATGTAATTTCTCATGTCAAATGATTTAGCATTTCATTGGCATGCTAATGAAAAGAAATGCTTCAATAACTTTGGTTTTCTTCTCAAATTTATGTTGTTTTAGTGTAAAAGTGTCTTACAAATGCTGTTGCTAGGCTGGAGGACACAGATTCTCCCACCCCCCTCCCCCAAACACTGTATCCCTACTAAGCTAATTAAATATCCCTTGCACGGGATGGCAGATGATACTCTGTAGTAGGTATGTACAGGCTGTTCGCCTGTTTACTCAGTCCAGGAAATTGATACCATGCCTGCAGGCAGATTCGGGCCTTTTGCCCAAAGAGCTTTAGCATCATGGCTTCAAAATAAAACTGCATGAATTCCACATGTTAATCTAGTGCTTTTTTTACCCTGTGAACCACCTGCCTGTTCTCAGTATGACCTTAATTCACCTCATTTTCCCAGAAGGAGACTGGCTCCTCATCATCTTAGAAAGATTCCCTCCAGCTCTGTCATTAGCCACATGACCAAGATAATTTGACCTGATGTCTCAGCTAGAAGGGAGCAGATCAGTCACTGGCCTGGCCAGGTTGGAGCCAGCTTCTAAAGACTGACCCACTGCTGCCATATGACACTGCAGGGTTTGGCAAATAACCATGACAATTCTCAAGTGTGCATATGTAGGTGGCTTTGAAGGGGGTGTGTGTGCTGAAATACTAATTTCTGCATAGCTCCTCTATTATGGACCTGACATGCTTTGTTCTTGCCATATTCATCCATCTGAAATCTTGTGTATGTTGAGATTCAAAATGAAGACACTATCTTTTTCTGAAGTTTTAAAGAAATAAAACTACTATGTCTAAAGGGCTCTAGCAGACAAATCATGGTGAAGTCTGGCTGTGACAGTTTGATATGTCTTCTCGTAGAGACTATCACCAGTCCACTGCTGAATGATTAGAAGAGACTGTGTGCCTGTACCTCATGCAATTAACTTTAGAATTTGGCTTTTTAGCTTGATCTTGCCTTCATTGTCAACTTTTAAACTGAGATTCAGGACCTTTTTGTGTTGTGATGGAAGTGGAGACATGGGTCTGTAGTGGAGGAGGAGCCTTTCTGACAATACCATCGCCAAAAGTAGGTTTTTTTACTATGATATGTTGGAGAGCATTTATAGGGTAGCTAAAAATGGATATAAAAAGATGCTATTTTTAAGTAGAACTTCTTGTTTAAGTCTGTTGTAGGAAATTTAGCCTGTAGCATAAGTTGTCAAATTTAAATAAAATAGCTTTGCTAATAAAGAATATGAGTATGTATTGCTTAAATATTTTTTTGCTGAAGTTTTAAAGTACATCATATCACTGAAATGAGGGGAATTGCTGGGTAAATGGCTTCAGTTTGCTGAAAGGGCGGATCAGCTTGCAACAGATTTTCTTCACTAGGCATAGACGGAAAATTGTGCATTTATTTCAGTATGGTCTTTTTTTTTTCTTTTTAAAGGATAAACTGAAAAGGATTGTTTTCATCTTACAAAATGTAATACGAATAAAATGTGATGTTGGAATCATAGAATAGTTTGGGTTGGAAGGGACCCCTAAAGGTCATCTAGTCCAACCCCTCTGCAATGACCAGGGACATCTTCAACTGGATCAGGTTGCTCAGAGCCCCGTCCAACCTGACCTTGTATGTTTCCAGGGATGGGGCATCTACCACCTCTCTGGGCAACCTGTGCTAGTGTTTCACCACTCTCATTGTGAAAAATCTCTTCCTTAGATCTAGTCTAAATCTACCCTCTTTCAGTTTAAAACCATTACCCCTTTTCCTATCACAACAGGCCCTGCTAGAAACTCTGTCCCCATCTTTCTTCTAAGCCCCCTTTAAGTACTGGAAGGCTGCAGTAAGGTCTTCCTGGAGCCTTCTATTCTCCAGGCTGAACAACCCCAACTCTCTCAGCCTGTCCTCACAGGAGAGGTGTTCCAGCCCTCTGGTCATTTTTGTGGCCCTCCTCTGGACGTGCTCCAACAGGTCCATGTCTTTCCTGTGCTGAGGGCTCCAGAGCTGGATGCAGGACTCCAGGTGGGGCCTCACGAGAGCAGAGTAGAGGGGCAGAATCACCTCCCTCGACCTGCTGGCCACGCTGCTTTGGATGCAGCCCAGGATGTGGTTGGCTTTCTGGGCTGTGAGTGCACATTGCGGGCTCATGTCCAGCTTTTCATCCACCAGTACCCCCAAGTCCTTCTCAGGAGGGCTGCGCTCGCTCCCTTTACCCTCAGCCTGTATTGGTACCACCCTGACCCAAGTCCGCACCCTGCACTTGGCCTGCGCTATGTTTACTTGCAAATCAACATCAGTTTATGGTTACTATCTAGTAAAGGCTTTTGTTTCAGAAAAGGAGTAGAAATGCAAAATCAAATTAAAATTGTATGTTTAAATCAAGTTTCCTTGCTAGATGATTGAAATGGTAACTATTCTCGGTTACTGTAAATAATTTTGCATTAACCTGGCCTGAGTATCTTTCTGTCTGCAGTGAACTGCGGAGAGGTGTTTTGACACAAGATGGGTTTCACCAAATGTTGGTGGATATTTTCAAATATCTGAACAGAAATCAGAATGTTGGTTATGGCTTCTACCGTGGATCCAAAACAGGTAAGTTTTGAAGCATGATGGAAATGAACAGGAAAACATCTGATAAACCACAGTCAGTGGTGATAGAGTTGTAGCACAGACTGGAAGCCAGTAATGGTAAATTCTGTCTTCTTATTTTGGTGCTATCTTTCACATCAGTATGAAGGAGGATACTCTGGCTCTGTCCCATGAGGAAATTCTGTGGTGCAGCTGAGCTGATCTAATGTCTTTCTGTTTCTGAAAGGTCTCCCTGCACCTAAGTCTCATGGGTCCTGCCTGTTCCTTTGCTTCAGTTCCTACACTTATCTGAACCTTCAGTGAACTGATACAGCTCCCTAAGGCCACAGAATACTCCTCACTCTTTTACTATTTATTTTCTGATGGTTTAGGAAACCAAGTCTGCCCAAGGAGATGTCAGTCAGGCACCCAGCAATGAACAGAGGGACAACGGCCAACCATATCTAGGAAGGCAAATTGGAGTGGGTCATAGGGGTGGTGGAGTTTAAGAAGTCTTTCTGTAGCATAGGCTGCTTTGAACAGTTTGCTTGTCTTGCAGGCCTGTACCTTTAGTTGCCTCATCTGTTACAACAAGAATCATATCTACCTGTCTTATAGGGTTGCTAAAAAGACTTTGTAATGTGTGCATTCTAGGCATCGCAAGTGGTGAGAAAGATCTTATAGAAGGAATTCTTCCTTGCTATATACTGAATGCACTACTACTGTTAAAAAACTTTATTTCTCAAGACATAAGATGTCGTAAGACTGTTGGATTATCATTGATAATGGTAGTTCAGCCAGTCATATATCAGCTCTTCTGTTGACGAATGGTGAAGCTCTCTTCGTATTAACAATTTTGTGGGAAGAGCAGGGCTGGCTGTTTGGATTGAAGGTTACTATGACAAACCCAGTAGTGTTTCCATAGGGCATACCAATGTAATTATAGAAGCTTCTTTTGAAAATATGTAAGATGTCAGTTATTTGTAGCTCTGCTTCAGAGCAAATAAAACAGTAAAAAATGTTGAACAGAGTGAATGACCTGCGTGTATCTTGATTTTCTTTGCAACTGCATGTGGCATTCCAGAAGACAGGCTTGGGTTCACTTTTAGTCCGTTAGAGCTCTGGCTGATCTGGGTACAGTTCTGTCTGTCTGATTCGCTATCAACCCATAGCAGTTGCTTTGTACTTTGACTTTCGGCTCCTGCAAGGAGAGCAACAGATCCAAGAATCACAGAACACGTTGCATGGGGAAATGTTATGAAACTGTAAGTGCCTTGCTATGCTCTACTTAAAAATTTTGATAAATGAAAATGTTGAAGCATTGAGAGGAGTAATGCCAAGACACCTGTAAGGCTCTATGTAAGAAACAAACACTTTTATTGTAGAACAGCGTACATATTTCCTCATCCCAGCGGGAGACTGACTGCCCAGCAGAAGATGCTGTCTGTAATCAGATCCCTGCAGCTCTGCATTGCTCTAGTACATCTGTCTAGAATCTAGCAGTGTCTTGCTTTATTTTAATGTTCATATTGCTCTCTGTGAGATGGATTTCTTTATCTGAAATGAAAATTTGTAAACATAAAAGTGCAAACTAAAGCTTGTGAGTTACATTTATAAAAAGCTACCTTACTGGTTTCAGTCAACTGAAGTATCAATTTAACATATTTCCTGGATGTAAGCTTTAGCTTCTCAAGCTTTAATCGGCGTAAGACATGAGGTGATAGTATTAGCTCTCTAGCCTTTTTTGCTTACGTTGGTTACAAGACTTCAGAAAGTACTTTGCTTCAGATGCTAATTGTAGTTAAGCGTTTTCATTTCTTTCTGCAAAGAAATCTGATGTATTGGATATGGTATTATTTTATTGATATTTTGCCCTTAAAGGAGTGTGGGGGGGAAATCCATGAATCTTGTTAATACTGTCTCCTACCTGCTTGATATCCAGTAGAAATAAAAAAAAAAAAAAAAAAAAAATCATATATGCAAGATAATTAAATGGACCGGATAGGCATTGCAGACAATTTATAGCTGTCTTGGAATACCGAGGGCAGAATGTCTCTTTCTCTCTACATGGATGGAAACAGGAAAGAAGTTTTAGAGGGCTCCTAAGCCTAATTCTGTACTTTGGTCATCCTTGAGAGCAAGGGGAAGAAAACTTGGTTTTGTTAGCAGGCCCCTTAAATGCCACGTATGTGTGGCATCTTTTGGGGTTTACTTGCTTAGGGACTTTGTGTCCCATAGGGATGGACAGGAAAGGATGGAATATTCGGTTTATGTTTTTTTTGTGGTTATCCATCAGTAAAATGTTGTTTACTCCCATTTTTAGTGATGGGTTTTGGATGGGTTACTGTAGGAGTGACACTGTGGGGAATATTTGGGAGCTATCTGACACACTACAAACCTATCAGATGCATTAATTTGTAAAATTATTTGTTCCTATATGATAATTGGCTTTGAGGGTTTGCTTTTTTCCAAGATAATTGTGGAACATTTATCCATTTGCTCTCCATGTTACAGTTATTTAAAGGTATATTCAGCAATTTGGAACACTATGCCATTTTCTTATGCTCTCTTATGGCTTTGCAGTTTTATTAATGCACTGAAATGCTCATCTTGGGAATGTTATGAGTTGGTTACTCATCCTTCTTCTCCCAGATAATCCTAGCAGCCTTTCCATATTCTGCTTTGACCAGTGGCACAAGCATTACACAGCCCCTTGTATGACAGAAATACAGTATGGACAGAAGGAGAAATAGCAGTGGCAGTAATATGGCTATTGCTGTGATGGTTTACAGTTAAAAGCAAGACAGGATATTTATGTGTAATGTCTTGTTTTGTCTCTTTTTAGAAAGAAATAGGCTGATTTCAGGCAAACAAAATCTTTGGATTATATACTTAGTATAACAGATGATTTTTTTAATATCTTACATCATTTTAATCAACCAGCCCAATACAGAGTTGGTGGGTTGATGATCCAGTGAAGTCAGCATCTGTATCAGGTATTATTTGAGGTTTTAGAATCGCTGAATAATAATACGGGTTTTCCCATATTTAGTTTTTTCCCCCCATATTTAGTTTTTCATTCTTGTAATAGTTAGGAATAGAATTTTTGTATTCTGACACTGTAATTTCTGTTTGTTCATCAGCTGTCTTTGTTTCATGCTGTCTTTCAGCAGAACAGTAAGTGAAAAGTAATATATAATTTTAGTTATTGGGGGAGAATTTTCGTAAAATATCATTCTTGAGTTTATTTCAGAAACTTTCTGTCAGCTTTATGAAATACTGTATGTTTTATCTTTTTGTCTAATGTTTATTTTGTGCATCCATCTACTATGGATCAAATGTAATGCCTGTTTCAGGCAGGTGCTGAAGTGTTGATTTCATTGCAGACTAGCTAGTACAGATAACAAGAAAGCACATAGTTTTCTCCTAGTAACCTCCTGTTATTCTGTGGTCTGTGCATAATACACAGTTAATGGAGAAAGTAATGAGGTGTCATGACAGCATTAGATACTGAAGTAGTATACTGTTTATGTTCCTTGAATCTAAAAAGAAACTGGAATACAGTGATCCTCTTAAGGTATAAAATTGAAGTCCTGAAAAAGATGTTGTCATGTAATTTTTTTTTAATAGACTTCATAAGCTTAAGGGGACCACCGACACTGCAAGATTATGACGCTACCTTGCCAAACTGCTTACCAGAAAAAGCAGCAGAATTTTCCTTGAGCAGTTTGCAAGCAGACACTTTCAATAAAGAAAAGGAACCGTCAGTACAGATATTGAGTTTTATAGAGGGAATGATCAGGTTGGATTACATGTTACCAGGTTGTTTTGGGTTTTTTGTGGGTTTTTTTTTTCTCTGATTGTTCTGCTTTTTCACCCCTTCACGTAGACATACAGAAGTAGCACTTAATAGAGTAAGTATTAAGCTTTTATACAGCTCTGGAGGTACTTTGAGAAGTACTTATTAAATAAAAAAATACTGTACTAAAACAAAGTTGTCTTAAATACATAGCAATTCTAGGCATAGAAGGAAAAAAGTGACTATATGTAAGATAGCTTTAAAATTTTAGGTCAAAATTATATTATTTATGAAATGACTTCAGATTGCTTTTATCTTCTTATTGTTACTTTTGGCTAGAATCTGCAAACATGATGGGATCCGAAGGAGTTTACAGTCGTGTTAAAAACAAAAAAAAAGCAACCTTTACATCAGCAAAGCATGGGTGCAGGAGCATGACCTTTATTTGTCAGATTTAGCAGAAGACACCTGCTAAGTAGCACATCATCTACTAAATGCAATCATAATTACTTTTCCATATCCAGGTTTTAAAAATTAAGTAGAAAATATATGAAGAATGACATTCTTCAGTTGAGTCAGTCTTTTCTCTGTCTTTTGAAAAGTTTACCATCTTCATCTAAGTGCTCCTTGGGAAACAGGGTAAGGTGAAACTTGCAAAACAATGGGAAAGAAAAAAATCCAAACAAAGAAGGCCATTGTTGTGGTTTTTTTCCTGTTTAGTTGTGGATAGCTTTAGCCTTATGTATATGTGAATGTATTGGCTCAATGTGAGTGTTATCTAAAAGGTATAGATTTAACTGTGATGATGAATCTTCCCTTTTGATTTTCATGCTTTGTAGCTTCTGAACCTGAGCTTTAGCCAAAAAAAAAAAAAAAAAAATCTCATAAGCATAGGTTAGGTACAGATGCTGAAAGGTATTGAAAGTTTTGTGTTGAGGAGAAGAGAAATAATTGGGTGCTAAGACATTTGACAGTTACTGCATTTATAGAATTTCCCGGGAAAAAATGGAAATGGAAATAATTACAGGACTAGCTAGAAGGTAGTGTGGCTATTACTTAAAAAAACCCCACAAATTTACAAATTTGTTTTACTTTCTTGGTGAAACATGAATGTTTGTTTAACAGAAGAGCTTTTTCATGACTTCATACAGATTATAAGAAGCAAGCAGTATGAAGTCTGGCTATCTTGGGATGTTACTGTGTTAAGAAATAGATACATCAATACAATATAAAATGACTAATTTTTAAATTAAAAAATTTCCCTTTTCAAAGGCTTGTTCTTTGCAGATTGACAAAGCTGAATGGGAAGAATTGGCATCTCAACTTATTTTTTAGTTAATTATAGAAATGAATTTTATAAAAAAAATTCAAGTAGTCTTTTTTTTACATTGACAGCATTAAAGTGAAATGTTCATAATCCCTACTTAAAATAACTCATTTTGTTCCTTGAATGTATTTTTCCAGAGTTTCTGAAAATTTTTTTCTGTTCATTCATTTTCATCTGTGATCATTTTAGCACATTTTGTGTCATATTTAGGAAAACAGAAGACACAGTCTTTGGTAGGTGTCCTTCCACTGAATACTTATGTAGTCAGCAATTTTTACGTGTTATGGACTTACTAGAAAGGTTGTAGTGTCACAGCCATGCAAGAAAAATTGTAAGAGGTGTTTGAGACTACAGCATACTGCTGTTTCTAATCCCCCCTTCAAAATTTTGTATTTTATTTACCAAAATCTTTCATATGTCTAGCAGAAGCATCTACCCAGGATGAAGAGAATCATAATTGTGAAGACCTCTACAAAGTAAAACTACTTGGACACAAGACTTCTGTGATAATTTACCTAGGTGCAGATCTGCCTTCCTGCCTTCAGCTTACCCACCCAACATGACAGTGCATGGAGGATGCCTGCTTCTTGCTGGCCTCCTTGCCTCTGTCTGCGTGGGTGATCAGTCAACACTTGGCATATTAATACAGATAGAGCAGCTCAAAAACATGATTCACATAACTGGGCACATATGTATAGCTAATCTTATGCCTTCTGAGTCTTGCTAGTGAAACAACTCATTTCTGCACAGAAGTCTTTGCTTTGCTGCAAGCATTCATTTAAAACTCCTGGCTTTTACGAAGGTCTCTTCAGTGACTCTTGCTTGTCAAGGTTGGCTCTAAAGCAACCACTCTGAGTCTGTCTGTCTTCATAATATTATACGCCTGTTTTAACCCAGAGACCCTGGCGCAACCTTCCAGAACCATGAGGAAAAAACAAGGAACTTGAAGCAAGTGGGGTACAGGCATGGGGAGGAGATTAAGCTGTTCCTTAGTTTTGCATCTCTTTATTGTGAGGCTAGGAGTATCCCTCCTCTGCATCTAGACCTCTAAGCAGTGGTTGTGCGCCAACACACTGAAATCTTCAGTTACGGCACATTTGAGGAACAGTCAGGACTTGATCGCAAAGCCAAAGACTGAGAAACTGGAGTTCTTTGAAAACTGCAACTCTTGTCTTTTTGTATTTAAAAAAAAAATATGTATCCAACCCATTGAAGATCTTCTGTGTGAGAAGTGCCTTGCTTCACAGCTCTAGCCAAGCAGCCTGTGGTAACCAAAGGGCTGTGTGGTAGGAAGCTTATACCCACAACTCACTCACACCTGTGATGCAGCTTGCAGGCATCACCAGGAGCTCCCTCCCCCAAGGCTGATGTAGTGTCCTTCTGTGCTGCAACATGCCACACTCAAACTGCTTCGCAGAGATTATCAGATTTCTGACTGAAATGTGTCTTCCTGTCCAACAGGAATAATTCTTGTTTATGAGGCTCTTCTGAATTTTAAAAACTGGTGGCGTCTTATTTTCTCCCTTCATCTCCCACTCCTTTTTTGCTTTATCTTTTGTTTCCAGTGTTGCAGTGCATATGTCACACACAGAGGTGAATTGGGATTTTGGGGGAGTATATCAAAACTTCAATGTATGTTCATAAGAAAGTATTCAAACCCTGTGGGCACATACTGGAAATAATTAGGAACTAGCTGGAACTGCTGCAGGCTCAAGGGATGTTTGCAGGCTGCAGAACGTTCCTATGGGAAAGAAATTGCTCTGTAATTACAGGCAAGGTCAGTGCAGTCAGTTTAGTGGAAAAGAGATGGGAAGAGCTGGGGCTCCCTCCCTTGAAGGTCTTTGAATGTCATTAACAAGACACAGTTGTTACCACTTTTTAAGTAAATGTCCCCTGAAGTGTACATTGTCTCTGTGCTGTGAGGATTGCAGCCCTTTCTTGACAGGGAAGATTCACACTTGTGAAATGTGACCAAGAAATTCCCTTCGCTCAGATTTCTTTTAATCTCTAAAGATTTTGAACATGTGATTCAGTGGTGTAAATGTCCAATTTGTTTAAAAGGCTATATATGCTATTTGTACACTTTTCTTTTCTGAAACAGGTCTTTCACCATCTCTCTGAAGTATTTCAGCCCACTTCCAATTCATTTGAAAATGAGGCATATTTTCATGGCTGATGGGTAGCCTTGGCTCCAGGACGCTGTGGTAGCCATGTTAAATTCACCCTCATGAGTCAAATTTTGCTTCCCTCCCTTCTGAGGGTATACCCTCGCGTTCAGAAATACTCTGTGCCAAAAATTTGTCATCAAAAGCCTTCAAGTGGCAATACTGGTTGCAAATACTCCTCCCTTCTGTTTCTCACTTGTGCTCTACAGCTCCATGTTCTCCATTTTGCTGGTGCAGCTGAATGTGGGACCACACTGGGACTGTGTTTGACTGTGTTGTCAAATTACAACAAAAAAGAAAAAGCTTTTGAGCACAGTTCAGACTGATTGAAATCTAGGTTGCTGTGGTGGTGTATCTCCCACCCCCTTATATTGGCAATAGTGCTGTTGCATATGCACGGTGAGTTCAGTAAGGGAAGCTCCCTTAAAATCAATTGCTGTTTTGGGGGGTAGGTTTTTGGTAAGATCAGCTTGCTAAACTGCACAATTGGAAGTGTGCTGGTGCTTGTGTTAGGAGAAGCTGGAGGGGTATGGTTTGTCACAAGGGAAGCTGAGAGTGCAGCTGAATCTAGCAAATGAGATTTATATTGGTTAAGCAGTTGTGAGTCTTCGTTTCCAAAATTTTTAACTGGATCACTTCTCTGATGTAGTTCAGAGTGTAGCACCTTAACTGATCATCCTGGCTTAAGTGAGGGGCATGGTGTGCTGTGCTAGGGTTTGCGAAAGAAGCGATCAGAGCTGTGGGACCAGAAATATCTTCCATTTGTCTTGCAGCTGAATGCTTTGTATTGTGAAGTCTAGCCTTCAGTTATTTTTCTGGTTTGCTTCTCTGACATATAAGCATAACAGATCTAGCATTATTTGACTCACATTTCCCATGAGTGTGTTTGACCAGTAACTGATTAAAGGGACTTGCAGCAGTTCTTTCAGAAGTGGATATAATATTTATTCACCTAAAGTTCACCTTATAGTTGCTAAAGTGTAAAAACACAAACCAAAATGAAACAAAAATATCCCACACCTAAGTTAGGTATTTTCTTTCTTGCATGTTTTTTTAGGTTCTGTTTAGCTCAAATATTCTTAGTTTTGCGTCTGAGTTTGTTCTGCAGTGCTTTCATCTTTTCCAATGTCTCTTCCCTATGAACAGCATAAGTGTTTACCTCACTTCCTCCACAGGCAGGGTTTTTAACAATTTACTGTGTTTCATTTCTTCAGGCCTCCACCTTTTAGAGAACGTGTATAAACTTGCCAGCTCACAATTAATAGCTTCTAACAGTTTGCTTAAGGACCCTTGGTGTTTTTCTTGAAAATATATTTCCTGAAGGTATTTTAAAATTTGTTTCTTGCTTGTCCTTCCTAACTGTATTTTTTAATTTAACTCCCATTTAATCTGATGGTGTGGCATCAAGCATTGGAAGTGGAGTATATATAATTCTAGAAATAATACAAATATTTCCCTTATTTTTCATATGACAGCTATACATGAAAAAAGATCTTTCACTTTAAAAAATGTATACAAAATACATATAGTGCCTTCCCCTGTTACAAGAACCCAGGAGGGTAATTCAGCACATCAGAAGTACCCATCAGCTGCTAGTCTTTTTTTTATTTTCACTGCTCTGAGAGTATAATTTGGTGGAGGAGATGGTTGTAAGTTTGTTGGAATATTGCATTGAAATAAATTTTGTCAGTATTCACCATGAAAGTCTGCTGAACAGCCACTAATATAAGCTTCACTTCTCTCATTATGCCAACAAATACATTTTCTGTCAGTTTTACTTGCTTAATGATATATAGGTGCATATAACTAATATTATTACAGTGTCTGTATTAATGGGCTGGCAGTTACTATCACATTGCCCGGCATTACACCTTTGCTACGTATCTGTTTCTGTGCAGCTGTGCTGGGGTTACAGATATCTTTACATCTCTGATTAGCCTGACTGTGTTGCCCATGCCATGCAGCTGTCCTCAAGTAGGGGAAGAGTTTCTAGAATTACCCAAGGACAACCATTGTGGGGAGAAAACCCTTTAAGAACAAACAGAACAAAAATCAATCATCTTCTACCTACTTTTTCCTCTTCGCTCTTCTTTCCTTTTTCTAGGGGTGAAGAACATTTTTATCAGCCACTAGTTAGCTTATTGGTATTTGTTTAGAATCCTCCAGATTAATTTTGTATCGTTGTGTAATATGAAAGAAAGGTGCTAACCTCAATGACTTATACCGCAACAGAAGGTGAATAAAGCATAGATAATTAGAAAAGATGAGTGAAAGAAGAGGAAAACCAGTACTTAAGGTCAAAATTACATTTACTCCCTATGGAATTGGCCCTTTTTTAATGGAAAAAAATATCCTTTTACCTCCAAACCAGTTATCTTTTCTTGTATGTACTTCAGCCTTCTAGGAATTGAGTAGTTAAATTCTTAAGTAATTTTCTTTCCTTTTGGATAGGATTATTTAGTAATTTATGTTACTTTATAAGTTGGACTAAATAAACAACAAAATGTATCATCTTGCCAGCTTCTCGCTCTATGGTATTTAGCCTGTAATGTAGTGATTGTATTACAAAATGTGCCCATTTTGTAGTGTAGAGTTCAGCAGTAACCTTGCAGGTTACTCCCACAGTCACCATTTGATAGCTGGTGGAATCATCTGCCATCAGCTTGTGCAGCACCAGTTGTGGTTTCATTCTTCAGAACAAAATGCAAGTTCATGGTCTCATATATTTTTAAAGTATCTTTGCCATCTTCATGGATACTGGTGTGTATTTTTTCCTTCCTAGACTGTAAAGGGAGGGAAAACTGCGGTTTCCTTTGACCTCATATGAGTTTGACAGGAAGGAAGTCTGGTTAGGCTGAAAAGTCCTGAAATCTGGTAGCCTGACTTTTCAAAGACTCTGTAGCTTACGTTTCTTTCCATGAGATGTTCGGGCAGTCAGAATCTTCAAAATGCAGGCTGTGAGTCCTTTTTTGTTTTGTTTTTGGGTTTTTTGAAGATGGTTAATTTAGAAATAGTCTATACTCACCTGAATTTCCTTCTCTGCTTTCCTTCCCCTCCCAATCTCCTTTTAATCCTCACCTTCAGATACTCTGCTCTGGAGCCTTGAAGAATGGGGTTTTGAATAAACACAAAATGCTGAAGAGCTTGCTGCAGCATTGGTACACTTGGCTATGCATGACTTGTTTCTGTCAACAAAAGAGACACCTTAATGAAAGATGCATGAGAACAAGCAAATTTCTGATTGTCCAACTGTGGCTTAACACTTAGACTTTATGTAAGTTACTGGAAACAGTTAGGAGATAAAAATGATGAGTTAAATATTGACATTAAATTTGAGAGCCACTGTTAATAACCTAATTTTTAAAAAAATTAATACCTAAAATTATTTCTGTGAGGTGGACATATAACTTGTTGCTGGTTTGGCATTTGAGAAGAGCTATGCTTTCAAAGCAAAATCAAATAAAATACTTGTGGATCCTTCTTTCCTGTGTCACGGGTCTAATATGTTTTTGTCTCACTAGGTATCTGTACTTAAGAAACGTTTCACAGCAATGGGCTTAGACTCAAAACAATACTAGAGGATGAGTTCAAGTAGCATCTCCCTTTGTTAAAGGGAAAACTCAGAGCGAAGCTATCTCAGCTAGCCTTTAAGTAAGAGTAAAGTAGGTAACTACAAGTTGTTGATATTTAGGGTCCTAGCAGTGCTAGAAATAATTCACCGGCAAAAAAATTTTTTTCAGAATCCAGTGTATTTCTATGATTGTCCCTTGCCCTGCTCTGAAAGAAAAGATGCATAAAGTTTGACTATAAAAAAAGTCTGCAGTTAAAAACTGTGTTGAGATAAGTTTCATCTGGAAGGCCAAGTTTTCTTTATATTGGGAGCCAAGCTGAATTCAGAATAGTGTTATGATTGTGCAAGTATGGCTTTTACACATACGTTACGATAAGAGAAAGTAACCATTACCTTTATGTCTCATGGTGGGGGAAAAAGAAGGCAAAAAGCTTGTTTTAAACATGTGAAAAGGAGCAGAACTCTGGGACTGCTGTAATGGCAGAAGGCAGTAGGGTGTCTAAATTAGTTACTGATTTTCTTGAGGGAAGACTAGCATCTGAATCTTTTGATTAGGTTATTTCTTAGGAAATACCGAGTGGGTAGAAATGAAGGAGAGGGGAATGGAAAGAATTAAATCTTTATATATAATATATGTAATCTTAATTCAGCCTGTCTTTTGAGTGTTTGACACTATAGTCTTAAAGGTATTTTTCATCTTGTCTACTGAATGTAAATACAACATAAAAGAAGTGTTGACCCTCATTGATTTAAAGGTAAAATATTCTCGTAGGGTGTATAGTATTGAGAGAGAAGTATTTGAATAATGACTGACTTTATTCCTTTTGTAGTTATTTTAGATTTTAATCTCTCCCTGTCCAGCATTCCTAATGTAGTTAGGATATTTTTAAGAGGAGAAGCTTTTGGTTTGTCTAATCTTGAAAGTGATGGTAAATGGGACTCAGGTGAGAGAAAGTTACTGGCCAAGGTGCAGAAGAATCCTTTTCTCAAACTTGTTAATTTTATTTGCAGTGAATAAGGACAGAAATTGCATACAGATTGTGTGCAAAGCCACTGCATCTACAGTTGTCTGTATTTTAAAATCCACTTCTGAAGCCATGGTACTTGCAAAGTTCAAACAATTTTGTTTAATGCTTAACTCACGCTCCTCCAACTGATGTTTCAGAGACTTTCTGTTTTCTCAGTAAACCTTTTTTTTTGTTGTTTCTCTGTAGGATTAGTAAAGGCTTGCATCATAATACACATGCCACTAATATAAAATGTCAACTCTTGAATGCAGTTGTTTGTTAGGAAGACCCCAGTGGGTATGGAAGTAATAGCATTGATCCTTGACAGGATCAAGTTTGCTTATGAGATAAGCGCAGAAATTCTTCTTCAAACCATTGTATTCTGAAAGTTTTTCTGAATTTTCCTTTATATGAACTTTCTTTGGACTGTAATTTAGAAGCACCATAAATCCAGGAAGTCCAAGTGACTTTTCTCATATCCTCATCATGCTGTGATGAAAAAAATTGGTAGCAGCCATTGTTTTTAAATCTTCGGTTAGTTGTAATGCTGAAGAGTTCTGGTAGTGACTCACCAAACCTCATGGACACTGTTCCTGCTAAGTGTGCGAGCTGAATAGTGTTGTAAACGACTTTATGACCTTGCCTTAATATCTATAAATTTATGTTATCTTTTTCACTTTTTTTAAAACTCCTTATTAGTACATCCATGCTAGACTGAAAAAAGTAGTTAATTACTTGAAATGTGAGTTTAGTACAGTGCCATGTGTAATACAGACAAGACCATTTTTACAGCTCTGAATGTCATGAATGCAATTCTTAATTTAAATGAGCTCTCTTTAGCAGTAACTGTATAGATGCAATAACTGTGCATATGTGTGCACTTCAGATACAACTTCTGGAATATCCTGGACAGCCTTTTGTTTCATCTCTTCTACTCTTATTTATGCTCTTCTGTATATAACTGGATTTGGGTAATTTTTCCCCCTTTTTCAAATGTAGACTTATGCAGAATTTGAGTAGTATTTAAAATTCATCTGTATTGATTAAAACATCTAAGCTTTAATTTTGGAGTACCTTCGATCTCTTTAAAGCAGTAATTTAAGCCCTGGAGGAATCTTCTCAGTGTCCTTTGAGACTGATAAGTTTAGCACTCTACTTTCATGGTTTGGAGCATCTTTCATGTGAGGAAAGTCTGAGAGAGCTGGGGCTGTTCAGCCTGGAGAAGAAAAGGCTCAGGGAGATCTTTTCAATGTGTATAAACACTTGACAGGAGGGAATGAAGATGGGGGAGCCAGGCTTTTTACAGTGGTGCCCAGTGACAAGGACAGAGGTAACAGGCACAAACTGAAACACAGGAGGTTTCCTCTGAACATCAGGAAACACTTCTTTACTGTGAGGATGACTGAGCACTGGCCCAGGCTGCCTAGAGAGGTTGTGGAGTTTCCATCCTTGGAGATACTCAAAAGCTGCCTTGATACAGTCTTGGGCAACAGGCTCTAGGGGACCCTGCTTGAGCAGGGTGGTTGGACCGGATAATGTCCAGAGGTCCCTTCCCAACCTCAGCCATTCTGCAATTCTGTCTGTGTGCCTTGGGGTCTAACTCTGTCTGTCCTGTCGCTGAGACCTCCCTTCCCTACCCTCCTTCCAAAGTTGTGGAATCTTTGTTTAAGAGTTTGCCCCATGACTGTGGCCAAAAGAAAGTTCCTTTTTTTTCTTTTTTTTTTTTTTTTTCTTTCTTGCCTCACGAACGTATCCTTTCTGGATACATTTCATTAGTTATACATGTCAATTGTGAAAAGTTTTGGGAACTTTGGAAGTGAAAAAGAAAAAAAAATTGTAGTTTGTGTGCGTTTCAAATATGTGTGTATGAATATTGCCTATATCTATGTATAATATACATATTTTATAGGAGTCCAGTATCAAATCCCTTAATCATAATGCTTTGATTACAGTAATAGTAGTCCTTGTACCCTTAGCTTGTCTTGTGGCCTATTTTATTCACTTTTTTTTTCTTTTTTGTATGTCTGATGTGCTTTGTCTTGCAGAGTTGGAAGAATCCAGGGATTTCAAGCTTTGAATGACGAGCGTCCTACAAGATTACCACAGCTAAACTGAAACGGCAGATGCAGCTCTGAGTCCCAGATTGAAGGAGCTGGTCTGTGCAGTGCATGTACATGAAAATGCACATGTTTGTGTCATCACATAGACTTACTCTTGCATATTCTTGGGAGCTTTGCAATTGATGAAAATTCATTTGAGAACCAGATGGAGCACCTTTACAGCACAGGAATCAGTAATCCATGGAAAGACACCTGCCAGTAATGTTCAACTTTCCACATGGTCTTCACGGGTGAAAAAAGTTTGCAAGAAGAGGAAGAAAAAACAGCCTCTGCACAGAAAAAGCCTAATAAATACCTCCACAATCTAAATCAGTAGCTGTGAGGGAAACAGAAGAATACAGAGGGTAGAGGAAACTGATTTTGTTATTACAGAGGAATGATGTATGGTCTTTGGCACGTTTTGCTTAGGGCTCACTAGGTTGTGAGTGGACTAATAAATCGTGACCATTTGTTGAGTAATGATGACTGGAAGTAAGTAAGTTGAGGAACTATGGGACAAGCCTGGGCATTGAACTGAGCAAACCTCGTCGTCCTCCTTGAGTTAACCAGGTCATCAAACTTGCATACTCTTTTCTCCCTCTCCTTTTTCCTCTTTTCACTTAGTGTGGTATAAATACTAATTAATTGAGCTCATAAATGTTATTCAAATAAAACAATTGGAATACGTCATATGTTTCCTTCTTGTACAGCTGCAAATGTGTCTGGAACTATGAATCTGTGCTGTAGACAAGGATCAAGAAGGAAAAATCCGATCAAACAAGCAAGGAAAATACCTAGAGAAATAGCGAACCCAGGAAGTCAGATTTTTAATGCTGCTTCTCTTTCTTTTTTAGATGATTATATTTCTTCCTTCCTTGAATTTTAGAAGATTTTGAAAGAGTGCTTACTTGATGTGCTTTAATTCTGGCATTTGTTTTTTACAGTAGGATGAAGAGTTGCGATTCCTTGTAGCAGAAAAAAGGGAAAAGTAAAGGAAAAACAGCTTGACATTTTAGTCTGTTTTGGAGGAGAGAGAACTTCATGGTTCACCTAAGGCAAACTTACCTGCTTTGAAAGCTAAAAGCTTTAGAGCATTTTTGATTCTGCTATAAATGAAGAGGGGTTTCTTTTTCATTCGTGTGTGGCAGCAAAAAGTGGGAAAGCAGGCAAGATAGCGTGATAAACAGTTCAGGCTGTGTTGGGTCTCTGGTGGAAAAAAAGTGCTGCAATGAAAATTGGATTGGCTTTGGATTGCAAAAACTTTTGAGTCCAACAAGCGGTTCAGTACCAAGAGGGATTTCCCAACTGGCCTGGCACACCAGTGCCTGCACAAGTTCGGGTCTGTTGTTTCGCACGGTTTGTGTGCCTTTTTTTCCCTTTATGCAATCTCTTTCAGCTTTAGCAGCAGAAATACATCAGATGGAAAAGATATGCCAGAGGGCAGCTTGGAAAAGATGAATGTCATATATATACACATATATGTATGTGCGTGTATTTAAATTTCTGCACCTGAACTTTTGAAGAAAATCTGACTGGAGGAAATCTTAAAAGCCTTAAGTTACTTGAAACCTACACGTTTGCAACTCTTTGTCTCTGGAATTGCATTACGCTAAACTGGAATCTCAGGCTGTATAAAGATTATATCAAGTTGAGCAAAAAGATGACTT
The DNA here is from genome assembly GCF_964289735.1 of Phaethon aethereus. NCBI lineage: Eukaryota > Metazoa > Chordata > Aves > Phaethontiformes > Phaethontidae > Phaethon > Phaethon aethereus. Next base: position 69,742,036 of record NC_138576.1, on the reverse strand, counting down.
AACCATTTCTTGAGCGCCTCTTATGAAGTAGCTGTTTCTCCAAAGGATAAGTGCACCCTCACTCTACAGACTCAAAACAAAAATGAACCTGAATTTTTTTTTTAAGTCTTACTTTTTCTTAGCCAACTGCCATCATCTTTTATAGAGGAATTTTTCACTATGCATTTGGTGGATATTTATAAACACTGACCCCATCTTCCTCCCTTTCAATGATCTATCCCAGGTCAGTCTTATCAATAAAAAAAAAAAAAAGATTTAAATTTTGTGCACTAGACATATTACTTTCTTATGTCAAAAAATAAAATATATAAAAAGCATGTATGCAGCAGTGGAACATGGGCCTGTTCTTTGCAGCGATTCCAACATCCTCTGCCTCTCCTGGAAAGGGAGAGTCCCCAAAAGTGAGAAGGAGAAACCGGTATGCAGGAGGCGGTACTATGAGGAAGGCTGGTTGGCAACAGGCAATGGCAGAGGAGTTGTAGGCGTCACTTTTACTTCCAGCCATTGCAGGAGGGACCGGAACACCCCTCAGAGAATCAACTTCAATTTGAGGGGCCACAACAGTGAGGTAAGCAAAATGTGTGTTATACTTTAAAGGAAACAACAGCAATCTATTTTTTGGGGTAGTATTTCTGCTTGAAATTTGACAGGGTGGTATGAAGGAGACTCAAGATTAATCCAAATGTGATTGAGATCTATTGGAGTCTTTCTAGTAAATGCAAGTGCATGAGGCTGGTGGTGGGGAGGTTCTCTGGAAATGGGTCTGGTCTTGGTTTGGCCTGTTTTCTCCTTCATTCCCCAGTGCCTCCCAGTTTCCAGGCAAATACAATAAATGCGTGTTAAAGGAGTTAAAAGTTGTGATAGTTGACTGCTTTTACATGGTATTAAAGTCTGGCTTGGAGGACTAATGGAAAGGCAGGGGAGTGGGAGAGGAGCTCAGCTGCAGTCTGCCAGTTTTCTGGAAGCTGCAAACTGGAATGGCCTGTGGCAGGGAATCATTGGGATATCAAGGGGTAGCTGTAATCTCTAGAAAAACTTTTAATTTTGTTAGAAAAAGGGGCAAGTGGGACTTTTCTGAAAAATGTTAAGATGCCCTTTAGTAAAATACTGTAACTTCAGAGTGCGAGGCATTGTCCTGACTACAATGATACAAAAACTTTTCCGTTTGTTTTTTCTGAAATGGATAAATCTGTTGGTAAAAGCTGATATTTCAGCTGTGCTTTACTGTCTTGCTGGCACCTATCTCTTTCTCTGCATAATGCTTCACGGAGAATGTGGGTGATGCCCAGTAGTATACGGAGTGTCTTGGACAGATGCGAGGACTTTGTTCCTGCTTTTTAGTTGGGCTGTGCTTGAATGTGCTGTTTGAAAAGAATCTGTCCAAATCAAAGCTTTGCTCTTAGCTTAGTGGGTAGAATGATGTTGTATGTACTTGCATTAAAATCAAAGATACAATGTGGATTTTCTTGTCTTTTATGCTGTTTACTTGTTGGACTCTAATATGTGTTGCCCTTTTGACATAAGCTACACCAAAGATTTAGAGGTGGGTGGTTTTGATTCTTCTGTTAACATTAATAACAATCCTCTTTTTAAGGAAAAAAGGGAGCAGGGGATAAATATTTAGTCTTAAATAATTGCTTGCACATGCTTTGTCTATATGCAGATGTGTGGGTGTATTGTAAGTTTTATAGACTTTTATAGATGACATATTCATGCATACATTTGTATCAATTTCAGTCAAAAAATTACAGCCACTTTTTCCCAAAGGGAAGAATGATGTTTGAATCCAGCATTTTGTTTTGAGCCATCTCTAGTTGTCAGAATAATTTTCAATTGCTAACTGCATTTTATTTTTGAAATGTGTGATACAAAGATCACTTTTCATTTCTCCATATTTTCTTCTCTAACTTTTCTGTGAACATGGGCACCTGTTTTTCTCCTTTTTGCATAATGTGTGTCTTGGAAGCAATGGAGGAAGTGCTGTTTATGGGAATGTGAAGTCTCGTTGCAGAGTGTGGAAATACGAGACTAGGTTTAAGTATGAGCTGGTTAAGTGGAAAAGATATTGGTGTGCATGCTGCCCTTTGGTTTGGGCAAGTGTTGCGTTGTTTACTCAGTTGGCTATTAGATTCTCTTTCTGGGTCACTGCATCCTTGCTGCGTGGATTGAGCTGTGATGTTTGCGTATCCTTTCACCTAGCAGTGATTGGCACATGAGAGAGACTCAATTTGAATTCAGGGGCGGGGGGGGGGGCTGGCGCCAGCAGTGCTTAAAATGTGCTAGGTCAAGCTTGTCATTAATAAGAGAACTGTGTTTCTGTAAATAATCTTACTGATAGCACAAAATGTGTGGATGACCAGAATAGAGACTACCAATTCATTTCTCTGCCTGGCACTACAAAACTGGTATAGTGGGGTCAAAAATGTGTTGTACTAAAGGAAGAAGAGAAGTGTCTTTAGTGCAGCTAGCTTTCTGTGATGAGTCTGTGGCTGCTGTTGGGTTTTTCTCCTGGAATATTTTTTTTTAGCATCGGTGTAGATGAAAGTTCATCCTTACAAGATGATGTTATACAACACTCTTCACCATGCTTACTGAATGTAATCCTTTTATAGGAGAATCCTACTGATTTTGGTAGGAATGAAACGAATACAGGATTTGTTAGTTGCTAAAGGTACATAGTTGGATGGACAACAGGATTTTTTTCTTGGAAAACACCTTTCCTTCTAAATATGTCTGTTGAAAGATTCTATAAAAGAAAGAAAATGCTGAACAGCACCAGTTATCGCTAATATTTGCATAAGAAATGTAGTAAGCGGTTTGTTTTCCCATTCTCATGTTAAAAAACAAGCCAGCAACATTGTTTCTTCTGTGTACCACGTTACACAATGAAAAATGCTAATTTTGCAAGCATATCCTGGCATATGTGTCTGATTGAAGCTACATTTTTTGTACTGAATGTGCCCAAAGGGATGTAATTGACTTAAAACTTTGAGAGCCTCTGTGTTTCACTGACCAATTCTATGACTGTATTGTGTTGTCTTGTTCCCAGAAATGGTGATTTATACCTCTATATATCTTTCTCTGGGGTAAAGCTAGTGTGACAAGTCAGGTTTATTGCTTTTCTGACATAGATTGCTGTTTTAATATTAGTATGAAGTCAATTATAAAGTGTGAAATGCTGTAATGAACTGAGTGAAAGAGATGAAAATACAGAAGCTAAATGCTTTCCATTTGGGGTATAATTAGCAATATGCTGTGGGCAGAGCAGTACATTGTATTTCAGTTTTAGGGTGAAAATCTGAAAGAGGTAATGCAGCAGTGCTGTGCTTTTGGCAAGAATGTGAGACTATTTTTAAGTGGGTCATAAAGGTGGATGCTAGCGATGTGTTTTTGTAATGTTTTTATGGTTGCTGAAGAGATTCACTGAAACCTTCTTTTGGTACACAGCTCCTTTTTTGACTGTAATAGCATGCCTGTAGCATATCAGGACAAGAATGAAGAATCCCCAGGACTGAATTACTGACACACATATTGCCGTGGTGGACTTGCATGACTCATCGCAATGAACAATAATTGAGAATGAAATGCTTTGTGGCATGAGCCACATGTGTGCTTTTACAGTTGCTTCAAGGTTGGTTTTTAGCATTTGCAACTACGAAGTGGCTGCCATATTATTTTAATTAACAACCTATTTTTTTGTTAGTTTCTAAGGAAAACTACAGGGATTAAGATAAGCATGTTCCATTTATTCTGGCAAGAGGCGAAAATACTGTATTTGGTGATAGGTCTGTTTTTTAACTTCGGCATTGCATTTACAGTCCTGAATCTCATTTATGTAAGGCTTAGCATTCTAAAAATGAGAATTTAAATGGGCACGTTTCAAAGGCACAAGCATCTTTGATGCAGAAGGAAGGGGAAAGGTATGTTGTGCAGCAGTTGCGGAGCTCTCACGTGTTTCACATGTCATAGGAACACCTTGCATCTCTGACCATAGGACGGGAGGTGTTTCTGTGAGGGTAGGTAGTGAGTGGAGCAGATGTGAATGACTGCATGGTTTGGTTTGGCTTTGGAGCATTTCCCTTGGCCTGGGAGAACAAACTGACGGAGGCTGGTGTTCAGTGGGTTTGTTTTTTAAGTCTGGCAGAAAGGTTAGAAGGCAAGGTGATATGCCATTGTACCACAGCGTGTGAATTAGCAGCCAGGGAGCAGAGATGCAGTGGCCTAAAATCCGTTCCTCTCCCCTGCATGTGTAAATGCAATGCTGTGCAGAAATTAAAGAGTGAAATTTAGACATCTTTGATTTTGACCTAACTTGCCTTTCGTTGGCTGTGCTGGGAAACAGTGTTAGAAAAGTAATTGAGCACGTTTCTTTTCCGACTCTTATTACTTCTGTGATAAATTAAGGATTAAATGAAAAATATCTGGTCACTTCAGCAAGGTGTTTCACCCGGTGTGACTAGTAGGCTCTGAAGCATGCCAGGCTGAATATTTTTTTATAATATCATGGAGACACTGGCTTTCAGCTTCTGGTCCATCCTGAGGTTTCTGGGGAGAGATTTTCAAGGGGATCTGTGAAGGATAATGAGAAAAAAAGCCCAAACGTGTCCTCAGTGTGCTTCAATTAGCCTTTCAGAGATCTTCCCTTCCAGTGAAAGATTTACAGGATGTCTGCAAATCGAATTGATTGGATGGTGCCGCTGTAGGTATTTCTTTTAATGGGTTCTGTTGTGTCTAGTGTGTTAAGATGGTAACAGTTTCTATGGCACTTAATGTTTCTTAAATTATTAGTGTTTCAAAAATTTTTTTGCAGGTGTATATTTTTCTTTTCACTGTGCTAACTTTTTAAGACACCTTTGATATATTTAATAAGATTCAGTATGCTAATTGCTGGACTGAAGCATTAAAAAGTAGTGCAAAAGTATGCAAATTCTGATGCAGTGAATTAAGTAACATGCTGAATACATTATTGAGTATGCATAGTATTTTTTTACTGTAAACATAAAGAAAAATTAGCATTTATTTACATTTGACATTGAGTGCCCTAAGTGCATGACTACAGCTGCAAAAACCACCCTGTTTTGTTTAGCACAGTATTTAGATGTAGATAGGGCCATAAGCATATATCAGCTGGACTGTCAAATTAATTATTTTTAGTTTACGGCTTTTCAAAGGAATGCTGTCCTTCAAAAATACTCAATAAATGTTGCTTTTCATACTACATTAGTTATGGAAGTCTCTGCACAGTTCTTGGGTTTGTTTTATTTAAGTGGAAGGAGGTTACAAATAGTTTTTCCTGCTTTAAAAAGAAAGATTTCTGTATTTTGTCTACCTTTTGCGTCCTGTATGTGAAAGTTCTGAGCAATTCTGGCAGAGCAGATTCTTTCCAGAAGTCTATTGCTTGCACAGAAAATCAATTTCAAAAAACAAACAAACTTTTTCAGTAGCGTTTCCTGGTTTGTAGTGTCATGGGGTGGGGGGGAGAATTTTTTTTTTTAAACTTTGTCTGTTTTAATTCTAACTGTCCTTTGAACTTTAAATGTGATTTTTAGTCAGCATGTGAGTTGACAGCATGACAGTCATCAATTGTTGCCTTCAGACATGGTTGGAACGGTTGTAACTGATGAACACTTAAGAGATCTTGAGGTAGAGCAATACCATAATGATGCCTTCTGGCTATAGAAGCTTCAGTGGTACAAGACATACACTGATGTAGACTGCAGTGGCACTGCAGATCTTCTCTCCTGCTTTTCTGTCGCTGCACACAGAAGACAGGACAAGGTTTGTCGGCAGAAATACTACCTTTTTGTTAAAGCAAGCTAGTATAATGGGAAAAGACAAGATTTTGGGCATACAAGGTTCTGAAGAAGGACTTGCATTTCTGAATGCTTCCCTAGTTTTTACAACCCTGCTAGCTGATACAATGCTAAATCTGTCTACAAACCATGCCCTTCCTCTGTCCTTAAACTATTACAGCTACAGAAAAATAGTGCTGCAGAGAGAGGCAGAACTCACGCTTCTGTGGGAAGTGACTTGTAGTAGAGTAAGTCCTGTGCCTGGCTGGGCTGGCTGTGTTAAATTTGCACTATGAATAGTATTGCCAGGCACTTCTGACTTTATTTTCAGAAAGGACAAACACATTGGGATTTCCTGCAGGATCCGTATTATACCTTCTTGAACTGCCTGCTCTGCACTTGGTCTGGGTGCTTGAGTGCTTTAATTTCTTAAAACAAGTATTAAAAGAGCCCAAAAAAATTTTAAATCTCTTTGTTAGTCTTTTTTTACCAATCTTTTAAACTATTGGTGAAGCTTAAATATGCCCTGTGTCATGGAAGAAGTATCTTTCATAGCCTTCTCTTAGGAAAATTAGCAAAGAAAATAAATGGAGCTGGAAGTTGGAAGGGATATCCTCTTCCCTTAACTGACAAATACCAATTCTGCTGCTTCCCATTTCTGTGCTGTGTATCAGTTTGCAAACTCTAAAGTATGGCCCAAAAGGTACCTGTATACCTTCTATATAGTTTGTTTACTCGAAGAAGTGTGACCACTTTAAATGTGCCTTTTATCTTTTCTTTGTGATACTGTTTTTTCAGCCAGACTCAGCTTCTAGTTCCACAAATATTTGTCCCTTTCTGTCTGTCTGTCTTTCCCAGTTGCCTCAGAACCCCATCCCGTCTGGAACCTCCAGGTTCAGAGGTGGGGGGGGTGGCTGCTCAGTGCTCTCTCCTGTTCCAAAAGTACAGGGTTATAGTTGTTCTTACACAGTCACGTAGCTTTGAAGCAAACCATCCAATATTGCTACAACTTTAGTTGAGTCATGAGAGTTGGTAATGCTGCACTGATGTGCTTGAAAGTTGCTTTTGTAGGTCATGTGTAAGCAGTGTGTTTCCTGCAAAGGATAGGTCATCTGCTCAGGAAAATTTTAAATTACAGGGTTTTTGTTTTGTTTTTGTAAGCATCTAGAGAATCATGCCCCAAGGCTGTGTAAAAAAGGAATATATGACACGAGAACAGTATTGTCAGCTTTTAAACAAAACTAATTTTATTTGTAAATGGGTCATCAGTGGGGTTTTACATTTTACCATGCTATAACACATGGCTACAGTTTTGTTGTTAGATAATTCTACTCAAAGTTTGAAGTGGAATCAAGCTCATCTTTATCAGAAATGAATCCTAAGCTTTTATTCCTGCTAAATTGTTGAAAGGTAACAACATGCATATTTCAACATAGTGGTATGCCCAAGGGGCATTTCTTGCCTTTTGAATTAGGGCAAAGATACACTATTGCTCTGGATAGGAGCAATTGATCAGCATGATAATTTGGGTGTTCAAGACAAATAAATTCATTTTCTTTAATGCAAGTTTAATGATGAGGATCTATAGATGTTGTGAATAGGTGAGATTACTCTCAGTATTCTCTTTGCATTAGGAGCTTCTTTAAAGAGAAATAATCCACTTGTATAACAAAAATGTTACAGGAAGTAATAAAAATGAAGTTGAATTTTTGTGAATTTTCAAAAACAATTGCCGATTTTAAGTTTGGAAAATAGAATTGTGATGTTCCAGTTCTGGAATTATTTGACAAATTAGTATATTGGAAAATAGTATCCTTATACATTCCTCACTTTTTTGCATTTTCAGGAAATGAAATGTACATAGATGATTTTACTAATGAAGAAACTACTGCTTTGTTTAGCCTGGTCAGAATGTAATGAAACTGCAAAGTACAGTGTATTTATTCTGCTATTCAAAAGAGAAATTGTGGCAGGAAGGAGTTCATACCCTTTGCTCTGATTAACAGCAGGGTTCTCAGGTTGGTGGCAGATGTGTGTTGATGGAGCCTGATTTGGCAATTTTCATTGTTCTCTGCAGACAACAGGCAACACTGTCTCCTGTAAGATTCTCATAGAGAAGCTGTTGATGTACAGGCTGGATAAGCAGACAGTGAGGTGGATTGAAAAGTGGCTGAATGGTCAGGCCCAGAGCATGGTGATCAGTGGCACAAAGTGGTTGGAGACCAGTGACTACTGGTGTACCCCAGGGATGAATACTGGGTCCAGTCCTGTTTGATATCTTTATTAATGATCTGGGTGATGCAGCAGAGGTTACCCTCAGCGAGTTTGCAGATGACACCAAACAGAGAAGGGTGACTGATACGCCAAAGGATTGTGCTGCCATCCAGAGAGGCGTTGAGAGACTGGGAGAAATGGGCTGACAGGAACCTCATCAAGTTCAACAAGAAGTGCAAAATCCTGCACTTGGGGAGGAAGAACCCCATGCACCCGTATATGCTGGGGCCACCCACCTGGAAAATATCTTTGCAGAAAAGGACCTGGGGATCCTGGTGGACACAAAGTTGAACATGAGTGGGCACTGACAGAGGTGGTAAATTGTGTCTTCAGCTGCATTAGGAAGAGTATTGCCTCTTGACTTGAGGTAGGTGATCCTTCCTCTCTGCGCAGCACCAGTGACACCACACCTGGAGGACTGTGTCCAGTTCTGGGGGGTGTCCCCAGTACAAGAGGACACATGGACATACTGGAGAGTTCAAAGAAGGGCCACAGTGGTGATGAATGGACTGGAGCACATCACATATGCAGAATGGCTGAGAGAGCTGGGACTGCTCAGCCTGAAGAGAAGGCTCAGGAGGATCTTATTAATAAATACCTGAAGGGAGGGTGCAAAGGAGATGGAGCCAGGCTCTTTTCAGCAGTGCCCAGTGACAGAGGCAGTGAGCACAAACTAAACTGCAGGAAGCTCCCTGTGAACATCAGGAGACACTTCTTCACTGTGAGGGCAACTGTCTCAGGTTGCCTAAAGAAGTTGTGGAGTCTCTATTCTTGGAAATATTAAAAAGCCATCTGAACATGGTCCTGGGTAACCAACTCTACGGCCCTGCTTCAGCAGGCAGCTTGAACCTTCCAGAGGTTCCTTCCAACCTTAACTGTTCTGTGATTCTGTGAAATCTATTTGTAAATCTATGTGAAATCCTTTGCACCGAAACTGGTGGAGCAACATCAAAAAACTCAACTCTTGAAGGCAGACAGGAAGTGCTAAATACACAAAAGTGTGGAGAGAAGCCATTCAGTTTGGCTAAAATGAGGCAACAAATTGATGTGCTAGAGGAGGCAGAAAGCATTTTTCTGAGGATAAATCCAGATGATGTTCCAAGTACTTAAGCAGTTGGAGAGCATAGTCGAAAGTCCTCATGAGGAATTATAGGCAGAGATAATTAAAATGCAGAAGAAAGTCAAAGCTGTTAGATGTGAGGGTAAGTTCACAAGAGAAGCAAGATTTGGGAAGGAAGATTGTTACTGAGCTGAAGAAGAGAAGAAACTGTTCAGATGGCACAAGCCATGCCCCTTGGAAAGAAGTTTTAGAAGAAGCTGCAGAGCTAAGTCTGTTGTAAGCTATAGAAATCTGCAGCCCTGCTTAAAACAAAGTAATAAAAAAATGCTAAACATAGACAGTGAAAGATGTGACCTCTAGAGGAAATTGTATCACAAGATAGCAGTGCCCTAATTACGAAGTTGGCTCACCTGTGTGTAAAATGAGAAAATGGCAAGTAACTGTTTTGTCAAGGAGAGACAAGGCAGAACTGTGAAGAAACCTTCAGCGGCAGATCATCATGACCTAGGATAGGTGTGTACCTGTACCTGCATATGTGCAGGAGAGGCAGGTGTAGCTGGAGTAGAGCCAGTCTTTGAAATGCTGTCCAAGCTGAGAATGACACTGGTTTTTGTGAAGTGAGCAAATGTGGGGGGGATCTGGCATTCACTGAAAGTCAGCAGAAGGCAGCAGTCAGTTCCACAGATGTAGTTTGCAGAGAGAATAATGGCCATCAACAGAAGACACAACTTGAAAGCTGATTATCAGCAGTATGGTGACCTTCTGAATTTAATGTCTTGAGTAGAGTCCTGGAGAGAGGGCCAAGCATAGGGACCTGTAAGAGGTGTTGGAGAAGTTGAGGAAGAGGGAGTGTTTCAGCCTGTTGAAGAAGAAATCCATCATCAATAACATGGAAAAAAGAAAGACAGAGGGTTCTTCCACCCAGGGAAGAGACAGCTCTCAAGCCTTTAACCTGAAAAGAGCTAGAGGAAGTTAAGTTTCACAGAAAATCTGATTCCACCAAAAGGAATAAATCTTCAGATAGAGACTCAAGAGAGAATTATGTCCGTGGAAAAAAAGAAAGATAGGAAGGAGACTCAAATAAGCTTGATTATTCAATTACAAAATACTAAAAATAGATGTTTATAATTTCTAGCTACCCTAACAATGACCTTTCTTGAGGAATGACCTTATCTTTAAAGGGTGCACACATGAAAATATCCCAAAAGGCTGTTTTGAGGATACAAGACAGCTTTCTGATGCTCTGGTATTGGTAAAAGGAGTGTTGGCTGCATACTACAGGGCTTAGTTTACAAGGGATACACACAGGCGTTTACGTTAGGATTATGTAAGGAAACGGGATCCTATTCCTTTTTCTTTCTCCTCCCTTAATTCTGATTTGGTCCTGTGAAGTATTTCTTGCGCCTGGTAAATACCGTGCTCCTCAGTTCGGAAGTATTCTGGGAGCATATGATGAAGCTGTGTTTTCTGCTGCTGCACAGAAGTGATAACATTAAATGCCTGGTTAATTTATAAACAGTGTTACTGTGGAAGGAGTTCTATTTATTGTAGGGAATGCTCAAAATTTCGTTCCTTGAAATAAGGTGTCTTAAAAGTACACAGAGGACTAAGTGGCCAAGAAAGGCTGTAGTTTGAGAGTACCTGTCACTTCTTGTTCTGGTAGTATCTTGAGTTAGGTATATGCTTCATGACCTAAATGGGACCAATACTGAATAAAGTGTATGAAATGGAAGAACATTTGATGTTACACTTACAGGCATAGATTGCTTTACTGTACAAAGTGATCTGTTAGCGTAAGTTACGTTTATCGGTGAATAAGATAAATCCTTTCTCACATATGTGATCTTAGCAATTCTACTTTTGCCCACAAGACACCCCATTGCTCACAGATGTTAGAGTAGGAATTACTCTTTTCCCATGGAATGCCGTCAATCATCTACATGTTTCATTTAAATTTCATTGCATTTCCAACATTCGTATTGTTTCCAGAATAATACCCTCAATGATTTCTTCAGATTTAGTAGTCCTTTTGCTAATTAGGGAACCCAGACCCTGCACTCCACTCGGGAGAGAAGTCTGTGTCATAATTTCTTTTGAATATTAGCAATACTTATGCAAGTTTTAAAAATGTAAACCAACACTTGTTTGTGAAATATGTATTGGAATATATGTATGTTCCCTCCAAGTGAAGAAGCGAGAGGTGGTTGTGATTACACTGGCCAGGGAGATGACTGTGTTTAATGGCTGGCAGTGGATATCAGTAATTACAGGTGTAATTACCCCTCCATCGTGAAGGTCCTGAGCTGCTGCTAAAAAGTGAAATGAGCCACCTTATGCCTCAGATGGGAGAGGGAGATGTCTTCTTTAAAAATAGATGAACCTAAGCTACCATTTGAGGCGAATACATGTAATTTTGTTTCTGTACATATATAATATTTTCATACATGCCCCTTTTTTTAATTGCTCTTTCTGCAGCTTTAATGCGTAATTGTGACAATAATCCAAACTTGTTTGTAAAACTTGAAGGACTTCGCTCATTCATATGACTAGAAAACATCATCTAAAAAAGTTGTATTTTAAATATATATATAAAAATGAAAGGATTTGTAATTATGTATTGTCAGATAAAATAAAAGTCATTTAAGTAAAGTTGTTTAAAAAGTAGCAGCCACAGAACCATAGAAAAGTTCTGTTCCACATAAGTGAGCTAATGAGGAACTGAACCATTTGATCTGGGGACCTCATACAGTCTCCTAATATTTTACACTTTACTTTCAGCTAGCTTCATAAAATATAAAACAAATGTTTTATATTGAGCTAAAAATTCATATGGAGCTCAATAAATGTGCAGATAGATGAGACATACCATATCATATGATACTATTTTAAATGAGAGCATAGCATTTTTTGTAGTGACCTTATATTCTTATTTTCTAACTAACAATTCTTCACATCTATTGTGAATAGGCATGAATCACATTCACAGACTAACTGAAGGAGTAGGCTTTCTGTCCTTGTATTTTGCCTATTCAGCTGTTTTGTTTTGAAGGAAATAAAGTCTGCTTTTACTAAGGGTGTTCATGTGCTTTCAGCGTTTCTTTCCTAACAGTTCCCCATTTTTAGTGCCGTGAAGACTCGATGATAAGAACAGCTGAAACTAAACTAGAAACACCTTTTTGATATATGTACCTAAGATGAATATTTTTGCTGTGCACTAGGCATTTTATTACTTCAGTTGAGAGAGTTTCTGAGCGTGAGACTTTTGTACTGAAATAGACAGAGGTTTAGTCGCAAGTGTATCTCCTGTCTGAAAATAATAGGACATAGACTTAAAAGATTTTAAAAGTGATGTTTTGGGGCAGCTGTTACTTTTAAATTTCATGTGGCCTTTACGTTAGTAATCTTCAGGACAGGAATTTGAAAGCTTGTTAATGCTGAAGGCACTCTTGTTTCTTAGGTTGTTTTTTCTAATACTACTAGTAGTATTAGCAATACCTTGCTATTAAAATTTTGTTTTTAAATTACTGGTGCAAACAATAGTAGCACCTGAATTGTTAGATTATTTCTACTCACTCTCTACAAATGGTAAGCTTTCCCATGTTAGTGCTACTGTACTGTTGAAAAATAGATAGTTTTATGTGATGAGCATCTGTTACTACAAGCAGGGTTTTTTACTAATTTGATGTAAGGTTCTAATGTGTAATTAATTAGACATTAAGTTGTAGCAGCATCTGTGAGAGCAGGGAAAGAGCTGAGAATTTAGGTAGAAGTGGGAATGAGCAGGCGCTGGGGAACAGGGCAACCTGAAGGGTAGGGTGGGTGTTTGGGAGTGTGTGGATGTGAGATGCAGGAGTACCTGGAGGGGATAGGAGGCAGAGAGAGGGTAGGCCTGCCTGCTGCTTTTCTAACCAGGCTTTCTGCCAGGCCCGGGGGTTGGACCTGTGGTCCTGAAGTCCTGAATTCCCCTTGATTCATAAACAGCTATCAGATGTGGTCAAAATATCTTCATCCTCTGTAGTGAGTGATGCAAACCAGAGCTCTTAGTTAAATGTAGATAGTAGATATCAGCCCTGCTCATCATTTTGTGGATTGATGGTGGATGTTGGGAGCAACAGGTAGGTTTTTCCTATTTTTTCTGTAAAGCTTGAGCGATTTGTCAGGCAGCCATTGGGTATCAGGGAGAAAGATTAAGCTATCAGAAGTTATGAAATGTCAGCATTACCTGCAGTTCATGTACTGTAATGTGTTGGTGCATACATCTTCTGATTCAGTTTTCAATTACCTAAATACATACCTTTTTTTTCACTCCTTGGAATTCTCTTCCATTCAGTGCCTGTACGGTGCCTGTGGATGAGGGAGAATTACCTGAACAAGCTCTAGATTACTTGTTTTGGAAATCAGTAAGTACACAGTGAAGGGCATGAAGAAAAGTCAAGTTCTGTGGTTGGGCAGCTGAATGTTGCGTGGAGGGTTGTTTTTCTAAACTGAGCTTTTCACCATAACCAGGATGTATTTCTCATTTTCTGCCTAATGGTAGTAATCATTTTACTGTCTTTGGAACTGTGACGATAAATTATTTTCTTTAAATGCTCAGATACTGTAATTCTACACAGGTAGCCAGCATTTCTTGGTCTTAAAGCATTTTCTTTTGTTGGTCTAATATTGATATTCTTCTGGGGATTTGATTTCACGAGCCAATTTTAAAATACATTTTCACAACTTGGAGTTTATGAGTAATATTTGGCCTTACAGCACATGAGTACCAATGTAGTGTTTTTATGGTATCTATCTAGCTAATCTTGAGGGATTCCTTGATGGACAGCATAGCTAACTTCAAAATTTGAGACTTTAGGTGTATAGCAGTCAGAGTAAAGGGATTTTTAGTTGTGTTTTACATCCAGCTCATTGTGATTCAGTTGGTTCATCAGCTTAGAAATCACCTGTTCAGAGCTTCAGAACAATTGTAATGATGTGGATTTGGCCCAGAGGATGTATAACACGATTCCTGTTAATGGGAAGTTTTAATAATTGAGTTCAGTGTTGTTGATGATAACATTAGAGATGTTAGCTCTAACTTGTCCTGTTGAGCTTGACTTTTAAAGTGTTCTAAAAAAAAAAATCTGTGATGTACTTATATGCTGCAGTGATTATTAAGACTGAGAATCGCAGGCATTTAATTGAATCTGAAACATGGTAGTGTGACTCCCTTGGGTAGGCGTAAAAGCTAGAAGAAACTCAGCTAGTATGTGAAGTTTCTTATTGTCAATTAACTCCGGAATTGCTTGAGAAATGCAGACAGTTTATCAGGAACCTCACTGTATCCTTACCAGTACTGCAAATACCACCTCAGTCTGAAAAATCTTTAGCTTTTAAACCCTCACCAGTAATCAATGCTTTGTAGGTTATAGGTTAACTCTCCTATATCATCTGTCCAGCATGGTATTTCCAGGAGGTTTAAGCAGGTATAATGGAATGAACTGTTGTATTTATAACTAAAGATATTCCTTCGGTTGTGAAAGCAAAGAGAAAAAATTACATGTTTTTGTTGCTATGCTAACTCTGCAGTGTTAACTTTTTATCTTGAATGTCAGCAGAGGTGAGTTTTGAATACGCATGGGGAGCAAATTTATTGAGTAAACAGTTGCTATTGTTAAATAAATCCCCCTTAAGACTGCATTTTAAAGACACCTTATTGCCAGAATGAGACAGAGGCCCATAAAATGCCTTACAGAAGGTGTGCGAACTGTAGAGGAGGCTTTAAGAAGGGGATAAAATGTCTTTTTAAATGCCCTCTATACTTCCAGGTGGTTGGGTTCACTGTTCAATGTGATGATGGTTAATTTTCCAAATTATTTTTACAAGTGTTCTTTAGCAATGACGATTCCATTGTACTGTGCTGTGGCACCTGTGGGTAACTTCTATCAGTATAGATTGAGCTACTGTTCTTGTGAAATTGGATTTTTCCTTCGTAATTTTCCTTACTAGCCAAAGATGGGTTATTTTTTAAATATTTGTGTGGACAGCACTGGTTTTAGTGGAGCATGTAAGATTATGTAAAATATTAATCTAGTCTGGTGGTAATGACAGCTTTCTTTTTGCCCCCTCCCCCCTTTTTTTTTTTTTTACAAATTGAAAGTATTTGAACTTTTTCGCTTAAAATACAATTTTCAAAAGCCATTTTGCTCATTCCTCTTAATCTTTGTAATTCTGCTGCTTTCTTCATTCACTACTTAGGATAAGTAGGGAGGGGAAACCTTGAAAATACTTGAAGACACAGGTTTTTAATTTCTGTGAGCCAATAGTAGTCTAAATTGAAAATAAGAGACTTATTTTTGTGGGTTTTTGATCAGCTGAAAATTTCTGGAACAACTCTAATCATGACAAGAACATAATTGTTTGATGGAAGGCTGCTCAGCAATTCGTATTCATTTTTGGGTGGTTATTAGCAACCTAATAACTCTGGATGCTGTTCTGAAATTTGCTGCCACTTCTTGTCATTGTCAATGGAAGCAGTGGGTGTCACTCCAAGGGATCAGCCTGGCACATTATACCACATTTCTCACAGGTAGCGATGAGCGGTGCAGTGTATCTAGACCAGGGGTGCTCAATCTTTCTACCCAGATGAACCGATACCTTCTTCAAGTGTTAAGAGAAAATTGTGTGCTTTGGCTCCTCCTCTGCCACACGACTGGACTTTGTGTGGGGCACTACAGTTATGCGCTTTCCAGAAGCGATAAAAATAAATAGGTAACTTGTACCAGCAAGTTGTACTTGGCCCTCAGGTGGAAGTTACCTGAGTAGCAGCTGTAGAATATGCTCATTACCATGCTTTGCTGAAGGTGCTACAAATGTGGAGCCCAGGTGCTTCATGGCAGCCGTGCTAAGGAATGAGATTTGGCTGCCTTCTGTGGTGGTACCGCTGCCGCTGATAAATGTTCTACCTTCTGCAGCTGCAAGAGCTGCTGCATGTTTCCAGTGGTAGCACTCTGTGTTGCAGGGAGCTGGAGCTGGTCTGTCACTGGAGACAGATTATTCCTGAAGCTGAATTGTAGCAGAAGCTTTTCATTTGCTTTCCCCATTTTGCAGGGTTTTTGTCAGTGAAGGATCCCAGCAGTAAGAGCCCGAGTTAAGCTACGGAGCAGAAAAGACCAAGGCAGGATCTCTCAGTTATAAGGATGCCAAACCATCTGACATCAAAAAGCTGTTAAAACTTACAAGTATATGACAAACTTGAGTACAAATACCATGTTGGGTCTTTTAGAATATTAATCTATTTTATGATCTCCTTTTTATAAATAAAGCTATATAATAAAGTGCACCAGGGTCCTTTCAGATGAAAGGCATTCGCTGATGGCGCCTTTGGATGTTTACCTCTTGTCTGGGCCTGTTAATTCAGTTATCACTGAAATACTTTATTGCAACAACTCTATTCTTGCCCGTGTGTGTGTGGTGTGAAACCATTTGAATGTCATCCTTATTTATTTTAGCTTGTGTATTAAGTTGCCTATTGTGAGGCATCTATGGCCTGAATTAAAACAGATTACCAAACACTAAAACCAAATCTCTACATAAAACTGCCAAATAAAATACATAGCCAGGCACGATTAAAAATAAATAAAGGAAAAAAAAAAATCAGGCACAAGGGCAAGCCCAACAGATCTCTTGCAAACCACCCACAAAGGGATTAGTTCCTAGCTACAGAAAGGAATGGGAAAAACATGGGTAACAGATAAAGAGCAAAGGGAGGGGACCCAAAATAGATAAAAATAGCTCAGTTGAAATAAACAAGTCTTGCAGTAAAGCTGTCCAAAAAAGGGCAAGGAAAGAAGTGCATGCTGATATGTTACAGAAAAATGTGACTTCTTATACAGGGGTGGAAGTCAAGATACAGTGTGGCATCCCGAGCCCGGATCGGATCCGGAGCGGGCAGAGTGCCTTGCTGACATGCAGCCCACAGGCTTCAGTTCGGTTTTGCGTGGCCATTTCAACCTGCCCATGAATGACCAGCTGCAAAGAAGGAGATGACAATGCTGATACAAGTCAGAAAGCCACTCTTCCGAAACACGGGTTTTCTTTCTTTCATTGGAATTTGGTTGGGATATCAGGGCCCTTACCCACCCATTAAGCACAGAAGACCCAAGTACTGAAGCACTCTGGAGGCTGAAGAAGTTGTAAAAAGATGTATCCTTTTGAGGTTTTGGATTTTACTGGCCTTGCTGATTTCTTCTAATCTTTCCCAAGAAAAGCCCTTTGTAGCCCATCAGAAGGTGTAGGTAAATGAAGACCAAGTACAAGGACTTATCTAAAGCATCCCCTAAAAAGGGGATAGATTATTTCTCCACAAGTGGACCTTACTTGTTATAAGATCATTTAAATGAAATCTGTGTTGCTGCCATGCTTGTACTCCTTCAGCTGTGCTGAGTTATTGTCCCCAAACAGGTTAAGTTGTTGAGGGTGGGAGAAAAGTCTAACATGTGACTTGGCGTTTTTGGTAGGGTCCCACCCATGCTTCTAGCTCTAAATGTCAAAAGAAACGCACCCTGAATATTATGCTGCTCTTTTATTATACCTTCTGGCAACCTGCGGTTGGTTTCTGCTTTGCATAGCTGCCACGTCATGGGATTCTTATGGACAGTTATTTTTTCCACTTGGCCCATTTAGGTATTTGTTTAAATGGTACAAATAAATAAATGAAAAAAATCATAATTAAATATATCTTGGATTCCACTGCTCGTTTTCTTCAAGCAGCATTCCTGTAGTTTTCTTTCCCTCCCTTCCTCCTTCCAGTCACACCCTTTGGCATTAAACATATTTTAATAGTAACATTGCCATATTTTGCCCTTTCTTCCTTCATTCCTTTTGAATCTCTTTATGTGCAATTGGTGCTTGTGAAAGCTGTAAGCTGACTGTTCTGGAGGATATTCAGAGAGATACTGGTCAGTGTGGATGTGCAAAAAGGCAGCAGTTTTAAAAACTCCTTAAGCCTTTACGGTTTATACTCAGCTGTTGCCAGTGGTCCTGGGGTGGCTCCTTTGTCGAGTTCCCTACACGTCAGGATCAGGAGCACATGTATAATCATCATCCAACTGGAACAGGTTTCAGTCATTACTATTCTGTCTTACAAGATGTAACCTAAGGCAGTCCACAGGTGACTAGGAAGATGCTACAAATTCTTACCTATAGAATCTTGTGTAAGTTGGAGAGTTATAACCCTGGTGGTTTGTGACCAATATCCAAGGGATGTTATAAGCAGTACAGCCAGAGGTTTACAAAGTAGTGGGGCATTGCAAACTTCAGTTCCTCTTTATTAATATGTGTTTGGTATTTGTAAGTTAAAAATAGAATGGCTGTTTTCATTTAAAATGTACATTGATTGAAATAGCTGAGAGAGTGTAATGGAGTAATTTTCGCTGCATCAAGCAGAGCTCTGTCTCTGAAGCTCTCTTGGACACTGCAGTTGTCTTCATAAATTCAAACTCATCATACTGATGCAAAGCCCCATCCTCTTCATTGTAGCTTTGAATGGACCTATAGATGGGTGCTATGCCCAGATATGCAAGAGTGCAGATAAAAGGAGTATGAAGAAAGGAATAGTCTGTTTTACACCCTTGTGCATTTCTTGATTTTTGTTTTTCACTGGTAGTATGCTGTGAGACTTCTGAAAAATATTGCTGTGGTACTGAGTTTATCGTTGTGATAAAAGACCCCAGTCTTCAGAACTTTCTGAGAAGCTACTCTTTGACAATGGAGTATTTTTCTTATTTTTTTCATTTTTTCTGTTATTACCGCACTTAAAGTTTCTGCTTTTCCTGTATTCCTAGTAGTTTCCCCTTTCATTTTGCCATGAAACTCTTCAGCCTTAGCTAGTGCTTCGTGTCTTTTTGTCTTGCTGATCCAACTCCTTGTCTTAATTACATCAGCACCAAACACCATCTATATGTCTGAAATGGCTCAGTCCTACTTTCCGGCGTACCAAGTTGATTCCCGTTGCTTAATGATAGGGAATGCTTAGGCCCAAGATTCTGCTCGAACTTTCTGGTGGTAATACAATTTAAGAAGTCCAGCAAGGTCTTGAGGTGTTTGTTGCAACTGTGATTTGAGGCATTTGGTCTTTTTTTTGTGTGTGTGTGATTTTTTTTTTGCTAGCTCTCGGTGTGTTTTCAGGTTGCCTTATGTGCATTTTGAGACTAGAGGAACAAGAACTACACATACTAGAAATGAAAAGCCATACAGTGGCGTAATGCTGGTTTCTGTTTTCCCTATCTCCCCCACGCCCTTACAGCTGCAAATGGTGGCCAACACAATAATGGCAGTTACTACTTGTTATAGTTTGGGCTGATGTGTTTCTTCGAAAGAAGGCCTAGTGGGGTACATTTTAACTGGTGATGGATAGAGGACGTGACATGGACTCCCAGTACAATTTCTGCTTCTTTCTTCCGTGTAATATTTGTCAAAACAGTGGCGATGAATGATGATACACACTTTTTTTTTCAGTGTGAAGGATGGCTGCGTTCAACATGCACACACACAGATAAAAGACGTTGGACAGCTTCAAAAGCTATGTCAGTCAGTCTGTCAAAATCAGGGTGGCAGACCCGGAGCGTTGTACGTACAGATGGGACCTGAAAGTGAGATCTGTTTGCTCATGGGAGAAAAAGGAGCTTGGTTTGACAAGATTACTGCGGAGAGCTGCTGGCTTGCTTGGCTGTGGCTGCATCTTCACATGCCATGCAAAAAGCTTGCTGTAAATCTCTTTCTTTTTTACTGCAAGCCATGTTTCTCTCTTGGAGGTGTGCAGCCTTCATGCACTCTGTCCCCTCTGGGGCACCAGCCGCCTCTGCGGCCGTGGCCCTGCTCCGGGGTCTTCCCGAGCCGCTCGCGGCAAGGGCGTTTCGCAGGAGGGGCGAGCAGGCGGGAGAGCTGCTCTCACTGTTGTACCTTTGCTCGTGCTCTGAAGGGTCCGCAGGGAAGCTAACAAAGCCACAGAGGCCACTTTTCCGTGTAGGGGAGTTAGGGAAGAAGAGCACAAAGCGAGCAGGGCGCAGGCTGAGAGTCCTGCTTATTCCTCCAGAATAAGCCTTCCCTGGGACCTGAGTTCTGGCTGGATTTTGTGGTGAAGAGGTGTGCCTGTGCTCAGGAAGCCTGTCCTACATACCTTGGAGAAATCTTTTTAAACTGCATCAAGCCTTGAAGCTAAATGGAAGTTACTTACCTGCTGGCTGGAGGATCAGGGGTTTTTTGTTATAGGGTTGACAGTTCAGAGCAGCTGTTCACCTATGGAGTTAATGGAAATAAGTGTGCGTGAAATTCTGGGAGATTCGTCTTTCTGGCATCTACAGCCTTTATGTATTTAAAGTTGTCATATAATCAGTTATCCATACCTTATGCTTTTGTCATGAGAAATAAGATGATCTTTATTGGTTTTATAATGTGAGCATAATAGGTATTTATATAGGCAGTATACTTTATTTGTCTCTCTTGGCCAGGTAACAGGTATGTGTTATTTTGCTAGGCTCCATACTAATACTCAGGTACTGAAGTATTGATTTGTTTTCTGGCAGCTAGTTTTTGTGACTTCCTTTCTCAGAAAGATCTCATACACTGAGGGGAAGACTTGTGGGTCTTAGAGGTGTCCACCTTCCCAGCTTTGATCATGCTGCATACAGTGGCATAAGAACAACACCACAGTTGTGTTTCATGATAAGGCTATTTTGCTCTGACTTCCGCTAGCAGATCACTTAATTTAGTAATTTTTGTCCACCTTGACAATGGTGAACATTTTTTAAAGTTTTAGTGAGGAAGATATTAACTTCTACTATCTGTGTTGTTGAATGGAGTAAAATAAATACATGGAAATCATGCAACTTAATGAGTGTATTCCCTTGAGAAGATATTAAAATGCAAAGAGTAGGTGAAGGACACGGGCACCTACACACTGGAGCAAACATACAAAGCAATAAGATTCCCATAAGACACAGATTTGTAAAGAACAGAAAAAACCACAATACACAAGAGTAGTTAAAGGACTAAAATCTATTCATGAGTCATTGTGTTGGGAAATGGAAAAAGAGAAATTTAGCAAAGGAATGCAGACATTAACATAACTGAGGTTCTTGCAGGATTAATTATTACTTAAATTTTCTTTAAAATGTTAAAGGCATGTGTCTTCATCATCCCTTAAGTCCTTAGAAAGTCTGATTTGTCTTTTTTTTTTTTTCCTGAGTAGAGCGCTGAGTGGTGCCCAATGACAGGCCCAGAGGCAATGGGCACAAAATGAAACACAGGAGGTTCCCTCTGAACATCAGGAAACACTTTTCCACTTTGAGGGTGACCGAGCACTGGCACAGGTTGCCCAGGGAGGTAGTGGAGTCTCCTTCCCTGGAAATACTCAAAAACTGTCTGGACACAGTCTTGGGCAACCAGCTCTAGGTGACCAGCTTGATCAGAGGGTTGGGCCAGATGACCTCCAGAGGTCCCTTCCAACCTCAGCCTATGTATGATTCTGCAAAAAAAGTATTTTAATTATAAAAAGGCATATTCTAATTTGCATAATGTGAACAGCTCAGCCAACATAGTTGACCCTTGTAAAAAGAAACATTCACCTTGAGATATTAAAATGAGCTTTCCAACCAAATAAATGTTTAAAACTGTTATGTTTAAGTGATAAGAGAGGACAGAAGGGAAGCTTCAGACCACAGTGTGAATTGGGGGCTCTATCTTCTCTAGCTGTAAAAGGGAGATTTTGTATAACACTGTTAATTAAACCTGTCTTGTTATGAAGCATAATATTCGGGAACAACCTTCGTGGGGTCTTGTTACCAGCACTGAGTAGGTATTTGGTGTTTATGACTCACTGAGATGCTTACTAATGTATTCTTGGGTGACATCTACAGACTTTTGTCCAAGAAATTATTTTTTTAAACTAGAAGTGCAAAATTAATGAGATTAATTGCCATACAAATTGGATTATTTGGCCGGGTTTCATGTGTAAATCCATTGGCATCACTGCTTGATCTAAAATGATGATGGCATTGATACTAAAATGTAAAGCACTGGTGTTTAAGATGACTCACTTTAGAAAGAAATACTATTTTAAAATCGAACCTTCAGTCTGAGCTGCAGGCTGAGAAGAATGATACTTGCTTTTGATAAGGGATATTAAAAAAACTTGATTGAAGGTTTACTGAGGGACAGAATCTTTGTAGGCATGCAAAGTTAGACAAGGTAAAGCCCTTTGGAGAGGACTGTGGTGGAAAAGCCCCCTTTCGAAGAGACAAAATAGGATGTATGATCCAAGACAAATACAAGCTAGTTGGCTGACCTTACTGAATTTTCTATGAGGTTTGGCTTGAAATGGAGGGAAGTAACTTCCAGTCAAAGGAAGTTTCATGTCTATTTCTTTGAACTTAATTCTAGGACTTGCATTTCCAATTGCCGATGTAGCTTGAGCTGAATTACAATTTTTTTTTTTTAACAGCATAATATCTTTCGATTTTAGTTGTTTGATGTTGTCAGAGTGTTTTGAATGTGAAAAATGCTACATAAGCGCAAAGTGTTGTTGTATCTTTGGTCTTTATTTATTTAATTGCATGAATTTATGCTCCAATTCCAGTCTCCCTTTATCTTCGACAGCTTGTGTTGCTTGGGATAGATTAGA
The DNA here is from genome assembly GCF_964289735.1 of Phaethon aethereus. Taxonomy (NCBI): domain Eukaryota; kingdom Metazoa; phylum Chordata; class Aves; order Phaethontiformes; family Phaethontidae; genus Phaethon; species Phaethon aethereus. Next base: position 69,719,253 of record NC_138576.1, on the reverse strand, counting down.
TGAGAACAAAGCTGAATTTTTCCGTCATTTTTCTCAGAATCACTTAATGACGCGTTGTGATGCTGGTTTTCTAAACTGATGCATTCCTTGTTTTATTTTTTCCTTTTTCTGAGAGTGTTCAAGCCTTCAAATTGTTTCCCAGGATGTAAATCTAAATTTTAATATTTCTTTATTTTTTTGGAATTGCCATAGGTATCTTTTTCTTAATAAAAAACAAAAAACCCAAACAACAGACTAGAAAAGCCTTATATGAAATGCTATCTTAGTTTCCTGATATGTGATGCAGCAGTAATCAAATATTTTGTATCTCATTCTCCGTATTGGAGATTTACATAACACTTGAGCCTTCTGTGACTGTGAAGCATAATAAAATCTAGACTACATCTTTGCTTTGATACAGAAGTTATTGTTTTTCAAGACATTGGGCTTTGCTTCTTATACTGCCTCCCCATATCACTCTTAACTGATGGAAGCAAATCCATCTGCAATTCAGCTGTCTGTCTTGCTGCATGCTACAAGATAAATTTGATTTCTATCAAGCAACTTGAAATAATTCTTTAGTAAGAAAGAATGTTTAAGCTTATGAAAAGGAGATTGCTTTTGCTGTCCAAGAAACCAGATTTTTACCTTTGTAGATCTCTTTGAAAGAAATAAAATACCATAGAAGCTGAAGTTCTTAATGTTTTTAACAAATCAGGGGAAGAACATTTAGCTTTCCATTGGATTAAGCAAGAACTTGCTTATTATTTAGTTGGCCTGTTTGGATTTCAGCATTTATGGGAAAAGATGCTGTCTAGAGTTTTTAAAAGTGAAACCATCCAGTTGTGGATTCTATATTGGTTCATACATGGAAAAGATTCAAGAAGTGAACTGGAAGTGAAACTGGTCAGTTGGGATTAGATTGCTTCCATCAGTGGAAAAAGAAATGTTTCTGGGATATCTAACATATGTTTACTTGGGGGGGGAAAAAAGTTGATAATAATAATATCTATTAGCAGAAGCTGTTAACAGCAGGAACTTCACTTAGGAAGTCTGGTAGCAAGCACTATGTAGTTAAATACTTTGACTTGACAAGGTTGAGCATACAGGACGCTGGTTCTGGCTGTCTTGCAGTTGCGGTGATGTTCAAGCGTGGTGAAAGAAATGAGCTGGAAGAACAGAGACAAGGGATGAAGGAGATCAAAGCAGAAGCTTTCACTATAATAATAATAATGAGAAATAAAATATTCAGCAAGACCCCGTTTCCCTTTGTCCCTCCTCCCTTTTGATGGTGTTGAGAAGTAGTGTTCACACCAGAGCAGGGAGTGGACTTTCTTTTCAGCAGATGTCTTCCAGGAATTTCTAGTAGTGAGTAAATAGATCTGCTAATGGCTAGGACTGGATGTTTCTTTTCATAGGCAGAATCTATTTTTATTATGACCTATTTATAATGCTTTACTTTTTTTAGTTGAGTGGAGAAAAGTAGCTCATTTTTAATCTGAGCTGTCTCTTGGTAGTCACATTTACAACGGCTTTGGAAGCCTCTGCTCGGTTGTTTCAGAAGTTAATTTAATTTGGGTTTAGTTTGGTTGGTTGGGGTTTTTTTTGGCTGATGACTTGAATCCGCAATAACTTCTAGTTAAGAGACCCGCAATAACTTCTAGTTAAGAGACCAAGCTCTTTGATAGTTAATAGGCTTATTTTAACATCAGGTGATTTTCATTTTCTTGAAAGATTTGTGATGGCTAGTTCTGTCACTATTTGGAGAGCTTTGCTTTTGAATGTTCTTTTCTAGGAGTCCTGGTAGGAAACAAACAGATCAGCAGCTCTGGGGTTTTTTTGCAAACATTAGAAAAATTATTTGAACAGTCTTATTTTAAAATAAAAATGAAAGATTGAATGCTACAGAAGGACTTACGTGATCTACTAGAGAAGGAATGTAGATGTACTCTGCAGATTATTTCATTTACATAAAAACAAAATTAATTTGATACTAGTATTTGTTTCCAGCTATTTGCATGTCAGTGTGAACAATGGTGAGAAGTTCTTTTAATCCTCATATCAATGTCTACATTGTGACTTAGAAGAATGAAACTCTTAAATTAAATCTGTAAGAGCCCAAGAGAACAAAGGACATCTAGTCTGGCCACCAGTACATCACAAACTGTAATACCAAGCTCAGTGCAGAATTCAGTAACTTGAAAATGGGTCACACAACTTGTATCAGATAAAAGTCTTCTCTTGCAGTTGAAAAAAAGTACCTTCCTTTTGTCTCAGATGTTGCAAGTTTCTGTTTCATTAAGAAAATGAAAATTATGAACTCTTGCAATATTTTTTTCTTAACTCTAAGTAAATATCAGTGGCAACATTACCAATAATCTGTAAATTGCTTCAAAGTAATACTGAAATACTAACCCTCTCAGATGCAGCTGTCAGGAGATATGCAGAGGGCTACTTGAGACAGATTAATTGTTAGGAGTTAATGGGACCCGAAGGCGGTCTGCTTGTAGCTTTGTGCTCGGATAACCAGATGCTCCTCTCCTAGTATTCTTTCTCGTACTGTCAGAAGTCTTTTTAAGTGTCTGTCATTGTTCTAATGAAAGACTGCAGAAATTTCACAAAATCAATTATTTCAGTCTTTTCCTTTGGGGAAAGGGAAATTGTAGTAGTGCTTAATGCAATTGCTGAACTGACTACCAGAAGTGCCCCAAATCAGTTCTTTACGTGAGAAGACGTCTCATCACATGGTGTAATTTTTCAGCTTGTCTGTGGACTGTGGGGAAATGAAAATACAAGTGCAATGCAGCTGAGTTATACCTTTTAAACATACAGTGTGAAAATCACTTAGGTTATCCTAAGTTCCTAGAGGATTAGTGCATTCAGGTTGGATTATGAAAAAGAAAAAACTTGAATGCATAATGGCTGTTCTTGGAAGTATACGCATGGATGAATTGGTCGGTTTGTTTTGTACGTTCCCTATTCTCCAGAGCTCAGAACAGGTACAGAGATTGTCAGCTATGATATTTTTAGGTTTTAGGGTATTTTCTAAAGGAAGAAGATAAATATTTAAATCTAAGCTATGAACTAATTTGTGAGGAACTTAGTGAAAATCTATTTAGTTTTTGCTCATCCTACTTAAACTTGATTTGTATTCTGCCTGTAGGGGAACAATACTACTGTGCATTTTAATAATGTAAAACAAATTATTAATTTTGGAGTGTTAACTTGACAACATTTCTATGCAATTCCTCTCTTATGAATATGAGGGTTCTTTTTTCTTTCTCACTCTAGCGTTGGGATGGGTCTTACTTCAGAGCCTGTCGCCACTGGTTGATACTCAGGCAGAGAGTGGCAACTGAGCTGAGCGCTGGGCTCTGTAGCAGTCCCAGCTGCTGCAGTCCTGGGCAGGCAGACTCTCAGAGCCAAATGTTGCTCTGAGAAAAACTGGAGCAACATCAGTGAAGCCACTTGGATTGAAGGCTGCTTAGTACTTCCGTAAATCAGTTTTAACTGTCCACGTGTCTCCTTTTGGGCCATGCTAAACTGGCCACGTCTGCACAATCTGTGTGGTGACAGTTGCCACAGAGAAGAGAAAGGATTGCATTATTTTTTCTACCTTTCTTGACATACAGTGCCCAAGCCAGGCACAAGAATTGGTTTCAGAAGCACACGAAGTTTGTCAGCTCTCCAGGAGCTTTGAGGGTGAACCACAAATTTTTGGGTCAAATCTTGAGCCCACTGAAAACAATGAAAATTCTTGTCTGATTACTGTAGAATAAGCCATGGTTTTAGCTTTAAAATAAATAATGTATTTGTGAAAAGATACATATCCTTAAAAATTATTCTGTGTAATAGTTGTTGTCTTTTAGGGTTTTTTCTTCAGGAAAATGAGCTAGTAATAAAATAGATGTTGCTATATTATTATATGATCTTTTATTGCATGCAGCATATTAATGACAGATGGCAGTTGTTGCTAATTTTATTACTCCTGAAGAAGCAGCTCTGGAATAAGCTTGTTTGTGTCTTGATATCTTTTATTCTAACTGAGAGAAGAGGCCAGTGCCCAAATGGTTTGGTGTATTGAAGTTGAAAGCATCTGTGCTGGTAAGCTGTCTTCTTGCTCATGAAATGCTTTCATTTTATCTAAAATGGGATTGTACTAGGCTGTTGCTTGGCGTGCTGCACCTGTTCTAGTGTTGAAATGAGTGGGTACAGTGTATCTTAAAAATTTGTGAAAGAACACTATGGCAGATGAAATACTGAGTGCATGAATGTCACAAAATTCCTGAATTAAATTTGGCTGTGTGACATGAGTTCTCTACTTTATGCACAGGTCTCAGGAACAAGTCTTTAATTACAGAACTGCATAGTGGGGTTTCTTCCCTTTCATACTGAAGAATAAAGTCACTATCAGTTGCCTATGATATTGTAGGATTCCTGGCAAATTGTTTTAAAAATTACTGTTTAAATCCCGGATTTGCATGCAGTAAGGGGATTGTTAATGAGGCTTAAAAGCTGTTTAGTAGAGTTTTAGCACATAAGCACAGAAATATATGTCAGGAGATTTGCAGCTATGACGAACTATGCCTATTTCACATGCCAAACTGAAAGGTGCTGAAAAATAAGAAATTATGTTTTCTACTCTGTATTATATTTAGAGAAACTGAAATAAAAAAATGTCAGTACAGGCTAATGATGAAGAATCAACCTGCGTAGGTGTTAAACCACTGGTAACAGACAATAATAGGCTTTAATCCCACAGTTGACCTCATTTTGAAGATACTTCCAATGATCTTTTTCCTGGAGCCAGTTACTGGACTGGGGCTGTATGCCCTAAATTGCTGCAACATGGCGAGCATTTGCACAGGCTCCGACGTGAGAGCAGATTAGGGAAGATAAAGAGTTGCTGTGTATCACTCCAATTTACGGTCATTTTCTGTGTGCATGCTCTTAGCCTGCAGCAAATATTAGATAATTTGTGTTAGCTCATTGAATTTACTGTTAATGACTGAAATTGTTTGCTAATGCTGATCTTGGACATTAAAGCTAAGATGATCTTAAGCGACAAGGAGGCAGTTGTGCTCTCACCAGTTCTGCTGCAGCAGATCTAGTGCTTAGCAGCTCCAGGGAGGGTTGGCTGAGCTGGTTGAGCCCACACAAAACTAATTCTGTAGATGAATTAGTGCCATTTCTGCCCTTTCTGAGGTTGCTGTCAGTTTTACTTATTAGGATTACTGTATATATGAGTTGTTCATTGTTTCTTTCTCTCTTTGGGTCGTGCTTAGCAGTTCACGGGCATTTCAGTCTCGCGCACTGTAAAGATTAATGTGCTGAGCTCATCATGCAGGTTTTATGTGGCAGTGGTTGGGTTTTAACGTATCCTGTGTTTAGTTTTGAATGCCATTTGAAGAGGAAAGGAGAAACACAAAACCATCATATATTTTAGAGACAAGTAGGAAAGAAACTGAAGAAGGGCCGTGTATGGAAAGCAGTTTTACAGAAGTTGGGGTCTTGCTTGCTCTGGCTGTTCAGGTGTCGTGGTTTAACCCAGCAGGTAACTAAAACAACCGCACAGTCATTCGCTCACTCCCCACCCCAGTGGGGTGGGGGAGAGAATCAGAAAAAACAGGTAGAACTCATGGGTTGAGATAAAGACAGTTTAATAGGACAAAAATAAAAAAAAAATAATAGAAGAATATACAAAATAAGTGATGCACAATTGCTCACCACCCACTGACCGATGCCCAGGTAGTTCCCGAGCTGCAGTGCCTCCCCAGCCAGCTCCCCCAGTTTATATACTGAGCATGACATCATTCAAGGTCAGGTTGGACGGGGCTCTGAGCAACCTGGTCTAGTTGAAGATGTCCCTGCACATTGCAGGGGGGTTGGACTAGGTGACCTGAAAAGATCCCTTCCAACCCAACATACTCTATGATTCTGTGGTATGGAATGTCCCTTTGGCCAGCCTGGGTCAGCTGTTGTGGTTGTGCCCCCTCCCAGCTTCTTGTGCACCCCCAGCCTCCTTGCTGGCAGGGCAGAGCATGGGAAGCTGGACAGTCCTTGACTGCTCAGCAACAACTGAAACCATCAGTATGTTATCACCATTATTTTCATCCCAAATCCAAAACACAGTTTTTTTCCCCAAAGCTGATATAGTGCTAACTATCCCAGCCGAAACCAGGACATCAGGGTAAAAGAAATAATGAACCTATGTTGCTGCAGCCTAGAAAAATGAACTTTAAGGGTGTGTGGTTTGAAAATGCAAGAGCAACTGCATTTGGTTAAATAGTTTATTTAAGCAATAAACTAAATTGCCAAGGGAGATAGTAAAATTGTTAATTTGAGCCCATGTAAGTGTAGCATAGATCAGGCTTCCATTTGATAGGGATGTCTTAGGGACACTGGCATAGGTTCTGAGATGTGGCAGCAGAATAGGTGGCTGAGCAGCTGAGTTGTTCTTCTCACACACAAAAAAAAAGAACACGCTAGGTATTGGTTATTTAATGGCTGTGGGAAATAGAAGGTTCAGAGTAAACTGTTGATTTAGAAGCTCTCATCTGAGCTGCGTCTTTGGTGTCAGCTCAGCCGAGCATATAGAGGTTAACGGAAAGGCTTTGTTTTCTCCAGTTTCGATCATAATCTTTCTTTTTGTGAGTAGATGAGGCATTGTCTCAGCCATTTCCTTGCAGTGAATTGTTTCTGCTCTTTTAATTTGCAGGTAAATTTCTGTGTGGTTAAAAGTTTGGGGTTTTTTTAGTCACTTTGACAGCTTGCTCCTTCATGGCCAAGAAAGCTTCTCCCCATGTAGTGGGTGACCATGAGCTCTCCAGACCTGGTGTTTCTCAGCATTATCTATAAAAGAGGAGGAGGAGGACAGTCTTTCAGTAAGCAATAGATGGTGACTCAGTGGCAGCTCCAACTGTTCAGCCTTTTCTAAGTGACTGTTTTGGCCAGTTTTGTAATCTTTTTCTGTTTGGGTATTCCCTTCGTAAAATGTGAGTAATATTAATTCCATTTTAGCACCCGTTTGTTCATATGTAGATCTTAAACTTTTGGGACTCTTTATTACAGTGTATTTGCAGAAGATCTAGCACTGTGGGATCCCCATCTTAGCTGAAGCCTTAGAGCACTATCATAAGTATTGACAGAAATAATAAGCCCCATTCCCTATTTACCCCAAACCTTAAGACAAGCAAGAGAGCTCTTGAGGTTGGTACTTAGCATAAGACCTTGCAGACTGCTGAAGGCTTTAATCAGGAAATTGTTACCATGTGAACTCACCAGAACAAAAGTTAAATTTACGAGGGAGTTAGTTTTTCGACCATATATTCCCAGTGTAAGCCCTCATTCAGATGGAATTTATGTTCAGAATGTACACAATTCATTCAAGTGAACTTACAAAAATGTTGCAGAGATTTGGAACAATATAGTCTGGCATTAAAGAGAAATCCCCAAACACTAAAAGTTCTGGAGTTTATGTTAAATTTCATATGTTTGGCTTTCTTCGAAGCTCAGAAATACATAGTTAAAATGCATGAACTACTAGTCTTCTGTGACGCTCTTTAGGGATCAGAAAGTTATGACTGTGAACAATAGTATTGTGTCCAGTTCAGATCAGGCTGATTAATTAAAAACCATAGAAATCTGTGTTTTCTTTCAATTCCATGCCCCCTAGTTTATAGCCAGAGAACAGAAAGAAAGCGTTACAAGTTGAGTAGTCAAGGCCTTTCCATGCAGCATATTTTTTCCCTTGTGGAGGATGGTGGTTGTTTTGAAAGAAGGGGGCCGTCATCTTTCCTAAGGCCGGATTGCATCGCTGGTCCTTCAGGCGCACTGGGATGTGGCTGTCCCGTTGCGGCACAGTTCTTAACGGAATTTTCTGCTGCAGAGCAAAGTCATCAATCCCTGTTAATTTAGAAAAAGTGGGGGAAGATGACATGGCCATTAATCCTTAAACAGATAAATAGGCAAAATTTTTGAATGATACATGAGGTATCAGGGAAATTTTACAGTATGTGAGAGAGTCTTGCACTAAGATTCTGTGGGACACAGGAATTATTTAAAGCAAGTTTTTCAGCATTTTAGTAACCTGGTTTTAATTCATATCTAGGTTTAACCTCAGAGTTCTGCATTTTGTGCAAGTATTGCACCTGCTGATGTTGGTATATATGGTATTATTCATATGTAACTGTGGTTGAATCTTTGGTCTACTTGGAAAACCTTACAACATACAAGCATAATAGCTGGTATTTCTGCAGCACCAGGAAGATCAGAACTTGAAATTTATACTTGAAGATGGAGATAGAGATATAGATACTCTTCCCCCCACCCTGTAGTTTTGTTGTTATAGACAAATCTTGAAATACTAACTATGGTTAGTGCCTGCTGAGACAAAACATGGTAGTAAATATTTCATTTTCTGATTATTAGCCCTTTCTCATAATCTTCAATTCATAAATTTGCAATTCAGATTTTGTCTCACTTCATTACCAGCCTTATTTCTTACTTTTAAAGACACAGTCTCCATCAGAGCTAAAATATCAATTAACCAGTGGATAGAATAGGTTAGGCAAGCACCTGGGAAGATCTTCAATATATCTGCTTATTTGAAAGACAGAGATAATCTGCTGCAGAAATAAAAATAGCGTCTGAATTATCAAGAGGAGACAGAGAATGAAGCCACTGGATTAGAATACTGCTCATTTGTATGCAAATGTACTGTCTTTCTTCCTGAATTTGATCCTTAAGATCTCTTAATATGCAGTAATAAGGGATGAAAGGCACTCTTGGAATTGATCCAGACAGATACACACAGGTTAGTGCTGTGCGGCTAAATCACAATGTACTTCTTGGGGATTATCTGAAAAAAAAAAATCTACATTTGAAAAAGCCAAGCTGACTGTCGTGGGAGAACGAAGCACTGCATCTAGCATTACTGAGGTTAATGATCCTATATGACTTTAATAATATAAAAACTTTTCATTTGCTAGAAAATTTCAGTGCCTAGAAAATCAAGTGGTAAATGCCTGCATTTTCGCTACTAAATGTTGGTGATTACCTGTGAATAAACATTACCCAAATTAATGGAAATATTTTGGTGGAAGGATTTTTTTTTTTTTTTCTTGACTTGGGTACAGGTTTTTTTCTGCAGAAATTGGGGGGGGGAGGGGTAGATACTCTGCCTTAGAGGCTAAGATTTCAGCCAAACCTGCAATGGTTACTTGCCTATTTGAATCTTGTGGGAGCTTTACTGCTCTATTCAGTTATCTGAAGGGTAGGCTCTGGTAAGTGAGTTCCAATGCCATGCACTTTTGGTCTACAGTGGAGTTTGTCATTTTGACATTTGGTGGCATCGAAGTGTACCTAAGTACAGTAAGTCTATATACCTGGTTGTATGGGCTTTGCATTGCATTCTGTCCATACCTAAAATTATACAGATTCAGGGTTTTAATTTCCCATGGTTTCTCTGCTGTCATGATTACCCATCGTAGCGTGAAAGAACAGCTCTGTATTTTTCTGTAGCAAGAAAAAAATAAGGAAACAAAAATGAATGAAAACAAAACTGCTCATTTGAAAAGAAAGCAAGGATAGGAAATCAAGAAATTGGAATTAATGTTAGAATTAAGGCTATTAGTCTCCCTCAAACTTTCTTTTCCTATGTGTTATGGCTATCCGATTACAGCGACGATACTACATATCACAGGTTTTGTTCTTTGGGTCTTTGCCTTCAACAGGACATGCTGTGAGTGGTACAGGACAAGAGAGAAAAGCTGATACAGTTCTGGCTCTGGCTATGGACTGTGAATGAGCGGTCTAGCAGCGTCCCTTCGGGTGCTTTATGCCACGTTGGGCAGGGACACTTCAGTGCCCGTGTGTGGAGCAGCCCAGAGGAGGTGGCGAGCACGCCCAGTCCCACTGTTCCAAAGGCACGTTCTCCACAGCCAGGAGATGTTATTTTCTTTCTGTTGGGGGATTTTTTTTTATATAACTTTTATAAGTTGAATAAGATGTTCTGAAATGAAATTTTGAGAGAGATATTATTTGCAGTATTTCCTGGGTGCATTGGACAATACTATTTTGTCTTACAACACAGAATACTAACAATATGTAATTAGGCAAATGATAAAGTAAGAACTTTTAAGGGGTTGGCATTTCCTAATACCTGCATTGTTATACATTAGCTTGAAGTTGTAGTCAACCTTTTTTTACTTTTAACTATGCATAATCTGTTTAATGAGTAAAATTTTTTATAACTTTCCATGCAGTGCTTAAAACAGCCAATCTCTAGACATTATGCTTTTTGCATAGCTCTCATGTTTTGTGGATCTCTTTGTGTTAAAAGTGGGGTTTGATCTGTAGCACTTGGTATAAAATTGAGAAAGGTCATCTGACAAAAATTGTCTCTGAGGAAGAAAGCATCCTATGTATATAGTTGTTTTTTTTGGCTAGTGCACTTCACAGCCTGTAATCTCTTCCATTTGTGTGACTTATCTCCCACTTAATTTCATCTTTCCTTTTACCTCCTGGCAAATAGCAATATGCCTCAGCATAACAATGAGCAGAAGCAAAGGTAAAAACAAACATATTTATATTCTTTCATGCCTTCCAAATTTACAAGTGAAAGTAGAAACCAGTTAATATCTACTGTTCAGAAGGATTAAAAAAACCCCACGGTTTGAGTAAAAAGGCTGGATATACTTTCATATTTTTCTGTATTATGCTTTTCTGTAATATGTAAAGATTTTTGTAAAATAATTTAGAAATGATGCTGACAAGAAAAAGATAAGCAGGAAGGTAATTACCTCCTGGAAACACTTTATGTATAGCTTTTATTTCAGTGAGACATCAGAGGCTTAAAGCTAAAATATGCTGAACTACTTGCAGGATGAAACGCTTGGCACATACAAAGCAATACAGTGCATGCAGAGTATTTGGAGTTCAAGGCTTGGAATAACACTTTTAACATGCACATGTCCACCTGCTGTTGTTTAGAAACTATGCCATCAGTGCATAGCATTCCTCCTCACTATGAAGTTAGCCCTCTGGATACTGCAGCACCATTTTGTGTTTCCACTGTCGCTTGGGTGGTCAAACACTGGAAGATGTTGCGCAGCGAGACTGTGGAGTCTTCATCCTTGCAGATACTCAAAACCCAGCTGGACACAGCCATGGGTTCCCTGCTCCACCTGACCCTGCTCTGAGCAGGGGGGGGTGGACTAGGCGATCTCCAGAGGTTCCTTCCCACCTCAGCCATTCTGTGGTTGCGATAGCAAAGCAGGATAGCTTTTAACAGAAAGCGCTGAAGGTGTTGGGACATCCACAGACTGCGGCTGAAAGGGGAGCTAGCCTTATCTGAGGGAAGCTTAGAAAATGTTGGCAGATCATGGCCATAGATGCACAATGTCTCCAGAGCAACTGTAGAAATCAGTGCTGCTGGTAAGTAATTGTAAGGGGGAATGAGGAGCCCAAAGCTAACTAGGGGATGGAAGTGACAAGGTTATTGCTGATAATAAAAATTATCAGCTTAGTTACACTATGAACCAAATGTAATAGAGGAGTTGATCAAGTAAGTTAGCAGCTGCTTAAAGGTTTTGAAAATGAGGAACTGGTGCCAGATTGCCCATGTCTGGAATTTTTCTAATACCAATCAGTGGTTTCACCCCAATGAGAGGCAAGAAAAATAGTTGTTTTAGCATTGTCTTAATGAACAAAGGTTGAGGAGTGTTTTTTCTTTTCTCTTCTGGAAAGCCTGACGGGCAGGGTGGCAGCAGTAGTGGTGCCTTTCAGCTAGTACCTTATGTTCCCCTGACAGCTACCTCTAGGCATCAGTGTGACTGGGGCAGCCAGCTCGACAGGGCAGCTGATGGCAGGGGCTTGCCAGTGACGGAGGTGGTTGCATCGGTGGGCTCGGAACATGAGCTGTGACAGTCCTGTATTCAACACAACTTCCCTTTTCCCCCCTCCCAGGGTCATGAAGTCACCAAGCAGGAACTGTGAATTTGAGGTTGTATTTTCTCTCAGGCTGTTTCTTGGCCAGAGGTGCACAGGCATTTGAGGTTAGAAAGAAACCTTGTAAATATTTAGTCATATCTTCTATGAGATAGAGAGGAGAAAGTTGCCTTGGGGCATCTTTCAATTATTGTGTTAATGAAATCAGATGTAGATTATCTGTTATTACGAGCTTGATAGATCAACTAGTTTAGCCCATAATTATCATCACTGTTACATATCTCCTCCTACTGGTTTTCTTGCCTGAATTTAACCTGTGATGGATCTTCGCTAGTGTATGTGGATGTTGAAAGTAAAAGCTTGAGGACAAAGTATGACAAAATAAAACATACATCCAAGATTAAGTAATTGGTTAGAAAATGCTTTCAGGAAAATTCACTTGAAGAGGTAGATACATATTTTTGTAATCCTTTAGTATTTATATTCTCAGCCACGTAATTCTGAGGCCTGATTGAAGAGATGTAGGCAAGAGTGGTGATGACATCATGACTGTAAGACAAGATATGTTCTGCAGTATAGTGATGCCAGTCTAGTCATGGTTACTTGTCAAAAAAGAAGGCTCCTCTCCCTCCCCTACTTGTTTTCCCTCTTTTTTAATATTTTTTTTATTTCTCATAGTTTCCTGCCAGCTTAGCTGCTGAAGTGGGGGTTATGTGAGTGCTAGGAGAAGAGGTTGGACAGGAACTGCTACTTTCAGGAGTAGCCCACAGACTGGCTCAACAGTGTCATTCAGATCGAAGGGGACATAATGGACCCTGGGAACTAAGGGTCTGACTAGGAACTATATTGTTAAAAATTTCATCTTGTAGCAGAGGTTTGTATTTTCTGAGATTTCTGTTAGAAATTTTGGCTTTATAATGTTAAATTTAGAATGTAGAATATGACCATTATTAGGCCATTGCTGTAGGAGTGCATTGCTAGCGTGGACCACACACAGCCGCTGAAGTTACATGCTTGACGTTGGTATGCACATGAGTTGACAACATCCCCTGAATAATACATGTGAAGGGTATAGGTGGCTGATGCACTGGTGTTATGTGATTGACATGTACATGATGAGAGGAGAAGAGGTTAGGGCAAGCATGAGGTCAGAAATGCCCTTCTGCCTCTCTGACTTCCTGATCTTGCACATCAGGAATTGGAAGAAAGAGGACAGCAAAGGGCTGTGGTGCCCTTTGGGTCATGTTGATGTTGTTTATGTCTGAAGTGAGCTTTGTCATCTTGACTCACAAAGCGTTTGGTTAAAACTGATGCGCTTCTACAGATGCGTCTACATTGGGAGGTTTGGTAACGCAGTCATATCAAAGGCTGTTCCATAACTAGGCTTTTTCTGAGCAAGCTATTGACCTGCGCTAGACCTTTCTTTTGAAGATAATGTGGGAGAGAAGAGAACAGAGTATGACTTCTTTTTTTTTCATGTATGTACTCAAGTATCCCATTGTAAAAGATATTTAGGGCTCCTCTCCTTCCAGTATATTTAAGAATGTTTTTAGAGATACATAATCCTGTTTGTATTCCCTTTTATTTATTGATTGCATTAGAGAACTGTGTAATTGCCACTCTTTCAAACTTTCATGACAAGTAGAAATTGCCTGAAACGTTAACAAAGAGGGATTTTCTCTGGAATATTGTCTAGCTTGTATTTGACTGCGGCTTATGAGAAATAAATAATGAATAGTTTTATACACTGAAAAAAAAAATCTTCCCTTTTCAGATCTTTTCCATATCTAGTGCTCACATACAGGTATATTTTTATAGCGGTGTAGAAGGCTTGGCAGTTCTGGTATAAAAATGTGTTAGATGTTTTAACAATTAAAAAAACCACCACCAAATAATGCTAACCAATGAAACTATTTCATATTTTTGTACATGAACATGAAATGCATAATTATATATATGCTTATAATGGGGCAGAGTGGCCTTTGTGTCCATTTATATTTGCGAAAAAAAACCCCAACCAATGCTCCAGTCTAACACCAATATTTGAACGGTTTAAAGCCTCATTCTCCTGAGTTTACCCAAACCTGTAACTCTACAAGAATCATGGAATACTCGAGGTTTGAAGGCAGCTCTGGAGATTGTCTAGTCCAACCCCTGTGCCCAAAGCAGTGTCATCTGGAGCAGACTGGGACTGTGTCCGGTTGGGTTTTGAGCATCTCCAAGAATTGTGACTCCACAACTTCTCTGAGTCCAAACAGCACAGTATATGGTATGAAATACTGAATACGGGACATGAGGTGAGATGAAGAACCATATTTTATGGTCTGCATTTCATAGAAGCATTTAAGTGCATAATTAAGTCTTACTACAGTAAGCACAATTTATGTTTGGGTTTAAGTGCAGTATTGAGCTGGAGTCATTAGTAATGCTTATTTTCATGTAGTTGTGCCTTTGGTATTCCTTACAGATCTTAAACCTAGTAATCAGTCACAGAAATCAGATGAACAATTGTAAATTCTGCTGTCTCACTGCACGCTTTTTATTTTCCTAATGTTAGTGGAAAGGGCTACCTTTGGGACCCAGATACATCCGTGTGTCCCTGGGGGCTTTGGTCAGTTTTATTACTAGTGACTAGGAGTATGTTTTCATTTTGATTACTATAATACTACATAGAACTGGAGGCATTTATAGTGTTTGCATATGAAGAGGTGCCATTTATTTATAATGTGTGCAGTAATATTTTTTATGCCATAAACCCTTTACATAAAGCCTTTGGAAGAGCGATAAGGCTGCAGTGGGCCTGTGCAATAATCTTGTCACCCTTAAATTATTTGTCTGAAGCCCTGCTTCTGAAGCTGTCATGTGGGATATTTTCATCGGTTTTCCTGATGGCATTTACTATGTCAGCTTCCAGGGCAGCCACAGGCAGACCTCTTTAGAAAAGCAGGTGAAGCAATTTATATAAATCATTCCATTTATTCCCAATGAAATCAAATGGCCTTGTGGCCGGGACTTAAGTTAAAAAGAGCAGTTTATTGAGAACCTCTAAATAGGATAAAAAGGATAACGAATGGTGCTGTGTTCCCCCACTGGTTACCTTTTCAATATCGTATGGCAAGGTTCCCTCTGAAATGAATTCACCGCACCCTGTTTACGTAGAGGTGATTCACTTCTTCCTTGAAGATTTTACAAATAGTAAAAAATCCAGGTACGCTCCCTACGGAACTGAATATCAGAACTGGGACACCGGAGTAACTAACATGTAATATTTATCAGGTTTCCCAGTGTTCCTTCCTGAGCAGAAATATGTGACTGGATGTTATTTTTAATTGAGATGAAAGGACAATTTTTAAATTAAAAAAAAAGTTTGAAATTCTATTGCAGTTACTGAATTTCTAGGATAAACCTGAGACTTGTTTCTAACTCTGCAGTCAACTTCAGCATGCGATGTGCTGGAAGGGACACAAAGACCTACTGATCATGACTCCTCATGGACGAAGCTCTAAACTGAAAGTATACTTACCTGTCAATGTCTGCATAATGCCCATGTGTGTAAGATTAGACATGTTTACACAAATACTGGTGTGGGTATGCTGTTCTTAATGACTATATACAGCGCTTTGCCATGGAAAGATTTAGGATTAGGACTACCCCTAGGTCATGAGCTGGAAGAGGTGCTGAAGGTACATCAATGTTTCTTGACAGAGTGAGTCAGATGATGCATGAAATTCAAACCTATGTAGTTAGTGTGTGAAAAGTCATCATCTATTCACTTCATGAACTGTACTTTTATCTTGAGATGGAAGGGTCTAAATTTGTCTCTTGTAACTGTAATATGGGTAACCCGATTGAACAGTCTGCTTCGAAAGCATGTTCTTCTAATTGGCTTCCATTACAATTTAATTCTTTAGAGTTCAATTAATTCTGTAATATGGCTGCATGGTTTAATAATAATTAAAAAACCTCTCAAACTGAGTAATTTTACAACTCTGTACATGTTACATTCTAGCTTGTGTGTTTGTCTGTCACTCTTCTACTTTACACCTGCCTGTACACCTGTAACAGGAAGGCTTTTTCCCTGAATGCATTTCATTATGCATTTTCTCAAGATCACCAGTGGTTTTCCACTTGTTTACTCTTTTAATCTTTTTCTGATTTTTAATACTGGGCCAATTAGGAAACATTAATCTTAAAGGGCCAGTTGATTAAGACAGTTGACTCAGACTTGCAACCAAACTTGGCAGGGCACCTTCCATGAATGTGTGCCCAATTGTAACGAGCCTGTCAAAGAAAATGACTGAACTTCAGCATCTTTACTATTGAAGTGGTGGTTATTATTTGAAATTCGCCTTTTACAAATGCTAAGAAAAATACAGTTTTTTAACGGTGCTTGAATTTGCAAAATCTGGGTTCTGAAGGTAGCTTTTCGTTGACCCAACTGAGTGTTTCAGCAGTTGTTGAAAGAAGGGAGTATGTAGCAAACTGATCTTTACTAGTTGCCCTGGGCAATCAACTTTTTTCATGACATCACATCAGAATTTACAGAAAGAATCTTTTTTTTGAGTTGCAGAGATTTTATTTTATTTTAATGCCAATAAGATTTACCTTTTAGATTTGATACAGTTCTGCACTAACTTAGGTTTGAACACAAGCTTCCTTGCCTTTAACAACCAAAGGCAGAAGTGGCCTCAGTTTCAAGCAGTAAACAACAAAAAAAAAGAACAGAGTGTGAAGAATGAAGAAGGGTAGAGCCCTTCTTTCAGCTGCAGGACACTGCTCTTCCACTTGTCCTCAGCCCTCAAACCCCACTTACTTTTCCAGTGGTATTACAAGTAGTATTTCTAAGATCTCATGTTCAGGATTTCATTTAAAAACTGAAGGAGACAACTGCAGAGAGCAAAGCCTGCCCTGTAGCTAGCTGTAAGCTCACTGTGTTCATCCCTTTCCTAGTCTGTAAAACCTTTAGTTCTCTCTTGTATATTGTTCTTCGCTTACCAACCCAGAAAGACAGATATCAATATGAACAGCACACTGTGTCATGTATGTAGAAGATAGGGAAAAGGATACCCACTGGCAACCTGTAGAGATGGGGCTGGAGCCAAAGGGTAATTACTTCTGAGTTACAGAATAAAATATTTTAGTGAAAACAAAAGGACTGCAGTTTTTCTTTTTCTTTTAAACTTCCTGAAAGCGTGTTTGTAAGCAGCTAATTCCAAAGAGCGGTGTGGCTATGAAGTTGTACTCCTGGGCTGCACTCAGCAGAGATCCCCGTGTCTGCATCGCGACATGGGGTTCACACCCCATCGGTCACTCAGACGGAGCCTGGCAGAGGGACTGCCATCCGTCTGGTCCATTCGTCTAGCTCTGAGTGCGGTTGTTATTTTGGAGCTTTTAAATAGGCACTGATAATGAAAAGAAATTATTTCCTAGTTAATCATACAGCGCTGAAAAGCAAGTAGACCACTGAAATCATTGCAAGAAACAAATTATACAGGGAGGAGAGGCAGGGGTACAGAAGTGGGAGTCATAGACTGATAAAAGAGATGAAGTGTCATGGATGTTAAGTAGATGAACAAAGGTAAGGAAAATACACATGCTGTAGAAACTCAGAATTTTAAATGAATATCAGTTTATATTGTAATGTCAGGGTTATACTTTATAGCTGGAGCAAGAACTCTATCATAAATCCAGACTTAATCTGTTGGTCTGTAAGTAATGGACTGACGAATGACTCATTCCTTCCTTGAATTTATATGCTGTTACTGTTAATATAAGTGCATGTTGCCTGTTATACTCTTTAGAAATGCAGGTGTTTTCCCAAGTATTTTGAATGCCATGGGACTTTCCTAATCATGATTGCCAGTAGGGAGGTTTGCACTGGCTCATGATATGAACCACCTTCCTGGAATACCCTTGAAAATGTGTTGAGATGCTGTCTGCTACCTCCCTTCCCAGGCTTTCCTTTAAATTGCCTTGAAATTCTCCTTAAGTCAGGTTAAGGTAAAAGCAAATGTGGTTTTATTTATAAAATTCACATTATACAGTACAGCTCAAAAAATGAGAGATGTAAAAGAAGAAAAACCATACAATTATCTGCCTGTTAAATTAAATCAGGTTATTCCTCCTAGCCTGTATGGAGTAGCTCACAGGTTGCTAGAAGTTGACATCCCCGTGGCGGAGGAGCCATTTCACAAGGAAGTCTCTGGTCTTAGATTACAGCAGTGGAAGAGGGTTAAGGGAAAATACAAGCTGTTACACCCCAACCATTGTTTGCTGTTTGCTTTGATTTCGTTTGTAGTTAAATCTCCTTTTCCTCCTTCCTCATTCCTATATTTGTGTAAGAATTACTGATCCATAGGTCATTCTGTTTTAGATGCCTTCTGATCTGTTAAGTAGTCTCACTTTTTGGAAATACCAGGGTCCTTTTGGCTATTTCCTGTAAGGCAGTAGGCTGCCTTGTTGGTGGATGACTTCCCATACTGATTAAACTGTTACTGAAATGTTAATTATTGAAGAGGAAATCTGTGCTTCTCAGCTGGTAAGGAAACACATAAATCTCAGGTTAAAAAGCCTTTTCATACTCTGGACCTTGCAAACATTCACTTTGCAGCTTCATACAGGTGCATAAACCAAGATTAATGTATGTGTTGCTGACTCTTGAAGGAATCTAGATGTGAATCTCTGTAGGCCACTTCAGGGTGAAAAAGTGAAATATGACTGTCCATAACACTTTTTGTCTTCAGAGAAACTGTTTACCCTTTTTTCCTTGCTCGTTTTCCTGGAAGTCATAGTCTGAGCCTGTTGCTTCTCATGTGATGGCAATGAAAAGCTGTGATCCCAGTTGTAGGCTTAGTTTCTCAGTCTGATGTTGAAGCTTTTCTGATATAATGATGAGTTGTTTCTGACTGTATTAACATATGGCCAGAGCAGCGGGTGATGCACTTTTATATACTGAACTTTTGTAATTAAGGATACCAGGTCTTTTCTTAGGAACTGAAGACTGTTAGAACTCCATGGTTGGTTTCCAGGGGCCTTGTAGGAGCCATTACCTGAAAAATCTAGTGTCTTTGCATAGCTACATGACTGAATTCAGTAGGTTTGCCCTTTGCACTTTGAAGGGAATAATTCCCATGTTACTATTTTTAATCTTACACAAATCTTTTGATTTACCATTGCCTTAACTTTTGTAAATTAGAGCTAGTTATAATTCTTCTTTGCAAGGAACCATTATAATAATTGAAGGAGAAGAAAAAAAATAAAAACCTGCAAAGTGTATTGCCACCCTGAGCTATAAATACACTATGGAAATGTGAATTGTGTCATGCATAGATCTGTAATCCTTCAGCGGTAGGATTAGCCTTTGATGATACCATTCAGTGAAACTGCAGTGTGGATGGGTCTTTAAGATGGAGATATTTTAAAATACCATTTTAACTGGAATTTTAAAATAGAATAGAATAGTTTGTAGTAACCATTTTGACTGAAATGCTAAATTTGTAATACCAGATTTCTTTTAACACCTATTTACTATCTATAGCAACTTTTCTAAAAGTCCCATCACCTGATATTTCTTAGATGTGTGGATGACTGCATTATGTGGTTGTGTTTTGATATGGTCCCTATCTTTATCTTGTCATTTGGTGCTAGCTTGAAAGAAAATACCTGTATGGCTCATAGTTATTATGCACCTTTGCTGAATGAATCTTTGCTCTTTTGACCCAAACCAGTGTGGTGAGGGAGTGGGTGTCAGTGAGGGAATGCAGCTGCTGTTCTTGCTGTTCCCTCGGGAGCTATTGTGTGCTTTTAACAGTAATGTTGGAAATCAAGCAGGACTTCTTCAGGTCAGCAAGTTTTCCCCTCTCTGAACTTGACTGTGGGCTGTCCTGTAGTAACCCCACTGCGCTGTCTTACTAAACAGGGCAGTATTGCTGGGTGTGTATTTTTGGTATCTGGAAAAAACATCTCCTCACTTGAATGATTGCTGGATTTGTTTATCTTTTAGGCACGCTGTTGAATGAATGACTGCCAAAGCCTCAATAAATAGCTCAGAAAAAAAGCACCCATATGGTTATTTGCTTAGTTGTGGAAAGGAAGAATCTAAGATTGTTTTTATTTATGTGGTGTAAATCCCAAGCCCTTCTACTAGACTTCATTGGTGTGACTTTGTACATACTATTTTTTACTGAGAATTTCTGAGAGCAAAACACAGCCTATAATTTAACAGTAGAAAGACCCTTCTGAAATAATGTTTTTAAAAGTAATTTACTTGCACTCAACTGGTAAATTGAGAGCTCTTTACATTATTTGGCATAGCCTTTATTTTTGATTTACAACCAGTGAATGCTGGAAGTTACTTAATACGTACGCTAGCAAAAGGCAAAGAATAAATCAACAGCTTAATAATGTCCTCCTTTAATTACTTTTTGCTCTCTTTTTATATTTAATTTTACATTGAATGAAGTGTTCCTTAGAGTAACTCAAATGTTGATTATTTAAATGGATTATTCATGATGGAAAAAAGTTTAATTGAAGTGAAAACAAACATCTTTGTATATGTGTGTACAAATCCAAGCAATAATTTTTTTTAAAGCTTGTATGTTTTAGCTGATTTACAGCAGCAATATGACAGTGTTCACCAGTTGAGGAGACGTCGCTGATATGCTTCTGTTACTGAAGCTACACTTGCTGATTGGAGGTTTCAGTTGGACTAATAGAAATTATAATTAAACCATACATCGTCCTGAAAATCTGTGATTTCACTGTTTCCAAATTATCTAAAATAATTGGTCAAGTGGGCTTTGCACACACAGATCATGCTGCAGATTTAGTGTAGGTGATCACAAATACTGTTTACTAAAGGTTTTCTCTCCATTTCAAATGGTTGTCATCAACTGATGCTTTCGACTGAAAATAAAGCATGTAGAGTAAATGAAGGGGGTACTTAGATGTATTTCACTTATCCATCAGTTAAAGCTAGGACTGCTCACAGGGTAGCTTATCATGCGTGTAGTTACCGAGTTCTCACCTGGGAACAAGATTTTCTTGAATTATTTTGGTATATGGTATTTTTACATTGGCTGCTTACTAGAGAATAACTGCTGGGGAAGAATGTGAGCAGGATTCAAAGCCTCTGATTTCTTAATGCTCTAGCAGGAACACAGTCTAGAAAAAGAACTTATCAGGTACAGTAGATGATGTAACTGTATCAAATGCTTAACCTGCATTGGAATCATTATACAGATTTTTCAAAAGCATTTCTTTCTCTCCACCAAACTTTTGCCAGCAAAGAGGGGTCCTTGCCTCTTTGAATCGTAGAATAGTTTGGGTTGGAAGGGACCCCTAAAGGTCATCTAGTCCAACCCCCCTGCAATGACCAGGAACATCTTCAACTAGATCAGGTTGCTCAGAGCCCCATCCAGCCTGGCCTAGAATAATGTTGCCAGGGATGGGGCATGTATCACCTCTCTGGGCAACCTGTGCCAGTGTTTCACCACCCTCATTGTGAAAAATCTCTTCCTAAAGAAGAGCGTAAATCTACCCTCTTTCAGTTTAAAACCATTACCTCTTGTCCTATTGTAACAGGCCCTGCTAGAAACTGTCCCCATCTTTCTGATAAGCCCTCTTTGAGTACTGGCAGGCCACAATAAGGTCTCCCCAGAGCCTTCTCTTCTCCAGTCTGAACAACCCCAACTCTCAGCCTGTCCTCACAGGAGGGGTGTTCCAGCCCTCTGATCATTTTTTGGCCCTCCTCTGGACCCGCTCCAACAGGTCCATATCTTTCCTGTGCTAAGAGCTCCAGAGCTGCATGCAGAACTCCAGGTGAGGTCTCACCAGAGCAGAATAGAGGCACAGAATCACCTCCCTCGACCTGCTGGCCATGCTGCTTTTCATACAGCCCATACAGTTGGCCTTCCGGGCTGCAAGTGCACATTGCCGGCTTATGTCCAGCTTTTCATCCACCAGTTCTCCCAAGTCCTTCTCTTCTTCTCAAGGCTGCTTTCAATCCCTTCATCCCGCAGCCTGTATTGATACTGGGGATTGGCCCAACCCCGGTACAGGGCATTGCCCGTGGCCTTGTTGAACCTCACAAGGTTCACATGGACCCATTCTTCAAGCTTCTCCAGGTCCCTCTGGATGGCTTCCTGTCTCTCAGGCATGTCAGCAACACCACTCAGCTTGGTGTCGTCTGCAAACTTGCTGAGGGTGCACTTGATCCCACTCTCTATGTCACTGATGAAGATATTAAAGAGTACCGGCCCCAATATGGACCCCTGAGGGACACTGCTTGTCACTGATGTCCATCTGGACATTGAGCCGTTGACCACTACTCTCTGGGTGTGACCATCCAACCAATTCCTCAACCGCCTAACAGTTTGCCCATCAAATCCATCTCTCCAATTTAGAGAGAAGGATGTTGTGGGGAACCATGTCAAAGGCCTTACAGAAGTTCAGATAGATGACATCCGTAGCTCTTCCCTTGTCCACTGATGTGGTCACTCCATGACAGAAGGCCACCAGGTTGGTCAGGCAGGACTTGATGAAGCGATGCTGGCTGTCTCGAATCACCTCCCTGTCCTCCATGTGCCTTAGCATAGCTTCTAGAAGGATCTGTTCCATGATCTTCCCAGGCACAGAGGTGAGGCTGACAGGTTGGTAGTTCCCAGGGTCCTCATTTACACCCTTTTTAAAAATGAGTGCAGTGTTTCCCCTTTTCGAGTTTCCAGGGTCTTCACCTGACTGCTGTGACTTTTCAAATATCATGGAGAGTGGCTTGGCAACTACATCAGCCAGTTCCCTCAGGACTCTAGTCTGCATCTTGTCAGGTCCCATAGACTTCTGTTCGGGTTCCTCAGATGGTCTTGAACCTGATCCTTTCTTACAGTGAGCTTCCTCTTCTTTGTCTTCCTCTTCTCAAGATCTGGTTGTTAACCTATCTGGAAGGCAAAGCTAAGTGATTTTATTTTCAGAAGATTTTACTGCTAGGCAGTTTTAAAATTAATATATCTAAAGACAAAACAGTTGTACAGTAATAGTGTGTAAACCAGATGGTGATACTGTTACGGAAATGTCACTGAATATAATACAGATATATCTGGTTTGATACAGTTGTGTTTAGCTTGGAAAATTCATATTGTGAACTTTATGCGCAGAGGATGTATTTCAGGAGCAAGGCATACATGAAGTTGTTAGCGTGTGAATCACAGAGAGGAGAGGGTGCAGCACACATCCTCTACTGCTCCTTGGAGTAAGTACAGGTAGGGTTAACAGAGTAGGTTTTGCTGGGAGGGGAATTATATCTTAGTGTCCTGGGTAAAGCAGCAAGATACTCTCTTGGGTAAAACTCCTGCCTGTTACTGAGGTTGTCTGACATCTCTCGTTAGGAGGCTGTGTTTTACAGTGCCTACAGGTTTGTCAACTGGAACCACTTGGGATGAAATTTTTATAAGTTGTTTATCTAGCTCAGGATGATACTACTTTTTTCTTCGAATACTTCTGTTATCTCTGTATTGTGGAATAGGGATTTCTGTCTCTCTATTCCCCAGGCCTGCTTTTAGACCAACTTATAACTCCTTGAAGTCTGAGAGAGGCAATTTAAATTTTAGCAGTAGATTTCTTCCTTATTGAGTATCTTCCCATCTTTCCTCATGCTGGTCAAATTGCACATGCATCCATCCCACAATGTGGCTCAGTGCAGTGGTGTCTGGTGCTATGGGGTTGGGCTGTTTCTGCTTAGCTTGCTTCTGCATTGAGACAACCAAGCTGAGGGTGGGAATAGCGAAGACAGGGAGCACAGGTGAGATAAAACTGATGTGGGGACAAAGTGAAAGTAAGAACAGCTGGGGCAGGGCGGGGGGGTGGGGGGCAGGCAGAGTTTGTGAGGAAGAGATGTGGTGGGGGAAGAGAAATGGATTTGTTTGGGAGAGTGGAAGGTGAGGCAAGGCACAGCTGAAGGGGAGTCCGAAATGGAAAACCTGCTGGGGAGGCTGGGAGTGGGAACTGGCAAGGGGGATGGTTCTTCACAAGGATATATGGAAGCAGAGGAATGGAGACTAGAATGAGGTTGGATGAGGATCTGGTGGTGGGTAGGAAGTAGGATGGGGCCAAGGACAGTTTGGATAAAAAGGGGCTAAGGAAGTTTAAGCACAGTGTGAAAAGGCAGAAGGTAACAGTATTAAACACCATGGCCTGCCATAGCTATGATAAGCCCTGCATTCATGAGTCTCTGTTGTCAGCAAATATCTGTGAAGCCCACTGGTAAAATCTCCCAGCACTGTATAAAGGTGGGGGTCTTGGGGGACAGCAGGCTGCTAATGTTACGGGTTGCTCTGTTAGTTCATGTGCCAGAGATACAGGAAATCAATGTGCAAGTGCCATTGAAGTAGGAAAATCAGGTGTTCAGGGTTATCAAAACGTGAGAATTTAGGTGGTTCTTTTGACCCTGTGTGACATACAAGAACCTGAAAGTATCAAAGCAGAATAAGCACCACTTTATCCACTCGGTGCCGTTTGAAGGTCGGTGTTTGCCCTCCATTGCTTTTCAGCTGTATCAGATCCTCCTTATTCTCCCTGTGTAGTTAATGTAGGAACCTGCCACCCTGTTGGAGATACTAGTGGTTTGGGACTCCAGATACACAGGTTTTAATCCCAGGTTGGCCATTCACAGGCTGTATGATCTTGGACAAGTTAATCTACCTTAAGGTGCTTTATTTTCCCCATCAGTAATTTGGGGATAATGATTTCTAACCAGCCTCTATAGAGGCCATTGAGCTCTCCAAATGCCACAGTTCACACAAGAGCTGAGAGATTCTGGTCATGTTATTAATGAAAGTTTCTTTCTAGCTCACTGGTGACTATTTATTTTTTCTCTTTGGATCATTGTGTGACGGTGGTAGGACAGAAATTGAGAAGAAAGGAAGCGTTGGGGATGATAGGTGCAGTGTAACAAGGACAGCTTTCTGTGTATTATCCAGACCTACTGCTTGGCCAGCACTGGATGCAGTTGTGTCTGCAGCCAGGCTGACTCAAGCTTGATAGAGAGTCATTTCAAAGACTTATAGGCCTCCCTAACAACATTCAGTTTATATGAAATAATTTTGAAGAATCTGGCTTTATTACGTAATTGTGAGTGACTTGGAGCCTGGTGCTGAGTGCTCGTTTCGTAGCCGCTGTGATAGTGCCTCTTGTGCTGTGATCTCGTGGGCTGCAGGGTTGGGCAGCGCCACAGGAACACAGCAAGGCGAGAGACGGGGCTAGCAAGAGAGAAACTGCAGAGTGGCACATTTATTTTCATACATTGTTACATGAATGTTTTAAGAACTTTATACAGCTGCCCTTTGTTTGAATGAGGTAGCTTTTTTTATTTCATGTTTATTCTTGCTGCTCTTACCATTTGCAGCTCTCTCCAAGCAGAGAGAGTGCCTCAGTGCTGTGCCGGACATGGCTCAGATGCTTGTTTATGGTATAAATCTGTACCTGTGAATTTGGACTTTAATTGAAATGAGAATCTGTTTCAATGTCGTAGGTATCTAGCATTGCAAAGCAGTTGCATCTCAGTGGTTTATGTATTATATTTAGTACAATTGTTATGAATCTCTCCGACCCTTGTCATTCTGTCAAAATTGCCGTTGAGGAACATGCTCAGGTCAGAAAGTTTTTGGTATGTCTTATTGTTAGAGGAGAAGATGTGGCATAGAGATCAAGAAAATGTCTCATTTACGTGCAGTTTTTGAAGTAGAAATCAGTGCATTGCCTCATCCACAGGAGTCTGTGAAAGTAGCCAGGCTCAAAAAGCAGTTGGCTGAGGAACATGCAGAGTTAATTCTTTCAGCTCTTGCTGCAACACCACCTCTCCCATTAGATTAAGATCTTTCCTTCTTTCCTGCGTTTTTTTTATTGTTGTTTTTGTGCTTGAGGTTTAATGTTTGTGAGACTGAGCCTGGCTGGAAGCCAGCAGGCTGTAGGCTGGCTCTGCAGCCCAGTGTCCACACTGCTGCTTTGCTCCCAGAAGCTGCTGCAAGTTTGGTCCTCAACCAACCTCTCAGCTCTGCTGGGAAGTTGATAAGAAAGCAGATGAAAGCTCTTAGATGTTCTTTTTGGGAACAAGCCCAATTCAGCTGGTTTTGAAGAGCCAGATGCTTGTGAACTTTAGAGGCTCGTATCTTTGTCAACTGCAGTATTTCTTTCAACCTCTTTCTTTGGATGTTTCTGTCCTAGTTCCTCTTCTGTAACCTGTCCTTGTAAGGTTAAACAAGACACGAGTTGGGTAAAAGTATTTTGATGTTCTTCTGTCTCAAATCTGGGTGAAAAGGTACAGATGCTGAATTTTTTCAGGGAAAAGAAAATTCCACAAAATATTATATTGGAAACACATTAAGTAGATCACATTTTATGTTACAATTCCATGTAGCGTTGCATTACTTTGAGAGCTGTTGTCTGTGTGCCGTATGATGCAGTTCTTCCTTACAAGCCTGGTTCTGTGGTTGACCACGTTTCTTACAGCGTGCCTGCAGTTATGCTCAGAAGTCTACAATTTCCCTGGCAAGTCGATGTGCTTGCTTTTGTCATATTTATCTATTGTCATAATACGTGCCTCTATGAATTGCAGGTTGAGAATAGTCCCTAAGCCACTCCAAATTGTTCAGTCCGGTACTGTAGAACAGTCGTCTTTGTGCACTGACCTCTCATTACAAAAACATTTTCTTTGGATCATCTCCTTTCATCTATTTTGAGAAAAGAGAGGGCGGTTGTCATTCCTGAGTGCTATTCACAACTCCCAAGTTGAGAACTTCTGTCCTAGAATAAATACTCCCAGTGACACCCCAGTGCACTGTTGCAGGAGCGCTGTATTGCCCGTAACTCTGTCATTATCAGTCATGAGATACCTTGACTAGTGGATAAAATACAGTGCTGTCAAGTGGATAATATTACACAGTGGTGATATAAAGTGATACATTGGACACCAAAGTGTAGATAGTGTATGCTTCAGGAATAGAGAATGTAATTAGAAAATATGATGTAACTGCTATAGCTTTGTTTTAGCAAGAGGAGGAAAAAATCAAGAAGGTTGATGAAGTAATCTTAGTTTGTGATCTATGGCAGCCTTTTAATCTTCCTTTCTCTTCTTAGGAATAGCATTGCTGTCCCCTTAAGTGAAGTGACTAAACATTAAATAGCAGCACTTCAAGATTAAAAAAATGTTTTTTGTCAATTTTACTCTTCTTTCTGGAGCTCTGTTCTCATTTTGCTGGATAGTGATAACTCCCTGTGAAAAAATGAGAATTACGTATATCCCACATCCAGAGAGTCAGGTTTTGGACTCTGAGATTCACCAGGAAAGGTCAAAACTATTATGTAGACTTTAAGTGCTTGGGCTGTATAAGCATGGACGAGTCTCAAAGGAGAGCTGTGTTGAATAGTGAGAGTATGCGCAGCTTGAATCTGAAAGCAGCATGGATTTAGCTCACAGAAAACAAATTTGGAAGTAAATCTCTTTACTGTGGATGAATTACCATATCCTCTAGATTTGGCTACATGCTGTGTGGGTGGGTAAGTTGGCCTGGAACATTTAGCTGCCCAAAAAGAAAGTATTTTTAGGACCTGCTTGTGGAGTATATATTTCTGGCCTTCAACCTTTTTAAATTCACTTCACGTGAGAGTTGTGCATTATTTATAGTGCATGTGGGAGATGGAAAGAGTACTGTGGAAGAAAGAAAAACAAACCTTTCAATCATGAGTTCTGTTCTTGACTGTGATGCCAGTCTGGGGCAAGATGCCAGTAATTTTGTGCCCAAAATGGAGGTGCTAAGATACCCCAGAATTCACCAGTCTCACTCATGATCTCAGTATTTTCTCAAATTATAGTTAGGAAGCAAAGCACAGAGTCTTGAGGCATGTGTCAGCCTCATGATAAGAGGAGCAGATTATCCTCTTTTAACTTACAAATGTCTTCCAGCTGCTTTGAATAGGCTTTGATGGCCAGAGATGACCTCTGTGTTTAGATGTTGTGAAGGTTACTGGGCTGTAAAAACAAACTGGCAGACATTTTGGGTTTTGTGTTCCCCAGTGCTGAGTGCTCCATGCTGTGTGTCATACATGGGCAACAGGCTTCATCTTGGCTGGGGGTGAGGTGTACCAAAAGCTCCTCCAGAAGGCACCCAGGTTTTGGAGCTCTGCAGGACTGTAGCCTTTCTTCTGCTCTGGAGTTTAGCAAGTCAGACAAAACTTATGTAGGAGACGGTCTGCATTGGGCATGCAAGGCCATCGCCATCAGATGAACATGCTCCACTGTGCTGCCATTGTGTGTTTCTGTCACTGCAGGGGTACCAAAGGGGCACGAATGCAGTTTCATGGACAGCCTTTTGGTATCCAAACTTATTCAAGAAGTTTATTTTCCTGCACCATAGTTTAGCAACACTTGATCATTGCCAGGGATTATTTCTGTGATCTGATTTACTGTGTGGCTACTCACACAATTGTATTAGCACAAAAGAAGGAATAGTAGGATGGGAACCGGCAGTGGGGACAAGCAGCTGAGATGGGAGCTTTGCCGCTGAAGAAAATTTATACAGTAGCTCTTCCTGAGTCTCCTACAAGGCATGGTGCTTGGCAGATCTCAACTGACCTGGGAGTGCTTGTGTAGATCCAAAACACTGCACTGGCACTACTCAACAGTCCTAACTTTTTATTGAAAGTGTCCATCAACTCATACTGTTTCATGCATGCCTTGTTTCGCTTACAGCTGAACGACTTCCGTTCTGTTTAGTGCTGTGGTAAGAATGACTTTGAGTCACAGCCTTGTTGTTTAGAAAACAAGACTATTGCGTAGTGCAGCTGTCAAGGCAGGTTACTTTTAAGGGAAGTCAATGCCCTGAATTGTTAAAGCAAGTCAAATGTCATTTATTCTGAGCCTGGTTATAGAGTAACCTAATAAATACTTGTTCAGCCTAGGTAACATGGAATGTAAAAGCATATTACGCTTATGGATAATGAATGGATCAAACAACGTGGGCTTTTTTTTTTTTTTTTACTTGTTGTACTTTTAACATATTTTACTTGTTCTTCATCTGTGGCTGCTAGAGGCCACAAGGGGACACATTTCACATTTGGAGTGTCGTACAATATGTAAACATGATGAGTAGGGCAAAGAGTAAGAGACAGTGATTCAGCTTGAATCTGTGGTGGAGCTATTAACTCTCCTTATCTTATAGGAAAAGATAAGTGACCAAGGGTCCGTAGGGGATCATCTCATTAATTGTCTTGCATTTCTTAGTTAAGGTCTGTAGTGTTTCTTTACACAAGCATTCGGAAGTTACGTCTCAGACCCAAAATGTATGAATTTAAGTTTAATATATTTAAGTTTTTCATCTTTTTGTCTTTTCAACTGTTAATATTTATGATTCTACTCTTGATGACTGCAGCAAAATACTTGAATTTTTTTTTTGTGTGTTAAGCTATAAATGAGATTACTTTGTCACCTTCTGCTGTGCTTTGAGATCTAACAAACAGGGAGAAAGTTACAGTAAAAGTGATCTCTACACAAGCCCATGCACCAAGAATATTTTTACCCTGCTTCTTGCACTTGCAAGACTTCAGGGGAAGGAGAAACTTGGCAGTTCTCCCATCCAC
Source organism: Phaethon aethereus (assembly GCF_964289735.1). Classification (NCBI taxonomy): domain Eukaryota; kingdom Metazoa; phylum Chordata; class Aves; order Phaethontiformes; family Phaethontidae; genus Phaethon; species Phaethon aethereus. The sequence continues at coordinate 69,689,700 of NC_138576.1, read as the reverse complement.
AGCAGATCCTGGGCAGTGCCTCTGTCCTTGAGATCCTGCAGCAGGGATCCAGTAACTGGACGGTCTTTTTGAGTGCACCTTGCGTGGAGAGAAGAAAAATGCTGTCTTCAGAAGGTGCTCGTCTGTAGGACTCTTAAAGTAAAGTAAACCCATAAGGTTAAAATGGGCCCCAAAAGACTGAAGTGCTTGCAGTGGAGCACATAGCTGAAGGAGTAGGAACAAATAACAGTGAGTGCTTTCAGTGAATCAGAAGCTGGAAGTTGGTGAGACAACTGGTGGACCTCCTGAGTGGATTGCCACACGCAAAGGGAGCAATTCAGGAAAGTAGAATATTGCAAAGATGTTAAATTATTTATTAGTACCAGTCCTCACTGCAGCTATGCATCCAGATTTGTGAAGAGAGCACAAGTTTGAGGTGGCTGAGGTGTGAGACAAAATATGTATATTCTTATTAGAAACTAACATAATAAGAATGCGGAACTAAATGTGTTAGAAGACTCTAGGAAGCGTCTGGAAAATTGTAGCTCAGCAAGCTTATCCTGGTGTTCGATAATTTAGCTGAAATAATAGTTACTGACAGGTCACAATTCATAGGTTGCAGACCTCAAGATTGCACACAAGAAAATGGTGTCATGCCAAACTGAAGGGGAGGAAGGTGTTTTGGCAGATGGAAAATCATTTGATTTAACTGATGAAACTTTTTGAAAGTTTCATTGTCCTTTGCAGATGGTTATTAAGAAACACGGTACTATAAGATCAGAGTCAATTTGTTGGCACGACTCAAAACCTGTATTGGAGACAGAAGCAAAAGGCACATTAATCGGTTTGACCTTCTAACAGTGGTATGTTGATATATCCCCACTTAAAACTCCTGAGGACTGCTCTGTTCTTAGAGACATGAAGCCACACTGGTATGGGGTTGTTCCAGCCCTGCTAGCCCTGCTGAAAGGCAGAGTTGAGAAGTGTCTAAGTGGTGTCTAATTGTTGCATTAGGAGTAACAGTAACGTTTGGGTGGGAAAGCCCTCTCCTTCAGTCATGAGGTTCAGAAAGGACCCCCTTGCTTTCTAAACTCCTTCTCAGAGAGGGATCTGGGTGTGGCTAGGTCCAGTCTTAATCCCACACTTGGTCAACGGTTCATGTCTAAAGGATTGTGTGTGTAGCCACTTACCAAGATCAACGTTTGCCTGTCAGAGCTCTCTCAAAAACTTTCAGTGAGATAGCTTCACAAAGTTGAAAAGATAGAGGATTCATTAAGGCAACAGATGTAAAACATTTGGAATTGCCATTGATCAATACATTTACTGCAAAAATTGAGCTCAAGTTAATAGTTCAGCACTTCTGTTAACCATATTTTCCTGGAAAACATCCAACGTAGTTCGAGGCACAAATCTTACCTGCTTTGGGAGGAGAGAGGTCCAGGCCTGTCAACCCGTCCAGTAGTTGGAGTTCTCATTCTCAAAATGGAGGATTCTAAATGCCAGGTTTATACTTATGGTGAGGTGGGACTCGACAGTGTGTCGACTGGCTCTTAGCAAGTGTTTGTCAATTTTGAAGGGTCGGTGGGGCCCGATGAGTCAGTATGGGGAGGGGGAATTCAGTGCAGATGTATGGAGGCCTTTGTGGCCTTGCTGTAGCAACATTGGGCTGGGAGACCTTTGCCTGCCTTTGCCAGGCGATCAACTAACTGTGAGACCATCCAACTGCAACTCATCAAGGTTGCTTTTGAAGATAAGCATGTTGCTTGAGTCAAACCCCGCTACTCCCTACTGACTTACAGTGATTTACAAGTCAGCATCCCACACCGATCCCTGAGCGTGGAGAGCTGTGAGGTTGTCGGTCGTACATCCCTCCATGGAGACCTCCGTTGAGGAAAGACCTGGACCTGAGGACAGCACACTCTTTCTCGGTATGCAGCTGACTTGAAAAATACAGTAGTAAAAGAAAAAATCCCAGTAATTTTGAAAACATATCATTAAGAATAGGAAAAGTAATAAAGAATAGCATGGAGAATGTTACCAAAAGTAAAAGCTGATATATCAAGAACGCCCTCATCTCACCTAAAAATAGCATTTGAGAGTTAGTGGGAGTTCTGGGAACACAAGATGAAGCTGAAAAAGGATTGGGGAAATCTTGGGTTTGGAGAGAGGCTGAATAAAATTGTGACTGTTTACCTTAGAAAGCAGATGAGTCAGAGAAGAGATGTGCTAAAACTGTATAAACTAGTAAATGGTAATAGAGAAGGTAGATTGCGGTTCTTTTTGTTTTCCTTGTCTTAAAGTACTAAAGTAAGTGGATATTTAGAGGAATCAGAAGCTTGCAAATTCCAAAACTGATAAAAGGAAATTCTTGTTCAGCTCTGTGATTAGGTTATACAAGTCACTATGGCAGTAAGTTGTTAGGCTGAAGAATTTAACAAGGTTTTTAAAAGGTTATTGTAATGGATATCAGAAACATTTACGGCTGCCATAATCCATGCTGACAAATTTTGAAGGGGATATTAAGCTTCACACCTGAGATTTTATGACAATCTCTAGCTGTGAGGGATATCGTTCTGTTCTTTTGCTGGTTGTTCTTCTTTCCTAACGTAAAGTGATAGGTAGGATTTCAGTGGTGTAATTCATATAATGTTTGTTTAAAAGGTGTGGAATTAGTTCTGATTCTCAGATCCTAAGGAGCATTCTCTGTGGGTGATGCCTGAATTCAGAGTGGTATGGTCTGTTTTCGGGCACTGGCTGAACAGAGTAGCCCAGGGGAGGGGAGGGGTGGTTCCCAGCACCTCTTGGAGTCACCAAGCTCTGTGGCTAAACAGATGTGTGGCGTACAGGTATGAGGATCCAGAAATGTAATAAGGTCAGGAACCGATGCGATTGGAAATTCCCACAGAAGGTGTTGAGTTGCTTTTTTGTGGTGCATTACATGTATTAAAGATCTTCATCTCTTAAAAATGCCCTTAAAGCAAGAGCACTTTCTGGGCTTGTGTTCTGGAGTTCATTTCACTTACAGTGACTGGAAGGCATGACATAAGCAACTGGTGTCTTTACCTAATGTCTTCAGTTAAACTGTTAAAGTAAATAGGCAAACCTAAACTAAAGGATTACATTTTTTTTTTTCCCCACAAAAGCACATCTCCTTGGTGCACTTCCAGTATGTGTGGTTTTCACGGATATGCATGCGAGTACATGGTATGTATGTGTGTACACGGTGATGAGCAGCTCATCATTTTTGTTAAGGTTTCAGTTGAGTTAAATTATGTTTGTCCCTAAATGAATTTGACACTGACACTTGCCAGACATCAGACAGACAGTTGATGTAGTCCTGCCATTTTACCTGATAGTCACCTCCTCAGGAACTGTACTTGCAGTCTTACAAGCATGTTCATCTCTGGTGTACAGTTATTCTCTGAATTCTGACTCTTTTTAGGTGTCATGATATTTTAGGTTAATTCAAAAAAACCCAAAACAATAATCAATGATGATGTCTGCAGATCTTAAACATCTGAGATAAATATTTGAAAGGACTTTTGAAATCAAACCCCCTTGAGAAAGAAAAGCTATATATGCAAAAAAAGAAACTAATTTCTGCTTAATTGCCAGAAGGTAAGGTTATTCCAAAACGTTAGTGGAAAATGTTGATATTTGGCCTTCAAATGGCAAGCATAACACAAACCTGCTGATTAGAATCAGTAAAATGGTATGGAAAAAACCCACCATACTTGAGAGTGTTAGGAAATCAATGGGTAATAAATAGTGTGTATGCCTATGCAGTAATAATAAAAGAATTTTAGAAAAATAAAAAGGCTATCATGGTTTCTGTTAAAATAATGTTAACTGGATCATAAATGCAAACTATTAAGTCTAGATGACTGGCTCATAGTTGCAGTATCTCAGCTATCGTGGTTTCACTGCATAACAACAGACTCTACAGTGCATGAGTCTGCATCACATGGTTTTATTTTTGGTACTGATAAATCTAATATGTCAAGATCATGTGAGACTGGGAGTCAGGCTGGGCACCGGGGGTTGCTCAGTCGCTGCCTCTTCTGCACGCGCTCACTCTCTGCTGAGAGATGCTGTCCAGGACTCCCCGCTCATGCTCATTCCCCTCAGCAAAGGTGTCGGCTTCAGCTAACAGTGTGTTAAGAACAAAGTAGTTCTTCAGAGACTGAATTTGGGATCTGGCGATGTACATGGTGTCAGTGTTGGGAGCACGGTCGCAAGTCAGGCACAGTGCCCCTGCTGTGGCCCATATGAAGCCTGAGCAGGTGTCAACATCACAGATAACATGGGCATAACAGAATACAACAACGTTTACATTGATATTTTCTACAGAAACATACTTTGAATTTATTACCATATAGTAATGGTAGCAAAGCCGGATATAACTGCAAGGATGTAGTGGGCACCGACACGGAGCTTTGCTGAAAAACTTCTGGCCAGCGGGCTGTACAGATGGACCACAGAGCAGGAGGAGACAGTGATTGCCATGAGCCACGTGTCCACCTTCCAGCTGAGGCCCTGGGACAGGAGGTGGTGAGGAAGCCAGTGGCTGAGCTGCAGCTGTGGGATCCCTGTGCTCCACTGTTCGGGGATGCTTAGCTGGAGCCTTCTCAGCTCAGCTTCATCTCCTGCCTTGTGCTGACTGAGCTTGGTCACGAGTCGTCTTACCGGGGCTCCTTCACTCCTGCGTCTAAACGTTGTGGTACTTGATGGTCCATGTAGTATCCTTGAGTTCTCCACAGAGTACTCTTTGGTACTGGGTAGAGGACTTTGCTTGGTGAAAAGCACTTTCTTGGACCTTGGGTCCTGTTTCTGACTCCACACTTCTGATCTGTTGCCTTAACCCTCAGACTCCCTTTTTTCTGTTACTTATTTTCTTTGGAGAAGGGAGACAGTCTCATTTCTGTATTATGATATGATCCACTCAGAATGACCTCATACGGTTAGCCTACACCCCCCCCCCCCAAGATCACTAGCTGATAAGTAATATGAAAAAATAATTTACAAATAGAGCTGTTTGATCATCATGCTTGTGATGTCACTGCTTTGTTACGAAAGTTTTCGGAAAAAGTGAATAATTCCAGACCGTTTCACTCCGTCTGTTGTTCTTCAGGAAGACATTGTACTCTGCAAATGCTAGCAGACAAAGGTTTCAAAGCGTAACAAGAGCACACCCAGAGCAAAAACTTACTGGAATGACTGGCTGATTGCAGATCTGCATGCAGAAATGAAAATAGCTGGCAGACCATCTAGGCAGCCATCACCTATACCCCCAGCCTACAGACACACACAAAAATTGTGTTTCGATCATAGCTATCTAAAAACGCAGATCATTCACCCTCACCTTTGAAACAGGACTGTATCTTTCTTTTTATCACATACTTATCATACTGAAGTAATACGTCTTTATTCCGTATATGTGCAGCGCTTCAGTACTCAAGTGAGCTTTAAAATGATAGTTCTATTAAAAAAAAGAATATATTGTTGTATTTATTAATAAAACATGATTATTTTTCTTATATCTCAGTTAATGAATAAGAAAATCATGTTTTAGTAACAGAACCACTAAATTGCAATAACCATGTGTAGTCAGTTAACACACACAAAAAAGTAGATCCCTGCCATATACCTTCTAATGCTATGTGAAAATTTGTATGATGTGTTGGCTCCATTCCACCTTTTCTTTTAGAAGATGGTTCAACCATTTCTTTCATTACCGGAAGCTTTACTTGATATTTAAGCTAAAATACAGTTTCCTGAATATCATCCTATTACTTACAGTAACATTTAATAATGCCTTACCTTCCTTGTTTTTTCACATTATTCCAGTACTTGCTGACTGTTTTTGTGACTCTGCTTTGCCAGTGTGCATTTTTTTGTTTTATTATTCGCCTTTAATCTACTATCTCAAAAACTTCAATTACTTGTATTGCTTTTTAAACTCCTTTAAGAATGTTAAAAAAACATTATCTTAAAATCTGTTAAGTATCATAAAGAAAAGAAACTAATATTGTGCATAGAATAAGTATTTTCTTCAGACCAGTCTGAAATAATACCATTGCTGCTTGATAAGGAGATGTCCAGTGGCAGTGTTTTCTGCTTTTGAACTTGGACTTCTCAGGATCGTGGCAGTAGAAAAGCATGACCTGTAAGCGCTTACGGGCAACCTCTTGCAGTTTATTTAATGATACCTATGTTAAATCCATGTTGTATAGCTACAGTTTTAAATACTTTAATGAAGTTCCACAATTTCTTGTAGAATCTTGTCTTTTTGCCTAGTTATTCTGGTTGCTATAAAGAGGGGTGTGTGCCAAAGGCATCAGAAATTATGCAGGTCAATAAATAGTTAAAAAAAATCAGTGTTTGTAAGGAAAATGGCAGAAGTGAGGGCAGGGAGAATCAATTTACACTGCTACTTGTGTGTCTAGAGTCCTTCTCTGGAAATACCCAATACACGGAGATAATAACAGAAGACTTAAACGTGGATTGCGTGCCAGCCTGAAGAGTAGGAAGAAGGTTGTGCAGTGGGAGGAAAGTTGCAATGGTTTGGTGTAGAAGGCTTGGTAGCACAGGCACGGACAGGCTCCTTGATGGGGTGGCACCTGGTCATATGCAAGCTGTGTGAAACAGTTGTTCTCAAGTTGGTAACCTGCTAACTCTTTCAAGGTGTTTGACAGAGATGTAGAAATTGTCAAGTCAAAACAATTGTTTAAATACTAACACCTTTGCTTTGAAATAAAATGGTAGAGAAGTTTCCTTTTTAATTTAGGATATTCTTCACTTTTGGAAAAATTTGGTAGCCACCTGCCTCTGCTTCTCTGCTGTGCCTATCCAGATTAGTTCTCCGTTTATTGAAAACCTGAAAGGAGAGCCAGTTGCATTGAGACTTTCATATGACAGGAAAGAGAGAGACGATATCTGGATAACAAAGATGCAGTGCAGAGACAGGCGGGCTTGCCCAAATACAGTTCATTCCTTCACTAGGTTTTTGTCTCTCTCATAGTCCAGATGCTCGTTGACAAACAAATGACTTAGGATAGAAAACATCTGCTTATTTTGCCTGCTGAAACTTTCTTAAGGATTTTACTGGGGGGAAAAAAGAACAGAAATGTGTGCACTTTTCATTATTTTTCCTCTCTCTTTTGTGTGTGAACTGCAGGATAAACTATCTAAAATATAAAAATTACTTTCCAGTGATGCAGTGCTTATAAGCTAACTGGCTCAGGCTCTTGGATACAGATCAGACAGCTTTCATCTCTAGTCTGTGGTTCATATACTGGCTGGGTTGTTAAAGGTTGAATGTTGTTGCTCTTTGTTCTCTGAGAAGCAAGTACATTTTAGCTCTGTTCCTTGGAAACTGCTTTCTGCACCACAGGTAATCAGTATCTTTGTTAATATTTGCATTAGATGAGGTCAAGGTCAAGTATTGTCCTAGGCAGTCAGATGTGCTTTTCCTATCATCCTTATAGCCAAAGATCTGATAGTCTCACAGTGACCCTTACATCCCATTAGGATGCATGGAAAGGGTTGCATTCCCAACCTATGGTTCAGGCTTCTCAAGCGCGTTGAGTGAATGCAGCCATTTTACAGTTCTGTAGGGCTAGCCTTCCCTGCAGTGCTTCCCTAGCCTGCTTTTTGCTTTGGCTTCAAGGCTAAAATCTTCAAGGACTGTCCTTGTTCACAAACTGTGCCAGTTCCCACAACATGAGGATCTGTTCTGGTTGAGGCTTCTTTATACTACAACAGTAAAAAGGAGTAGCAGTGATTTGTGCTTTCCGGGGTTGTCCACTTTGCCTGTTGCGATCCTTCTAGCCAAGTAACTGATTGAACCCCTTATTTATAGCTCCCTTGTGTTCTCTGAAAAGTCAAACAAGTAAAATTACTGGTCGTTTGGCCAACTGCCTCATGGTACAGTTTGTATTTCATAAGAAATGAAGATGAAAGTGCTTACAGGGGTTTGCTCTGAATACAGTCTGCGCAGAACTGCAAGCTGGCCAAAGCAAGGGTGGCATTTTCACAATCTGCTCTTTGGCATTTCTTGGAGTGTGGCATTTATTTAGCTTGTGTTCAAATTGTCACAGGTTTGTATCGCATCAGTTGCAAATCAGGTGGGCCGGTGTGTTTCAAGCCTGGGTCAGAGCCTCTGTGGGGGTAATATATAACAACAAAGTAATTCTTGGTAGATATCTGTTGTCTTATTTATTGTAATACACTAAACCAAATGTTTTACATGTAAATATTGCGATTTTTTGTTACTTGTGTTGTTAATTTAGATTCATCTTTTTGTACCTTTCTGTCCTGCAAGGTGCAGGTGCTGAGTGGCTGTGCTGCCCTTTCTGCATTCCCTGTTCTACTGCCCGCTCCCTCCCTGGCATCGTTGGCCTTGGAAGGAGACACTATTTCATTTTCCACTGTGTTTTCTATGTCCATCTCTGCAATTACGCAGTCACGTCAATAGCTGCCCTAAATGCCACTAGCTGAACATCGTATAAATAAATGAACCCACTCAGGGGCAGCTGGCAGGCATGGGGTTCAGGTGGTGGCCTCGTCAGGGAAGTTAAAGCAGATGTCCTACCTTTGCAAAGTAATGTGGTGGGATTTCATCATTCCTACAAAAGGATTAGGGATGTATAGTCTCTGTGGGTCACACGAAGACAGTCCAAGCAGCCCAATAAAGATTACACAAATGCTTTCTTTTCTCAGTTTCTGTGACTAATTTACCGTCACCGACATTCCTCAGATGGCCAGAAATGTTCTACAATGGCATGTAACTCACACAGAGGTCTTATGGTTGAACTTGATGATCAGGATAACGATAGTTGAGTATTTCTTTGGGAATTTGTGATAGTAAAGTAGTCCCACTTCAGCAGTGAAATACCCAGCTATGTCTTTTCTCTCCAGTCTGCCTTATAACTCACCTTAATTAGATTAGTGCACAGCTATTATCACCTGGGAAATGTTAATAGATTTGAAGTGCTGATCTGTGCTCTTACTGAGGTTTGGATTATTTTTACTTCCTTGTGTTTGAAAAAAATAATTAAGATTGAACTATTGTAACAGAGAAATAATCACGCTTAGACAATGTTTTTTGACACTTGCCTCTGAATTTTAGGGTCTTTTCTGTTTACGTTGTTGACAAAAATCAAGTTTTTACTGCAGTTCTTAAAGGATGAAGTTCATCTTGGTGGAGAAAGCTTGCACAAAGCTTGTGCTGCAGTCAGGTCCCGTATAAGACTTGTTTGGAGGACTGTTACAGTGATTTCAGCAAAGCACGTGCAAGCTAAGTTATAGCCTACCCAGTAAAATCATCAAGAGAGTCATTAGCCGGTTTCTGATTGTAAAATGTCTACCACAAATGCTAGTGATGATGTTCAGAAACCTGGAATAATGTTACTTAATTGCCATGCTGTGTGAATTTGAATATCTGATGAGCAAAAAATTATCTTTTACCTTGGTATATTTGATATAGACAGACTTAGTATGTTTGAGACGGGCAGATCTTCAATGTGTGGTCACAAGAGACCATTATTTTTCTGACACTTCTCAGGATAGACTCCAGAAGGTGAAGAACTGGTGTTGCCTCCTTTCTCTGTGTTAACTAGCACAGTTCTATTTAAAAAAAAATTACTTTTTTATGAGTTTACTTTAAAGTTTCCTAGCAGTGAAAATGGAGTTTTTTCCTTGAATAATGTTCTTGTGCATATATATACACACATGTAAAGTTATAAAATTATATTTCACTATTATATGAACATTTGGTTAGGAATTTTTAACCACCAAACTGGGAAGATCAAGTATATGGGAGAGTGCCTCTGTCACAGTCACTTCACTGACTTTTTCCAGCAATTCGTTAGCCTGGGGGTATTCCCAAAGAAGATAGCATTCACAAGGTAGAAAGATACTTACAGGAATTCCCAAGTAGCTGCTGTTAAGAAAGCAGAGCAGAGCTAGTTCATTTTGAGTAGGGAAGGTTTTCAATAATGTTTATTGTTGTTCTGTGTCCTCTGAGAGTTTTTTTGTAATTATTTGGTGATGCATAATTTTGGATATCATACATGATTCTGAGCAGTATTTTGTCCTTGATTGCATATTTTTAAAAAGAAGAGACAGAGTAAAAGCTGCAGGCTTTGCTACAGGGTGTCTGTGTCTCTGCATCCAATATTTTTTCTGTATTTTTAGCCAGGAAAAAAAGACAGAATTTTAAATCTGTCTCACGTGGGGTCCTTTGGCTGGTTGTCTTCCCCTTCCTCCCCCCCCCCTTGAACTTCTACCAAAGATGTGCGTGGTCTCTGATTTCATATGTGGTGATGATGCATAGGTGGATGTCAGTGAGTGTTATTCTTGTTTATAAAGCTTGAGGTTCATTTACACTGAGCTTCTTTTACACAGCCAAAAGTGAATGTGGATGTTGTACAATGGTTCTAATTTATACCATCTGTAATGTAACTTTGTCAGACCTTAGCGAAATGAGCATTGGGCTCATGCACTTCTAATTTAATGTAGGCTAAATAATGGAGAATTTTAAATATGGTGCATTTTTATTGTGGGAAAATATTTGACCATAGATGCTCGAACCCAAGGAACTGCCAGCTCTGCACAGTTATTGCATGTGTCTTATTTTTGACAATGGACAGCAAGGGACCTTTCCTAGTGGTGCTCACCAGTGATTTTCTAGAGAGGGGGAATTACTTTGTTCTGGGTATTTTGATCTTAAGGCAAAACAGTTGTTCATCTTGAGGTAGAATCGTAGTCTCTGCTTGCTTTATTATGGTGCTTTTATCTCTACAGAAACTAGAAGAAAGCCAAATCTTTCTTCTTATAAAGAAAGGTGATGAAAGTGCTATTTTATCCTTTGCTTATCATTATCAACATTCAGTTTTGATTTATTTCTAGTGAACTTGGGCTTGCCTCTGCACTTCTAGGGAGTATGTATGGGCAATTAAACAGAAATATTTTGCAGGAATGCTGAAGGACAGGAAGACCACTGATAGGAGACTATGGTAGTAATGTACATGGTGTAAAGGAGTTTCCCTCACTGGAAGTGAGCATGGCATAACTCTAAAAAAGATTTTTCCATGGAAACAGTTATTTTTTTCTGTGAAAGAGCTTTTGGGAGTTGAGCATCCTTGTGAAGGAAGGGAGTCAAAAGCAGACCATGCACTTCATCACTGTCACTCCATTGTCTGTGAGGTGGGAGATGAGCAGACCTCCACCTGTTTCCCTTCCACGAACATAGTGTGCAGATACCTTGTGCATACAGGTGATTGACTTCAGGCCTTCGCTCTTTTCATACCTTAATCCTTTTCCTTTAGATTACGCCCAACTATTTTCTTTAATAGACCTTGAAGGAATAGTTAAGAAACTTAAATGACAGCTGGTAGCCAGATGCCACTATCTTGTCATCCACGTTAGGTTCATATTGCCTGTTATTTCTGTTTCTCTCATGGAACTTCCAGTTCTGACAAGTGACCCATCAAAGATCCTCAGATGCCCAAACACATTTATTGAGTATACATTGGATACAGCTAATTTCTTTAGGGTTTTTTAAATGTCCCCTGCAACTGTAGTTCTTTGAAGCTACATTTAAACGTGGTGATTCCAGAGTGAAAAGAGTGATTCTTTGGAACTGGCCCTGTAAGCTGCTTCATTCCTAGGAGCATAACGCTTCTTGTTTGGTACCTGTGAGGGGTATTGGGGATGCTTTCCTCTAAGGTAAGAGATCAGATGGCATATTTTGTGTTCTGTGAATATATAAAATGGTTACATGGCAGATCGTTGGGATCAATAGACTTTGGGGGTTGTATCTCTTACAATGAAGTGTATGACTTACAGAATGTGAGGAGATTTGTAAAGCTTTAGAGCCTTTCTGAGTCCTCGCCTTGGCAGTTTACTATCAAGGCTCCTAAATGTATTCAGTGAGATGTTGACAGTCTAGGTTTTTTTAAGACGACATCTTACTCACACTAAGTGTATTCCCACCTCAAAGTAGCTATCAAAACAAGTTTTTCTTGCAGTTGCCTATTTGCTAAAATCATCCCGTAGAGCTTTTAAAGGTCACACTGCCTTCCATTGGGGATTGGATGCCAACTGTATGTACCTTTCAAAGATAGGTATATATGGTGGGTTGGATGCCAACCCCAAGATACCTTCTAAAAATAGGCATGTGTGGTGTTCCTCTGTGAAGCAAATAGACAAAACTTGCTGGGGAGCATCAACACACTTCCAAGGAGGTAAGCAACCATGCTATTACTTGCAGAGGGTACCAGCTGCTCACAGGGAGGGCGAGTGAGTGCTGGGTGAATGATTACCTTCCCTGTGCCTACTCAGAGGGTATTGCTGGTAAACTGCATTGCTCCTACCTGGCCTTTTCTCTTTCTGCAGCTGAGCAGATGATCTGAGTCTTTGTCAGCCTGGTGTGTGCTCTAAGCATTATGAAATCAAATGGCCAGGAGAAAGGGGAAGAAGATTAGAGCAAGCGTATTGAACACAATGGCACAGAGCTTCTGGTGTATCCCTACATTGTACTTACCTGTAGACCCTTACCTGAGGTGTTTGAGTTAGGGATGTAGTTGCCTTAGAGTAGGTTTTCACATGAAGGCCACAGAGAAGTCTGTGGTCAGAAGAAGGTACAGAGCTGGACCTGGACCTTTCAGGTCTGTTAAGGTCAGCACCTTATTGCTGGTCCAGCCGTACCTCTAATGTCATTTGCCGCAAGGTTAGGCCCCCAACTGACACAGATGTCATGCTTAGCTTACTGATAATGTTATACCATGACACCACATTTCCAATTAAAAAGGAAAAAAAGACTATTCAAATATGGTCCTTGCATGGATTTTTTTGGTGTTTTTAAAACCCTGAGGTTAGTATCTTTTGTATCATCTCTCGCAAGAATGTTGTTACATTGGTTTAAATAGTATATATAGAAATTGAAGCTCCTTTTCAAAGAGCAGAAGCAGCAAGATGGCAGCTGCTGGCAGAGCAGTACACTTTTTTCAAAGAAAAAGTAGGATCCTGGGATAAAGCGGCAGATCTCCAGTGTACGAGTGGCAGTGGAAAGCGCTGCCCGTGGCAGCAGCCGTACCCGCCAGGGGCTGCGAGCAGCTGCCCTGCCGTCCGCACACCTCGCCAGTGGCCACAGCTTCTCCTGCGGCAGGAGTAAGGGTTCTTGAAGGACATCATCCCCAAGGTATCTGGAGGCTACTCCAGTCCTTCCAGGAAGAGAGTTCATTTTCTTACCATTCAGACTAAAGAAACAAAGAGTTTGAATAGTGTTTTCTGTCTCTTAAGAACTTGTTTGCCCTTTGTCTACCCACTATGTAATGTGCAGCCCCTATTGTGAGTTGGGTTTTTCTCAAGAAATGGAGACGCTGACTATTATAAATTTGTCGTTCTTTAGCTGCAGCACAATGTTTGTTGTTAATAGTAGTAGTTTCTTCTTAATAATAATTCCTTGATGGGTATTATACCTTGGAAACTGGCAGCTCCGTATGCAAATAAAGCATTTCCATCCAGCTGTAATGTCTCTGGAAACAAAAACTCAAAGCTCTGCGGGTGTGGGAGAGACAGGGACTGTATCATTAGAGAATGCAATATAAGACAAGTAGGATAGCAAGATGGGTGTGCCACCCCACGAGAGGCAAACTAGCTGTCTACCATATCTACTGATTTTTTGTCTAGTTTTATTAGTAAGAAAAATACTTATGTGATGCTCTTTTGTCTGCATGATTGAACTAGTTCGAATGGAGAGAATTATCCTGACGTTATTGTCATGGCAAGAAATGAAAGTCATAAGTGAAGATTAAAGTAAGAACAATTGCAAACAGTCTGTTTGCAGTGTGAGAAATTAGAAGAAGCTTGAAGAGCCTTTATTTTAAAAATACTAGTATTTAAAAGTATTACTGTACATTTCATTGAGTTAGACATACACAGAACTGCTTAGAGCCAAGCATTGATTATAGATAAAGTATAGTGAGAAGCAACAGCTTGTTAACTGCAACCCTACTGCTTATTCTGGGCACCTTTTAAATTACATTTTTGTTCTAAAAATTGGCTTTACTTAACTAACTTCAAGTCAACATATGTACAAAGTTGGCACAGTTTCCTCAAGGATTTGATAGGGATGTGTGTTCATGCACACACTCATGTTATATGTATGTAATGCATATACACATTATACTTGTATATCTGTATTTCTATATATTATGTAGAGAGAGACACTAAACTGTATTAGCAAGAAAAGGTTGTTATTGGTTTCTCCGATCCCTTTACTTTTATGTTTCATTTCTGTTCCCCACTGTACACTTATCTTTTTTTCTTTGCTAGATATACTTACACATCTCTTCATCTTTTTTGCCAGTAATACACTATAATGTGTGCTGGTGTGCTGCATGTACCATATGCACGTATTTCTCTATACTTGTAACCATGAGTGAAAATCAGTCTACTTATTAGGGGATTGCATAACAGGATTGCTCGATACAGCAAATAGGTGATGCCTAATGATCCTCAGTAAATTTTCCAGTCCTCTTTTCCAATGCTTTGTTTCAACCCTTATATGTTCCATAAAAAAACTAAGTACTTTCTTAAAAGCACGGGATTGGAAGCAGCATTCAGATAGGCTGAGTCCTGTACTCTGCTATGGTAGGCAATAGCCTAATCTTCTTTATTAGTTTTTCTATTTCTGTTGTAGGAACAGTCAGGTCTTCTGCCATCGCTGCTTGGAAGGTGGATTCATACCAGCACTTTCAATAGCATTAGAACTGTAATATGATTTATTAGCGGGGAACAAAGACCAGCAATTGCATAGAATGTTTAATGTTGTATATGCTTAATGGAGTTATAACACATTAAATCCTGCGCGCCCTGCAAAGATGCCTAGTTCACTTGTCATTTCAGAAATGCTTGTGCTACAGAAAGGAACGTGGCTTTCCATGTGTAGCAAATTGTGCTGTAATCAAATATTTGCCATCGAGTATTCTCTACTCTCTATTGCTGCCATAGTCCATCTACAAGCAGATCTCCATGGCGTATGTGAAAATGAAGGTTGGAGAAGACCTCTATCTTTAGAGCATATGTCTGCTCTCCGGGGAAAAAAGTTACTTACTGTGACTCACTACAGTGTGGTGTAGCTTCCTTTCAGTAATAAAATCTATTTAAATTTGGTAGAGAACTCTAGGAACTAATTGCCCTAGTTATTTACTTGTTTATTTTTTCTAGATGTTTGTCCCTTGCCTCTATAGCAATTATGTACTGTATGTTTTAGGAACTACAGAGGTAAGATTTCAGTAATGACTGTTGTATGGTATTCTAGATTAAGGACGTCTGCTCTTGTAAGACTGATTGGTATCCTATTGTCTTTCATTCATCTCCTTCAAAAACTGTAGTGAAATTAGGGATAACAAAAGCTTTCAGAATGCTTTGGGTTTTAGTGGTCTTGTGTTAGAAAATGTGAAAAAAAAAATTGTCAACAGCACGTAATGAATTTAAACACAACAGCTGGCTTCTGTTGGGAAGAGGTCACATTTGCTATAAATCACATATTTGCTACTCCAAAAATTGCAGTTACTCAAAATTTCTTGTCTAAGACTTTAATAAATAACGTTGCTAGCTGCATGATGGTCTTCCTGTGGCAATGTCTTTCTAAGAAACTTGGCGATCTTCCAGGCCAGAGACTGATTAGACTTTGTTTTGTTATTTGCAGTAGTGGACCAAAAAGTGTTAGAGTGAAGGAAAATGGAAATTTTAAACTATAATTAAGTGATCTTAAAAAAAAAAAATAATTGTCCGTTGTTTTTTCAATTGGAATAATACAGATGTTTCCTTTGCCACAAGACAAGGCCTTTTCCAAATGGAGCATCTGCGAAGATGAGAAGTACAGGGAAGTAACTGAGGTTCATAAACTATAATTTATGTTTGCACAACGTTTTTAATTGAGAAATGTTATCAATTATTTCATTCTTGATTAGTCTGTAGTACTGGAAAGTGAATGCACGGGTTCATCTCCCAAGTGTAAGTTAAGAATATTTTTCCTTTTAATTTTATACATCAACAAGTTTTTAGCATTGAGGATAACAAGTCCTCACATATCCTTAATTTGTGATGAAAATAATTTTTAAAGATTTTGTTTTTTTACAGTTCTGCTGTGTTTGCAGCATTATAGTATGCAGTCAGTTCTTGGGGAGAGTTTCTAGCAGCTTTAGGATTAATTAAATTTAATTCTGATAATGAAGCTGACAATTAAAATAGCTATTGAAGATGCTGAATGTTCCACTTTTGAAACAAAATTTTCACCACTATGCATTGTATAAAAAGGAGCTCAAAGAAAACATAAGATTCAAAAGCTCATTGAACTTCATGGAAAGCATCCTGTTTGAGAGTGATATATTGGCCTTTACGTTGTACTTAATATATTAGGCCAAGAGTTCCTTCAAGTTTTATTCATGGGAGATAATTTCCTATATGAGATAGCAGTTTAGAAGCTGATTAATGCATGTGATACAGAATTTTTCTAGAGTAGAGCAAGCACAATTTATGATTTTTATAGGTATTTAATAAAAACAAACAACAAGCACACCAAAATAATTAGACAATATACAAAGGCTGTGTGGACCACAAATAGTCCACAGAAAACTTCCTTTGGCACACCGACGTTTTTGTGCTTTCAATACAAGATAAAACAGTTTAGTCCTTCAGTACCTGGGGGAAGATGCTGAGTAGGAAGCAGAGAACCATAACGGCAGAAGTAAAAATGGGTCTCCTGTGAGTTGAAGCTGTTAGTGAAAGTAATGATATCTTTGCGTTTTTGGGTTAGCAATAAAAGTCTGCTTTGCAAAGGGGTAATTCAAACTTATGCATTATTTAAGTGCGCTATCAGTGGGGTATGTTTTCATATGCTTTATATTGTAGCCAACATAAAAGCCAGATGTCATCTTAATACTTGGGACAATCTTTCTTCCTTTCTTTATCTCTGCTTCAGTATGTTATGAAAAATGAAATAAAATGAAATTGGAAATACTCAAAGCAGCTGTGGTTGCATGTTAAATGTAAATGATGGAAGCATCTTTTACCTTTAACATGGTCATCATTTAAAATGACCTCATAAAAGGGCAACATTCACTCTGTGTTTAAGGAAGTTGAATTTTCGAATTACAAATTTGCTTCATAAAAGGGCAACATTCACTCTGTGTTTAAGGAAGTTGAATTTTCGAATTACAAATTTGCTTCCTTATGAGCATGTTCTCAGAAGGTGTATAAAATCATTGTCTCGCTTTCATTTGTGACTACAAAGCAGTAAGCTTATTTTGGAGTTAGTAATTTTTATCTGACTGGGATGGAGGGAACAAGGGAAGCTGTGGTTAATCTTGTTTATCTTCAAATGATTTCTTGGATGTTTTATCAAATCCAAAGAAAAGACAGGTTGTACAGAATTTGAATCAAAAGTATCTTCAAGTTTTAACAAGATTCCTATATAAAATAGAGACAGGCTGTGTCAGAGTAACTGTTCTCACTTTGCCTCTAATTCCTATCGAGTCAGCCGCTGTGTCAGATCTATGAAATCATATGCTCGTCTCAAATCTTTGCTAGGCAAAACGGGGCAATTTTAAGACAGGTAGTAGGACCTTTGATGGTGTTAGTTAAAAAATGTGTTATTTGAACTATTACTCATTTTTTCCCCCTAAATTTTCTGTAGCAGTTTATTCAGTATCATTTATGAAATGTCCAACATGGGCAGTGTCTAAGCATTAAACATCTGATTTTCAGTGGTGATAAGTACCTTCCACTCTATTAATAGTCATCCTTAGCCTTAGCAGCTCCCAGCCTTTAAAGATGAAGGCTTTGCAGTGTTACCTTGTGTTACTTACGGGGTTTTCTTCACTTGTTTTGTAATACTGTTAGGCATTACTGGCAAGTACAGGTACATCATCGGTGTGTTTTGCCTCGGTGGATGAAGTGACGGCTCTGTGCACGTTACACCAAAGGGAAAACAAAATTTTGACAAATCTGAGCTCTTCTTGTTTAGACAGAAGGGCTAGAGTGAGACCTCTACCAAAGTACAGCTGCTTATGGTGGAATATTATATTTATTGCTCCTCAGAAACGCCCCCAAAACAGCCAAACCATGTGTGATACCCAATCCGTCTACTGGCATGATAATAATCCGCCTGACTGGAGACAGAACTTGCGACTTGGAGCGCAGCTGTGAGGTTATAATCAAGCAGAAGCAAGTGCTTTTCTGCAGGATCTCAACTGGGATTCTGCTTAGCTGTTTAACAAGAGAGGTGGTTTGTCATACTCACTTCTCCCCATCATCTTCACATATGCACAAAAGAAAGTTATCTTTTAGCTGTTTAATCCTTCAGGTGTTGATGCTTCAGGCTGGTGAGCTCCACTGATGTCCACGTTCTGAAGTTCTGACCCTTGACACTCTGTGAATAAGTGTAGCACTCACTAAATAAGTGTAAGATCATCTTGTCTTCAGCTGTTAAGTTTAGGTTTCAGATATGCATATTTATATACTAATTCTGAAAATTACTGATGATTTTGTTGTGAAGTGTGGTGGCTCTGTCTACACAGAGCTCATTTTAGGACTGGAATCTTTAGGAGCATCGGTCCATCTCTGTAAACAGCAAAATATATTTCAGGAAAATCTTCTCTTTCTCTCTCTTTGAAATGGTTAATTATCTGTTTAGATTTATGAAAAAGCATCGTTAGAGCTGGATGCCCATTAAGTAATTAAAATAACACCCTACTGCTTGACTATTGAATATATGTGTTCTTTGCATATGCTGTGTTTCTATAAAGTAACTGAGGGGAATCTCCTTGTATATAAACGTAAGCATCCTGTATATATCTGCACGTTTTTGTAATAAAACTAATTTAGAAATAAGTTTTTAAGAAAAAGTCATTAGCAGAAGGTAAATGGTTTTACAGCTAATTTCTGCTTCAAGCACTAGGATGACATGCTTTTTTCAGTTCTATACTGAAGTCTCAAGAGCTACTGTGTTTGTTAAATTGATACTCGTTAGAAATGGGAGGGCAATTTGTTAGGTTTAGACTTGATTATATTCTCCAGAAAAGCCCAGATAGCTCTAACGTGGACAGAAGAGCCTAAAACTGCTTTGTATTCCTTCTGCACTCAGTAGCAAAGCAACTTTTTCTATGAAACTTCTATTTTTTTAATAATTTGGGACTCTCGAAATTTTTTTCATGTCACTATTGATATGAGAATTCAAATTCAATCTGATGCCGGTGCATGCAACTTCATTGGAAGTCAGCAAGAGGTGATGATTTGACGTAGAGTCTGACAGTCTGAGATTATGATGGGGGAAATAATTTGAAAGTGTGTTGGATGATCTGTACGGGGCCTCCTGTGTGCTGCTTCTGTAATGAAATCCAGTGTGCAGTATCTTTTTGTTGAAATTGTGCGATGCCTTCCAAAAAGGCCTGACGGTGAGAGATTGTGCATTTCTTGACAGCCATGGCAAAACGGTTCCAGCTGTTCTTGAGAGGCGCCTAATGCTGTCCTGAAAATTACTGTTTTGTACATCTTTAGGATTTAAATGTGGTAGTGGGTTTTTTTGCAGTATTGTTTAACTGGTTCTTGTTGAATAGTTGTTAACATGACATGCAGTTTTGGTAATGCTGTTTTTGTTTGTAATCTTTTAAGGTTGTGCTGGTGAGATGGAACGAACCATTCCAGAAATTAGCAACCTGCGATGCAGATGGAGGAATATTTGTTTGGATACAATATGAGGGAAGATGGTCTGTGGAGCTTGTGAATGATCGGGGGGCACAGGTTGGTATGCTTGTTTTCTCTGCAGTCGAGAGTGATCAAGTCCTGAGAGGCAAAATGAAGAGGACAATGAACGGTGCTTTATACCTTCTGGAAAGCACAAGAGAAAATTAAACATTTCTTTATTGAAAGGAACATGCAAGAATTGTCACAAAGATGCTTTGCAAGGACAATTTCTTTATCCAATAGTTGTGACATCAGAGCTACAACTGGGCTAATAGTTACCCTGTCTAGTTCTGTGCAGTGCTACATTTTATTAAAACAACAAAAAATTCCTATATGTCCCATACATCTATTTTCTTGTCTGTGATATGTTAAGGTAAGCGACTTTACATGGAGCCATGATGGAACTCAAGCACTTATCTCCTATAGAGATGGATTTGTGCTGGTCGGTTCAGTCAGCGGACAAAGACACTGGTCTTCAGAAATAAACTTGGAGAGTCAGATCACCTGTGGCATATGGACTCCAGATGACCAACAGGTACTGGGACTTTTAGGGGTATTAATTGTATTGCATTGATACCCTATGTAATACACTTCTTAAGAAGTTGTTAAGTAAAATGGTCACTTCATAAGAACAGTTTCCCTCAAAAGTGGTTCTCCTACAGCTAACAAAAATTTAATTCATCCTGTCATTCTCATTAGGCAAATATGATAATGTACCAAGTTACGTATCATCACTTTTCACCGCAATTCACATGCAGTCTTATTCGAAGTTAGTTGTTTGAGACAGGAATCTGTAATTGTACCCCTAATTTGTTGATACAGCTGTCTCGAAGATGTATTTGAGCAGAGATACAGCCTGGGCTAGTAAACATCTGACTGGTCATTTCTGCATACAGCTGTCCAGTCTGCACTTGCAGCAAAGGTTCACGTGACATGTTTGCCTTCACATGAGCAAATGGATCTAATAGATTCTGAGTGTCAGAGAGACTGCTCAGCCTTCTGCAAACGACATAATTTAACAGAAGACCATGTTTCCAACCACTGAGTCCAAAGCTTGCTGAGCTTTGAAAAAGCCATTTAAAAAATTCTTCTTTACTGTTTTTCTAATAAAGCATACAGTATTGGCCACATCACCATTTATAGCACGTCTTGAGCTAGCCCATAGCTTTCATTTACAGAATTTACAATGATCCTTTGCCATTCACTGTTGAGCTTACTGGAACGGTCGTCTTTCCTTCTACATGCTTGCTGTTGATATGGTTAATGTGTGTATAATATAGTTCTGAAAGAAATACTGGAGGTAGAACAGTGCAAAGAGAAACTGTGTTATGATCACAACCGGATTATTTTCCTTCTTTCATTTTATACCACCTTGAAAAGGTACTGGTTCAAGACTCAAGGTACCACTGACTTTAATTTAGAATACTATAAATCCATAAAAGAGTTATTTTGGGAATTGCTAGTGGAATATAATACCACTAAAAATATGCATTTGTGCAGCAGCGTCTGATAATTTCAGAGTGCTCTGCAAATAATGATGAAACAATTATTGTAACACTGCTCTTTAAAGCCAGGGAGTCTAACTGCCTCTTTTTGAATCTGGAGAAGTGTAAGTCTTGACAATAAATAATTTACTCAAGGTCAAGAGGAAAAGACAAGCAGCAGAAGTAGGAGGGGAAACTAAGATCTAATCTCTCATTCCTATGTTTTAAACATGAGGCTAACCCTTTTGTGTGATACTTGATTGTTGCTGCTGTATTTGGATGTATCTTCACTTGACTGTTTAATTTGGGGTGACTGACTGCCTTTAATTCAATTTAGCCAATATGTTTGTATTTTCTAATCTGGGTGCTTCATAAGTGCTTATTCCAGAAAACAAACACTTGTTCAGTGTCCAGATAAGCTCATTCAAACATAATGGCCAATTCCAGCTGAGTGAAAATCACTTGCTTGAGTTAGGAGACTCTGTTGCTGACAAACACTGAAATAGAGACCAAAACCAGCCATGAGCTTGATGTTATGCTGTACTGTTCTCCTAACTGTGGGGTGTGCATGTTCATTGATGATGGATCTTCGTATTGTTCTCCAGAGTTGGTCGAAGGAAGTGATCTTCTAATATGTGTTTAGACCTATTTGTCTCTGGAGGCACAAGGAAATACGGTTCACTGAGGTTCTAGGCAAGAGACTATGCTCAGTTCAAACTAAAAATAGAAGATTGGAGGGGAAAAGACATTGCATCTCTTACAGACAAATAAGCACAAACGGAAATGTATACCCTTACTAGCTTATCTCTGTATCTAATTTCTCTCCTGATTGGTATCTGTGCAAATGAGAACAAAATATTATTCTAGTCTAAAGTAGCTTCACCATCTTCCCTATTGCCTAATGTAATCTACTTGTCAATACAGTGAGTGAAAGATAAATGGCAAAATTTAAATTTATATTTTCATACTATTCTTTTTTGTCACCCCTCTGGCACCATGAAGATTGCTAGTGAAAGTATTCCTGGGAAACGTTACACTCCATGGTCCCATGACCTTTAATGCAATTAACTTGGAAAGTTAAATTTCTAATGGGAATGGATTGTTAAGCATCAGTTTTCTATTGTCCTGATAAAAATTTGCTCAATATAGCCTGTCTTTTCACCTCACTCTTCAGTTCTCTTACCTTTCTCCCTTAGTCCTCTGCGTGCATCCTCCTCTTTTCTTCAAGACT
This sequence comes from Phaethon aethereus, assembly GCF_964289735.1. Classification (NCBI taxonomy): domain Eukaryota; kingdom Metazoa; phylum Chordata; class Aves; order Phaethontiformes; family Phaethontidae; genus Phaethon; species Phaethon aethereus. Next base: position 69,667,251 of record NC_138576.1, on the reverse strand, counting down.
CATGTTGCGTCTTTTCTCCTCTCTGTTCAGCACCAGTAGGCTATCACCTCTGTCACTCCTCACCACAGCAGTGTGGTGGCTTTGCAAGAGGAGGGTAATTTCCTACCATCATCTTTCTGTTGGAGGCAAGAAATGGTTGGAGCCTGCAGTGTTGCCACCCATCATCTTGTTTGACAGAGCATGTATGACCTCTGGGTTTATGTCCTTGCTGTGCTTTCACACGCGCTCGTGAAGCACCTGAGGTAGTGGCTGATGCCACCTGTGGTTGAAATCCATGGTTAACACTTCCCAAAGTCTTTTGAGAGCATAGAGATGGGATGAGAGCTGGAAAGATGGCTAGGATGGAGTATAGTCTTGCAGAAGCTGAGCGTATATATTTGTATCTTTTAATTGATTTGGTATGTGCTTTGCCCTGAGGAAGTTACTGGCTGATTTTAGTAATACTAGGTGCAACTGTGCTGCATTTTCTTTTAGGAAGAGAGTGGTATCATTTTTCCTGTGGCAATGTTGTTCTTCAGGATTTCTTGAGCTCTCCTTGTGTGTTGGAGACAAACTTACTGTGAGTCATAGAACAGTTGATACAATCTAGTTGACTGCAGTGCTTTCTCAGCATTTGTCATCAGATCTTCTCCTGAAGGTCATTGACAGAGTCTGGACTTTAAGCTATGGGCTTCTTCAGCTAATTCAATACATAGGTCTTTTGACTGTCATTCTGCATGTTTATTGTAGAGGACTAGAAATTAATTTTCTCTCTTCCATTATGTTTCTGTAGTCCTGCTCATTTAGTTGTTTCCTGCTCGTGTACACTATAACCAGAGCACGTGTCTGGCCAAGGCAGAGCACCCTGTTATACCAATGGCCTCTTGAGGATAATAAGCAAATACACACAACAGGAAGACTTTACAGGACTGGGTCCTCTGTATCTTGAGCAGTCTGTCACACTTGGGTTAAACTCAGACAGATGGGATCACTCAGGAGTGTGACCTTCCTTTCTCTTTTTTGAAATGTTTTTTTCAGGGCTAGCAGAGGCTGCAGTAGAGCCTACTCCCCCAGGGCCATGTGTAGTATTTTCTGATGAGAAGACTCATATAGGGATGAAAAGTAAATTTGAAAAGAAAAGTAAATTTGAAATCTTGGAGAATACCCTGTATTGAGCCAGTTCTGTGGTATCGTACCACACTTGTTTGCAAAGAGGGAATGTACATACCAAGTAGATTGAATGACTTCCCAAGTGAGGAAAAACTTGAGTTTCTTCTAGCTCATTTAGCCAAAGGGTTTATTTATAATTATAGAAGCAAAGTCAATAAGTAATTGAGGATTTTTCCTATGCCCACAAGTTACATACAATATATTTCTAGTGCTCCATCTCACTTCCTATGTGCTTGCTCAGGTCCTAGTGACACTTTTCTATCAACTTCTTCTGCCCTCAGGCCATTCTCTCCCTCTCCTTCTCACAGATTTTATCTATTAAAGAGGCTTATCTATGTTCACGACAAGAGAAGGGCAGTGTTGGAGAACTGAGAGAGAACTGTAGAGGAGTCTGATTATCCTCTTGTTTATAGCAATATAGTATTTTTTACTATGGAGTAATATAGTATTTTTTACTCTGGACTTCACTGCAGTTGTTTCTGTTGCTGTTTCTGTGTGTGAGAAGGGAATCAGAAGGATATCACTCTCCAGTAGAGGAAAGCTTTGATGGAAATGAATGAATACATTTTAATTCCTGGATATCCCAAGAAGTGCTGTTAATCCGTATTTGGACCCTGCATCTCAGCTAGTGTAAATTGTTAGACTTTTCTGACAGCTGTAATAGCCCATTTCTGTTTTTCCCCCTCGTCTTTCCTGGTGTAAACTTTTATTTGCAGAAATTCAGGGACTGACCAGGATTCTCTTTGGCCAGGACATGACAGGCAACAGGTATGTGTGAACTTTGCCAGCACGCTTCCTTCTATTTCCTTTGAAAATATGTATACAAGCAGCTAGCTAATTTGATTTGCATCCTAGTGGGTACAACATTAACTATTGTATGTGGTCCCATTGTAACGCAACATGAATTAGTGCTAAGAATCTGTAAGCACAGGCCCCAGGTTTCAGCCTGGTCTGTGGCTAATCATACCAAATCTGCTCTCAGTGGAAGAGAAAAGCAGCGCAGCGTTAGGAGCAGATACCGTGTGCAATGTAGGGTCTTAGGAGACACTGGAAGAAAGCCTCTGAGACCAATAGCAGATGAAACCAGCTTGTCTCAAAACACAGGGCGCGGGAGGTCTGTATGTTGGTTTTTAACTCTTTTGTAGGTTGCAGTAGCTGTGCAGGAAGGCAGATTCTGTGCTGTTGGCTCCCAGTGCTCGCTGTCGCTACTCCCATGGCAACCACAGACGCTTCGGCATCTCTTTCCCCGACAGGCATGAGGCAGGGGCAGGCTTCAGCTCCTTTGCCCTGCCTGCAGCACCCTGCCTGCAGCGCTTCAGGGTGGAGCCCGGGATGCAGAAAGGAGCTTCATGTGAAGGAGGGGATGCGTGCTACTTCCTGGATCCAGCGGTGTAGTCGGGTGGGATCTGTGTGCTAAAACAGCACTTTGTGTCTTAGATGTCCCTGACAGGATCAGCGCCGTGCTGTGCGACTGCTGTGTGACTGGCTGCCGTGAGGTAGGAGTGGTGGCCCAATTCTCACCGGGAGGTAGGAGCTCATTAACAAGAAGTGCTGTCAAACGGTTACTGGTGGCACCAGGCGTTTCAGGAGCTTGCCTCTCAGGCTCCTTGGTTTTGGTGTGGCTTTAGTTGCTGGCAGGATTTTTAACTAGTACATCCATTATAGTATAGGCTGCTTTTGGATCCTCCCTGTTTTCATCTGTGGGTTATGCTTTGCAATTCCCACCTTTTCAGGGAAATAGTCGTTCTGAACAACTCCTGAGCTGGAAGTAGGTATAGTAGCCTTACCTAGCTTCCAGAACATGGCTTAAAAATCAGGACTTTATTATTGAAAATGTTATATCTGTTTGGGCCATGATGTCATCTTCTCACCTACGTCTCGTTTGCTTGCTGCTCCGGAGCGAGGAGTTTGTCCTTCCATTCACCCCACCATTTTGATTTTAATTAGGTGCTGTAGCGCACATCTGATTCAGGCAGTCCTCGCTATTGCAGTAGGCACACTGATCAAGTTTAATTATGCTCAGACATCTAGCTGTGTGGAAAAAAAAAAGTCTTGAAGATGGTCTTCTAATGAGTTGACAGAATGATGAAAGGGAGCTACAAACAGGCAACTGGGGCAGTATAGGGAAAGCAAATATTTGCCTTAATTGTTATGAATGACGGGAAGGAAGGACAAAATGAAAAAAATTACAGCCTGTAAAATTTCAAAGTGTAAGCAATTATTTTGGTATTTATTAGAATGCTTCTTATCCCTATTAAGGATTTTTACAGGTTCACATAAAGGAGCCTTTAAAACACCAGGGAATATCTGTGGTTTTGTGTCTTAACATACAAAAATGCATCTTCTCCCCCATCCATTCTGGGTGTCGAGACTATCAAATGACCTTATATATATATTTATAATGACCAGAGTCACTCAGAATTACACTGTGAGTTACAGGCTTTGAGGAAGAACTGAAAGACTTATTTTCATTGATGGATGAATTACTCAAATTACTGGGAAAAATGGCTAGAGGCTTTTTATAGCATTGAAGAAGTGTCATTAATTAACTAGGCAGTTTATTCAAGCCACAAGGACTGCAGACAATGGTTAAATAGCATATAAGGATTTTAACGTTGCATGCTGCATAATTGAACAGTGCCATTAAAATGCAAAAAGAGGACAGGGGAAGGAGACTTCAGTTGTCTTTCAAGATAAGTCTGCTTGTTGTATGAAACAAACAGACAAAACCCACCACAGCTTAACTGTCTTTAATATTTTGGACTATTTTTAGAAGCATTTCAAACCTTTGTGGCAGACTTGCTATTAAAATTAATGATTTCTGCTTCCTTGTGCTCAGGTTTCTATGAATGTTTACTATCCTATTGCATCCTTTTATAGATAAAATATGTGGGGTTTTATATATACTTAGAATGTTTAAATGTTTTTGCAGAGACTTTAATACTCTTTTTTTATGTATTTATATTTGATGGATGCCAGTAACACTTCAGTTTTGTTCTTTGCTTGGTGACTTGATTTTTACGATGCCACATAATAGTGACAGACAGATTTTGGGTGAAAAAGTAATGTGAATTTTAAGTGCTAGTTAGCCTTTCTTTCTCCCATCTCTTTTTATAACGTTGTTTTGAAGCTGCATTATGCAGCTATCTCTGAAATAATGGATTTCTCTTCTCCCCCCCCCCCGATATCTATACATAGTTTTATTAACATTGTCTTTCCTTTGCCTTTTTGTTTCGAGTAGTTTTTCATGCATCAATCTGCTGAGAATAAGTCTTCCAAAAAGAAGGAAGAAAGAAGTTAAATAGCTTGGTGCACTGTACCTTTTTTTAGTTGTGCTCTCTTTTTCTCACTAGCAATGAGCAGCTACACTGCAGATTTCAGTACTCAGATGAGGACTTTATAGGCTTTGCCTTGAATTTTGGGGAGGATAGAGAACAAAGATGTTCTCCTCGGAGAACAGGGTACATCTGTAGCTTCAGGAGCTGGGACAGCTCTCTGTGGGTTTATTCCAAGCAAGGTTTTTCCTGCCAGAAACCCCAGTTGCTACTGCACGGTTACCGAGTGGGTAATTGAAGGAGAGGAGCAACAAGGTGATGCTTCAGTGTGCTTTCTTCTTCCCACTCGCTTCATCTGTGCCTTGCCTATCTTTCCCTTGATGCTCTTCATCCAGTCTGTAGTGGCAAGACACTGAGAGAGCTGACGATATGGTGCTATTTGTTCTATTCACGAGGGCTGTAAGATGGGGGATGTTTATGTGCTGACAGCATCATGGCTCATTTTTTCTCAGTAGCTCCTGTAATGTTTCATGTCAACACTGTTTCAGATGAGTCTTGCAAAAAAATTTTTCCCTTAATGACTTTGTCTGAAAGGAATAATACAGCTGTTTTAATGTTTTGTTCATCTTTGTAGACAGGGTATTTGGTATTTGTTACTGCAAAAAGTGAATGGCTGAATGGATTTCTGCATCCTTTTGGACGCACAGTGTACTAGGACTTAGGTATCAGCCTCAACAGTCTTTGTAACTCTTTACTGTGATCTAACATGACACTCAGATAGGTCACAAATACTCTTATTTTAGTTGACCAGAATCTAGGGTTTGTTAAGCTCCGCGCACTCTACCAGGTCTTCATTCCCTCAGGAAAGAAAGTGCGTCAATGGCAATGACAAACCAGAGATGGAGGGAGAGCTGAAGACTTGTTGTGCTATTCAGTTAATGTGTCCACTTAGCATTTTTATACCCAGTACTGTAGTACATTTTTGGAGCATCAGTGTTTGAGTCAGCGAAGTAAAGGAGAGCACAGATAGAAACACAGCCAGTCTCAGTGTGGGAAGTGGCAGGAAGAAGGAAGTTGTTTGCCTCTCCTCTCACCTTGAGGGCACTTGTACAGAAAGATTTGCTCATATAGCCTGAAGTCTTAGTTCTTTGGTACAGGGAGTACTTACTTGAAACTGTGTTTCTGAAAATCACTGTGTCATGCTGTGGGGCAAATAGTAAGAACGAGGATTTGCAGTGCACCTATGCAAAGTAGCAGCACATACTTAGGCTACTCTTTAGGCAGTGCAAGGAAAAAAATGCAGGAAGCTCCTGCAGGAAGCTGCCCCCTTTCTAAGTTGTAGGTAAGGTAGGAAATGGCTTTAATTTGTTCGTTCAGATTTTGATTTGATCAGGAGAGGGCATGTGAGTGGAAGTGTAATTCTTACAGAGGAAAAACTCTCCAAACTGTGAAGGTTTTTACAGCATTTTTCAGAAAGAGTCTGTGTTGTTCTATACCAGAGACATTTGGCTGACAGTGCTTTGACCCCAGGACCCCTTTGGTTCATCCAGAGCTTTGTGGTCTTTTCAGTTCAAAAGAAATGTAGCTGCCAGAGTGGTTAATTTAAACTTTACTATCACTGGGACTTGATCTGTCAATTTTTTTGGAAGTTGGTAAGAAGACCAGGAGCCAAATGTCGTCTTGAACTTGGGTCAGATGCATTCAAGCCTGTGAATAGTCTGAAACCTTGGTGCAGGGAAGGAGGATTAGAGTGATTGAACCTGGAGGAGGACATTCGTGGATTTCTGTGCTAGGTCTTGCGTGGGAAAGCAAGGCCAAGTTTCACAGTAAATTGGAGATGAAAGGTGATATTTTTGGAAAGTGGTATCACATGGTCTTTCCATTGATTTGACAAAAAGAGCTAGTATGCCTATGGAAAGTGGGAGCAGTTATCTTTTCTCCAAAACCTTTCCCATCAGTGTTTCAACTTGAGCTTTCTCCTCTTTGTCCAGGAGCCAGTTTCTTGTCAGTGTTCAGATGTTGAGGGAATGTTGGCAACTGCATCAGCTGAAAAGGGATTAATCTTTTCCTGCTTTCCTTGCTTTTAGGAGGATAGTCATTCTTCAGTGCCTAATTTTGGTAACAGTTTATTACTCAGCCTGTCTCCGTGTTGACTCAGTTATACTTGACCTCACCCATTTGACATATTTCCTGACCATGCTGTCACCCCTCTCTGCCAGCACCCAAGACCTAGAAGGAGAATGCAGACATTGAGAGGCTGACTTCCATTCACGTATAGCTTAACCCGGGGGCTTCTTGATTTTGTATTACGAAATTCAAAACAGCAAGAACATTGCTTCTGATCTGCTTTGTATTGCATTTTGACTGGTCAAGAGTACAATCCTTGTTGCTAAGTAATACTATTTTCAATTAGGAAAAAAAAACAAACCACAAAACACCAGCAGAAACTCTCAGAATTCTAAAACTCTGAAGGAAATTTTAGCTTCAACAGTCAACAAATCTTTCAGGAAATAACTAAAACCTGGCTTGGGAACAATGCAGGAGACTGCCAAGTGCGTCAGTTGACTTCTTTGCTTGATTGAGTGGTTGTTGGTAAAACTAATTGCATTTTCCCACCTAACAGTACCAAATAGTTGCTTTTGTTCTATATATAATTAGATATATGTGAAGAATATGTGTTTTCATAGACATGTGTGCACTTTCCTGGCAGAGTTTAGTGAGAAAACAGGAAACAGCACTGCTTGAAGAGCATTCCAGAGTACTTCTGCTATGGGAGTTCAGTGGTCCAGGCTTGGAGTCCTGTCCATGCTAAAAGCTACAGAAGATGTTCTGTAGAAGGTGTTCCAGCTGCTGGCTTTTTGTTTATTTTGCATACGACTTCGAATGTGATTTGAAACCTGATGCAATTTTTAGAAAAAAAACCAGCTCTCTTCCACATCTAAAGTAAACTGAGGCATATTGTTAATTCAGTAAACATTATATAGAAGGGCAACTCTTTTGACTTAAAAATCTGTTATATGATGCTTTCATTGAAAACCATCTCAAGAGTCAAGAAAGAGTATAGAAATCTGTGTGCCTGGAAATACAGAAGTCAGAATTAGTCCAGGTATAATTACAGGGGCATATAATCACAGGTCTTTCTGTGATTTACCAGAATGCTTTCAAATAACATCATTAGCTGAACAATTGCTTCCATCCCCCCATGTCCAGAGTAGCTGTATAGTTTTAGAACCTAGTTTTGAGATTACTTACATTTTTGACTCCTGAAATGGTGTACAAGGCTGTATCTCATTTACAGTCATTCAGCTATGTTATACTATTTTAGAGAGAAATAAAGCCCATGTGTTTTGAATCCCCAGCTTTTAGTATTTCAATATTTATTAAATGGATTTGTCACCAAGATCTCTAGTGTATTTACTTTGTCTTCTCATTTGAGGGCTTTGTAATAGTTATCTAGACCCTATGGACTTTGTAAGAGAGAGAAGGAACAAACCTAAAAGTAGGTAACTAAACCAGTGCTGCTTTTGAAAGTGTTAATGGTCTCAAATGAGCATTTCATTGCTGTGTATATATGCAGTTAGCTGGATGATGTCGTGGTATATCATCCATGTGTGGGTGTGCTGGTTTTGGCTGGGATAGAGTTAATTTTTTTCATAGTAGCTAGTATGGGGCTATGTTTTGGATTTGTGCTGGGAGCAATGTTGATAATATAGAGATGTTTTAGTTACTGCTGAGCAGGGCTTACACTGAGTCAAGGCCTTTTCTGCTTATCACACCACCCCACCAGTGAGTAGGCTGGGGGTGCACAAGAAGCTGGGGCAGGACACAGCTGGGGCAGCTGACCCCAACTGACCAGAGGGGTATTCTATACCATAAGATGTCATGCTCAGCGTAGAAGGCTGGGGGAAGGAAGGGGGGGATGTTCAAAGTGATGGCATTTGTCTTCACAAGTCACTGTTACGTGTGATGCAGCCCTCCTTCCCTGGAGATGGCTGAACACCTGCCTGTGCATGGGAAGTGGTGAATGGATTCCTTGTTTTGCTCTGCTTGCGTGCATGGATTTTGCTTTACCTATTAAACTGTCTTTATCTCAACCCACGTGTTCTCTCACTTTTATTCTTCTGATTCTGTCCCCCATCCCAGTGGTGGGGAGTGAGTGAGTGGCTGCGTGGTACTTAGTTGCCGGCTGGTGTTAAACCACAACAGTGGGGCTGGTAACTCCTCATGTCCAAAGGAAACAAAAACTGTTAGTTTTTTTCAGACATAAAGGCAGTCAAAGAAAACCTAGTGTCTTCCCTGCAAGCTTGTGTGTGAATTGTGGTCATGTCTCTTTTTGTTTCAGTTCAAGAAATCATTTTACAGAGGTTGAATTTTTAATGGAAATAAAAAGTATTCAGCAGGAGAGCAGCTGTCTCTCTCCCTGGTTTGCTCTCTTTCTCGCTGCATTTTGAGGTAAAAAAAATGAAAGACAGAAATATCACACTGAGAAAAAACAAACTCACTTTTTAATGTATCCTGAGGCAGCTGCTGCACTGTCTCCTGCTTTGTGTGGGAGAAACAGTAAACGAGAAGAGCACAAGGAATGCAAAATGCTAATACCACAACAAAACGGACTGCAAAATGTTGTAACTCAGCCTTTGCAAGACTGGCATTTTTTTGCTAGGCTAATGAATGAAAATATTTAAAGGCAATTATTTTCCGAGTATTTCCTGTGTTACTAAGCCTACCTGCATAAATAGAAGGTTGATCCATCATTTTGTGTATTAATCAGTTTATAGTTCAGTTAATTTTGGATGAACAAAATAGATTTATCTCTATTAGTATGATGGCATTATGGTGACAACTGTGAAGGCTGTTCCTATCATGAATACTAATGTTTGTCCAGATGGCTAAATCAGGGCAAACAGAACTAATTCAGCTTCCTTGAACCGCTCAGCATCTTCTGACAATGCAAATGCAGTTGGCCTTATTAGTTTTTTTGCAGAATGTAATTTGTGAGGTATAGTGCTGACTTTTTCCTTTGGGGGGATATGGGGGAGGAGGCTGAAGGAAAAAGTATAAAGACAGGTCTAAACTTTGAAAAGGGGAATTTCAGGGAAACAACGTTGGATGAGGCGGCTGCAAATACAGAGGTACCTAGGGTGGCATCATTCGTACAACGAGATGTGTGCCAAACAGAAAAGGAACCAGAAAGGCAAAAGAGTTAAAAAAAAAAAAAATGCTGAAAGAGCAATGTTTGCAAAGTGCGTAGGTGGAAGAGGAATCCTCCAGGCTTTGGAAACATAGCCCTGGAGAATGTTAAAAACCATAAGTTTTTGTGAGATCATTCATGGTTTACTTGGTCACAAGATGCTGGTGACATTTCTGCCCTGGGCTACTGCTTCACTGTTGACAGACTACTCACTGACTCTGGGGAGATTAAAATGGGGTCCTGGAACAGGTTGGTTTGAAATGCACCAAGCCCCTCTGTCCGACTCGTACATCCAAAGATTATGAAGGATCTTGAATATGAACTAACTTAGCTGCTAGCAGAAATAATCACGTCTCTGTTCTAAGTCTTGAAGGGCCGCTCTATTTTCCCACAATACATATGGAAAAGGTTTTAAGAGCATCCAAGAAATGTGCAAATAAGGTTTGCATCCGCACCTTGGAACTGGTTAAAGCAAAAATTGGACATGGGATCACAAAACACCTGTAAACTGGTCTGAAAAGACCTAGGTAAGACATTTCTTCCAGAGGCAGATGATGACTCACTAGTCTCTCAGAAGTCTTTGCACGTGTCATTAAGTGTTGGCTAGAAAAAAATCGGAGTATTTAGTTCTGAAAAAGTCAACAAGTTCCAATGCAAACAGCCCTCCATCCCTTAGGATTTCCTAACAGAAATACCTGTGTGTGCACTTTGGCCTAGTGGTGATATATTCTCTGCACAAATGATTTGGCATGTGTAGAAACCGGCAAATTACAACAATAGATATTTTACTTTCTGTGTTTGGATGGCTTAGCAGTGCGGAGAGAATAACTGGCCAGGAATCAATCTGCAAAAGGGAAGACTAAATAGTCAATTTGCATTATAAAAATGGGAACGGTGGGTTTGTCTTTATGTCATGCTATATGTTTTACATGATTTGTTTATTTTAAAATACTTCCTGTTGTTTAAAATATTAACTGTTGTGAGATAGCAATGTTTACAGGTTGCATACAGTTATTTGCATTACTTAGGGCTGTAGAAGGATTGAGAATTTCAAGTCCAATAGAACTCAGTTTGCTGGTCTGGTCCGGTAAGCAACTTCAAGGACACATCTAACCCTTTGCCTTCTTATAATGTGATCAGTCACTTCTGGAAAAACTTCATGTGGTCACTTTGTCCTTCCAGCTGCCACCTATCCTATGGGAGAAGGAAGGCTATAACTCAAGAAATTGCTCAGTGGAGTTACCATAAAGCTGGCAACTTAGCCACAGCTTAGGGAAGATTAGACCACCTGAGATTTCATGACAGATGACATTAATTTTTAGCATGTTTCAGTGTATCCAGGAGTTGAAATATAATCTGTTAATGCACCTTGCGTAGTCCAACAAAGCAAGTTCTGTCTTTCTGTGAAAATTTTGGTTTTAAAATAATCAAATTATATTAGGGTGGAGTTTACTAGATTCATTTTCAATGCTGTTTTAATTAGCTGAGTCTGAGAGTTCTTTTTCTTCCCTCAGTTGTGAGATGTACATTCTTTGTAAGTAGTCAAAGGGTTCTTTTAAAAATCCTGGGCCAATAGGAGTAAAGCAATTGTTCCTTTTCCTACCTCTTAGCATCACGATACTGGAATCTCTCACTTTTAAGAGTGCTACCCTGAAGTAATCTCCAGTACTTGCAGCAAGTCCAGCTTCTAATAGTACAACTTGAGCTTCAATCAAAGGCTCAGTCGTTGCCCTGATACAGAATGACTGACCACCCATGTTCCAAAAATGTATCGATGGGATTTCCTAGGATTTTTGTTTAACCAGCAACATCAAAAACTTTCAGTGTTGCTACTAAATCTCATGAAGGGAGCATCTTATTTTATCACTATCTCTCTGTAACAGTATTGACTATTCAGTTTGTACAACGAAAACCTGAGATTGGGACTAATTCTTTCTTGCCCCTTGTATATACATCAGGTCATTGAATACATTATTGCTGGGATGGGATTATCCTCCATTATTAGAAAAGTCAAAATGACTGTAGTTCTGGAAAGCTTCTTTGACAAGGAGGACAGGCTAGGAGGTAGGAATGGACAGTAGGTAGTTTCCCTGCAGATGTAAGTCAGTACAGCTTCATTGACTTAATGAAATTGTTATGATTTATAGACTTTTCTCAGCTATTGCGTATAATCAGATACGGTGAGATGACAGGATCTCCCCTTCCCTACTAGGCTAGTTATTCAGATTAGCATAAAGTTTGAACATTCTTACTGTTGATGAGTTCAATTTGCATATATTAGACCGAATCAAATAGCAACAAAATATATTTTGTGCAAAGATAACATCACTATTAGGAAATTATAGTTCCCTTACAAAGTAGTGGGCCTCCTGAGCTGTGCTTTTGGTCTGTGGTTTCTCCATTGTAGCTCTGTTGATCTTGGTGCTGCCAAACCATTTTCTTCTGGTACTGTATCTGGTCCAAATGCATTACGGCATCACAACAGATCTTAAGGGAATAGCGACAGCTCAGCACAACAGATCCACATGTAGCAAAATCACTGAATAAGTTCAAGTTGTTCCTCTTGGACTGAATTTTTTAGCTTCTTGGATGTTCCAGTATTCATCTCTTAGTGAAAAAACAACTTCAGTGCAGAATACCCCATCTTTTGATTACCACATGTCTTCTAGGAATTGGTACATTCAAGACTGAAAATTGAAGATTCTCTGAAATCTTGGGCGTTTAAAGGGATTGCAATCTTGAATGATAATTTCATGGATAATAATTTAAGAACTGATGAAAACCCTTTTTATTTACCAAAACTAGCTTGTGAAACTCATCACAAGTTACCAAAGAGGCTGAGGTCAGCACATTTCATTGAAGAGTGTTTTTCAGGTACTCGGATTTGTTGTAAGTAGGAATCATGCCAAGCTTGGGTTTCATGGAGAACCCAGACACTTGTGTTTCAGGGCTGAACCCAACTTTCAGCTCTTGGTACACTTAGAAAACTGTGTGTGAATTATGCCAATGCTGTTTATCACAGTTTTCCTTTCAGAGCATACAGCATCAGGGTATCATTGTATGACCTTTAATCAGCTACAGCTTTGCTGCAGTGCAGGATTAATTACGTTTATATGTTTTGTAAAGAAATAATGTATTTATGTTGTGTGACACACATTGAATGTATTGGGTGATTTAAAGTATTTTATTATCAGATTATGCGTAATTCTACAAACGCAATTCTACAAGTGGTAATGCCTGTAAAAACAGTTAAAATAATGAACAGTGTGAAAGGAGAGGAGATGAGATGAGGAGTAGAACAAGGGGCCAAAGAACCTCTTCAAAATAAGTACTTGGGAATTTTTTTAATTACTATTACTATCATTTAGCTTTCGTATTCAAGGGTTAACAAACCACAATAACTTGTTCATTACCTTTTTCCAACGTTCCCACAGACCTCAGAGATCTGCAAATACCTGAAAAATGTTAATTTAGGCAGCTAAAATACAGCCTTTTAATTTCTCCATTGGATCCTCCAGAAAGCGTACCCTGTGGCTCAACCTTTTTTCTGAAGGTCAAGAGAGTGTTATTCATCTGACATTAAGTAGCTTGAGTGTGGCATTTATAACTTGAGTAATGTTATGGATGATAACACCATTAGACGTTTTTACAGCTTCAGCAGGAGTTCAGCCAGCAGGACTATCAGCCTGATAAATGCTTTCATCTTAAAGGTTGTATTGCTACAATAACCCCGAAACTTAAAGCTGCTCCTTGAAACCTATAGCCTGGCTAAAGAGATGAAGAGTGCCCTCTGACATTTCTGGGTTGCTAAAGAGCTCTCTCAGGTTCCAGTGCAAGAATTAAGATGGCCACATGCAGCTGTTCTGATCTGAATTAGAAATTACTGCAAGACTTTGTAATTTTAAATAAATCGGGGGCAGTGCTACTCAAAAGAATTAGCTTTACATTGAGATGAGACTGAACTCTGGGTGATGAGTCCCAACACTTTGTTCCTACTCAATTATAAAGTGATTCTATAGAATTCTAGGAGGCAGAACTCTTACACTGCTCTTTTCAGAAAGAATAGAAAGTTTCACGTCCTCTCTCTGGGTATTTTGCAGTTATAAAACTCCTAAGAGACTGGTAAAAAAATAATCTACAGAGTAGGCTGGAAGTGCTGCAATGGCAACCAGGAGGATTTTGGCTTTGTAGAAGTTTTGTAGAGATCTGAAAGAGAGTGGTTATGTTCTGAAAGTAGGTAGTGAAAGTGGCTGTGCACTGATTAGGTGTGTACGTTGAAACAATGAACAGTGTGAAAGGAGATGGGATGGCAGAAGTGGAAGAAGAGTGGAATAAAGGAGCACAAGGGAAGGGAGCGTGAGATGAACAAAGGTTGAGTTCTTGCCTTTTTATCTAAGAATAGTAGTCTGATGCTTGTAGCAAACTTTAGCCACTGTTTTAACCCAGCAGCTATTTAACACCAAAATATTTGTAACATGTGATGATTACAGTTAAAGCAGACAGATGCTGTCTTTTCATTGCTTGTGATAATGTGAAACAACTCCATTGATTTTCTTAAGATTTTAATGACTTCACTGGAGTTCCTCTGTTAAACTGCTATTCTAGTTTACAACCTTCTGTGTTTCCTGATTATCAACTTCATCTTATAAAAAATTTTAGTACTACTTACTTTTGACTGAGACCTTTGAAGCCACGCTTCCTTTCTGAAACTTTCAAAAGTGCAACCATGATAATTACTTCCTAGGTGAGTACTGTTGTATAAGTCTGATAAAAGACACAGTTTGAATGCTGCAAGTCTGGCACGACATCTCGGAAGACCTTTGACATCAGAGGTCAGCAAGGGTGATTGGAGGCTTTGAACAACAACTGTACAGGGAGATCCTAAGTAGGCTACAATTCTTCAGCCTGGAAAAGAGGTGACTAAGGGGATTAGATAATAGAGGTCTATAAAATTGTGACCAGAGTTGAGAATGTAAGTAGGGAACAATTATTCTATGTTTCTTTTAGTGTTAAGAGGTAAAGGTTACTAAGTGAAATTATCAATCATCAAAGAAGAGGCAGTATTTTTTACTGGAATCTACATGAATGTGCAGGGGAAGTGCATCCTGTTCTCTTACTCTTGCTTGACCACTTTGACCACTGTTACAGATAAGACACAAGATTAGATGAATTTTTGATGTGGGCATATAGTTGTTAGAACCTTAAATTTACATACACCAATAATAGGTGGTAGACTGAAGGGCAAGTATAAGATTTGCCCTTTCTTTTAACTTCGTTTTTAATGCTGGCTCATTTTCAAGTTGATGAGTGCCTTTAAACTTGCTTTAAAACATTTGCCTCATTTGGAATTAGGTGATAGCAGCAGCAGCCTTGGCTAGTGCATTTATCGTTTTGTGGATTTATTAATCATTATTTCCTGATGTTGTTCTAAAATTCATCAAATATGCAGGATCTTAACTTGCCTAAAGCCTCCAGATGGAAAATGCTTATAAAAAGAAATTGTAGGTGCCAGTCAGTCTGACTTCAGTCAGCATGCATTGGCTACAGAGTAGTTTAAGGACAGGAAGAAACCTTGTATTATGCATTTGGTATTTGAAATGGCAAGTAGAAGCTCTTCTTCATCTCCTCCTGAATGTGTAACATATTGCTGCCTTCTTGGGCCATAATAATGTACTTCCAGTTGACTTATCATATTGCTTTTTGCCTCTGTTTTGGAAGACATTCTCCCACCTTCTCTCAGCTCATCAACTGAATAACCTGTCCTCTTGTATTCACCTTTCTGTTTCTCACAAGCTGTGTGAAATCTATTCTAAGACTTCACTTTTGTCAGCTGTGCCTTTTGATGATGTTATGTCAGATGCATACCTCAGTTTCTGCCACCAATTTTAGAAGTTTCTGTATAATCCAAGAATACTGCAGAATCTGTGGTAGCCCTTTTGCCAGCTCACTTTGGTGGTAGTAATGGCCAAGTTCAAATAAAGTGTAATGGCTCATATTATAGTGAACAAAATGTACCGCACTGTGAAACATTACTTGCTCACATATTTTAGGAACTTAACCTCTAGACCCTGGTGCTTTGACTTCATTCTTATATAAAGAACCATTTTTGGTTGTAGTGTCCTATTGTGGCACCATTTCACATCCCTGACTGCTTTGCTCTCAATTAATTTCCAGTGTAGCTAATTAGTTAAAAGATGCGTTTGAAGGAGGGTTCCAGTGGCTGACGTTTGGTGGGTCTGAGGGCCGTTCTGTTATTTCCAGGTACTGTTTGGCACTGCTGATGGTCAGGTTATCGTCATGGACTGCCATGGCCGAATGCTGGCCCACGTGCTCCTTCATGAGTCAGATGGCATCCTCAGCATGTCCTGGAACTACCCCAGCTTCCTGGTGGAGGACAGCAGCGAGAGCGACACAGACTCTGATGATTATTCCCCACCGCAAGGTAGTATTGGGTGCATGTCCTTCTGTTGCAGGTTTGCAAGCGCTCATGAAGATATCTCAAACACTAGGGAGTGGTCATGCTCTACTGAAACAGTAGGATGGCCATGTTTTCAGGCTGGTAGAGGCCAAAAGATGGTGTGTTCCTTGGAGATAGCAGGGGTTGGGGTGGAGCAGAGGGCTGGTACGGAGGGGAGTGGGTTCGTCGCCAGCTCTGCCACCAGCCTGTTTGCATGGCTTGCTGCAGGTAGTACCTCATCTGTGCTGCTCTGCCTCTGTTTGCACGAGTGACATAACACAAAGCTCAAAGATTTTAGTCAGGGTAAGCAAAAAACACTAGATAGGGGCATATCAGATTTCACTGATAAGCAGATGTGAGATATTGCAATGGTCCATGTGTATTGAGGTAGTCAGAGGGCAGTCACAAAAGTTAATGTATTATTATATAGATTGTGTGAAAAGACACCAGTATTAGACGGAACGGAAAGTACTACATCTTTAATTTTAAAGAAATCCTATGAAACAGAAATAATACTAATCCTTATAGTCACATCCTTGATAGTCCTGATGTAAAGAGCTCAATAAATTCCACAGAAGGATTGGAAACTAAAATATTTGTTGCAATTACACAGGGTAGAAGAAGGGTGACTGGAGCTGTCTGGAGTTACTAATTCCCATGTTTCAGAGCACATTGCCAGTTTGAGGGTCAGGAAGAAATCCTTGCCTCCCCTTAAGTATAAATGTAACTCATAGGGTGAAATACTTGGTTTTAAACCCTTCGGAAATCATCAATAGCAAAGACCTAGGAGACTTAGTTGTCCATGCATAGTCTGGGATACAATGTGGTCGTTGCTCCTTTCACCCCTATCTTTCTTAAGCAAGCAATGCTAATACTTCTTTTTTTAATGCTGCTGATTAGTCTCTAAGATCTAGGTAAGCTGTTTCTGTGTTCCAGTGTATAAAGCTTGAACTAAATTAAGTTTGAACTAATATAACAGTGATTGTACAATGAAAAATTTAAATACATAGCTAGAAATAATTCTGAATCTGCATCTCACATCTTAACCACTGAATTGAGGACTCTTGGAGTTTTAGCTCTAATTTGGACTCAGTCAAAAAATGTACCTTTTCCAGAATCATATGTATATATGTCAATATAATAAGTATATGTATTTTTAAAATAATGATAGAAGATCCCATGATCATCTGGTAAAAACTGAGTTTTGTTTTGGCTTTCATGCCTCACTTTTGGTCCATTGTGAGATTTCTTGCCTTAGAAGAAAAGAAACAAACTTCACATTTCCTAGCAAGCTTCTAAAGCAAGACAAGGGACAACATTAAATTGGTTTTTCATTGCTTTTTTTAAATACTGAGGTTCCAGTTGGAGGATGGTGAAGATGCAGAGTACACAGATGAGAACTTAAATGATCCAAATGTGCTAGCTTTTTCTGAGTCAGTCGGGGGTGGGTGGACTCGTTACAAGCCTACAGGCTTATTTTAATGATTACCCAAACATGATGTGTTTTTTTTAGAGCAGATGCAGCGTAAACTTCTCAAAGGTGACAAACCTTTGACTCACACAGATGCGTAGGAAGGACTGGAAGTTTGACGGTGTTTTCTTATCAAATTATACACACACAGAGATGCTAAATAATAGGCGTCTTTCTCCAAAGTGCTGTTGATCGGCTTTTTTACAAGTTAGGGAAGCAATACCACTCTTAACTCACTGTGACATTTTTTGTTGACTGAAAAGGTACTGGTTGGACCTTGAGAGGCACTTTATCAGGGGCCAGCAACATCTCATGTCAGAACTTGTAAACAAAAAGAGTTAAACAGCGAATGCTACAGGTGATGACACTGGTCATTAAGTAATCGAACGAGGAAATTTTAGTGAATATTGAAAAACAAACCTAGAGGAGCAGAGACTTTGTAGAAATGGTTTTTAAAGCTAAGTGTCCATCTGGGCTCATCTCCACCTTTGAGTGCATTGGATCCTATTATGCAGGATGGCAGGTAACTTTTCATGCGCTGCCTAGCTCTAAACGTTTAGAATACAGTAATTTTTGAAAGGTCAGTATGTTCTCTTAGAAGTTCTTATAATGTGACTTCAGGAGTAACTTTACTAAACCTGCTTTGCTTTTGCCCATAGACATTGTAGAAATAAGCAGGTAGAGTTTGAACCTTGGAACCACTCCTGATGGCGGTAGGCTGAAGTACAGTGTATCTTCATCAGCCTATGTGTATTACATCAGCCTAGATGTAATTCCTTCTGGTTGCTTGCATTTTGCTCACTCTAGAGCCTTGTTTTTGCAGATGGACCAGCTGCGTATCCAGTCCCGGTGCAGAACACTAAGCCACTACTTACCGTCAGCTTCACATCGGGAGACATCAGTTTGATGAACAATTATGACGACCTGTCTCCTACTATGATCCGCTCAGGGTTGAAAGGTACGAAAGGAAGCCATTTCACTCCCTTATTATGCTCTGTTTCTTCTTAATTATGTGTGTACAGGTTATTTTTTTGCCGTTGTCTCTCCTAACCCAGAAGCACTGGGCCACCGCTATTGCCATTTCCAGCAGTGACACCTGCTGGTGGAAGAGTTTTGCAATCTGCTTGCCTGATACGAGTTTTCGTGTTTGAAAAAAATGTTTAAATTTTTGAGATTGTTTTTTTTTGTGGCAGTTTTGTAGAGCAAATTGATCTGTTTGCTGTTTTTCAGCTGACTGGGCTAATATGTTTACGCTTCTTTGTGTGAATGCCTCTGTAACACTTCCTTTGCATCTTTAATTCACAAGGTCTCCTCCCATGCTTTTGGTAACCAGGCGTGAATTGCAGTGCTGCTTTGGCTCCTACAAATTTTGGAAACTTGCTAGGATTATTAGTTATCAAGAGGCAAGTTATTCTGAGAGAAGGAAAATTCCACTCATTAATTACTATCCATCTTGCTAAGTGATGTGCGTGAGTGTTTGTAAGATCAGTATTCCATGTAAAATCTTTAATCACATTGAAATTTCTGCTGTTCTTACCTGTCAAAAAAGTCCCTTACTTTGCCAGCACTCTCAGTACAATTAATGGTGCTTTGCCTGGAGAGAAGTTTTAATTCACTACAGCCCATAAGCACATACTTAAGTATAGGTTCCATTGATTCTTTTTCATCTCCACAGGTAAATTAGTTTTATATTAGATTCGAAAAAACAAATTAAGCTCTTGGAGCAGACTCTTAGTGGTTCTGTTACAGTGGGATATTTTTGGTGAAAAGTTGCCCTAACACCAGCCCAGTGGTTTTTGGGTGATCCACTATGTAGGATAGTCTTACCATGTTAAAGAAATTGCCTTTGAGGTTTCTTTTCCACTCCTGCTTCCATCTGTGCCTACACAAGAAGCACATGGCTGGCAAAATGTAGCATCCTGGGGCAACTCTGTGATCCAGAAAACTTCTTCAGCCGAAAGGACGCCTAAAGTCTGGGAAACTGGAACCAATTTAGAGAACCTCTTGTGATATCCACCAAGGGGTGTGCCCAGCATCTCTACAGAATTACTGTAAATAGGGTAGGAAGTATTGTTGAGTTTTCATCTGGTCTAGCTTTCAACTGGGAGCAGTAGGAGAAACAAACACCATCCTATTCTCTGTTTAGAGTTGCAGGGCTCTGTCTTGCTAAGGGTGTCTGTCCTGTTTCCCCCATTGACTTTCAATAATAGAAAAAAGATCCCTTAATTATGTCACCCTCCTCTAGCAAAATTTTAATGTACAAGCTACAGTAGAAATATTTTTTATTAATTGCAAGCTGGAATACATTGTTGGCATCAGTAGAAGAAGAATTGCAACATCTTGTTGAATTGGGAGTGTGTATGAGACAAAGAAAGGTGATGGGGATATCACTGCTGTTTTGAAGCTACCCATTGTATAGTGGAAAGTATGTTGCATATAGCTGTCACATAGATGTACCTTCTTATCAATTTCGCCCCACCCCCCACCCCCCGTGACTGTAATTTTACTGGTTATCACATGCACAGATTTCCACAAGAATGTGGAAAACTAACCAGTTCAGGGTCTCCATCCTCTCCAGCCACTTGGTATTCTGCTGAGAGCGGACAGTCTTCAGTATTGAGTGCAAGTCTTAATTCATGTTTTTCTGTTTGAAATCTGTAAGTATTGCTTTGTGGTCTCTGCAGCAGATGCCCTTGTCTTTATGGGCTGCTGTAGGCTAGTCCATGTGTTTTTAAAGCAGGCAACTATAAAAATAGTTCAAGCATTACCAATATATTTTCGCTGTCCTATTAGCTTTGCATAGGTGTTATTTTATTGGGAGCTTTCATATTAAATTGATGCAGAAAAAATATTTGCTGTTGGATAAGGATTTGATCACACAAGTTCTTCTTTTCATCCAGCTTGAATGCTCCTGGAAGTTTTATCAGTTCTAGTGGAGGTCCTGAACTGTTCAGTTGTATCCTTTCTTTTTTTTATGCTTTTTAACTCTGTGATTCTCAGTACACTGCTACTTTGCAGAACTGCTGAACTGCATCTACTAGCTGTACTAGTTAGCTACAACTACTACCTGCAGAGCTATTGCACACTTAGAGTGCTATCTGTTCGAGGTTTGCTGATATACATGCCGGTAGTGGCTGGTAAGTAGTTTTGAGGGATGGCTCTGATCCACTGATACACTTGTAGACTGTTATCCTAGGTGAAATCTCCATCTGTTTTCTAGTATCTGCTTGCACCGAGAAGTACTTACCAGTTGAGCTATTTTACATCAAGGTTTGATAATGGTTGAAGACCCGTTGGCAGTGCAAGCGTGCTGTAGAGCCATGCTGTCCTGGGGGGATGCTGCAGCCCACGTCCAACCCTTCGCTGCCTTTGCAGCAGCCTAATTCTAGGAGTTTTGAGAGAGAGAGAGAGAAATACTGGACACAGTAATCACTCCTCTTCCTCTTGGTATGGGCTTCAACTGAAAGCTTTGCCTGATGACATGTTCACAGAATCACAGAATATGTATCCAAAAGAGACTTGTTTTTTCACTTTGGTGGTTGTGTAGTTAATCCCGTTACCAAAAGTGGAGTTGCTCAGCTTGCCTCATTAATTTCTCACCTGCCTATCATTATACTCTCTGAGAAAGATTAATAAACCCCATTGTAGATTACTTAGAGGGTTGAGGACTAAGAGGAAAAAAGAGGCGTAGAATGCCTAGCTGTGGAAAGATTATCTTTCCACATGCATCTTGCCTCTGATATGTACAGAGGCATAATTCCCATGAGGAATATCAGAAAGTTGAAATAATACAAAACCATTTTAAATTGCACCTAAAAGTCCCTGAAAATGACAAGTTGACAACTTGAAACAATTTTGAGATCCTTCCTGCCAACTCTCATTTCTTTCCTGCATCTTCATTTGAAGACAGCTTCTCGCCCACAAACGTCTTCAAAAGGTTCTTGGCAGATTGAGCATCCCAGAGTACAAAAGTTTTGTCTTTACCTTCACTTTGTCTCAGACCAAAATAGCTGCATTTCACCTCCGGTTTAAGAGTAAAAAGGTTTAAAGACTAACTTAGTATTCCTTGCACATGCAAATCTGCCTCCAAAACACAAGCAGAAACACAAAATACTGGTTTAGTGCTCTTGTTGCAGTGTGACAAAGAACTGGAGGGTATAAGGGTTTGAAATTAGCATCCCCAAATTAAGCTCTGTGTGTTCCTCATCATGAGGTGCCTGTAGGAGAAGTAACTGATAAGTATGTTCATATCCAGTTATATGAGAGACTAAGCAATCCCTGTGTGCTTCTGACAATCTCCTGTTAGACAGATGAGTAGATTTTCACAAGTCGTGTTGAAAGAAAACCTATGACATGGAGGCCATCTGTATTTATGGACAAAAACCCAAAAGTCTTTCTAGTTTGGTGTTACACTAAAATGTAACTCTAGTTTGAGTGGTACTAAAAGTTAGTATTTGCAGCCAGTGAGAACATGAGACATTGCCAAATATGCTGCTTTTTTGCACTGTAGGCCTTTCCAGGCAAATATTCTTTGCTGGTCTCTCTGTCAGTGATGTTATTTATCTGCTTATTAACTGAATTCAAGTTATTTACACCAAAGATATGCACAGGATCTTCCACATCAATTTTAACATCTCTAATAAATTCTTGTACTTAGGTACTTAGGAGCAACGACTGATCACATTCTAGACTCACCATAGAGAAAAATTAATGGGTTTTACACAATTTTTTTGCAATTCGCAAAATAAAAAATGTCATTCTCAGATGTGCATATATGGCATACTTGTTACTATATCAATGAAAGGATTTAGGTTTCTAAGTACTTAAGTAACCTTTGAGAGTGTGATTTAGCTGTTCAAGTCACTTTGCAGCATCTGGAAACGCTGTTCCTACTGATTCTAATCAGTGATTATTGCAAACTGTCTTTGCAATTTCAGATGTGGTGGTACAGTGGTGTACACAAGGGGACCTACTTGCAGTAGCAGGCATGGAGAAGCAAAGCCAGCTAGTTGATCTTGGCAATGGTTCCCTGTTGAAAAGCGCGCTTGTCAAGTTCTACAATGTGCGCGGGGAACATATCTACACTCTGGAGACACCCGTGCAGGTAGGAGGTATTTTTTAAGTCAGTTCTCAATGCTTTGCTGACATGCTTTTTCCACATTAGCTCTTTGCTATAGACCTGCAATGTGAAAAGGTTTACAAAATGTCCTGAACACATTCTAAAATACAATACAGATAGAAATGCACTATAAATAATTATTGTTTGCATTAAGGTAGACATCCAAGAATGCATCTGATTCTGAGGCCCACTGTGCTAGGTATTGTGCAAATATATAATGAAAAGCGGTCTGTTTTCCAAAACCATTGGGCCATGAATGAACAAGATAGAAAAAGGAAATACTGTTGTTTTACGAGTAAGTGACTGAGGAGAAAAAACTGGATAACTTGCTTGGCGTTGTAGCAGAGCCAAGAACTAGACAAAAATATTCCAAGTCCAGTGTCATAACCATGAGATCATTCTCTTTGTTATTTGCTGTGATTTTCTAATGTGCAATCAGAGGATCTGATGCAATATTTTACTTTTTATGGCATCAGATAGAGAAGGATGAATCAGAAAGTCTTGTTTCTGTTCCCACCTTCTGTACAGATTTTCATTGCAACCTCGGTCATGTTACTTGACAAGTAAATGTCAACACGTGGCCGGCGTGCTGCTTAGGAGCACAACGTGCTTCATAGGTCTTCGCTGATATTTCAGAATCCAGCTGAATGTCACTCTACAGTTTATTACATTTTCTTCAGAATAGGGATGTCTGCCTTCTGATTTCTGACTGTACTAGTGAAACTTAATTTATAATACCTTTGAAATCTAAAAGTGAAGGAAAATGCTATTAGATACATTTACTTAATTATGTTTAATGATGATACCATTTATTATCATTTCTTTTTCAGTACCCTGATCTGGGATGGATACAAAAGGATGACGTAGTAAACCAGCTGCTAAGCTTTTGTGTTTGCTTATATTTAGCATTAACCTGTGCTTATTAACATTAGCACTCTAATTTAGATAGAATTCTTTAGTTTTGTAATGTATAAAGTAATGTTCTCTAAAGCCAACCTAAAAATGTACAGTGACGTCTAATGCTGATTTAGGTATCTAGAGGACTTACCCGTAGACACAGCGTTACTGTCTTAAACATAGCCCTTTCAGCTAAGCAGCACAGCCCTTTGCTCTCTGGATCGATTCTGGAGAGAACATTTATACCAGTGTTACTTATTTCCAGACCAAGTGAAAACCAAACCTCATTCTGTTACTTATGTCCATGTTAGCTCTTGAACCAGTTTAACACTCCAGTGTCAAGTTGTGAAATCAAGCCGTGGTTTGAGCAGTGGAACTGGTTGCCTTAAGGTGTGTGTGTGTGCAGGCTCATCTCTTAAGTGCTCTCTCCCCCGCTTTGTTCCCAAACACCTCAGATGCCATCGTTTCCTCTAGTTCTCCCTATATCCCATCAACTTCTTTTCATATTTTCAGCTCTTCTTTCTCCCCTACTTAATGAACTGGGAGAAAGCACATATTGTGGCTGATGTGAGGGCTAACTATTCTGCCATTATACGAGTACTTATACGACAACTGACAGGTATACAGAACAGGTAGCTGCCAAGTTCGTACTGCTGTATTTATCCGTGAAAATATTAACTTGAAGCTCTGCTCTTTCCAGCTGCTAATTTTCACTGAAATTGCAGCATTTTAACATCATGGAGATTTCTGCCCCCTTTGTCAACAGCTTCAGAAGTTGTAATCCAGGTTGGAAGTGAAGGATGGGGGGATGGCAACCACAATCATGGAGTCTCATTTCCTTAGAAACCGGGGTAAAAATGACATTCACACTGATGTATTTATGTTTATTAAAAAACTACATGCATAAAGCTCCCTAGAATTAGAGCCACTCCTCTCATTAGTTACCATTTATGCTCTTTATTTAGTGCATTTAAATTCCTATTTACTCAGCTGCAGGAGGAGGTGAGGGGGTCTTTCAGAAGGACACCTGTATCTGCTCATGTGGACTTTATGCTTCTATGTATTTGAATGCTGGTCTAACAGTTTTATCAGCTGAGTAACAGGTATGGTAGAACATTGCTAAGTATTTGGTTTACTAACAAAACCAGATAAAAAAATGCTGTTGCAAAAAAAATTGCTAGTAACTTTTGTTATTCTGCATCTCTGCTCCAAAGATGTAGACGCAAAGATGACAAGAGTGAGTCACTGGTCCTAGTAATTTGTCTGATGACAAATTCATCGGAGTAAATTAACTAGTTTTTTGTACCATGACAGTCATCCTTACAATGAGTTTTTATAAAATTCATCACTGGTTATTGAAGAAAAGGATTTCCTCATCGTGAACTCTTCTGATAAAATTGTTTCTTCTGAAGCAAGCAAATGTATGACTGGAAAAGAACATTTATTCTAAATGAGCGTTGTTCTGAATATAAAGGTCAAAAAAAGTCAAGCAACAATAGACATAGAGAATAGTGGATTACAGGTGCAAGACTGATCTTCCATGTGGTCCTCCATCGCAATTCTTTGATAAAGCAGATGTCTGAAAATTTTATCAGTAAAATATGCTGAACTGGTTTTGTGTTCTGCTGTTTGTCCGTCTTGTCTTTGGTAGGATATTCAGGAAACAGGAGATTTTATCATTTATAACAAAACTCAGTCTAAAACTGACATAGGATTTATACGCAACTTGGCTGGAATGTTACCTAACATAACGAACCTAACCTCGCTGCAGACCCCAAGCTAGAATAAATTTGGGTACTGCAGGTTACTCATCTTGATGATGACTGTTGTCATGGATCCCTTCAAGGTGTTTTATATGCCACCTTCTCCTCCAGCTTTAGTATGGTTTTGGCATCTTCTGTCTCATTTGATTCACTTAAGCGCTGACCTTTGGAGTAGGATTTTATGGTTCATAAACCTAGTTTGCTCACTATAAAACCCTAGATAGGAAAATCACACTTATTTAGAAGTATCCAAATGAACACAGTAGCTTTGCATGAAAAATAACACTCGTAAACAGAGCGGTAGAGTGTAGCATAGTGTAACAGTCCCTCTTTATTCCCTGCTCTGGGGCTTCAGCCTGCAGCC
Source organism: Phaethon aethereus (assembly GCF_964289735.1). Lineage (NCBI taxonomy): Eukaryota > Metazoa > Chordata > Aves > Phaethontiformes > Phaethontidae > Phaethon > Phaethon aethereus. Next base: position 69,641,565 of record NC_138576.1, on the reverse strand, counting down.
CTGCCATGCTGCAATAATATATTTGCAGAATATAGTGGAAAGAGCTGAAAAAGCATCAGTAAGGGTTGGGCAAATGTTGAACTTCGGCTAAACAGAATCAAACATTTTTGAATCTTGAAAGAAGGGTGAAAAAAATTCAGAAGGGACTTCAGGAAGTCACACCAGACCTTTATCTTATTGGAAGGAGTTATGTGAAAACCAGGTCCATACTGTGACTCCAAAGACTTGGTTTTATAAATGAAGATCATATCTTACTTATTTTGTAATTAAACAGCATATCTTAAAGGCTGTTGATCAGCTGATAACTATTCAGAAATATACTGTTGACTTCTGTAAAACTCGACTCTTACTGTGCTTGCCGTTGTGTCCATGAACACCAACCTGATGAACCAAAAATATGCCCGGTTGTTTTAGCTGGCAGATTTTCATGGTCTTGATTTTTCAACATTTAAAAAAGTGATTACAACAGCAGGCTGCCCTGGTGCTCATAATTTTTTTTTTTTTTAACAATGTTAATTTCTTACATTATTTGTTTACATACTCATAAACCTTCCCTGGCATCAAGCAGGGATGAGAATAATCAACTCATTCAAGACTTTTACAGTCTTGCTAAAATAGTTTACCAGAAATCTGCAACCCAGTTCTGTCATTTCAAAATTTCTCATCTGATGTGCAGACAATTCTTTATTATATCAACTGACCATACCTGCTGCCATAAAGTTCTCTTCTGAGTGGATACAGCTGCTTTGTATCTTCCCATCTGAACTTTAAACAGAGGACTCTCCCTCAGGATCACTTCAAAATTACCTAGCTGCCAGCTTTACTAAACCTGTGAAATTATTCCAGCTGATGGTTCAAGGTTGTGCCTTATACTTAAGTTCCTTCTTCACTTTTTGTAATTTTCTTTCCTATATGTCCTAGAGAGGACCAGGGTAACAAGAACATGGATTTAGAAACCCTGATGCTGATCTCTTTTATATACCTATAATCCTAGAGTAAATTTATATTATCTTATGATCTTACAGCACTGTGTGACTGTTGTAGGAAAAGATTAAACCTCAAATGCAATGAAGAAGGATAAGAGTAAACTGAGCCCTGTATGTTCCAGAATCAAATGTATAGGCAACAAGATCAGCTGCAGAAAATCTGTGATCACATTTTTATCAGTGTAATATTTTAAAACCCGAAATCAGACTGGCTAAAGGCTAAATCTTTATGGGAGACGTTTCCAGGAGTCTTTGAGAAGAAGATCCACTTGCTCTAAACCTGCTGCTGTCAGCAGCAGCCTTAACAGCATTTCATTGGATTGCTTCTCTACTGGGAATGTCTTGGCATCTGAATGGATAGATTTAAGATTATATGATCCTGCAGAAACCTGGTAGTTGTATAAAAGCTATTTTACTAAGGCCTGAGGAGGAAGGTGCCATTTTAGGTTAAATTCAGATCAAAAGGCCTATTTTGTTGTTATTGGATGACAACAAAGCTTCAAGAAGAGTTTATTTTCTTACAGAAAGAGAAACAAGAGCAACAGTTTAGAACTAGCTGGAGCAACATTCTTTGTGATATCAATAAGGACCTTGATATTTTCTATATAGACCATAAGAGAATCTCTGAGTGCTGCAGAAATGGGTCATGATGAGGACTGGAAAACAGAGACACCTGTCTAAGCAAAGACTCATTCTGCTAAAATGAAATCTCATCCTTGTAATGAAACCTAAAAAAAAAAACAAAAAAACAAAACCAATTACTGTAGAAATAGGGTGTAAGGAACATCTGTAAATCGCATAAGAATTCGCTGCATGAAAAATCATGTAAGGTCACAGCAGGGTAATTTTTGACCATGTCATGGTCTTCATTGCTTTTATCGCCATCAGTTCTTCCTAGTTAATATTATTCCCACTGTAAATATGGGGAACAGAAGAATGAAGAGGTTATGTTACTTTCCAGCAGCCATCCATGAATCCTATGGCAGGACAGAGATGTGCACACACGAGTCACAAGAGCCAGGTGGGCACTGCAGCCATTGCACCTTCCAGCTTCTTTCTGAAAAAAGCAGAGGGAAAAATGCGTGTCTCCACATCAGCAGTCTCAAGTGAGAGAAAGCAGGCAACGTACATCAGAGTTTGATTTACACATACCATTTACTAGATACTATTTTGTAGTTGGGTTCTTTCTCCTGAGAAAAATTCTGCTTGTTGCTGGGCTTTCTGCCCTGGATTATCATTTTTATTTCATTACCAGCGGGACTCCCAGTGCCCGTAGACAAGGTATTACTGCAGGCAGCAGGCAGGCCCTGCAGCTCAGGATTTCTCAGCTCAAGGCAGGCAGCAAGAACCAGCTTGAACAGTGTTTTCATTGACTGAACTGCATACAAGTGATGAAAGGTATATAAAGTATGTTCTTGCCCATAAGTGAGACAGGTGAGTGACTTACAAGAAGCAACCACAGAGCTCAAGCAGGAATGTCCATTCCCGCATGCTTTTGTAAGGGGAGGTGACATCCCAGCAGGGAGTACAGATTTGAGTAGGTATAGCTGAGCTTCAAGCCCACTCTGAAAGAAATGGCAAAAGACCTTCTTGTTGTCTGCTTTTTGAGATGTGTTTTCAGTCGATATTTCTCCTGATAAAACATCTCTCTTGTTTGTCCTTTAGCCAATTATTTTTAATATATAATTGTCATAGACCTGAATCCTATCTATGTGTAGAAGTTCAAGGTTTTTTCCAGGATTTTTTTTTCCTACATGTTTGTATTTAAACCCTGGAATTCATTCAGGTATTTACAGTTTGTGCTGAGATTTTTCAAAACCTGATGGGATTTTTGTATGCAAAGTGAGATTAGAAATTATCATTAGATGTTATATTCATAGCTGCATTTCCTTGTTCCTAGCAGAAAAAAAAAGTGTGCAAACATGGAATATAAAATTCTTTTGTGATAAAATCTGCTTGTTCATTTTCTAATGGGTACAATATGGGTATCAATAAATTTTTTTTTCCTTCCTTTTTTTGCTAAAACAATGCAAATAAGTAGATGCTTTATGAGGAGCAATACTTTCGTGTTGGATGTTGGTTAAATTGTTTTTTCTCCGCAGAATCTGGAATGAAAGCTGTGGCCAGCTCATAAGTGACTTGCTGCAGTAATTGATTCATATCCCTTGTCCTTCAAGGGAAAGAGTGGGAAGTGTAGTTATTGAAACATATTATTGGAGCAGTACATTTAAAGGTCAGGTCAGATCTGGCATTTGGGTGATCTTTTATTTCTCCAAGCCTGTAATGACAGGCTAATTTTCCTTGAACCTCATCTTAAATCTTAGCCCTTCACCATAAATGAAGCGTTGCTGGATATTAGTCTTGAGGAGTACTGGGGGACTGACCGTTCCATAGAAAAGGGAGGCAAGGCATGTCTGGTGAATCAGCAAGCAAAGACAAACCAGTATGGTACAAATGCTCTTTGATGAGATTGAAAATACTAAGATTAAAACATGTGAGATGTGTGGGGAGACTAAATGTACAAATGTAGAAGTATGGTTTACAAACAGTACAACACTTATAGGTATTGTGTTTAAATACATGCACATGTTTACGTGTGTGCAAACAAACACAAAAATACATAAACAGAATATAAGGGAATCAGATATTCAGAAGTTTAGAAGATGGCTCAACTATGGTGACCTGTTGGGAAACCGTGGTGAAATCATGCAGTGAGGTAATGTCTTTCAACTTCTGACTTTCTACTCTTCCCCAGCTCCGCAGTGCTGGGTTGCCAGAGGTCCTACACAGCGTTTCAAAGCTTCTGAAAAAGCTGTTCTTGGGAATATGTCTGGGATTGCAAAGATGCTTGCACTGGTGATATCTGCATCTCAGCTATTCTCTGCATTCAGCGGTAAGCTGAGGAGAGAAGTGGTTTCATTTGACTCTATTTGGATGAAGAGAGTCCTAGCTGGGTGTGATATATTGGGTTATAATAGCTGCAATACTAGATTTCATGGCAGGGCTATCTGGGTGTGCTGTATTGGATTGTGACAGCTGGGATATTAGACTTCTCTTCTGGCATTCAACTCTGTACAATAAATAAACATTTGTGTGCTAAGTCACATACTTGTTTGTTCATTCTCCGGGTTTATAGGAATGCTTTAGTTGATGCAAGATGAACAGAAGGATGCAGTTTGGCTCCCATGATAATGCTCAAGTAGAGGGTTTCAGCCCTTGGGGAAATCAGGGTCACTTCTACTGGTGCCCTTCTCAGGCTGTCTTACAGTAGCTGTGGCAGGTACCTAACTTGTGTCAATGCCTTTTCAGTTGCATTTATTTTGGAAGCAGCTTGAACTGTCTCATTACTGCCAGACAGTGTGAGGGCTGAGCCACTCTCAAATCCTGAAAATACCAATTGGTGAGGAATACTTAATGTGATCTCTCATCAAATATAAGGCTGTATCCCACAGATTATGGTTATGACAAGCCATGTAATAATTAGTGATGGTACACACAGGATTTCTCAATTCTTTTGAAGTTCTCCACTACAAAATGCCTTTAGCAATTACTGTGAAAATCACAAGGTTCACATGTTGCTGCTTTCTGTTTGCATATCAGTCAGCCTGAAGGTTTGTGCCTCCACAGAACTATGTGTGTGTGTGGTGTTGCCTAGATATAATGAAAATGAAGCTTCTTCATTCCTCCCACTTTAAAACCAGTACTGTCCCTGAAATTTAAGTCTAGGATAAGATGACATAGCAGGGAAGATCTTTTCTCAGAAAAAGTTGGTTTATCCAACCCTTTTATCTTGATGATAGACATTGATACAGTGCTGCACAGCTGCATTTTGCTTTATATCAGTCACATAAAAACATGTTGTGCCAGTTTCTCACCTTTAAACATCTTGAATTTGTAATTAAAGGGAAAGCTTTTTTTCCCCAGACTGGATTAGTGACTTCTGGGCTGATATAACCTGGGTATCCGCGTACTCTGTATACTAGAGAGGAGTGGATAAAAGTTACTATTGATGATGCCTTACCCTTATCTGCTGTATAGTTAATTCTTGTTTGGTGCATCTTGTGAAGAGCAAAGATATTCCAAAGAGACTCTGACCTTTCAGATAATACAGTTCATGATATAGATGAAAAACTTGTTTGTTTAAACTTTTGAGTGTCACGGAGTATAACAAGAAGGGAGCCCTATACAGGAAGGAGTAAACCTTTTGTAAGTTCGCTGATTACAGCCTGCTGCATAGTATCCTTCATGGAATGATAGTTTCTTCTTTACTCTGTATTGTTTATTTGTATAGAGATAGCAGCTATGGGATTGAAATTCCATGCAGTATGTGTACATGTGCAAATACAGATGCTTTGTAACACAGAAAGGAAGAAATGACAGGTGAATGCAGCTAACACTCATGAAGAGCGACAATAAGAGGTCACAACAGTCTGGTGCTTTACATGAAAAAGGTGGGGGTTTGGAAGAGAATTTACAAAGCTCCGTGCAAGCACAACTTGGTGTTCTTACATGAACTCTTAATGTTCATGCAGCAGGGAAAAATATCCAAAGCAGCGTTTGAGTTGTTTATTGTTATTCTGCTCTGCGTTCTGACACTTAATACCAGTCGACCCTGACTCCACCTGCTTTTACTGTCATGAATTGAGACATTTCTGAGTGTAGACAAGCAGAAGACAAAAGATCATTCTCCGTTTTGTTCCCGGTGCTCTTTCACAGCTCAATTCCTCTGGGAATAGTTCAGAAGAGACACTGTGCAGCAGAAGACTCCGTACAAGATAAGAAAGGCAAATGGATTTTGTCCACTAGTTTACTAAGTGTCTCTGGGCATATAATTTAACTTTTCAGTTGTAAAATGTGAGCTGTTACCAGTGGATGAGGACTGATTAGATGACTGAAGAAATCATCTGGATAGGGCATCAAAAGATCCTACTTTTTAACACTGTATGACTTTAAGTCACTTATCCTATCTAGGTAATGAATTTGGTAGACAGTTCCTTGTGTGAGGAGCTTTAAGCCTTGTGAGTAAAAAGCACTGTATAAACATCAATGAATGTTATCAATTTCAGATACTCGCATTCTTCTCCTTTCTTGTGGGTAATAACGTGCACTTTCAAGTTTCTGGAAGACTTAGGGTAACATGATCGGTACTGAATTCATGTGATCACTTGCTGTGCAACTATCTTGGAGAAAGGATATGGTCTTTTAAAGTTGTACCCTTTTCCTCTCCATGCAGCGTCCCATCATCTCGATCTGTTGGGGTCACAGAGATTCGCGCCTGCTGATGGCTTCCGGACCTGCATTATATGTTGTCAGAGTTGAGCACAGGGTCTCCAGCCTGCAGCTGCTGTGCCAGCAGACCATTGCTAGCTGTCTGCGGGATGACAAGGATATCAGCAAACTGACCTTGCCCCCTCGGCTCTGCTCATACCTCACCACTGCCTTTATACCAACAATCAAGGTAAAAGGAAAGAAATGTGTGTGTGTGTGTGAGGAAGAGGAGAGGGTTGCTTGATTCTCCCCTGCCGTGTGGCTCCTAAGTGGCAATGGATAAATTACAAGATCTTATAATTATCAAAATCACAGTTTTTAAAGCTTGATTAAGGGTCATTCCTGTCCTCTTCAAGAGCCCACTGATCCATTTGGTGCCTATTAAAATCTGAAAAGAGGACTCACACATGTTGATCTGCACTATTCCATGGGGATGGCCTTTCCTAGGACATCCCAAGGGTAAAATATGCTGATGACTCACAAAGTCTTCTGAAGAAACTCACACTGATGATAATACTGCGTCACAATTACAGGAGATTCGCAGTGGTAAAACTGTTGCCTCCCTACTTGTTACATGAGCCCTTACATTGCCAGGAAAATTACGCTTAAGACCTGTAGCTACCCAGATACTTCTGCTGACAGTGAGTTCTGCTAACAAATTGAACCAGATACTATGCCTTTTCCTGTACCGCTAGCAGAGCCATCTGCTCAGCCCCTTTGTTTCATGGTTTTGCCCTCAGTTACATCTCAGGATTTCCGAACTCTTTATTACAGCCTATAAACCAGAGCATTAGCTGGTAAATAACCTACATTGAAACATATATGTTTTTGTGTTATGTATTTTTGTGTATGTGTTACAGCATTCTCTTGAGCCAGTTTCAGGTCCTTGTTAAAACAATGCAGAGCTCAGATAACTAATTTTAAATCAGTAGAGTTGGCCCAGCTTAAATGAGAAGAAATTATGTCTATAAAATAATGATTCAGCACAGTTCCATTTGGGTACTGCTAATGAGGGCGATTTGTGCGACCACAAAACATTTAATTTGCCAGAAAAGCACGAATGCTTTGCTATAATCATAAGTCCTTGATCTCCAAAGATGCAGAGCATTTAACAGGCCAGTGTTTCTCAGTTCTTTCTAGCATGTCTGCTTCTCCCCAGGATGCTTTCCATGTTGTCCCAGAGCCACCTTTGCAGCTCTAGAGCATCAGTGACACTCGCTTGGCTGTTAGGGATGGGATGGCATGGGATGAAGGCAGCAGTTGGCTATCGCAGGGCTGTAAGCCATGATGGGGATCAGAGAAGCAGAGGCAGTGCAGGGACACATCATTGCTGACAACCCTACTGTCACCTCCTAGAGGGGATGCCGGGGTGGGGAGCGGTCATGGGGCTGCGTAGCTGAGAGGCTGAAGCAGAGTTCCCAGAAGCCACATGCCCCAACTGTTTCGTGGGTGCTTCTGGAGCCTCCTCAGCACAGCTTTATACTTCACCCTGGCTCTCTCCCAGCCACATACTCCCACCTACATTGTCAGCCTTGCCTCCAGTGCCTGGCAAGGCACCCTCTTCCCTCCATACACTCCTCTTCCCTCTCCAGCTTGAGGATTACCTGCTAGATCTCTCTTCAGGCCATATCTATCTTGTTAGGTTAAGGAGGCTCCTTTTTTCCCCTACTTTTTTTTCTTGTATTTTCATTTTGAAACAAAATGTGTTGACTTACACACATTAGTAGTACTTGTGTCATACAGGCTATATTGTCCTAGACAAAAGTGGTCCAACTGCTTTAGGACTGAGTTCTTCATGGATTAATATGGTGTGCTGGTAAGCAGGGCAAAGGAACCCACCCTGAGCTTTCTGCTTGTATTTCTCCACATTGGAGGCAAAGAGGCCCTCAGCAAAGATGGGTCATGTGCCTGGAAATGATAAAAGAGGTACAAGTTTCTTCTAGAGGTGACAGCATTGTAGCATAGTGTCATAGCATGTACTAACCAGGAATGGGAACCTGAGTGGCCAAGTTCACCTGGAGGGCCAGCAAGAGACAAGATACTCTGAGACTTAGACTTGACAACCAAATTAAAACAAAAGTTTGTGGTAGAGCCAGGACTTGAATACAGGTTTGTTGTCTTAATTCAGTGCTCTAACCACAGGTCCAATCTTCCTCTTTGACGTTTTATTTTTCTCTTTACAGCTGCTTTTGACCTAACTGAATAATGCACAGCCACTCTGTCTTGCATGTGGGTCCTGCATAACTCACGCAGTAACCTATACTAATCTTCACCTGCCAAGTTAGAGTTGGGTTCAAATTCAGTTAGTTGTGTTGGGATTAAGTCACCACAGAAAATTAAAAAAAATCCAATAACCTATAGGAAACTCTCTCTTTCCTTCCTTCATTTAATTAAGCCTCCTATCCCAGACCCAAACAATATGAGAGATTTTGTCAGCTACCCAACAGCTGGTAATGAACGGCTTCACTGCACGATGAAGCGGACAGAAGATGACCCAGAGGTCGGTGGTCCATGTTATACTCTGTACCTGGAATACCTTGGGGGACTGGTGCCTATCCTGAAAGGACGTCGTATCAGCAAGTTGCGCCCGGAGTTTGTCATCATGGATCCTAAAACAGATGGAAAAGCAGGTAGAATTGAATTGTTGCTCTGTATAAAAAAAGATTTAGAAAGACTTTTGATATTAAATCCTCAAGAATTAAAGAAAATCTACATACGCAACATGGAAGGTAGCCATATACTAGGCAGGGTGAAGAACGGTTAATTTTCTCTGCATATTTTTATCTCAAATGCTGCCTGTGCATTGGATTTATGCTTCTGATGACTGATAGTTGTAATTGATACTGGTTTTCTGAAGCAGCACTTAGTTTTCTGGGGCCTGTCTTGATAGATGAAATCTACGGCAACAGCTTGATTTCCACTGTGATTGACAGCTGCAACTGCTCGGACTCCAGTGATATCGAATTGAGTGATGACTGGGCAGCAAAGAAATCTCCAAAAATCAGTCGAGCTAGCAAATCACCCAAACTCCCCAGGTAATAATTTCTTGGATATTTCTTCTTCTTTTCCCCCAGGTTTTCTTCTTTTCTTTTCTTTTTCCTTTTCTTTGTTTTTTAAACACTGTCTTGACACCTCATGAAATTAAAAGCAAACTTCTTTGGGTAGATAGGAGTCTTCTGGAGGAGTAGGGTCCTCTACAGCGTACAGTTCTGGGGTGATCTCAGAGATTGTGTTGAGGTGGACTTTGGGGAAGGTTCTTGGGAAAAGTTAATGGGAATCAAAAGGGCACCACTTCTCCCCAAGCAGTCTCAAAGAAAGATTTCATAAACTCTCCCACCACTGCCTCTGCTACATGTAAACGCTTGCCAGCATAGCATGTATTTTGTTCTTCAGACAATCTGGTTCTGTCTCCTTTGTGCTTAGGGTCCCTGGTAAAGTTAAAGCCTTCATTTCCTCAGGAGTATTTTCAAATTTTTAAGTCCATGCATAGCTGGCACTGCTGCTGTGGTGACCTTGCAAGGGAGCCTCAACGGATCCTCCTAAACAGTGGCTGATGAGCTTCTGTAACGATATGCAAAATAAGCTTCTAAGATATTCATCTGGTTGTTTTTCTGCCAGCTCTTCAGTATATTCATTATGCACGTAGACAGAACCGTCCACCTGCACAGAGCCTCACTGATGTCTGTGGTGCCTCCTCTAAGTACTGACGTCTATCTGCCAGCTTCATGTTACGGGACTGAGGCCCTGACACCTTCTAGCTGCAACTGACACTTTTCTAAAGACCTTATAGTATGAGCTTTCCCTAGTATGAGGCAAAGCGAAGGCTTCTCTTTATATGTGAACATAATGTGTGAAATACCAAAGTTTTAGTTTAGTAGTACTTGACAAAATAATCATCAGTTCCTGAGCCTAAAACTGAAATGGCTCAGGAAAAACGGCTATCTTGCCATCCTTGGTTTTCTAAGAGCATACTTCTGAAATGTAACTTTTGTTTATTATTTTTTCTACCAGTGAGCTTTTTCAGGTGCTTGATCTCTTACTCATGACCCGCTTTGTATAGTAGGAGGTAGGAATAACTTTTGGCTTAGAGTAAGAGCACTGATGAATTTTGTGACACCTTGGTTTGCCATACTAACATGGAGGTCTGCCAGCTGAAGTGTCATGTTTCCATTTCTTGAGGCTTTGCTCAAAGTCTGCATAGCTGAAATAGCTCAGCCCTACGCCTTTTTATGGATTAGTGGAGGATATATTGTATGTGGCAGAACTGCTGTAGGCTTTGTTAAATGAATCAGAAAGCATCCGGTCTGAGTTACTGCAAGTGCGTCAGGCCTTATATATCCTTAAGTTTGACCCATAACTCTCCTTCCTGTAGACTCTACAGTGTTCAGTAGTCACTTAGAGGACACCATACCCATTGTCTTCATTACATCTTTACGTTCAAAGACATGAATTTTGTGCATTTTTACATGCCCATTGATGATGCTAATTATCGCTTTATATGTAGAATCAATATAGAAGCTCGCAAATCTCCAAAGATGTCACGAGCTGCGCAGGAGATATCAAGATCGCCAAGGTTACCAATAAGGAAACCTTCTATTGGTTCACCGAGCCTAACCCGAAGAGAGTTTCCTTTAGAAGATATTACTCAGGTATTGTGCACATTGTTACCAGACCTGAGTCGAAATGCATTTCTTTCCAGAGGTAGCAAGTTGTGATATAGATCCAATGATCACAAATAAAAAATTTTCATTTAATTACAGTAACTAGATGGAACAACTAGAGAATTGTATCTTCCAGTTCAATGTTAATGTTCAGAAGTGTCAATGGAATATCAGGTGTTGTTTGATAAATCCTGGCACCACTAACTTCTGTCAATGTGAATCCATGTGGGAGGTTTTATTCCAGTTGATGTTGTTGGCTGTTTGAAAGTGTGTATGAAAATGCTTCATCAGTTTCTCAGAGCTGTCTTAATGCCACCATAGTTCTCTGTTTTGCTAGGTATTGCAGAGATAAGGAACGCTTGCTTCAGAGGGCCACATGTTCTCTGTTTCATAATTAACGTGGAACAGCTTTAATTGCAAGGAATTAGCACTTTATGCTCTTAGTGGTTTTCATGTCCTGTGGCTAAATGAAACTTAGCAGGCTCTAGAACTGTCTGGGTTACATATTTTATTAATACCAGCCTGTGTTCTTTTAATTTTGTTTTGTTTCATTTCAGTTGTTTTTTTCTGCTCTGTCATTTTGCTTCTTCCTTTATATTGAAACATTCTAGGTCAGTTACACAGCAGCAGTAGATAAGAACCCAAAGTCCTTTGAATACAGCAGGAGACCAGAGGCTTAGATCCTGCTCTTGATATTGACAGTGTAACTCTTGGCCTTTGAGAAAATCCCTTGGTCTTTCAGACTCATAATTTGATCACCATGGAAGCAGTGGTTTGGGAAACTACTTTGGAAGGTCCAGGAAAAATATGTTTGTCGTTATAAGTAATTAATTTCTATCTTATTTATTGTTCTATAAAGTGATTTGTAAGCATAGAACTAAAGGCCGGTGTATATTAGTTTCTGAAACACAGAATAGCCGTGCTTTTGTTGTGCAGGAGAAGTAGGAGAAACAAGTTTCTGAAAACAGACCTATTCTCACTAAGCAGCCATCAAGTTGTTCAGTTCTTCAACAGCTTTAATCAGCCTATGTGGCTGTTGTATACATCATTCCTGAGGGTGTTCAGATATCAAAATGAGACTTCTTAATGACTGGGTATAACAGTTGCTACATAGGCACATTAGGCTGTTTCAATAAAATAAAAACAAGAGGAAATGAAATTGTATTATTTCTTGCAATAGCTTGATTGCTCTGCAGATTTTTATTAGAGCTTGATACATATTTTATTAGGTGAAAATGATCTTGTTTTTGCTTTGCAGCACAACTACCTTGCTCAGGTCACATCTAATATCTGGGGAACCAAATTTAAAATTGTGGGCTTGGCTGCTTTCCTCCCAACTAACCTTGGTGCAGGTAAAAGTAAACTGTTGATTTTTTTTGCACGTCAAACTCTTTCTAACAAACAACAAACTTACGCCATGTGATTCTTTTTAAGTGATCAAAAGGCTTCTTTAGCAAAGCACTTATTTTCAGTGGACAGTAGGAATTAGATTTTACAAAATTCACTGTAACTGAAAGAGATTAAAATCTATAAAGCAATAATGAGTTAATCAATAAAACGTTAAAAGTCTCCATCTTAATAGAAAGATTAATAAACAGTCAAGCACAGACCTTTGTTTTTACAGATTATTTGAACAAAACCCAAACAAAGAAAAGCTTTGCAATAAGACTACAAAAATAAAAGGTTTTAAGTTACTGTAATAGAAATACTTTAAAACTCTTTTTTTTTATAGTCATTTAGCTACTCATTATACCAAAATAATGTTAAAAAATCTCTTACAGTGTCATGCTCAAGATTCTTTAGGTTAGTGCATAGTCTTAGCATATGGTTCTCTTGCTGGAGCATCAGTAAATTGGTAGCCTTCATTAAAAGTAGCAGTTGTCTAGTCTTTTGACTTTTTGACATAGATAGTCCTGTTGAAAGGAAGAAGAAGAAGTAAAGAACAGGGTACCACCTAGCAGAACTGAGTTCCAAATTGAAATACTAACGCAAGTATAGGCATTTTACGAGCTCTTCGGAAAACTTATTTTCTCCTGTGTTGCATTATATAGTTAGGCCAGGACTACATAATGATGTTCTGGATGCAGAATTAGTTAAGTAGATATCTTTTGTGGCTACACTGACGACTATCAGACAGGAGATGGAGTCCCAACTACTGGGGAGAGGACCTTCTTTGGCCCAGCCTCCAGGCAAAGGTTGTTCTCCCAGGGTGTTGTCACCCTGGAGACAACCAGTGCTACTACTATAGGGCAGTGTCACCTTCTACTTAATAAAGTGTTATGGAAACCCTCAGGTTTGTTCCAGCTACCTTTTTTTTTTCCCCCAAGTAATTTACGACTTTCTGGCATCTGCATTTGCAATGATTCTCAAAAGATAGTGTAAGAATGACCCTACTGGGTCAGACCAGAGGTCATTCTAATTCATTATCAGTGACCATTATGTAGGGAAGGATTTAAGTGTAGAATAAGTGTGTAGTGATACTTCCTTCAAATGTTCTCACAGTCTCCAATGGTTTGGGTCCCAGGGACTTCCTGAGCCAGAAGGGGTTTCTTTGTATGTAGTAACCCTCAACAGATTTCCTTCCTGAGAGCTTTCCAGTTTTCACCTAAACTCACGTAAGTCGGTAGCATCCTGTGGTGAAGAGTTCCAAAAGTAGAATGGAAAAATTGTTTCCCTTCCATAAAAATAGATGTGAATACAAGATGAAGTAATTCATTATTTCTACAGATTATTTAACTACAGAGATGCTGCTTCTATTTAAAGAGAAATAGCTGAAAGTAGCAATCTTTTCTGTCCTGTTTATGCAAAGTGTTACACAGTGATTTGGCTAGGAATGGCCCATACATGCAATTGGTCATTAATATATTAAATAAAAATAGCTATAGCCCTTCTGTCTGCTTTGAATTGAGTCTTTCTTAGCTGTAGATGCTCTTTGTGTGACAGATTATTTTTATTTATTTATTGTTATACTCTTTCTCCAGTAATATATAAAACCAGTTTGCTGCATCTGCAGCCCAGGCAGATGACAATATATCTCCCAGAAGTGCGGAAGATTTCAATGGACTACATTAACCTGCCTGTCTTTAATCCAAATGTTTTCAGCGAAGACGAAGATGATTTACCAGGTATGGAGGAGCTGGACATTTGCCATGTTATGGGTTAAGCTAGATGGAGGACAGATCACTTGTGTCACTAGCCCTGGTGGGCTAGTAAACTTAGAAATCAAAATCCCGTAGTCTGATGGAGTCCTGTAGAACTGAATTAGAATAAGTCTTATATGTATTACGGACATTGTTTTCTAAAATATGTGGAACATATTAACAGTATAGAGCTGCTAAGTTTCAAGTTCATTGGAAAATGAATCATCTTCCATTTTGTTCGCTAAGAATTCTCCATAGACCAAAGCCTTGCATTCTGCATCTTTGTAGGACAGCATTGTAATGTGTTGGAAGCCCAAAAGGGTCGTTCTTGTGACCTGATGGCAACAAAGCACGGCCTGCTGATAGGAGCTTTGATAGGAGGGCAGGTTCCCATAAAATTCAGCCACCCTTTGAGAAGTGATAAGTGACCGTTTGAATTTTATCAATACCAAGTCTTGCAGAGAGGCTAAAATAGTAAAGTAGTCTATAAACAAGGGGGATCAGGAAGAATTTCTCATTTCACTGAAATGTAAGGTAGCAGGAGGTTCAAGCATGCAGGGGAGACTTGGGTGCAGTTGATGTGAATGTGGCGGGTAAGAGGACTAGAAGTACTCAGGACCTCCTCCAATCAAAAAAAATCATCATGCAATAAAATCAACAGATAATAGACACGAAGATAAATTAATACATTTTCAGAATTTCAGTGAGGGTTTCCTGTTGCCAGGTCACAGGATTTTGGAACTACAGGAATGGCTGTCATGCCAGTACCCTTTAAGGAGGAAGGAGTGTGAGCACTGCAAAGCAATTAAAGGCTTGTGCTAGAGTCTTTTGAAATAAATGGAAATACTCCCATTATTTCAGACCAGGGTTTTGGCTGCTGAAAGCACCAAAGCTTGTGTCTGACCCGAGCATCAGAGTAGTCCTCTGGATTTCTAAAGAAATACTGGTGTGCCTAAAATGAAGCCCATTCTTTCACAATTTGGGGCTTGGCTTGGCTTGCCTAATTTGTGTCTACATGATACTCATCTGTAGGATCTGAAGAAAATAATAGAGACATTGAAGATTGTATATATATTATGCATAGGAAGCACTCATCATTTTCTATTATGAAACATGGTCTAAGCTGACAGAAAGTAATATAAAAATTAAATAGAAAAAGAAGTTAATATAAAGTTTTTGCATCCCTTCCTGAAAATTGGATTAGATCTGCAATATCAATTCCTTTTATATTATTGAAAGAGCTGAAATGGAACTCAGAATTGCAGGTTGGTGAACACCACATAAATATGGGGAAAATTGTTAGAGTTTTGTTACAGCTCTTTGAGAAGGCTAGTAAAAGAATCATACTACCCTGTCCTCCGTAACAGCCTTCCTCTTCCTGTCTACTTTTTTCTTTCTAGTTTCGTCTAAAAATTCATTTCTGACATAGCAAATGGAGGCTACTTAAATCTTCAGAAACATTTTTGGGAATATCCTTTCTTAAAGCCTGCATATAAAGGGAAGAAGTGTCATATACTAATGGGAGAAATATTGCAGTGTAAATAATGTTTGCATGATAGATTAAAAAAATAGTAAAAAGCTGTTCTTGGGCAGTGGAATGTTAGTAGTGAGGTACTCTTGGGACAGGTGCTTTTTAATGTAGTCCGTAAGATTTGGCAAGGCAAGTGGACAGTGAATTGATTTAACTTGCAAATTATGCAAACAAATCAATTAAAAACCATTGGAGAAATGAAAAAAACATAGGATTTTAACACTTTGGGATATAAAGCAACACCACGACGAATGAGATTTTGTTTGATAAGGTACTTAATACCCATGACAACAACTTTCTGGGTTGCTCAAGCCAAGCTAACAATTAAACCTTAAGCTCTGGTGGATAAATTGCTAGCCTGCAGGCATCAGGATGAAAGCATGGCCAGCCAAGCACAGAGCCACTCTGCCTTAGGGTCAGTTAAGTTTAGCTGACCGTCTCCTCCTGAAGGAACAAACAGAACTACCATAAAAATTTGCCAGCATAGCCACAAACCTATCTGTACACCTACTGCGTTGGTGACTGAGGCTGATAAAAGCCTAATGCTATTGAAAATGTAATTATAGGGCATAGGTAGATGACTAGAATTTAAATTAGAAATTAATTAGGAACTGGGCAGTGGCTGGAGGAGTCCTGACTGATGGATCTCTTGCCTGATCTGGTCTTGCAAATCAGAGGTTTCCACAAAATTTGACACACTTAAATGATCCGGGATATGACTGTAGGATCCTGGATATGACTCTAGTCTCTTTTCCTCCCATAAACCTTGCTTAGAGAATCTGCAAGATTCTTGGGGGTTTTAATACGGTATTTACTGTTTCCCCTCATTATTATATTTTATTCCTTCTTACCTTGACTTCTGCACCTGTACTTGGTTCCAGTGTCCTCATTTCCCTGCCACGCTTCAGCTTTTCAGAGATAGTTCCTGTTGGAACCACTCTTACCACTTTTTGCAAAAGGAACTGCAAGCAATTGAGCAAGCTCCATGCTTCTGCTTAAAAATCATCAGAATTTCTTCTTGCCTCACTGTTCCTTGTTCACACCACCACGTGTGGGAAACTTTTCCTATATACATTTGCTTCTTTTCACGCTTCTGATTGCAGCCTGTCCAAACATTGATGCTGAACTTGCACTGACGACAGTATCCACTTCTTGAATCTTTTTGTCTTCCCATCTGTTTCCTCACACCTTTTCCTTACAAATCTTCTTTCAAGAAATTTTTTAAGTTTTATCTGTATTTCATTCCATTATATTCCCCTCTCTCTTTGTTTCCTCTTCCTTCTTTTTGCATTACTGGTTGCTTTGTAACCCACTATACTCAAAAGACAATACTGCTTCCCTTTTCCCAACTGTTGTCTGTATTCTCCAGTTTTCCTAAGCTCATTGAGTCTGGGAACATTATCATAGATAATATACAGTGCCTTCAGTGCAGGTCTTCAACTTTGTTTTTCTTTTCCTCCACTTTTTTTTTTTTTTTATGACAACAAACTTCCAAGTCAAAACTCATAACTGCTGTCAGATCAAGGCAGGCTTGAGGAGCATCATTTCATCTTCCTCCTGAAGCTCAGTTCAGCATGGCACAGGGACACCTGAGTGGCTTTGCAGGGAGTTAGCCTGGTCCAGCAGGGACTTTTTTGTGCTTCACCCTCAGGTAGCAGCAGCCCTAGAGGAAGTCAGGAAGCCACAGTAGTGGTCCTAGGACTAGGGGCACAGAAGAGGGGCTAGAACCAGGGGCAACAATGGGTTTCTGAATGGATTATGCTTTCTATTGTTGATGTATTTACTGTCAAAAACCCCTCCTTGAAAACTAGTGAGTCCTGATTCAGCAAAACTTTTATTGGTTTGAGTAGAAATATTTAAAAATGGATTATGAGTGAGTGGTAATTCAGATTATGAAAGTCTGTGGGAATCAGCATAGACTGAAAGCGAGCTCTGAACTTTGCCTCTGAAGCATTACTCCCAAGAAGTTACTTTAAAGTTGATCACCAGCTGTTACAGATAGATACTGTGCAGTGGGAATCAGTGGAGACATGCTGGCTTACTTGTTCGAACTAAGTTCTGATCCATTGATTTTGGGATCTGATAGCGCTCCATCCAAAATGCAGCAGAGTGCTTAAACCAGTATGTGAAAATAGCAGGTAGTTTAAAAAGTCAAAGGTAAAGTGGAATAACAAAGTACAAAAGATGTGCAGTGTTCTTTCTTCTAATTGGCTTTAGAAAACAATTTCCCCCAGTTTCTGAAATTTGTGTAAACACTGCCATGAAATTTTTCCGTTAAATGTTTTTTAGTGACCCGCATGTCTTCTGCAAGAGCTGAAGAAAACCCCAAAATATGTCAAATACCGCTTCAGGAAAATTCCCTATTTTAGTGCCTGTTAGCCAACCGTTTGCCTGACCGCTGCAGTCAGCAAAGGCTTGTGGCCTCTCTGGGCCCGGGGCTGGGGCGGCCCCACAGCACAGGCCTTGCCACTGCTGTCGCATGCGAGGGGCTGCGGGGCGGAGGAGGCCGGGGCGGCAGGTGACACGCTGTGTTGTTCGTTGCAGTGCCCGGTGCCCCCGGCGCCCCTGCCAGCAGCCCGCCGTGCACCGTCAACATCCCCATCGCCCCCATCCACAGCTCGGCTCAGGCCATGTCGCCCACGCAGAGCATCGGCCTGGTCCAGTCACTGCTGGCCAATCAGAACGTGCAGCTGGATGTGCTGGCCAATCCGCCGGCGGAAGCAGGGGGTGAGGGGGCAGGGCCATTTCCAGGGGCACCGGGCCGCTTCCCTGGTCCCGGGGTGGGGGCGCTGGCTGGGGGGGAGCTGGGCCGCGCTGCCCCTGTGCCCCTCGCCCTACCGCCCCCTGCGCCCCCCGCCATCGCCCTGGCTGACCTTCGGGACCACAGCGACCGAGAGCACGAGCCCCCACCCAAGGCCAAGGCCCTGCGGCCAGGGCCACAAGTGGTGGAAGGGGAGGCCGTCGTCTTCGGGGCCGCCCAGGAGCTGCCACTGAACAAGATGAACCCCCCACCGCCCTACCCCGGCACCATCCCCGCTGCACCGACCGCTGCCCCTCCGCCCCCACCTGGCCCCCCGCAGCCACCCCTCGACCTCTGCCTGAAAAAGGGGGAGTTCTCCCTCTACCCAGCAGGGCACTACCAGACGCCCCTGGGGTACGAGCGGATAACAACATTCGACAGCAGTGGGAACGTGGAGGAGGTCTGCCGGCCTCGTACCAGGATGCTCTGCGCCCAGAGCACCTACACCCTGCCAGGGCCTGGCAGCTCCGCTACCTTGCGCATTACTGCCGCCGAGAAGAAGATGCAGCAGACCTGTGCCAGCGCCACTCTGAACCGGCTCACGGTCCCCCGTTACTCCATCCCAACTGGGGACCCACCGCCCTACCCTGACATTGCCAGCCAGCTGTCCCAGGGCAGAAGCATCACACAGAGGCTGGACAGCAGTATCATTCATGCAACTCTGCGGAGGAACAGCAGAGAGGCAGCCCTGAAAATGGCTCAGCTGGTGGATGGTCAGAGAGCCACCTTGCAACTTCCCCCAAAAGCCAAGAGCAGTGTTGTGACGGGGCAGTACCAGCAGAGGGTACCCACTGCCTTGTACACCTGCAGCCAATGCAGCAGTGGCAGTGGCAGCAGCAACACGAGCGCTGGTGGTGTGGGCAACATCACTAGCGCCAACACTAGTAGCAGCGCTTCCAGTATTGGTGGCATGAGATCTGATCTGAGCACGGGGAGTGGCTCCCAGCACAGCTCCGTCATCACTCACTCTGTCAGTACTTCACCTCTGGCCTCCCAGTCCTCCTACAGCTTGCTGAGCCCATCTGACAATTCCCGTGACCGAGCAGATTATATCAACTCTGCCTTCACAGAGGATGAGGCCCTTTCTCAGCACTGCCCAGTGGAGAAATCAATACGACATGTGCCCATGTCCTTGACGGAGGCTGCCCTTGGTGTAAAACGGCCACCACCATACCAGTGGGACCCTATGGTGAGTGAAGAGATATGGGTTCCTCAGGAAAGGACGTCTCAGAGCTCAGTGCCCAACCCTCTAAAACCTACTCCTCTCATCATTGGTCAAGCTCAACATCTGGATATGTCTCGAGTGCCGTTTGTTTCCCCCAAATCTCCAACCAGTCCCACTGCCACTTTCCAGACAAGTTACGGGGTTGGAGTACCTTACCCAGGAAGCTACAGTGCCCCTCCCCTTCAGGGAATGCAGCCCCCCTGCTCCCCCAAAGAAGGTTTGGCCCCAACACAGTTTGCACAGCAGGAGCCCACAGTCGTGCTTCAGCCAGGTTATCCATCCAACCTCTCCTATTGCCCTTTGCCACCTATGTACCCGGGAAGTAGCGCCTGCTCTAGTTTACAGCTGCCACCAATCGCCTTGCACCCATGGAGCTCCTACAGCGCCTGCCCACCCATACAGAACCCCCAGGGCACGTTGTCCCCCAAGCCGCTCCTCGTGGTGGAGAAGCCGATGATGTCTCCTCCGCCGTCAGAACTGCAGGGCCACGTGGGCACAGAGGTAATGGTGGAGACGGCAGACACCTTCCAGGAGGTGCTCTCCTTGACAGAAAGCCCTGTTCCTCAAAGGACAGACAAATTTGGCAAGAAGAGCCGGAAGCGCCTGGACAGTCGAGCTGAGGAAGGAAACGTGCAGGCTATCACGGAAGGCAAGGTCAAAAAGGAGGCAAGGACGCTGACTGACTTCAATTCGCTAATATCCAGCCCTCGGCTGGGGAGGGAGAAGAAGAAAGTCAAGAGCCAGAAAGACCAGCTGAAGTCCAAGAAGCTAAACAAGACAAATGAGTTTCAGGACAGTTCAGAGAGCGAGCCAGAGCTTTTTATCAGCGGGGATGAACTGATGAACCAGAGTCAGGGCAGCAAAAAGGGTTGGAAAACCAAAAGGAGTTTGAGGACAGCCAGTGAGCTGGACGAATTCAAGTGCCGGAAGGCCAGCGAGAAGGAGGACGGGAGGCTGGGGAACCAGGGCTTCGTGTACGTGATGGCCAACAAGCAGCCTCTGTGGAATGAGGCAACGCAAGTCTACCAGCTGGACTTCGGAGGGCGGGTGACCCAGGAGTCGGCAAAAAACTTCCAGATTGAGCTGGAAGGACGACAGGTAGGTGGGGGCAGCGTATGCGTGCTGGGGTGGGGGACAGGGGAGTGGAAAAGCTGTGCCAGAAGTAAGCTGTGCCTCTCATGCAGCCGAGTGCCTCCTGCTCATGTTAGCTGCTCCATGAAAAAAAAAGCTTTGCCATGTTGTTGATAAAAACCAACTATCAAAGGTATAGATTCAGAATGGAGGGTGAAGTTCAGTTGTAAAGTAAATGTACAAAATGTGTTTGGTCTTAACTCCAGTCAGACATAGGAATAAGGACCACCTTTCACCAGGTTTCACTGCTGAAGGTAGGTGGGTGCTGTAAAAAACACAACAGATCTCCCCAGTGGTAGCTGCATTTGCCATTGGTGGTTGTGGATGGTGTTGCTCCCTTCTTGTGGCGCTCACAAAGATTAGTGAGTGACTTAGCCAGTGAGCAGATAGCTAAGGCAGAGACGATGGGTGGACAGTTAGGTCCCCTCCATTCCAGAACTTCCTCTAATGGGTTACCAGGCCTCTGGAGCTAGTTCTTAATGCTAGAGGAGAGAGGCACTGACCCTGCCCAGAACAAAGTGCTCCTTGGCCGCTTCTGAACCACCCATGGGTAGAGGGGTCTGTGGATGGTTCAAAAAATCAAGACATTTAATTTTAGGCTCTTTCAGCTTGGCCCCAGTGGGATGTTACTACACCAAATCCAGGCTATTAAGTGGTACCAACCAGCAGAACACCGGACTGAAACTCAGGAGACACATTTATTTTCTTGTCCAGCTGTCCTATCTCTGTTAAGTCACTTTTGATTTATTAAAGACATCAAGGCTCTCAACTCCCTCTGATTTAACTTGGGAGTTAGATGTCTTAAACATCCAACCTGCATGACCAGTGATAGTCTCCTGGTTCTATGTGTCTGTAACAACAGTATGTTAAAACAGCAGTGATCAGAGCCATTTATATGTTTTTCTGCTTCAGTTAAATGGCTGTGGGTATGTGCCATTTGGACAGCTGTGCAAAATCACCCAGCCGCAGGTTTTGGTGATGGGTGAACAAAGCCTGTCTCGATTTGCACAGCCAGCCTCCATTCTAGCTCAGGAAACTTCACTGTAGAGCAAATATAATTTGGGCTTCTGAAGAAGCGACTGAAAAAGCAGTAATAATAGGCCAAACTTCAGATATTCCCTGTGGAAGAACAATGAACAATCTGACTAGCTTTGTTTTACATTTGAAACAGCTCCCACTGCCCCTTTGCTAATTCATTCTTGGTGTAATTACGTGCTAGTGAAGTTTATGTAAAGGAAAACAGAACTGCCAAGAACGTACAGTTTACCCGCTCTGAAGTGCTAGAGTCAGGAGACTGTTTATTCCCCTTCCCCGAAAGCTCCTTTCTTTGAAAACAAAATCTCTTTTCCTGATGGGCTGATGATAGGATCTCTGCAAGGGAGAGAATGGTGTTTTCCTGCAGGAAGCATGGTGCTGATGTAACCTGCATCTGCTGAAGTAATTAGTGGCAATCTACTCCCACCAATGCTGTATACAGTCTAGGATGCTTTAAAGCTCAACTTACTCTATAGAGTCAAATATTGCAGTCAAATACTCTATACAGACAAATAGTACAGTGCTCTTATCCTTTTTGGCATGGCATCATACACCATTCTGTGAGTAGCCCCATTCATATTAGCTCAGGAGGTGAGGTGTTCTGACAAAGGGGCAAAAATATTTTGCTGTTATTCTTCTCTGGTTCCTTTTCTGTGTTTACTTTTTTTGACCTTGTTCTCTTTTTTTCTTCCCTTCTCCTCTTTCCCTGGTTCCCAGGTGATGCAATTTGGAAGGATTGATGGCAATGCTTACATTTTGGACTTTCAGTATCCATTTTCTGCAGTGCAAGCCTTTGCTGTTGCTCTGGCTAATGTGACTCAACGCCTCAAATGAACAGGCAAAGACTGGAGAGAGGAAAATGTTAACCTTCTCATAAAGTCCAAACCAGAAAATGTCGGGGCAGCCTGCTTTAGGTCTGCAGAGGTGCCTGGGAGTGAAGAAGGCAGTAAAACTGGAAAAGTCTCTTGATGCCCAACAGAAGGGCACTAACTCTAATCAGTCATGGGGTGGAGGGTGGGGGGCTGTTTTCTGTTTTGTTTTTTACTTTGTTTGTTTGTTTTCAGGTGTGGGGTTTTTTTTTTTCTTCTTAAGCATTGTGCTGGGTCTCAGAAAGAGCGAAGGGTTGACAGCCATTCAGTGTTACATGGAGAAGTGTGGCTTTTGGCTTGTTGTGATGGTTCTGCTGTGCTTGCTACAGTAGCTGATGTAAGCTCATGGGGGATTAAAAAAGACTGCTCTTTTTGAGAGACTGCCTTATATCATGCTGTTCTTTTTACAACAGGGAACATAACTTTTTTTCTGGTCCAGTTTGTACTTACTACTACTACTACATCAGTGATAGCAGCAAAAAAAAGGCAAAAAAGAAGCTGTAATACTTGAAGACACGTGTTTCTTCTCTGATCTCTGATAATAACTGAGCACCACAAGTTCCAAGGAGGCTTATGTAGGTCAATGTTTAATTTATAAATAACATTATTCAGAAGAGAAACAAAATTGTTACCAACGGGTGGTTTTAAAACCTACTGTATCAAAGAAGTTGATGTCTGCTTGTTTTGTGTGCTGTTATTGGGGATAAACATCTTTCAGTAGTCAGCAGAAGATAGAGGAGGAAATAATTACGAGCATTGCTTCTTTTGTTATGGGGATAAGTATCTTCCAGCAGGTGACAGAAAATAGGGGAGAAGGTAATTACAAGCGTTGCTTCTTTGCTCATACTGATTAGCAGTATTCTCTGATTTGGCTTGTAGCTGGGAGAGGTACAGTGTGACCACATGGACCTCTGAGTCCATGCCTGTACATGCTCCTCATTTAAATGTGTTTACACTTTATAAACAAAGTCTTTCAAGCGAATGAGAAGGCCCAGTGTATTCAGTCATCTTAGCAATCGGTATGAACCAAGTTCTACAACAGTGTATCGGTGCTTGAATTAGGAAGGAGACAGAAACATAGCAAGGCCTTACAGGAAGCAATTTCATCAGGAAAGCAATTTTGTTACAGGAAACAACATCATGGCTGGCTGGAAAACAAATGAGTTGGAAGGAGGAAGGAAAAACTGGACAGAATCATCCCTTTTATCACCTTGCTACTTGAGTAGTCTTTGTGACTGTGGTTTGAGAATATAATGTTCCAGCTAAGAGCAGGAAGCCGAAGTTTACATGGAGTGTTACAGAGGAAGGCTTGATAACCATAGCATGACACTCTATAGTTCTTTCTGGTGGACATGCAGACCTGTTGAGCATTTCAGGAAAGGTTGCTTGCACAGAAGAGTCTGTGTTGTCCATGTGTTGTGCACATATTTATTTGCTTTCTCTCTTTCCTCCTTCCCTGCATTTTGCTATGGAATATGATTTGATACAGAAGTAGTTTCCCCAGTAATACACAAACCCCATAATTATTCATGTAATTATTTGGACATTAGATTATGAAAAATAGCTGCAGATTTCCTTCAGAAATCACTCCTTTGAAGTGAAAGGCACACTGAGAAAGATACGTTGGTTGAGGTGATGATGGCTGCTTTGCCTTTCATCCACAGTTTATCTTCTTACTTGAAAACCTCAATATAACTTAAGATGAATAGGTGTGATTTTATCTCTTTGCTTTTCTTAAATCCTAATGGTAGGGCAGACGTGTGTTGTGTTTGATTCGTTCTAGAGGAACATATCACGTAAGATAAGATCCTTCTGCCGTAGAAGTTACCAACATGCAGTGAGCTTATAAATTCTTGTAACTTCTCATCCGCTGAGGCTTCTAGAGCTGTGCAGCATGGAAGGAGTAATGCCAGTCAGAGAGGAGTTTCAGAGAGTTGCCAAGATTGATGATGAGGCAGATCATCCACACGTAATATCCTGCAGCGTATGTTCAGGAAGAACCACCTGCAGAAGGTTTCCTTGGAGAGAGAAAGCAGAGGCAGGAAGGGAGGGGGTGGGGGGGAAGTAGATGACACCATGCCGGTATTGTCCCCAAACTCAGCAGCTTCTGCTTGCGTGTGGGAGTGGTTAGGCACAACATTCCCCATGGCATCTAGCAGATTGTTATTTGGCTTAATTAATTTTGTTGAATTTCCATCAGTTGTCTGGGCCCATTTGTATTCTTTCTCATGTGCATGATTTATTCAGCACTTTGAGCACCTGTATGTATCGTGTGTGGAACAGAGGAACCAAAATTGATTTTGTTCTGTTCCCTTTAAAATCAATAGAAGTGTTTCCCTTGGGTTTTTGTGGAGGAAGCATTATTACGCCTTTTTTCATATTGAGTTATATGCTGCACAAACAGTAGGTTGAATTCTTAGTCCACTGATTCCAATGCACAAGGAGGAAAGTTGGCAGACGAGAGTCCTCACCTGCCCTAAGGTCTGTGCTAACCAGTCATGTACTCTAATTAGAGTACAACAGGCACACACTGAACACCATAGGAGAAGAAACATACCATGGCTTGCTTGCTTGCTTGCTGAGGGAAGGGCCACTCAGTCACATGTTAGAAATCTTCAGCTGGAAGAAACATCACCCGTAGTTTTAAACCAAAATTGTTAGTACATGGAAACAACATGAATATTTTTTCTGAACAAAATCTAATCTAAATAGAAGGACTGTCCACACAGTTTCTTTAACCTTCCAGGGAACAGTACTCCATTTGGTTCATTGCCAAATTTTTCAAATTATCAGAATGAGAGGAAATGGCCTCAAGTTGCGCCAGGGGAGGTTTAGACTAGATAATAGGAAGAATTTCTTTACTGAGAGAGTGGTCAAACATTGGAATAGGCTGCCCAGGGAGGTGGTGGAGTTACCATCACTGGAAGTGTTCAAAAAACATGTAGACGTGGTACATCAGGATATGGTTTCCTGGGCATGGTGGTGTTGGGTTGGTGGTTGGACTTGATGATCGTAAAGGTCCTTTCCAACCTTAATGATTCTGTGATAAAAAAAGTAGCAGAGTTCGTAATTTGATTTCATTGGCCCAGGTCATGATTGCCTCCTTCTGATGGCAGTTACAAGGAGCCTTGGCATAGAAAGAGACCTGGTTTCTTCCCCAGCAAAGCACAAGGAATAATTACCAAAATTAGGAAAATAAAAGCAATTTCCAACATCCTTCCCATTTACTCGACAGAAAATGCTATAGGATAAGATAATCTTTTATCTTTTTGGAAATAATTTAAGAGAGTCCCTTTAATTGAGGGTTTTAATGGCATAGAGAACACCCAGTATTCGAGAGGGAAAATACTCTCAAATATATAGAATTGTAGTGAAAGGAATGGGAATAATGTGTCTGTGTGTGCAACTGGATCCTAAATTGTACAAAGAACAAGTGAAAGTGACAGTTGTTTTACTTTTCATTGAGATACAATATAGGAAACAAATTTAAAAGCCCCACCCCCAATAATCACTTAAATCCTGAAGATCGCTATTGCATTCAGCTAAAAGAAAGATGTTACATTTTACATTTTGTTAGTAAAACCCAGGTTTTCTGTAGATAACTAAGTTCTTCTAGGAAGAATGTAGCAAAAATGTTCAGAAATACCTTGTTCTTTTCTACATACAGTAATTTCCAGTAGTTAAGTATTTTTTTTACAAAGCTTTTTTTCAGTTGTGCAATAATTGTGACAGTCTAGGGGGTTTATGGTTTTTTTGTTGTTTGTTTTTGTTGTTGTGTTGGGGGCTTTTTTTAGGGAGTTTTGAGTGGTTTTTTTTAAAGATTATTTAATGCAGATTTCCTGCTAATGTCCAAAAGACAAAATATTTATCTTGTGTAATGTAATAAGTGATTTAGGGATTATTTTATTACTATGTATCAGTGAGCTATACACACTTTCTTATTTATATGTAAAGAGCATCTTTGTAAGTAGTTGTTTGCTAGCAGTATGTTTTGCTGGAAGAAGTTAAAAACGCATATAGGATGACCTGGTTTTGCTGGATAGTATGCAAAATTTCATAATACAGGCAGGCAAAAATATTTTTTTGGCAGCTCAACACAGTGAGTTTGCTGTGGAAAACTGTAGACTACAAAGAGTGTAGATGACTTCTTTGGGAACTGCAGAAATCTGTCCTTCACTGTTTTCCCCCTTTGTTTCTAACTATATATTTCAGTTGGGAGTGGTTTTAAAAATACAAGGCTTGATTTGCTTTCCCTCTTCTTAGTACACTGCTTTTTCTTGAGCTATAAAATAAGGTGGCTTATGTGATAAAAGAAGGTATAATGGTATGGGCTCAGTTTGTAAGAAGTTCATTGCATAGTTCAGCAGGGTTTGGCAATGGCATAATTCAGTGCTATGCAAAGGTACAAACGAACTAGCTTGGAATAAGCTAGCTGAGGCACAAGAAATAGTGTAGCGGTAGATGCATTTGCCTCTGCTCGGACTAGTAACACTCCCTCGGCTGATTCCGTCACAGCCATAGTGCCTCTGAGCTAGCGCTGCACAGAGCTGATGGAGCTGAGCCCTAGCGCTGCCTGCAGCAGCTTTGCCTGTTGAAGATGCTCCATTGGAGACCTGGTGGAGCAGGCATTCCTCCACTTGTCCTTCTAGGTCCGCTCCAAGAGCAACGTGCAGCTGCCATGAGGTTTGGGCTGCCGCAGCTTTGGGCAGAGAAAGCCCTGATGTCGGGCGGTGGCCATAGTGGCCATTTGAAGTCAGAATCTGCTCTACTGGAGTTGCAAAGGGATGAAACAGAGAACCTGATTCTTTTGAAAAAATATAGCTGATATCCTCTAAATATAGCTCCTAACACAGTCTAAAAATTGATACTTAGTCTGGTATGAAATGCACCACGCATGGAGTGGCAAATTTTAGCTTGAAACAGTGAGGATATCTTATTTCTGCAGCATCCTAAGAAACTATAAGAAGGAGGGGGGTGAAAGAGGAAAAAAGGAATTACCACATTAATAATTTTGCACTCAGTTCCAGAGGTAGCAGTACCATGTGCCATGGGCTGCCTGAATATTGGTTGTATGGCTGTAAACCTGTACACAGGTTCATCTCAGTTAGATAAACTTTCTGTGATGCAACCACAAGTAGAACAGTTAATTTCTCTCTCCAGTTCTGTTCCATCATTTTTATGAAGATGCATGAAGAAGGTGTACAGGTGTCAGACAAAGATATATGAGTTTGCTGAAGCCTTTAGCCTAGACTTTCTGTAGGTCCAGGCTTTCCTTCATGTGTCTTTTTAATGTCCTCTCAGAAACTCCAAACATTTCGGAGCTTGCGTGATTGTTGCCTAGGCAATTTCTGTGCATTTGCTTTCTGCAGCCTGATGTGTGTGATCTTGGTGCACTGTTACCTGTTAGAAACAGTTTAAATCCTCATATGAAGAGAGCAACATGTGCAAAAACTGTCTTGATTGAGAGGGAGAGAAGACAGAGTAAGTTTTCACTAGCTTTTAAGAATGTGTTTCCCAGAGCAACAGTTAGAAATTGCACATTTCTGCAGAGCCCAAGCCACTCCAGACCAGTAAATCTGACTTGGAGATTAGTAACAGATGAGTCATTTGCGTGGCATGCCAACAGAGGACCGACTTCCAGCCTCACTACGTGGTTACACCAAGATACATAAGAGAGCAGAATCCAACCCAAAATGTACTTTCCCATTACTGTGTGAGTATAAAGTAAGAATGACTTACATGACCCATATATCCACTTAAGAAAATTATAAAGCATTACCCAACAACTATATTGACAGTTCTGTTACAACCCCCCTGAAGAATGCTAGAAGTAAAATCCCAGCCACAGAGTAGTCAGTTGGATTTTTGCCTTTTATTCCCATTTCCAGGATTCCATCACAGGAGAGCAAGCTGTTTATGTTATTTAGAGATTGGCATAATGGTTTTCCTAGTATAAGAACAAATGTTACCATACTGCTGACAAAAATGGAAAAATGTTGGTAGGTTAATTTTTTCGTTTTCAAGTCCCTTCACCTTCGAGGCAATCACAATCCTCCATCAACAAATACCAGTTTAGAGTCCTGCCACTCTTAGGAGTAGTCTGCAGGCAGGCACCACAGGTCCTCTTTGCAGGACTGGAATTTACATGCACCATTCTTGAAGGAATAAGATTAATTACTACTTGTGAACAATGGACTATGTGAATTATTTTATCTCTGTATTTTTTTTTTTCTAAAAATCCTGCAGAGAAGTTTTAAGATTAAAACACTCAGCTTTGCGTGTTGCGTAATATCTCTGAAGATGTATCAGGAGATAATGTCTTGGGGCAGTTTGACTGTTGCTTCATCTAGAAAATGAGATTTTTAAGACAAAAGCAATTAACCAAATAAAAGAATGAAGTAGGATTCAATGAAGTAATTCTTGCTAAGGATATGAAAAATTTCACCCTTCAACTTTTGGTTTTGCAAATGGATCTACAATGAGAAATTTGTGCTTCAAGGCAAATTGATTGTTGTGGAGCACTCTGCAGGTGCACAGGTGTGCTGATCCAGAGCTGACTGCAGGATCAAAACAACATGATTTTGTGAGACTTAAAATTAAATAAATGAAAACACTGAATACTTACCTATGCAGAGTGTTCAGTGAAAAAATTGGATGGTATGATGTGGAAGCCTGCCAGTTTGTTCTTAATCCTTGCCCTCCAATATGCGTTATTACAAATTTAAAAATACTACCTGATTCAGCAACTCTGAATCCTGACAAATGTTGTCTGTTCGTCGAATGTTTATCTTACTGACCAAGTAGATGGTTTAAGATATGGATTAAGAGTAAAGTAATGATAAAAGAGAAACTTTTTGAACAGTGTGCAGACACCTGAGTTTCAAGTACTTCATTGGAATAGTGCTCAGCTTGTAATTCCTACCTGTGTTGTTTCAAGCTGTTTGTTCAGAACTTTCCAAATTTTCCCTTTGATTCTTTTGGTTGCTTGATACATGTTTTGCCTTTGTTTGCCTTTCCTTTCACTATTTCTGCATTTGCTGCTTCTTTTTCTTTTTGTGTGTTGTGCGTTTGGGGAAGGGTATGTCTGTTCAAGATCTCGTCGTTTATTGTAGATAAAATATATGGTGTTGTGGAACAGCATGGGGATGCATTTGATTGAAAAGGCACTGTAGTGTTTCCTGAAAAAGAAGGGGAGTTGCATTTGTTTATAAATGCATTATTTTGGTACTATAACTTTGAACATTGTTTTGGATTTTTTTTTTAATTTAATGAGCATATGGTCATGCAGGTGCATGCGTTCTTAAGCTAGCAAGCCCAGCATGTTTTTCTTAAGGCTTTTGAAAATATGGTACACAACTTGTGTACTTTTACATACCTATGCTATTTTTAAATACATTTTTGGGAATCTTGAGTTTTCATCCTCTTTTTTTCTCCTCAGTATACCATGGTATACCTGGTTTCCATTGTACTTAAAAACTACCCTGATCTGCCTCTCCTTTTATGTATCTTGTGTAATAGATTTTGCAGGAGGTGCCTAGAAAGCGTTGTTGGTTTCCCTATAAAAATGTGGTTTGTCCAAATTCTTTACTGTCTACATGATTGAGAGATGGACTGATTGCCCTATTTTTCCTTGATGATTTGGAGTTGTATGAGTTGTCCAGCTGTTGCTTAATAAAATTTTGCAGACTAGAAAATTCCTGACTTGTTTTTGTTGCATTCTGCATCTTGTCAAGCACCTTAAATACTTAAAGCAGATGACAAATCTGTGCTGGAACAACCTGAATAATAAATAGCCGTATGCCATTATGTTTTCTCTTTTCAATAACTGTATCCACTGAACCTGATGGGTGTACCAGCCCATTATACTTTGTGTCATTTATATGGGAGGATGGATGGCAAGGATTTTGTGCTAATAATGTTCCTATCTGCCAAGGTATCAGGTGATTCTTGTGCTATTTCTCCTCTGCTTGGTCTCCTTTTTAAGGAAATTACCTTTGGGGTTTGTGATACTTCTCATTTTGTCATTGACACACTGGAAACTTTAATGTTACCACGAGGGATTCCTCTGTCCTGTCATCTTTAACAACAGAATAAAATGCTGTGATAGCCAGTGTTCATTCTCTGGTTTTTAACTAAAATAAGCATTCTGGGAGCTGAGAAAATAAAAAAGGTAATAAAGTAGCTCACCTTGCATAATAAACATCCCAGCTATGGCACAAATGAGCAAATCCTGGCATGGATCCTCATAATGGACCCAGGTTACAGGTTGAGTTTTGCAGGATGCTCTCCTGTTCACCATATTCACGGGTGGCCTTGAAAAGAGTTTGAACATTGAGCTACAAAGTTTACTGATGGTACGAAGTTACCCAAAATAGTAAAGGCAATGGCCATTTGTCAAGGATCTCAGAAAGTCTTTGTGGAACTTGGCAATAAAATGGCAGCTGAAACTCAGTGTAGGCAAATGTAAAGTGATACACATGGGGAAAAAAAACAATCCTAACATCTCATTAGCAGTAATGGTCTCTGTAGTGATCTCTGCTACTCAGGAGACCTCTTGAGACTTTGATAGATAGCGATCTGAAAACATGAGGCTGCTGCTCAGCAGCAGTCAATAGAGGAAAATAAAATATTGGTAATGATTAGGAGAAGAATCGACAGCAAAGCAGAAAATACAGGGTCACTGTAAAACTGCAATTCACCGCACTTTGCATGCTGTGCAGTACTGGTCCTCTTGTCTCAGAAAAGGTAGAGATCTAGAGAAGATTCACAGAAAGCACAAATCAACTTCTACATAAGGAATGAAGGCTCAACCCTTCACCCTGGAAAAGAGGTAGCTTAAAGGGATTGCTAGAGAGCCACCAAAACAGGAGTGGTGCAGAAAGGTGGTCTGTTGATTGTCTCTTCCTGCAGAAAAACTAGGAACTATAAAATGAAAATAAAGTGAAATAATAGTGGGGCAGGAAATCAAACAAAAGGAGGTGATTCTTCAAGGTGGTGAGTAGCCAAAGCAGCTTTGCTGGAGGATGCTGTGATACAAGAAGTTTACAAGAATTCAAGCGAGACTGGAAAAGTGCATGAAAGAGAGATCCTTTGGGACACTAAACAAACTACAACAGGAGCCAAAAGATCCCTGAGCTGAAAATAGTCAGACTGGGAGAATATTAGGGGAAATACCATATGAATTTGTTCTGTTCTCACTCTTCCTGATGAATCTGCAAGTAGCTATTGTAGGAGATAAAACATTGGGCTTAGATGGATTCTTACTGTGACCCAGTGTCACCACTCATACCTCAGCATTTCTAAAACAAGCTTAAACCTGGAGTGTCAGCCTCTGGGAATGAGAAGTGGGAGGATTCCCAGCCTGGTGTCTGAATGCTTCACGCTGCAGCTGTGAGAAGTCTTCCCCTAGCATGAGGACTGCTCAGGGAATGAGTGCTGCGGGTCTGCCAACATTCATGAAATTTCCCTTAGCTCTAGATGAGTTTACAGGTGAAAATAAAATTCTACTAAAATGCAGAAATTATTAAATTAGTTGTTAAGTTTGGAGACAGAGAAATGGAACAGCAATATAGCTTCTGTCCATGGCACTCTGCTTTGGCCTTGCACTGGTTTACTTTTTGCTTTGGCTAGTTTCGATGTTTCTTGGAGCTAGTAACTGGCCAGGTGAACTAAGCTGGTGCATGCAGTTTCCTTTTAGATCGAGGTTCTAGCAGTTTTCAGGTTTTTCCATCTTTGTGTAGGATATTGACCTAAAACACAGTCATCGTCTGCTTCCCTGCCTTTTTTAGTGTTAATTTGGGGGTTCTGCCAGCTACAGGACTGGGAAGTGATTCAACCAGGGTAACAGTTTGTTTACTCCTTTGCTCATGGAACTGAGCTAATGCAGTTCGGTTTGTTGTTCTGGAAGATCGTTTCTGGAAGGCCCCTCTCTGCTGGGGCCAACCAGCTACATTTAACACATATAGTCACCTGTAGTTTGTAAATAAACTTCAAGTTTGCTGCAACACCTTGTGTAAATGCCGGTACATAAATGAGTGACTAAATGAGAACACTGGAGCTGTAGCTAGCTCTTGAAAGGGAGGAGGCATGAAATGAAGAAATTTTTCACAATGAGGGTGGTGAACCACTGGCACAGGTTGCCCAGAGAGGTGGTAGATGCCCCATCCCTGGCAACATTCAAGGTCAGGTTGGACAGGGCTCTCAGCAACCTGATCTGGTTGAAGATGTCCCTGCTCACTGCAGGGGGGTTGGACTAGATGGGCTTTAAAGGTCCCTTCCAACCCAAACTATTCTGTGATTCTGTGAAGCAAACAGAGCTGGGGAGGTGGCTTGTTAGGGGGAGATGACTACTGAGAAATGCCTGCCTGGAAATGGCAGGTGATGCAAATGCAAAATTTATCAATTAACAGGGGCTGCAGTAAACAAATAAAAATGTGAGCCTTTAGGAAACAAGATTCCTGTGATCATTTTCTTGCCTCGTAGAGGGATTAATAGCATTTACTTGTTTTTTATAAAGGATTGTGGTTGTTGTTGATAATAGTGCTATCTTATTTTTATGATTTAGATGAATACAAGAGCTGGTTGTGCCAGGTGCCCTCTATTTATGCTCCCTGGGTTAGAGGTCAGAAGGACATGTGCAGACAGTGAGGAAACAATATTTATGCAAAGACTTTTTAAAAAGAACCTGGGAATACAGCACCTATAGACATAGTTAAGCTTGTATATATGATTTAATAACTACTGGCTCGATCATGAGCTTTTTCACCAAGAGAGGTTATTGTCATTGATGATCTCTGGTCAATGGCATATTCCATCATTACTACCAAAATAACTATCAATAAAAAAGTAGTAATCTTTACTTCTAATTTTTTCAACAGCAGCCCGGCTTTCATTATGCAGTCTTAATGGGATAGACTCAGGAGCTAAGTAAATACCTAATTGTGAGGGAGTTGCACAAGATTAGAAAAAACCTGGAGCACTTCATACCAATTGAGAATCATCTCGGACCTTTCATCTCTGTCTTCATCCATTACAGCTGTGTACTGCATGTTCTCATTTTCTGTTCTGTTTAAAACATTGCAGGTCTCCTGTTTGTTTGTTTGATCAAAGGGAAACAGATTCATCTGGGGGAATGTTTTGCTTTGTTACATCTCCTGATACTTTTATCCTTTCCAACTGTTCCATGTTTTATTCCATTTCTCACTTCCCCGTGGATAAGGAGGAAAGTTTGATTTGAACTGCAGTAAGTAATATTTCTTTCTTCCCCTTTCTCATTGCACTCTGTGGTGATCATGCTGTCTCTTAAAGCAAGACTATCTTTGTTCCCTTTGTTGCACGGTTTTGGTGAGATTAACTTCTTCCTTTTCCTTGAAAAGCTATTTAGGAGTTTTTCACATTTTTGTAATCTGAAAGGATGTTTATTTTAGAGAAGAGTCTATAGGAGGCAGTTACAGCAAGGGGAAGATCTCATTTTATGATACTTTCTAATGAGGGACGTGTCCTTGTTTTCATCAGATCTGTGAACATACCTTAAGGTTTTTCTCCTTCAGCTGGTGTGCTAGCTAGTATAATCTGAGGTGGCAAACATTCATTTTGACAGGCTTTATTTGTATGGCTTAGAGAGTCACTAAAACCAACACTCTAGTTTTGTTCATAAATCCACTGCTAGTATTTCTGTTTATATGATACTAATAATTTTATCTGCAATGTATAAAATACACAGGTTTTAGCAGATTTGAATTGTGTCTGATCAACAGAACATACCAAGAAGTGTGAAAAAGGAGTGGACATCTTTCCAAAAACTGTGGCATATGTAGAATTCACACTGGAAGTTCTGCTATGAACTCAGAAGTTCCAGAAGCCGATGAAGTGTCTCCGCAAGCCATAAATTTGAGAGAGATCATTTGGAGAGCTGCCAGAATCCACAATTAGATCCCACTTCTGGAGATTGTGGAAAACTCGAGTCAGAGTAAAATGCCACAGACTGGGTATCATCAGAAGTACTGCAGTGTGTGTGTGATGAAAAAGCTCTCCAAAGAGCAAGGCAGTAGCAATTGAGAGAAGAGAGGCTTTTCTGGGAAGTCATTGAAGCTGTCAGGGGCCAGGGCGGGGGGAGGATCAGCAGCATATGAGACAGAATATACCTTATTTCAGAAGAAAAGAGAAAAATACCGTGAGCTGATACATAAATATAAATCAGTTGTATTCAGATAAATCAATGCAAAATTGACAATGATGGTCATCCTTGCCATCATCACTAGAAAGAATAGTGGCCCTGGAAGCTTTTTTCTGTGTGGAAATTTTTACTGTGTGAATATTAAATGTGAAGAGAATCAAAATAAAATGGTAGATGGTGAGAATGATGGCCTAAAATCTAAATATTCTGAAATAGAAAATGTTGCATACTAAGAGCAATTCACATACATTAGGAAAATATCTTTATTTATCCAAAGATAGTAACAATGAACAACCTCATAGCAAGATTTGTGAAGTTATAAGCCAATGAAGAAGAGAACCAAGACGTGCAGCTGTCCTAAGCTGGAGGCCAGATCTGAAAAAACAAAACATGGAATTCATGAGGCTAAAGCAATATTTATCATCTTCCTAAAGCTGTTGCATTAAGCTACTACATGTAGATTACTGAGTGCAAGAGACAAAGTTGCAAACAATTTCAGCAGAAGAACAGATGTTTAAGATGGGTTTGAGTAGAGTTTTACAGACAACTGATGATGTCAAGTGTCTTTAAATTGGCTCTCTGCATTCTTTTGGAGGAACCTTAGTGTAGCAGGCAATTGAGAAGTAATCAGCTGAAGAGATTCAAAGAAGAAGATATGCAATGAAATTTGCTCTCAAAATAGTTAAGCTAAGTAGTAATTATATGAATGAGTTAGTAATCGTATGAAACAACTGACAGCCATGGTTTAACTGATTAATTTCAAGGTTAGTCATGAAGACCTGTAAGTACATATGACTTTAAAATATCGGGTGGGTGTTGAAGCTTTGTTTGGAAAGTTTTTGAGAGCACAACATAAATGCAGTCAGTGCTGATGAGGTAGATGCTGTCAGTCCATTAACTGCTTGGCCAATTTCCTCTCTGATGTTATTGATAAACTATTGAAGTATGTAAAGTTAGGGAAGAAACACATAATATATATCAGGAGGAATTGTTTTAGAAGCAATTCATCTTCATAGAAACATTATGACTAGATGTCCAAGTAGAAATTTAAGATGTTTTCAAGTACCAACAGAAAGAACAGAGTTGGCAAGTGCTTAGGAAAGGATGTTGGAGGAATTTCTTAGGAAAAAATATTAATTGTTGTATAACACAGCCAAAGGAGTCCCTGTGTATTCCCTGGGCACTGGCAACATTGGGTGGGTTGCAAGTGTGACTCCCACGGAGATCATCATTGTCTCTGTAACTAGAGAATGAATTTAACCCAAAGAATGAACAGTGTTAATTAAGTGTTGGTATCACCAGGTCATTCGCGCTAACCAAATGTAATGTAATTTATTACATTTCCGAAAGATATATGATAACCAGATGTATGTGATGTTGAGCGTTTCCAAAAGATGACAGACAAGGTGCAGAGGAATGCAACGCACATATTAATTTCAAGAACAGAACTGTGTAGCAATGGAGAAAGGTTTTTAATCCCATCAGTAGCTCAGGCTTCATCAAATTTGTGGCAGAAGAGAGTGTATGTGTTAAGTTCTCCATGTCATAAATGAGTCTCTGACTTCAGTATCTTCAAAAAAACTCAGACTTCCTAAATTCTCTTATGAAAAGCCGATGGACTTCTTTGCGTGCAGTGTGTGCCTCACGTGATGGGTACGAGTCAGCCACAATTACACCTGAAGACATAACTGTTCTTGAGTTTAGCCTTGGATGCACCAGTTTTATATCTTGCCCAGAATATCAGATGATTGGAACATAAGGCTGAGCAAGATTGACAGGCATCCATCAAGTTGAATATTCCCCTGAGGCTGATGTTGGTGGAGCTGTAACAAGTCTATGTGTCTTGTTTGGGA
This sequence comes from Phaethon aethereus, assembly GCF_964289735.1. Taxonomy (NCBI): domain Eukaryota; kingdom Metazoa; phylum Chordata; class Aves; order Phaethontiformes; family Phaethontidae; genus Phaethon; species Phaethon aethereus. Next base: position 69,604,891 of record NC_138576.1, on the reverse strand, counting down.
TGTTAACACCGCTAGTGCTTTTACAGGTGAGGGGAAGTTGGGAGAGGGAAAACTCATGCCGGTGTAGCTTCAAGCACTGGTGATTTCATCAGATGTCTTTGAAACACAGGTGACGTGAAATCCTGTGATGGGCAATACTTGGTGTCAATAAGTTTCTTTTATTAGCCTTTCTTCCAAAATGAATGAAGTAGGTCCCAGCTGTCTTTGGGCATGCGCTGTGTCAGTTTGCACTGTGTACGATTATGCTGGAATTTGGAGGCAGTTGCTGCAGTGCAAACCTCTTTTGCTCAGTCCTGCAAGCTGTGGCTCAAAAACTGGCACCCAGAAGAATCTGGGCAGGGAGTGGATGTTTGGATCATCACTACCACAGCTGCCTTTCACATTTTTTACAGTATGAATTTTTTCACATCCTCCACACAGTCAGTGTAGGACACCTGTCCAAACTAGTAATGCCTTTGCTTGAACAAAGAGGTGCAAACTGCAAATCTCTGCCTACCAAAAGATTAAAGATGAAGGGCGGGACTGAGTAAAATAATTTCGCTGAAGATCTATAAGACATGGAGGTGAATTTTTTTGCCTGAAATAGAATCTTACAAATGTTTTACAGTATATGAACATCTTAAGGGAAAATACTATGTTGTCTGTTCATGGTGCTTTTCAACAATGAAGGTGTATCATAATTATTGTATTAATAACCAAATTTTGACTGATAAATATGTAAAGCTTGAATGTTACAGTGCAAAAATATGTTACCAACAGGCAGGGCACCACTTTTAAAAGCTTAATCATCACTTTGAAGCTACCAAAGGCTGTAGGATTGGTCTTATAACAAAGTCTGGCAACACTGATGTCTTCAAAAAGTAGTATTAAACTGTGCTACTTCAAATGACACCGGCAGCTGAATTTTCTGACCTTGGTTCATTCACTCTGTGAGCTGAATGCTGCTCTCCAGGAGCTTTACACACAGCAAGCTCACCCAATTAACTGGATTTTCCTCTCAGGTGATTCCTGACAATGACTTTTCTAACACAGTGATACAGAGAAGCCCTGTAACAATGGTTATCTGTGCCTCAGTGGTTGAATAAGCCATTGTTTCAGCTCCTGTGTTGCATTCTAATAGCTTCTCTTTTATTGCTCTGTTCTTTATTTTGCTTGATGTATTCATCAAGCCAATTAAAAAAAAAAAATCAAAATAAAAACAACTTCAGCAAAACACTCTGGCTTCCTAACATGTGATACACACAACATACCAGCAAGCCTCAAAGGAACTTGATCTGTCAGTGATGGTAATGGCAGGCGGGCAGGGACTTTCCATAACACCACATCAAGAATGAAGAGGGAACATGTACAAAGCAAACACCAAATCCTGAGGTGCACTTATGGAATAGGAATAGGAAGGCAGGACGGCTCACCCTATTTCATCATGCCTGCACAAATTCACTGGGAGGGGAACTTTCCTACGGAGCAGGTCATGAATGAACATGCAGACTGCAGCTGTAGGGACCAAATACAGTCTTTGGAACACCAGAGGAGATCAGGCAACCGCGGACTGCAGCAGTGTCTTACAGTGTGTGTCGTGGTTTAGCCCCAGCCAGCAACTACGCACCACACAGCCGCTCGCTGACTCCCCCACGGTGGCACAGGGGAGAGAATTGGAAGAGTAAAAGTGAGGAAACTCATGGTTTGAGATAAAGACAGTTTAATAAGTAAAGCAAAAGCCACGCACGCAAGCAAAGCAAAACAAGGAATTTGTTCACCACTCCCCATGGGCAGGCAGGTGTTCAGCCATCTCCAGGGAAGCAGGGCTCCGTCACGCATAATGGTTTCTTGGGAAGACAGACGCCATAACTCTGAACGTCCCTCCACCCCTTCCTTCTTCTTTGTCCCAGCTTTATATACTGAGCATGACGTTATATGGTATGGAATATCTCTTTGGCCAGCCTGGGTCAGCTGTCCCAGCTGTGTCCCCTCCCAGCTTCCCGTGCACCCCCAGCCTGCTCACTGCAGGCCAGCATGAGAAGCTGGACTGTCCTTGAGTACTTAGCAACAACTCAAAACATCAGCACATTATCAACATTTTCTCATCCCAAATCCAAAACATAGCCTCACGCTAACTTCCATGAAGAAAATCAACTCTACCCTGGCTGAAACCAGGACAGTGTGTCACAAAAATAAATGTGAAACACAGATTCTTGCTGCAACAGAAATCACCTAGGACTGCAAAGCGGTGGATTTGAGCAAACTAGCAGGAGGAATATTCATTGTAATTCCCTGAGGGAGCAAACAGTACACCCACAGGCAGCCAGGAGAGACAGCTTGAGTCATCGAAGAATTTGAGTCTTGAGGGCAATGCAGGGATGTGAAAAAGCAAGCTGTGTTGCGTCCAGTTGCTCCTAGTACAGATGCAATGAGCAGTACCCAGGCGGTGGACTTAGTTTAAACTGTGACTGGTCCCCAAGAGCTGTCATTTTCATAATTCTCGGCGCTCTCTTGTGGACAGCAGTAACTATAGGGAATCCTACTATAGCTTTACGCTTACTGTACAGCCCTGAAATAAAATGCTTCTAAAGAAATTCCTTTCTCACTCAAGGAGGCAAAAGGTACATGGAGGCATTAGTGTGTCACGTGATTCCAGGCTCCAGAGCCAGTTCTGCAATTTTAGCTCTAAAGAAAAATATCTCTCTCTAAAGTACATGAGCTACAAAGTACATGAGCTAACTTTAAGAAAAAATGTGGGAGTCTACTAGCTCTACTTTGTCACCCTGCGTGATGCAAGATGGTATTGTATACTACTTACTGTAGGAGAACATATTGCTAGACTTGAGCGCACTTAACACCTTCCTTCCTTTTCTGCTAAAATAGATGGGTAAATTAAGTACAAAATCAAATGTCCTGCCAAACTAATTCCTCAGTATAGTTAATGACTTGCAGTAGTAACTAGAATTGACCTGTGTCAGTTCATCCTGTTTCACTCCTTTTTTCAAAAGGTTGAGACTTGGCTAGTTTGTCATAAAGAGTGGCATAGAGCAGGCTGAAGAGAATTCCAGCCAACTGGTGTGCATTTTTAATGGCTTTTATATAGTCTGAGAAATTTCAGGAGTCTGAGAAAATGCTTAGCTAACAATATTGGAAAAAAAGGAGGTAGGTAGCAGGCCAGCTATGCTGATCCCAGCAGCAGGCAAAATAATACAAAAGATGAAATAGGAGTCAGTTAAAAAATGGAATATAAGGATGTAAGCCATGAGAAAGTAATTTTAGATGATATGTTGTTATGGAGAAAAAAAAGATCTTATCCTGCTGTGTCCTTTGACACCATTATTTGAGGTTATTACCTCAATTTGTAGACAAAATTTCATATACAGGGCATTTGATGAAATACTGCCCGGGGTTCCAATAAAGAAATTAGGAATAACTAGTGTGAATAAAGTATGCTTTAAATGGATTATGAATGAACTGAGAGATCTCACAAAGTAGCCTGCAACATGGAATTGTCACTGAGTGGAGTGTTTCTGATAGGATTTTGTAGAGACAGGTACTAGATCTGACAGTAAGCAGGACTCAAAAGTAAATACAGGACTGTGGTCAATCAAGTCTGGATGTCGCACAAAACTTCCAGAATAGCAAGTACCACTAAAGGCAGGGCAGTGAAACATTACAGACAAAATGCATTTTTAATATAGGCAAATGTGAATTTACGCACTTAGGAGCAAGGAATGTGGACATATCTTCAAAATCAGTAATTCAGCTCTGAAAGTGGCAGGTCTGATTTGGAGGCACAGGATGGAGCAGACAAACATCTCAATGTGATATGTTAGTAATCCCAAGAGATCTTGCAAAAAGAGCTAGTACGGTCCTTAGGTTGGTAGGGCAGTTAAGTAAGGCAGTAAGTAGGGCAGTTGAAGGAGGGAGGTGATTTTGCCTGATAAGATACTGTGTCTGCTTCTGCTGTTCAGGTTTTTAAACTATCTTGAAAGAAGGGAGAGCACTGAAAAACTATGCCATTCAAAAACTGAAGAAAATGCCTTGCAGCAAGAGATTTGTCTATTTAGCTTATTTCAGAGAAGAGCATAATTAAATAATTATCACCATCTTAAAAAACTTAACTAAAATACTGGTATCAAAAAGCACTTTAATTTATAAGGGAAAGGCACAACAAGCACTAATGACTGGGTGCTGAAGCCAAGTACAAAGAGAAGTAAGGCACATTTAATGATGAAAATTATTAACACTGGAATGAACTCAAAGAAGTCATGGATTCTCCATCCTGTGAATTGTTCAAATCAAGACTGCTTTAGTTAAATGCATTTGGATAGATACAGAGGTACGTGTGTGAAACATGCAGTGACCAAAGGCGAATCGGCTCCAGAAGCAAAGGGCAGTGTTTGCCAAGGTCATGGTGCCCCCATCAGCCAGATGATGACCTGGCTGGAAGACACGCCGGCTCCTTCGCCATCTGCACACCCAGGTTTCTTTCCCTCCTACAAGGGGAAGAGGTAAGGCCCTGAGGATGAGGAGTTGTCCTGGTTTCGCCTGGGATAGAGTTAATTTTCTTCCGAGTAGCTGATATAGCGCTGTCTTTTGGATTTAGCATGAGAATAATGTTGATAACACTGATGTTTTAATTGTTGCTAAGTAGTGCTTATATCAGTCAAGGACTTTTTGGCTTCTCATGCCCTGCCAGCGAGGAAGCTGGGAGCGGGCACGGCCAGGACAGCTGACCCACACTGGCCAAAGGGGTATTCCATACCATATGACGTCATGCTCAATATGTCAACTGGGGGGAGTTGGCCAGGGGCGCTGCAGCTCGGGAACTGGCTGGGTATCGGTCAGCGGGTGGTGAGCAATTCTATTATGCATCACTTGTTTTGTATATTATTATTATTATTATTATTATTACTACTACTACTACTACTGCTGCTGCTGCTACTACTACTACTACTACTACTACTTTCTCTTCCGTTGCTGTCCTATTAAACTGTCTTTATCTCAGCCCATGAGTTTTACCTTTTTTTTTCCATTCTCCTTCCCATCCCACTGTGCGGGGAGGAGTGAGCGAGCAGCTGTGTGGTGCTTAGCAGCTGGCTGGAGTTAAACCATAGCAGGAGTCCCTGTCTTTTGTGGCCTCATGATTTAGCCACACATGTGCCCAGGACCAGGAGCTTACAAATAAGTCCAGGTCCTGCAAATTAGCTGTTCAGCAAAACACATGTTTGCTGCAAAACACATGTTTGCTGCAAAACCTATATTATCTATGTTTTTTTATTACTTTGAAAAAAAAGTCATGTGCTATTTATAACTGGGTCTTCAGCTTTGTAGCTCAGACCAGAAACAACTGGCTGGAGAAAGGAGATTCCCAAGTACCGAGTAAGACCCTGGTGTTACTGCATGTTTCTAGTTAGATCTAGCAGTACGTAAAGGTACACACACACAACCTGGAGCATGTACAACCCCTTGCAGGGATAGGTCCATGCTGGAGCAGGTACACCCCAAAAGAGACAGCAGCTTGTGGAGGACCCACACCAGAGTATAGGGAAAGAGTGGGAAGGAGGGAGCAGCAGAGAGAAACCTCCAGGTCCTGATTGCACCATCACCTGTTGCCTCACTGAAGGGACTGGGTGTAACTTACAGTGATAATTGGGGTGGGAGAGTGGGGAGGAGAGGTGCTTGGATGAAGATGAGCCTGGGAAAGGTGGAGAAAAGGTGGTTTCCTTAAGTGTGTTTGTTTCATGTTTTTGTTTCACAGTTTCTAAATCAGTACTCAAATATTTATCTTAATTGACAATAAATTAAGTTAAATTCCCTGAGTCAAGTCTGGTTTGCCCCTGACAGAACTGGCAAGTCATCTCCCTCTCTTTATCCCTACCCATGAGCTTTTTTGCTCCTGTTCTTTTTATTTTCTCCCCTGTCCAGCTGATTGCAGGGCAGGATGGGGGAGTGAGCAAGCAGTTGGGTGGGAGCTTGGCTGCCCATCCAGGATCAACCAACCACACATTTTAAGTCTGAGGTGATATGATTTACATGATTATTAGTCAATTAATCCTAAACATTCTTGAGAGTTGAGATTATATCTCACAAGAGACCTGACTTTCAAAGGAAGGGTAATAGGCACCTTAAAATCAAAACAAAGGTGTTTTGCTTAAAATAGATAAAATAAAACTGGCAGGATATGACATTACATGTATTTTCCCAAACATTTTAAAACTTTTCAGAAAAATACAGCTATGTGGTTTGAACATCGTGTTTAAAATTTTTTCTGAAGTACACTTGCAGCAATATGCTCTGCAAGAGCTGAAGAGTAAAGATGGTGATCTATTTCATTGACTAAGGTAATGAAAATACAAAAAGTAAACACAGATTAAAAATATGCAGTTACTCTTAAGTCTTCACTAGTTGTTATCTAGGTATCACAACTTGCTGAGTTTTTATTTCCCTTACAAGTATTCCTTTTAATACAAGTGGCGTAGTTAAGCTAATATATGCCACTGGTCATTATTATTCCAAGTACAGCTGACATTTGAAAGCCAGTAATCGCACTGGAATTTATATATAGGAAAATTTTATATTTTTATATATATATATATATATGAATTTGCATATAGGACAGGCAACCTAGTCATGCTCCTCATTAGGCCATTTCAGTCTTCCCATTGCTTTCGACATGACACTCGGGAGAAGAGCAACCCAGCCGTACTAAGAGGTGCACAAGAGTGTGAATCAGGTGTGATTAGGGTTTCCTCTTTGTCATCCTTGAAACCACCTTGCAAGAGATTCTCCTTAAGTTTTCATCAAAAAAGATTATAAATCTTATTTTATTTGCTTGTCTTCACATCTCTTCAAAGCAGGATAGATTCAGAGAAGATTCATCTCCAAAGACAGGAAGAGAGCGATGAGTCTTTCTTGCTGCTGCCGTGAGGGTCGGGACTGCCAGCTGCAGCCAGCTGGGTAGAGCTTTATTCCTCCCAGCGACGACAAGAGCAGCTGTGGCTCCAAAGCCCCTGTCAGCTCAGAGATGATTTGTTATGGATGATTTGTCAGGGGCTGTCCCAGCTGATGTCTCTGTGTCACCTCTTCAAATAAATGAGAAGCCTTGCTTCACAGTGAGCACCGCGCTCCTGCTGAGCTCCCCTGACCTTTTGGTCCCCAGCACACTGCTGTGATCCTCTGCCTGCGCAGCAGGGACTACGTGGCAACAGTTGTCATCACATAACTGGTTAGCTGTGACAAAGTAGTTTTCTGAGGAGGAGACAGTCAAGCCATGATGCTCTGGGGCGAGGCAGGGGTTATTCTCTTCCAGAATCACAGCAGCAGTGCAGTAGAGGGCAGGGTGGACCAAAGTCCTGAGGTTTCCATGGGACTCAGCACAGTTTCTAATCATGCAATTTGGGGATACTCGGTGACAACTCCTGTATGTGGCGAGACTCAGACACGTATCTGCAGCTGTATAACAGCAGCACAGACTCTCTTGTCTTGGGAGAGTCAGCATGGATGTGTGCTTGTTTCTGTGTCATCTGCTGTGCCAGTCCTTAACTCCACTCAGAAGGAAAAAGGCAGTTGCTCTTTTCAGCCAGCAGCTGCCACTACTGCCTCAAAACAATTTTGAAGGAGAAAGTATTTGCTAAGCAGTTGGACTTTTCGTTGTTTGTGGGTTTTGTTCCTTTGCTGAAAAAAAGAGGGACTTGACTTGGCAGCATTTATTCCCTTAACTTCTCAGCACCAGCTATTCCTTCTGAAAGAGCCCAGAGTAATAACCCTGCTGCTTTTACGTGGATTGCCAAGCTTTGTATTTAGCTGCTATCACAATTTAATATGTCTGGCTGATGCTGTAAAAGGCTAACTACACACAGAGGAAGAATTAGGAAGAAAAATTATGTGGGGGACTTTTGCTAAGCTCCACCCTCAAAATAAACTCTGTCCATGTGACGTGATACAGTGAGTGCATTGAACAGATGTTGAGTTTGATCACATCTTTGTCCTAGACTCTTGGGGCTTTTCTCCCCCTCATGAAGTCCAGAAGCACTTGGGGGATGAATTGAGTTCCAGACGCTTAAATTCTAACTGAGATCTATAGGAGTCTCAGTATCACTTTAGATTGCTTTGTTCTTAGGTGCAGTTTGATGCTACTCCTCTTATTATGTGCTCTGAAAAGCAGCAGAACAAGGTTTACCTAGAAGGGGCTGTGCTTGGATGGAGGAGTTAGGTGCCCTGAAATGAACAGGGCAAGTCACACCCCAGTGCAGGCAATGTGTTGGTTACTCTTGCATCTTGTTTGCAAAGCTGCCTATGAAACCTTGACCTCCCTTTGCTTTTACTGAAGTCATGCTTCCTGCAGAACCAAACACTTTCTGTGCCAGTCCAATTTGTGCCATGACTGCCTGGGACAGGAAAGAAGGACAACCGATAAAGGTAGAAGTGTGACCTGTTAGCATCTGCAGGGCTAGGGGAGAGTGAACAGCTCATTGAAATGTTCCATTCATCAAGTTTTGACAACAGAAAATAGATTGTCTGTTTTAATAGAAGTGCCTGTTCAATATTAAAAGGTTTTTTAAATATTTTTCTCATTAAAAAAAAAACCCCCTGACATTTCTTTGAAGAAAACATTTGGATGGAAGCTAATTTTTTTCCCTTAAAAATGTTACCTAGGAACTGCTAGTGCATAGCAAGGACTGCACTTTTTAAAAAAGCTGCAGGCCAGACTTCTAACTACAGTATCATTTTCAAGTCACTTGCAGGTGACTGAGCTTCATGGACCGTCAGTGTCCTTAGCCCTCATGTGTTTTCTTGGCTGCACAAGGCACAGCTGGTGCAGCTTTGCATGCTTTCAGTATCTGGTCATTTCCCAGGCAGAGGAAGCCATACACTGAAAACATTTGATTTTCACACTGGCACATGTACAACTCTATGCACTGCTTGTTTTATTGACGTGTTGACCTTTGGAGACTCAGAATTATTTCCTTACCTTCTTAGAGTCTTGGAGAGTTTAATACAGACCACAATGGGAATACGCAATTAGCTTGAGTCTTCACACAGCAGCAGACTTTACTATTCACAAGCCTAGTAATTTTAATCCTGTAATGTTTGGTAATTTTTAGTTGAAACAACATCTGGGTTTTTTTGATAGCAGAAGTTGGTGGGTTAGTACATGGTCAGCACTAACACCTTCTCTGTGCGTGCAACCTGCAGGCCTGACTGTCAGCCTTCCACATGGGCTGTGGTTTCCTCCCGTGGCCGTCGAGGTGTGGGGGACAGACACAGGTTGAAGCCAGTCTGGACAATGTTGAGCACAGCAGGACGGAAACTAGATTGCATGTCTCTAATGGTGCTGCTTTGGGTTCTCAAGTAAACCCTGTAACTTTTTTTTTTTTTTTTTTTTTTGAGAAGTAAGTGCAATAGAGGTCACTTAGCTGTAAGTAATGAAATGGTAATCAGTTTTGAATCTTTAAACCTATATTTTGTTACTTTGCTACAGTAATTGCATAACTCCCAGCAGTGAATGTGTTTTTGCTCAGCTGAAGCCTTAAATGTTTTGGGGTTTTTTCACTGAGTCACAGAATCATTAAGGTTGGAAAAGACCTTTAGGATCATCAAGTCCAACTGTCAACCTAACACCACCATGCCCACTAAACCATGTCCTGAAGTGCCACGTCCACACGTTTTTTGAATACTCTCCTCCTTTTGGTAAATATTTAAAGATCCCATTGATAATTCCTACCTCTGAGCCCGAGAGCTGGAAGCAGCACTTTCACCACACATAACAGAGATTTTTCATTCTTTGAAGGAAAACACAGCTAAATCTTAACCACGAGTGCAACATTTACACAGAAATAAACACTTCCAGGAAAACCCTATGTGACCACGTCAGCCCCACGTACTGTAACGAGCAGGGTGCTGGCAAGTTACAGCACACAGAGAGTCACAGAAGCGCGAGGCACCTGCTCAGCCTGTCCCCAGGTTTCAAAGCCGCCGTTCAGAAGCTGCTCACGCTCTACACTTACGCTGGCTGGGCTCTTTGCTCCTCTGTGGAGGCTGCTCCAGAGCAACAGTCCCGTCGCCGTTAGGAACCTTCTAGTCTCCAGCCTAAATGTGCATGTGGCTTTTATCCTGCTGCTACATCTTCTCAGGCTTAGAAAAATTCAGACTTAGGAATGAGAAATTCTCAGTCAAAGGTGATCCTTCCTCTCTCTTTCCCACCTTCCTGAATGTGAATGGGGAAGATATTTACACAGGAGGGGCACTATAGAAGACTTCTGTATTTACCCTCTGTGGAAACAATGATGACATATCAATAGTAACGCATTTTCATACTTAATATGGATACCATCATTGCCATTAATTCATAGGAATTATTAAGGTTTGAACTGATGGAATATTTAAAGTGTAAATGTGAAGTTGTTTATGAAGAAAAGTTTAATACAAATGAAGCTAACATGGCACTCTGCAAATCGAGTGGAGCTCAGCAGAAGCCCCTCTGAAAATCTAAACAGCTTCATCCTTAGTGTTAGAGCATTTATGGCATTACAACCACGAGAAGCAGATTTAGCATGGGATTTCTTTTACAGGTGTTAGGCCTTCTTCGGTGGTAAATGGGCCTTATTTAGATCGGGTAAAAGAGGCAATAAAAATCAGGACATGAATTTTAGATAGAGCTGGTGTGTTTTTAAGAACAGAGAGGTTTTATTTTTAAAAATCGTCTCTTTTCAGCAGAGGTAATGTGAGGCCTTTGCTTACTTCCCCGGGGAGCTGCCGGCCGGGGCGGAGACGGAAGAGCCGGGCCGGGCGGGAGACCGGGCCGGGGGAGCCGCGGCTGCCCGGCATCAGCTGGCGGGGGCCGCTGAGAGGCTTTCGGCCCCGCCGCCAGACCCCCCGGCCCTCCCGCCTGCTCCTGCGGCCCACACCGGGAGCGGGGGCGGTGGCCTCCACCGGGCCGCGGCGGCGCGCACCGGCCGCCCCTCTCCGTGGTGCTGAAGCGGCTCCCGCCGCCCCCGCGGGCGCGGGCCGTGCGCCGAGGGCCCGCCCCTGCCGCCGCCGCGGCTCCTGCGCCGCCCCCGCCCCGCGGCCGCGCAGCGCCGGGCGGGCTCTGGCGGGGCTCCATGGCGGAGCGCGGGGCCTGAGGCGGCGCGGGGCGGCATGGAGGCGGATTTCGCCGCCTTCGGGAGCCCGCTGTGCGGCGACGTCAAGCGCTTCTGCAGGCGGGTGCGGGAGACCTACCGGGAGATCAAGGAGGACCTCACTCCCTACAAGGATGACCGTTACTACCGGTACGGGCGGCGCGGGCGCGGCTCTTCCCCGGGACCCAGGGCCCGGCTTCCTCCGGGGCGGCCCCCGCCGCGCTCGGTCGAGGCCCCAGAGGGGACCAGGCTGCCTTCACGGGGCGGGGGACTGGCTTGAAACCTGGTGCCGGGCTTCATGCCGGGCCCCCAGCCGTGCAGCCCGGAGCGGCCGCCCCAGCCCATGGGCTGTCTTCGGGGCGGTGGCGCCGTGGGCGCCCGGGCCCGGGCAGAGGCCCCGCCGCGGCGAGGGGGAGGTCGCTCTGTCCGGCGGGAGGCGGCCTGGATGCGCCTCCGGGCAGGAGGTTCCGACAGCCCTCTTCCTTCTCTCGCGTATCAGTATTATCAATATTATATAGGCGGTAAAAGCAATTCCCAGTCGCATTCCTCTGTGCTCCAGCTTTTCCCCTGTCATCGCAAGCTAGGGGAACGTGGGCCAAAGCGGCCACGGAACATGTCTGGAACAGTTACAAACCTGGCTAGGACGTCAGAGTGGTTGGCAAAGGTTGAGGGCAAAAGGGACGGGTGTACTGAGTAGGCTACACCCACTTTTCTTCTGTGCCTGGCCCTGTCTTCTGTTTCCAGTGATGGCTGGAGAATATTAATGTTTGGAAATTACACAAAGCTAGGGAGGACTCCAATGGTGTTGGAGGTTTATAACTGAAAAGAATTTTTGGGTCAGAGAAAGGGTCTGAAAAAGTAGGGTGAAAATCAGGAGAAACAAATCTCAGGAACTACATGGAGAACAGCCACATGAATCAACTACATGAATCAGCCACACAAATACAGGCTGGGGAATCACAGAATCATTAAGGTTGGAAAAGACCTTTAAGAATGAACAGTTATATAGCATTTTTTGTAAAAAAGGGTATGGGAATTACAATGCTTTATAAAATATTCTCTTTCAACAATGACATTGTCCTATACATGTGAAAAAGGCAAAGTAATTTGGGCTGTACAGCAGAAGCATGGTTTGTAAGGTATGAGAATTAAACCACCTACTTTAGTCTTGAGACCTTAGCTGGAGCTGTGTCCAGTTCTGGGCACCACACTTCAAGAGCCTGCCAGTGGAAGAGAGCATAGGGACAGAGATATGGATCATTAAAAGTCTGGAAAACATAGCTGTAAGGAAAATTTGGGGTTGCTTCACCAAAAGAAGAAATAACCAAGTTGGAGGAATAGGATTTTCTGTAAAGAGAAACTTCATGTTAATCTTGGACAAAAGATGACAGAGTAATATTAATTGAAGCAATAAAAGTTCCTATTAGACATTAAGAAAAAAACTTCTGAAGGGGAAGGATGGTAAAACACTATAGAAAGGAGACTGTAGCATCTCCATCATTGGAGGTCTTTAAAAACTTTTGGCAAACACATGCGAAGAAAAACATAGATCTGGCAGATGCTCTCTTGGGACAGAGGGAAAGATTAGGGACCTCGTGAGGTCTCTTCCAGCTCTATTTCACTAAGAATCTGAGCATAAGTACTTTGTCTGTTTGTGCACAGTGCCCCAGTTCTCCTGCTTAGATCATGTACCTTCAGTATGCTATGTCTGTTTTTCCCAGTGAAGGGGCAGGTGGTCCATTAGATTGAATTTGTCTCATTGTTCACAATACTAAAGACTACAGAGGGTCACAGAGTTTGGAAACACTGCCTGACAGCTTGGTAGAGTTTAACATAAGCATGGTCCTTCCTGTGAAAACAGTGGCTCTTTGTACCTGAGCATGGTGTGGGAAGCCATGGGAGGTGATAAGGAGTGATGGAAATCTAGCTGTGTGCATCTGACAGCGTGAAAATGAGTATTGGCACTAGAATGGAGAAAGAGGGGAGACATAAGCTTTGAATTAACAAACAAGAGGTCCTGGGAGAGGCATTTGTTCAGCTTTGTTTCCAGAAGAAACTCAAGCTCTCCAAGATAAATTCTTGTTAACTCATTTTTATGACTTAAAGTGTGCATGGAGGGACTTTCTGTATGGCAAAGAGAAGATGCTACTCCACTGAATCAAATGAGCTTGTAGAGCTAGTGCTTGAGTGCCCTTTCTTCAGTGAGAGTATCCCCAAGAGGTATCTGGGGCAAGCCAGAGTAACACTGGGCTCTTGGCAAGGAAATAACGTTTCGTGACTTAGAAGTCATGCTAGTACTTCTCTGCACTCCCGAGATCTTAACCTAAGTGACCTGGCATAAAATAAGTCTACTGTTACTGTCACTGCATACCTGCTGTTCTGGTGAGTGCTTCTCTTCAGCGATATGTATGGATGTAGCAATGGCACCTGCTTTTTAGATTCCTCATAAGGAGGAGGGTTTCTTGATGCTACTGTACATTCTTCTTACAGCTGACTCTCACTTACGGGAAAGAAGAATTAGATACTTCATCCTCTTCTCTCTCTCTATTTTATTCAGTATGTTTGGTCAGGTTATAAATGAGCGCACTCAGAGAGTAATGGAGAGACTTACTGGCCTGATGTCAGAAAGAATTTTGGAAATTTGACCAAGGAAATGCTGTGTGGCTTGTCTTTACTTCAAACCAAGGAGGTTCTCTAAACTAATCAGGTTACTAAAAGCAAATAATATCTTATACCAGACCAGCAAAATGAAGAGATGGTAAAACCAAATAAAAGCATGTTTTTTCCCCTCTCACTCACTGTGTTCACAAATGTGAGGCTATCAACCACTGCCAGTCTTAACTCTCGCTCCTGCTGGTTAAGTAAAGCTATTGGGCCATCAGCTGGTGGTTTCCATCATGTCTTCAGAAATGGAGTGGTCTGGTCCATTAGGTGGTAGGGAAGGAGAGGGCGGGGAGGAGGGCATGAGTTTACAAGTAATCAATACTTTCTTGGCTGCTGCAGTCTCACTGCTGATTTCTATAAGGACATCCTTCTCTGAGTCCCAACAGGAAAATTCAAAACTGGAAAGGTTTGGAGCAGAGCTGATACAGAAATGGAAAACCACCAAGCAAACCACAACCCCTTTGTGACTGGCAGGGAAATAGCTTATTCTTGACTCAGGAGTGCCCACTGTGCACTGTGCTGTATGTGCTCATTCTCAGTGACAGGGGATTCAGTGCAAGAGGATGACCTAGCTCAGATACGGCTGATGAAGCTGTTATCCCAAGTAACTGTGTTCTCCCTGCATGTATGGCTGAGTCATTTCTGATTCAGCTCTGAGGCTGTCTCAGTTTAGTGACATCTTTTGGTGATGGTTTCCTTTAAAGCACAGTGCTTTTGAACATGCAGTTCAGCAGCTGCCTGTGAGCAGCCTGTTCTTTGGGCAGAGGCGACAACTAATGGTGGCAAGCTCCTCAGCCATCACAAGCTATGCCATCCTCGCTCCGCCAAGCTCCAGGGCACTCATCCACACTATAGAGATGAAGGGCTGTCCATGTTAGTGAGTTTGTCCTGCTCAACAGCCCAGAACAGCCTCTACATTTTGCATCCTGGTGTACTTCTCCACGAGCAAGTGCTATTTTACCCAGCCACCTGGGAGAGACGGAGAGAGCAGGGTTAGCCATGGCTCAGCACACTGGTTATAGTTCCCTTAGGCAGACATAGCACTTCATGGTTTGCTTGTAAAAGAAACCGTGTATTTACAGACTAATGGGTCTGATATTAAATAACCTCATTGGTAACCCCAATACAAGGTTGGTCTGGACTTAGTTCACCTAGGATTAGTCTGTGGTACACCAGAAGGTGCTTGGTGCAGTAGATAAGCTCAGAGAAGGCAGAAGAAGGGAAAAGTGTTATGCTCTTCCATCAGTCCTGGGGACTGCCACAAAGCATATCAGATTTCTTACAGCGACTTCAGGATTGTTCTAATTTATACCCCTGAAAGATTGCTCCAACAAGCCATTTGAATGAACAGTTTGTTGTCTGGCCTCTCTCCCTCCCACTCCAATATGTTCCTTCCTCCTCTAGCATGCCGCCTGCCCGGGGTGGCAGGGCAGGGAGAGCTGATGGAGGGCTGGCAGCTGAACTAGGCAGTTTTAAGTAAACTATTGGTACAAAAAGAGCTTAGTACCAATGCTAGTAAAGCAACTACTTTTTTATCTCTTTGACATGTTGTCGGTGAGATATACAAAGCTTGCCAGAAGACACCAGGACTCCCACAATCAGCTGACAGTTATTTCAGTGGGAGTTTTATAACTCTATCCTCTAGATAATGTCAAAGACTTCAGCACGCTGAAAACATTTTGATAGGAAAGCAAGCAGTTAAAGGGCCTACCTGATAGGAGAGAGCAGGAGGGTGCCCAAATTGTGGTCTGACATCAGAGTTGCATAACTATAAGTAACAACTTAGTATTCTTGAAAAATCAATGTCTAGATTAATTAATGTATCCCGCTGGCCAATCAGCTTATACAGCGAAGCACAGTGTTGACACTGAATTTAGTAATAACACCCAGAGATTAACATAAATGACCTACAATCCGTCCTGCTTTAAATAAGGGATACATTTTAAACTCCTATCATGCAATCATATGACATTTTGTACATCAAAAAGAAAAGACTAAATATAGGACAACATGAAACATATTATTTAACTTACAGCTTTAATTAATGCTTGCTGTTTCTTATACGTGTAACAGAAGAGTTAATTATATATTGATACGGAAATTCTTAATTTCTCAGCATCTCATGTTAGTGTTTCCAGTTCATTAAAACCTAGCTAAACCTCAGAACATGTGGGAAGTTCACAGTGCTTCTGCTACTTTGGCAAAAAGACCAGAGAATAGCACATCATTTGACTCAAGCAATAAAGAGAAGCTTTTATTTCCTTAGAGAAACTTGAGTGCCTGCATGCTTCAGAGAAGAAACTTGAAGTTTGCCAGAGAGGGCTGTTGTGATAAGGATACACTTCTTCCCACAGTCTTAAAATCTTTCCCAAGTGCTCAAAGTGCATGTCTGTGAGAAGCCAAGGAGGCAGCGAGACCTGGCTGGAGAACTGCAGCCAAATTCCCTGCGGGTTCATGCTGCTTCCAGCCTAGACACAGGCGGGATCTTCAGTGGCTGCTTGAAGCCACAACTGGTACCCCTCTCTTGTTCTTCCAGGGCTCACTGCTGGGTCCTGACAACTGGGGGAAGAACCTGAATGACCCCAGTGTGAAATACACAGCTAGGGCTAGAAGGCTTGAAGCAGCAGCAGGAGGAGGAGAATAACACTGTAGCTTCATGATTGGTTTAAGCTGCCACATGCTGGCTCTGTGGCTGGAAGGAGCCATCCTAGCTCTTCTTTCCCTAGTCACACATTTCTGCTCTTCCTCAGCTGCCCACAAATGTTCCTGTAGCTGCACAGTGACTGAGCAATCGATCCAGCAGAACACCATTTTTTTTTCTGAGTGACTTTTAACTCAGATAATTTCCATTATTTGATTCACCACTCTACTGCACAAACATTTGTGCTGTAGGTATGAGCCAGCCATGAAAGTATAAACTGGTCACGAAAGTATAGAGTTACTGTAAGCAGGATCCTGGCTGAGCTAGCATTCAGCGTGCTTATTCATAGATCAGTGTCCTCTTGCAAGCCTTGTTCACCGTACACCGTCTGGTTTCTACAATAGGTGGGGCAGACAGTAGCTTCTTGCACTATTTCACCCCAGAGTAGGTCAGGCAAGGCACAGAGTGAGGCACCTTCCTGCAAGGAGCAGAGTAGAGTGAGACTCTGACTGACTCTGTGTTTGTGAAGGGAGAGGGAGTTCACAGTGCCTTCCCTCTCAGCGTTTAGTTTGTAAACTCAATGCCATTATTTTCACAAAACTGGCAGGGTGCAACGTACGTGTTCACAATGTATTCACGACCCTTTGGAAGCTGGTAGATGGCAAAGAGAGATGTGGTCCTATGACTAATGGAAAGGAGCTGGATTTCAAGCTCTGCCATCCACACCGTTCTCCAAGTGATGTTTTGGCACGTCTCAGTCTCCCTGTGCTTCAGTTTCCTACCTATTCAATATGAAGAATATATTTCTGTTTTGAGGAGAATAAATTCCTTCACGTTAGTGAGACACCTGAGTGCTGGAGGGATTGGAGCAGCCATCCAAATAGTTCAGATGTGTGCACATACATGGCAGCAGTCATTTGGTTGCAGTAACTCCGCAACCACACTTCCCAGAACACTGGAAATCGTCACAGATGCTGTAAGCACCATTCCACCATTTTCTGGCGGGGAGAACTTGGAGAAACCTGAAGTGTGCTGCAAGCTACACACTGCACGTCATAGTCACCTGTGACCTAATGACTTCAAATTGTGGCTCGGCAGTGCTATCCTGTTCTGAGCAGATGCAGTTTGTTAGGTTGTCCTGATTACTGAAAGCTTTATTTTCTGCCCTAGAGTAGTGATTCTTGTTGATTTAAAATGTATAAATGCCTTCCCTCCATCACTTGGTATTGTGCATTCCTCAAGACAGTCTTTTTATGAGATTACTAAATGATGACCAGTGCTGTAAATCACAGATCTAACTGATGGGATAAATACCAGTATCAATGGCTGAATTAATTCCCAGCATGTTTCTTTTGGGATTAGTGGTGTTATACAAGAGACGTACTGAGTCCCACAGGTCACCAGTAATGACATAAATTACCCATAGGGCAATTGAATGAAATGAATAATATTATTAATGTTAGGTAAAAAGTCACTGTAACAAAACCGTCTAAGTAAGCTTTTAATGGAAGTATTTGATTGCTGAAGAAATAATTTTTAAATTATATGTTGACTAAACATTGACATAAACAAACTAAACTATCTAAACATTTCTGGGGTCATCCTGAGATGCCTCTATGCATAGACAAGCACCAAAGCCAGGAAGTTACTCTGAATTTTATCCTAGACACGACACCAGGTATCCCCACATCCTTAAGTTTAACTGGCTTTCTATAAAAAAATATTACAGCTATCGAAAATGAATACAAAATACAACTTGGCAAAATCCCTAAAACTGCCCAGTTTTCATCATCGCTACCCAAGGGATCGGTTGACAATCTTTGTTGCCCAGACTCAGGACATTTAATAGGAAAGCAGAACAAAATCCATTTTTATCTCAACATTTGTGCAAGAATAAAATAGCATTAGGTGCAATCTGGAGATTTATATTAAGCAGTGTGTTTATAGTAGCTTACTCCTAGGATTTAATTTCCGGCGCTTGTGAGCTGACCAAATTCTCTGCGAACATGATACATTAATCACATCTCTTGAATACCACAAAGCTGCATGCAGGTGACTACAGCAATGCCATTTTCATTCCGCTGAAAAAGACGTTTGATCAGGCTCAGAAAAAAATACATTTACAAACCGGGAGGCTGTCTCTAATGGGCACCAAACATGCACACGTTCAGCATGGGTAAGTCGCGTCAGTCCTCACGCCTAAAATTGAGAAGCTTAGGTCAGATTCTGAACCACTTCTCTGTTTATATGGTTAAATTTCCCTCTGACAAACGTGGCTGCCGCTACAATACAAGCTGAGAAAGGGCATTGGAAATGCGGAAAATTCTGCTGCCGCCCCGATGAAATGATGTGTTTGGAGCTCCCGGTTCCTGCGGGAAAGGACAAGCCCTGTGCCTGCACTGAGGGCCTCGTCACCAAAGCGAAGGCGGCGCTTCAAAGCGCCGAGGCTCAGCGCCCGACCTGAACTGCACTCCCGGGAGCCTCCCTCTCCCTCCCTCGGCCCCGGGCGGCCGTCCGGGCTGCCGGGACAGGGCGGCGGCCCGTGTCTGCGCCCGTTGCTCTCCCCGGCGGCTCCCGCTGTGGAAAAGCGGCGGCTGCAGCTTGCGGTACCCGCGCGGAAGACGGCGGTTTGTCTCTCAGGCTGCAGGCCAGGCCTTGACCGCCGTGACTGCCCAACGCCAGGGCCGCCAGCCGCTCCCGCCGCCCCCAGCACCGGCGCCGCGCCCGGGAGCGAGCCGCAGAGGAGGAGCCCGTGTCCCCTCCGCCTCGCCGTACCGCCGCCGCCCCCTGCCAGCAACGTCGCCCTTCGGCCCTGCGGCGGAGGAGCAGTGGGGGCCGCCGTGACGTCTCCCGAGTCGCGTGGCGGCCAGCTGACGCACGCGGAAGCCGCCGGCAGGCACCGCTCGCGATTGTGCCACGGCGGCGGCAGCGGCAAGGCGGTGCCTCCACTGCGCATGCGACGCCGGGATGGAGCCGTGAGTGGTGGGCGGGGGAGGAGCGGGGTGGTCGCCGCTCGCGCGCCAGGGTGGGGGCTGGGCGGCGGCGGTGGGGACCCTCGCGCGTTCCGGGTACCGGGCGGGATGGCGGCGGCCGTTCGTTGCGGGATCGCGGGTCTGCCCTCGCGCTCGGGCGCTGGAGGCGGGAGCGGCCGTTCAACGGCCGGCGGGGACCCAGCCTGCCGGCCAGCCTGCCACCGCCCCGGCCGCCGGCGCGGTCCGCTGGGTCTACGGGGAGGGGCACTTACCGACCCGCCGCTGCCGGGATCGGGACGTTCTTGTTCGCTTGGGGCCAGGGAGAAGGAATGCCTTCCTTTGGCCGCGTGCAGTGATTTAAGTTTTTTCCCCTGTAAAGAGCTGAGTGTTGTCATGCAGCTTATGCATCTTAATTCTCGTTGAGAAAGCAAGATCACCGAGGGTTAAATTAATGTTTCTGAGGCTGTGGTTCGCCAGTCAGTAACCTGAGCAGTTGAGAGTAACTTCCCGCTTCTTTTAGAGGAACGCTGTGGTTTTTCCTCTTACGTGGTGAATAAACACCACTCCCACCCCCCATCTATGCCTGTTAAGGAAAAAGAAAAAACTTGTTTTCCCGGATGTGTCTCCGCATGGATGGAGCCATAGCCCTGATAATTACTCGGACTTCAATGAATACGACAAGCAAGACACTAAAAAAAACCCAAACCTGCCCCATTCACATGAGCTATTTGGTATAGTCGTGATTAGCTGTCAGTTGCCCTATAACAGTACTGTGTAGTACTGTTAATATTAATCGTATGCATCTTTTTACATAGTCGTGTGCTGCCTCGTTAGTTATTAACCACAGTGGAATACTTCCGCAAGAAGAAATTCAAGGTCTTCTGAGGGATGTCAAAGCAAGCAACAACTTTAAACTGTGAGAAAGTGTAGTGCGTACAGATAGACCCAGTATTATGGATGTAGGCAGCATATATAACCCTTTAAATCAAAGTGGTTTTGATGGTTTTATTTGGGAGCAAGCCTAAAATAGAACAGAGCAGTTGGAGGCAGAGATGTTGAGGCGAGTAGGTCAGAAAAACTGTTGTGCACAAAAGTGAGTTATTTCTGATTTTAGTATCAACTCTGTTCTACCTACTGCTTAATCCCACTTTTGTCACAGCCTTCCCATCTGTAAAGTGAGAGTCGTAAGTGAAAACTATTGTATAAAAGGCTGTTTTTCATTATAATCTTTCATGATGGTCAACATACTCTAGACTGTGTTGTGAAGGCATGACAAGTAATTTGAAGATGAGGAATAGCCTCAGGAACATTTTGCTTAACCAATTGAGCTAAAACTTTACTCAAAGAGCAAGATTTAACCCACCTTTACATCTCACATATGAATGGCTACTGAAAGGCTGCAGTTGTTAGGAGTGTGTATTTCCATAGTTCACTCTATCACAGGTTGCGTTAGTGCAGTTTAGTTTTTACTGACTACTATTTGAGATGTCCAAGTATAATATTTCTCTGTATCTCAGTGCTTTCTGCTCCTTTGCAGTTAGTTTCAGACATATCCAATTTAGTTATAAAATATTTAGTTTCCGTCTGAGTTAGGATAAAACTCAGTACAGTGGTAAAAGCTGCCTGAAAAACCTGCAGATACTTGGATGGTGAGTCTTCAGCTTCGGGCTGCCTTGGCAAGGCTGATTAAAGCATCTTCCACTAATAAAGCAAAACACAGTTCTTTTCATATTTGAACATTTCTTATTTGTTCCAGAGTGAGGAACCTGTTTTGCTTTTCCCACAAATGCCTTTCAAACATTTTATTCTTTATTAGGCCTTTCAGATGTAAGAAAGAAGCTGTTAGTGGGGGATCGTCAACTTGCACTTATGTATATTCATAAATTGTATATAACCTCTTTCCAAAAGGCAGATGTTAAAAAATGAACATACGGTAAGATCATTTTATCTGCTTCATATGTCAGCTGGTGATCGGCTGAAATGAGACACTTAAACCACACAAGGAAATTCTGTTATTGCAGCGAGGGGCAATGAAGAATACATCATCTGATAGGAATGCTGTAAACTGTTGTTTGCTGTCATGATAGATGTAGTTAAGATTTAGCTGAGTTCTTACATTTGCTCTTACAAAAAGTGTGCACATTGCCTTACTGACCTGTGAAGTAGCACATATAGTCAGTGGCTTAAATGAGACTTCAGGAATACCAGTATGAAAGAAAAAAGGAAAACGAAGCATGTCTCTACTCTATCTGGTCTCCTCTCTCTGTTAAGTGCCAGCATGACTGTTCTTAGTTAGGTGTATACCTGCCCATTTTGACTACTAGGCATTACACCACCTGGAGAAGAGTTGGAATAAAGAATGAGCCAATGTCTGGAACATGTTTCTTCAAAAGCTTGCAGGTGCATCTGTGCTCTGGCCTACGAGTAAACCAAGGCGATAATTGCCGATAGCTGTAATGCTGTGAGTGTTGGCTGGGTGAACTCTGGTGACTTTCCTGTAAGGACTGGGGAGATGAAGCTGCTTTTCATGTTCACATTATGCATTTTGAAATGTCTGCAAGAACTTGGAAATTAGGAAGCTTATCAAAAGAACCAAGGATGTGCACAGCAAGTCAGAAGTACCCTGCATCAGACTGTAGGTGTTAAGTGTATGCCCAGATGTAAGTTGTTAAGAACAGCACGAGCATAAGCGATACTTTCCTGCATATACATGATACTCTTCCAACTATACATACATACTATTCTCAACCCATGGACTTCCCCATCCAGAAACCACCTGGTTTCTGTGTACTGAGTGGTCCTCAGTGGGTGCTCTTCCAGCAAGCATTTGGTATCCACTTGAACCCTTATAATTAATTTAGGCACATCAACATTTTATGTACCATTTTTATATAACAAGGATTTTCTTGTTAAGATCAGTATTTTAGTATCTCAAGATAATAACTCATTCATGGTGTTCTTAGGCAGACAAGGAATACCAGGTCATGTGTGGAACTGAAGGAGCCCTTGGAACAGATAGGAAAATGCACCTTAGTTAGTTACTTTAGTACTAGTACAGATGTAATAGCTTTAAAGTGGTTTAAGTGCATGAAGGCTGAGGTGTTAAGGCAATGATTTAAGGAAAATACTGTAGTTATATCCCTGCAAAAGTCATGCAGACATGTCCTAGTTTGAAATGCCTCTATGAAATGGCATTTTTCAGAGTCAGCTTAAAATTATATTTGCCTGTGAGACTTCTGCATCTTTATGATGATCTCTGTGGCTGAGACCTGATCCGTTCCTGTTTGTGATTGTGATAATTTTGTGTACGACTTAGCTTTTTTTTGCCTGTACAATCAGCTATTCTGACTTTTTAGACTGGTCTGGGGTTTTTGCTCAGGATAATGGCATGTAGCAAGGGGAGTTACTCTGGGTTTTCAGGTGCTATCCCTGGAGTCCTGTACAGCCAGTTTGTGCAAACTTGTAGCAATTACAGTTACTTGTTTGCACTTCTCATGACTTCTGTGGGTTTTCCTTCTTCACCACGTTTGTGAGTTAAATTAAGATTTGGATTTTTCAAACTTTACAGTAAAGGAATAATGTAATTATTTTTGTAGTGCCTCATTTTGAGAGAATGAAGTGATTCTTAAAGAAAATTGAGGTTATTATTAAATCCTTTTACTCATTTAAACTGAATTGTTCGCCTTGCTTTTAAGGGCTGCCAGGCATGCAGGCCTAGGGTACCTGGTCCCAGAATTTGGGCTGGGCTTATGGAAAGAATTCCACCACCTTTCTTGCATTTCTTCGTTAATGTGGTGAACCAACCACCAGCACCATTCGGCTGCTGAAAAGAAGTTTTATTCCAAGCTGAAAGGGAGCACTGTCATTAAAGTCTTATGCTTTCATTTCTTTCCATGATTGTCCTCCTATAAGAAAACAACAACACCCCAGCCCCAATCCTACAACCTTCTTGTTGTAATAGGTTGTTGTAATACAACCTTCTTGTATAAACAATTCAGTTTTCAATGATATGCCTACTGGTATAGCAGTAGAAAATCAACTATACGGTGGCTCAGTTCTGGCATAACTCAAAAATAAATGTTGGATGTATTCTGAAACACAGTGGGTTTGTTCTTTTTTGAACTATGCATTTAATAAGAAGGAAGGTAGAGGAGGGGTATGTTAGGTAGGATTAATTATTTGGTCATGTTTCCCTTAAGTTAACAGAAGTTAACCTGTTTCCAAGAGAACGCAATTGGTCCTTTCAGTACTGTTTTCCACTCTATTTTGTCTTTAACTTAATGATAACCACCAACCAGTTGTAGAAAAGATATCATTGGTTTTATGTGTTTGTATTTAAGTGGCTAACAATAAATTGAAGTTCAGGTTTCTATTTCCCAAGTTTGGTGGAGCTCAGAAAAGAATGCAAAGGCTGAGCATACACATCTGGCAGATCTGGAGTTCTGCCTTACTCCTTGTTAAGGGTGATCCTGCAGGGATGAAATATATATATAGGGTGTAAAAAACTCATCAAGATCCTGTGCGGGTAACTGAGTTGTTAGTGACATCAGTCCCTTTAGGTTAAGCTGTTATTGCAGCTGACATGGTACCTTGGATGTTTAAATTGTTAATGTATGAACTAAAAAAATGTAACTTCTTCTCCCTCTGAGTTAAGAAATGCTATGTCTCTCTCAAGTCTGAGGATAATAGAACATCCTATTATAAAAAGAATGGGCAAAATTCAATTTTGGGGTGTGGGAGTGTGTGCACACGCATATGTCTAATAATGCCTATTAGTTGTCCTTGCTCTATAAAGCAGCATTATTTTTTTTTTTTTCTTAGTGTTACATGTTAGCATGGAGTTTGATTTAATTTTCTGTTTGTGGAGGAATGAATGGGATCTATTTTTTTTCCTCCTTTAGAAATATGACCAACAGCTAATTCTGTGCTTTCTTTTGCTTCCTGCAGGCTGGCACCAATGCGATTATATACACTGTCCAAACGGCATTTTGTCCTGGTCTTTGTAGTATTCTTTGTTTGCTTTGGTCTGACAGTCTTCATAGGAATAGCAGGTAAGGATTCTGTCTTTTTAAAAGATTACATTTTTGTATGCTTTGTCTAAGTGTGTAGCATCTTGACTGCATTTACAGATGTAGTTAAATTCTAATGAGCTTACTGCCCCTGATATGTCTGAGGAAGCATTACTTTTGACAGGGGAGGGAAGTGTTTCTTCCATCTTGGTTTTTCATAGCAGTACTACCTACACAGATTTGGTATTTGCAATTGCTTTGCAGGGCAGTGTCAGTAAAGTAAACCAAAACCAGGTTCATTGTAACATACTTTTTCAGCAGACTGCTACATTAATGTTCTTTGTGTTTCAATGTGTGAAATGGTGGTGCTAATACTTGATTTCCTGTGAGGAAATTGGTAATTATTTGTAACGCCTTCTAAATGTTTGGGTGATAAATGCAACAGAAATATAAAATATTTTAGTAATGTAAAAATACTAACTTCTGTTGTCAAACATACATGAATGTAGGTCTCTGGTTTCAGAGACCTTTGTGGGAGTCATGACATGACCTGGGAGGCTAAGCACTTAGTGCCTGGATACTTCTGGAGGTCAGAGAGATTTGCTGAAGCCTGGTCAACAGAGATGCAGAGTGGCAGGAGGCACATGGAAAGCGTGGAAGCCCTCTGTATTTCATGCCAGAGAGCTTTTCCAGGTCTAAAACATACTTGAAAAAGAAGTCAGAGTGCTCTCACTGCAGTGTAAATAAGCTAATACTCTGCTGTCAGGATAGCTTTGTCAACACAGAAGTGACAGACAAGGAGAGAGAAAGGGAGGGACTTGTACTTATTAAGCAACCTGCCTCCCATGTAAGAATTGTTTAAGGATGTTACCACCTCCCGCCACTTTATTGCTTATTTTCACGTCGCGCAATGTGTTCTCCTGTGCCACTCTCTGACACCTCTTGACCTGTCTGTAGGGTTGTCTCTACCTCTGCCCTGTCCTTCACCTCTTTTAGAAGGAGACAGGCTGCCCAGGCCTGGGACTCATCTGCTTCTGCCAGCCTTGGAAAGAAGCAGGGGCTTAATTTGGGGCAACTGTTTGGGCTTTTTGTGTCCATCTGTGCCTTGTAGGCACTACATTCTTCATAATAGCATTAAATAATAAAATTTGTCTGTGAAATAAAAACTTCTTTCCTGCTGTTTGATTTATTGTAGCAGCCTGAGGTCCAAACAGACTTTCAGTTCATAAAGGTTAACCACTGATACTCCTGTGACTTGCCTAAGGATGCTGAAGGGCATTATTTGGCCACTAAAATACCATATAATTGCATTTACAAAAACACATTTTATGTGAATGATAACGAGAAACCCCCTGGAATTACTTAATTTAGTGTCATTTGTCTATTTGGCTTAAAAAATGAACCATATCTGTAGTTGTATACTTATACTGCCCAGTTGCAAGAAATGCAAGAAAATTGTTTTACGTGAGACTAGGCAAAAAGCAGTGCTCTTGGAAGAGAAAACCGAGCATTTCATTCTTAATCGGTAGCAGAACCTGAAAGGGAGCTGCGTCCAGGGGACTTGGCTGCTGTAAGCAACGCTTGGTTATCTGTATGCTGCTGGGATCTCAGGACTCGCCTGTGATCCCCTTCAGGAACTGGCATGGCTGTGGGATTCCTGTCCTTGTAAGATTGGTTTGCTGGATAGTTTTGTTGACAAAGTGTGAACACAGTTCATTGTTATAACTTAATTATTTTTGAAAGAATGCTGTTTACCTGGGGAGGAGACCCACTGAACACATACTGTGCTGTTTTTCGTGGCTGTTGTTGACAGCTCCTCTCTTCCTGTGAATAGAGGGAGGGGCACTAACAATAGGGTTTTTGCTCATTAAAGGGTGCAGCCTGAGCAAAACTCACCAAACCCTCTAAGTAAATGAAAAAGTGGGAGATACATCCATATTTTCTGTGCTAATTGAATATGCCATTGTCCATACTCAACAACTCTTATCTGCAGTTTGGGAAGAGTAGCAGAAGTCCTGCTTCTCATCTGAGAAAACTAAGACAGTTTAATCTGAGGTGGCTGTTGCTTTTCAGTTCGTGTAACCCAAGGCAGATGCAGAATTGTTTATTTTTTTCCCAAGCTATACTCACTATCTTTCCCTTTTCCCAATGGGTCAGTGTTAGCTTTGGAGTGAGACAAATGCAAGGGAAATACAAGGGGATTTTCTTATCTGTGCAGTTTTCCTGTTCACAACCTCACGGTGGTTCTTTGCTTTCAGATGTGATTCTGTTAACTGAGCAAGACTAAAATAAAAACAATAACAATGTAATTTAATCACCATTTTTAATAATATGACCACAGCATCGTTTTGGTCAGTTGCTTTAAAAAGCTTTAATATATTGCTTGTTAGAGGAGTCGCAATTATAGCAGTAGAACCTCATTATTTTTTTGGTTGCTCTTCCTAAAAACTGGGACTATGATCTCTCTGCCCCAATACTGGTTTATATCTTTTGGTTAAAAAAAAAAAATCTTTTAAAAAAGGCTCATTCTATTGTTTTTGTTAAAAAATAATTACTGAAATATGATTACTTAGCAACTGTGAGCAACTACTGGAATTGAGTTATGCTTTTCAAAATGAAAATGCCTTCCAAAAATCTGCCCTGTTTATATGTACTTGAAAACTGAAAAGTTCAATGATGCAGAACAGACTTTATAGTGGCTGAAGTTGAACTGTAACTCTAATATGAAGCTTTGAGTGTGATGGGTGAAATTCTTCATTTTTCCGTTTAAAGTCTGTAAGACAGTTAATACTGTAATTAGAGTGGTTATAGAAACCCAAGCAATGCTGCATGTTTAGAGCTGTCATGACAGCTAACCTAAAATACTTCTTGCACAGAATGATCCCATGTTGCTCATTTATAAAGTTCCTTCTTTTCCATTGTTTCTCTGTAGTAACTTTGAAGTACATGGTCTTTGTGAAAAGCTGCTTTTCTTACATAATTTTTTAATACTAAGTTTGTAGCTGAAACAGTATTAATAAATTACATTAAATTGCAAGACCAAATATGTAAGGAGAGAGACCATTTGGACAGAGAAATTTTACTGTGACTGGGAAGCCTCTAGAGTGACCCAAATACACATATATAAGTCCTGCCTGTGTCCCTACCTGCTATACATCTCCTCTGTGTTTGTTCACACCCCAGTACATAGATACAGACCTTTTCCTACTCTTCCCTTTCATTTTTTCTCATTTAGTCCTTTTGTGTACGTACATACATGCATGCATTCCTCTCCTCCCCAGTACCATGCATTCTGGCATACCTAAGGCTAAGGGGAAACCTTACTGCTGTCTACAACTACCTAATCAGAGGATACACAGAAGATGGGGCTAGACCCTTCTCAGAGGTGCATGGTGATAGGATGAGAGGCAACAGACACAAGCTGGAACACAAGAAACTCCTGTTAGATATTAGGAATTTTTTTTTCTCACCATAAGGGTAGTGAAATACTAGAACAGGTTGCCCAGGGGGGTTGTGGGAGTCTCTGTCCTTGGAGCCCGACATGGCCCTGAGCAACCTGATCTAATTAAGCAAGAGGGTGGACTAGATGGCCTGTGGAGGTCTAACGTAAATGATGATTTTATTGCTTCCCATTTACTGCATACAGAACTAGAGGTAGGGTGTGAGTGGATGGATGCAGTTGATCAGTACACGTTAAGTGTGTGTGTCCATATCCAGAATGATTGGAGGAATGTTGTCGAATGCATGACAAGTCTTGCCCATGAGCTGAACATCTCCCACTACAATTGGACATGAAACTCCATTGATTAAATGGATTGTCTGCTTTAGGAGAAATTGTTTATAGAACTTTTATGCAATTATGTTTATTTATGTGACGATATACATAACATATTATAGCCCCAGATTTGTATAGAAAAGGAGGGGTCCAATCTGAGTAGGCTGAGAACTGTTCCTAAACAAACATGTGGGTATCTTGTTGTGAACAGACCACTGTGATGAAAATCCAGCACTAGGCAGAAAGTACAGTTATTGTGATTGTACAAGCAAGTACACTACATGTACATAAAAAGGCATTAGCACCACACACTCAAATACAGCAGGATGTGTTTGCCCTGGTACCTGAGCCTTGAGTGCAATGCATTATGGATGCTATGCTCTATGTAAATCTGGTAATGGTAGCAGTTTGGGTATAGAAACTTTGCAGTGCCATTAAATATGCTGTTTTTTTCAGGTGGTTTTTGCAGCTCTTCTTGAGCTTCAAGTTGCTGTAAAACTGTGCCACTGGTGCTTAGCTGACTTTTTCTGTGGCTGAGTGCTTTCATGAGTGCAGTGTACAGCTCAGCTTGGGAAAAATCCCGTGTGGTTTGTTGTAGTAGTTTGGAGTACACATCCAGGGCTTCCAGCATGGAGTTCTTGATTTATACTTTACTTCCTATTTAATCATGCCTAGAAGTACTACGGCAGAGAGGCTTAAAGGAACATTCAAGCCAAGTTTATTAATTATATTGAAATGTCTAAGTGATTTACCTTTCAGCTTAAACATCTGAAAAGTGGGATACTATTCACCTGTTTTGCAAGGAGGTATTTTGTACAGTCTTTTGAAATCCTATATTTATGTAGTTACTTATCAGTAATACACATAGTTCAATATTGTTTTCTTTCTTCCTTCTTATATATTGTGTAGGTCCTAATGTAATTGAAACTTCTGTAGCAAGAACCGACTTAAATAACAGCATAAAGGTAAGAGCTAATATCATTGGATTACATGAATGGCTTTATTTGTTGTCAGTAATCATAAACATTCCCTTCCTTCCCCCAAATTATTTTAAGTATTTAGATTTTTACTGGAAAACTTCTTGGCCACATGATGCTTTCCAGTTTGAAACTGAACATGCATTATTGTGCTACCACTGTGTTATTTCATGAGTGGCCCAGCAGCAACTTAGTCTAGTCTCTTACTTTTGTGAGCAGGTAAGGCAGAGAATTCTATGATGTTTCCAGGCAGTAATTTCTGATAAAGTAACACCTGAGTGTTGATAGGATTCCCTGGTGAGTTCACGTTGGAGATTCTTGTAAGGGGTCCAGAAATAGAAATTGAGAACATAAATTGAAAAAACAATGCTCTCGGTGGCAACTAATGATATCCCTCTTGTGATCTTCCTTTCTATCAGCTGGGAAGGAATATTTCTTTTTCTTGTTAATTGTTCACTGTCACGTGACCAAGACATGGGATCTGGCTTCCTAACATGATCCTTCACATTCATTTTCTTGAAAGGTTTCGTATTTTGGTTCTCAGTTCTTGTATTCTTGTTCTTTTATTTCTGTGTAGCTCTTTGCTGTCAAACTGATATCTAAAGTAAGTTTTCTGAAAGTGCTAAAAAGGTTTTGTTTTGATTTTTTTTTTAAAGTAAGTTTTCTTTAAATACACCGGAACATTTCTTTTTTTGGTCTATTAGTCACCTATGTATGTTTGGATTGGTACTGTATTATGGGCAGATTTTTTTTTAAAAGAGTATATTTTTATATCAAATAAGAAAAGCCCTTCCTGCATGTAGGTTTTATCTGTTAATGATATCTTCCATGCTTTTGAAATGAATATGGGATTTTTAGAAAACTGAGTGGGGAAATAGTTGTTGTTTTCATAATTATAGTTGAACAGGTTTAAAACTGTGTTGCAGACGGGGGGTCACAAGCCTGACTTTTGATGTAAAGTGCTAGAAATTACTTTTTATTTTCAGGCTAGGTCTCAGGATTTTGTTTTTCATATCTGATCTTTTTTGTTTTATTGATGCTTCTTTTATGTGCTTTAAGTAGTCGTACCTTTCCTTATTTCAGTGGACTGCAAAATACATGTGCTGTTTAAGCTGCTTCTCTGGAAGACTTACTTTTGAGCTGCTTATCATACTGTCCACAGAGTAGCACATATTAAATCTATTCCCAAAAATATTGTTGGAAACATGACTAACATGCCTCTTATCATTGTAACTACAGATAGATCATGTAACAGAATAATGGCTGGTGCTAACCTTCTGGGGTTTTTTACAGCTGAAACCATTTAATTTAAGTTCGCCACCACTGTCTACTTACAATCAGCAGCTGTGGCTGACCTGTGTAGTTGAATTGGATCAGCATGATGGTGAGAATCTTACCTATGTCTCAGGAAACTTCTAGAGCAACCTGTACGTTGTATCTTTAATGTCATCTGTCACAGACATGACCATGTTGCTTTCTGGCTGTGGTTGGTGGGTTTTTCCTTTGATACAGTTTCTCCCCTTCTACCCCCTGCCCCCAGTAAAGACATGGGCAGCACTGATCTTGAGAACTGGAAGCAACAGGTATATGGGATAAGTTGTTTCTTCTCTGAAAGCAGTAGTATCTAGAGAATCTGTGTCTCCCTTCATTTTGGGGGCAATTAGATGTGTAGATTATAATGATATTGATTTTTCAATAAAATTTCCCTGTAAATATGTGAAAAATACTGTATTAGTAATTGTTAATCTGTCAAGATTCAGTACAGGGCATTTGTGACTTACTGCCTATGTATATAGACAAAAAGTTTTATGTTTTTTTAATTAATTTACTGGAACTCTACTCCAGTAAAGTATAACTGAATAACTTTGAGTAATCTCTGCATATCATATGTGTTTTAAACTGTATTTGGAACTCTATTTCATTTCTGCATGTAGCAATAGCTTCATGTTTTCTCTTTTAATTACAGTATCCCTCAAAAAGAATGTTACTATGACAGTCAAGGTGCTTGGAGTGGTGAAGGATGGAAGCACACCATATGTTAATAATCAAGTTCACAATCGGACGAGATTACTCAGTTGTGCGCAAGTATGTGCCTGCTTAAACAAAACTCTGATGCAGTACATTTTATTTAAATCCGTGTGCATGTTACATTACAATGCAAATGAGAATAATGTATCTGGTAAGCACGTGTCAGGAGAGACTCTGGAGTATAGTTTTATTTATAATTGCAACCTAGCTAGTAATGCTGAGCAAGATAGCTACCTATCTGTCTTATTCTGTTTACTTCTATGACTTGTGTCCATTACCCCTTAAAGACCCCTCTTTCTTGTTAGAGCAGCTCTCTGACAGAAAAGCAGTGTATCCTGCTTAGTCACCTAAACAGATTGAGCCACTACTGAAGAAAGGAATATTGACGATTGGATATAGGGCTCCAGAGGAGAGAAAAATTCTCCTCCAACACCTAGCAGAAAGTTTGGTTGCAATCAGCTGGCATCTGTGTTCTGAAAAAGCCAAATTTCTTGCCACTTGTGAAGAAATGTTTAAGGTTTTGAGTTACTAGTATAATTTTCACAGAAATTAAGCTTCGAGACATCCAAAACAGCTTCTCAAGATGCAGATTCTTTAGGAAGGGCATAAGTGAAGTTTTTTGTGATAAGCATATAGAGTAAATCATATGTTTTCTTTATATATAGACACATATATATATGAAATCTGCAGAAATTAGTGAACAGTGTTCCATTAGATACACACAGCCAAGAGAGCAATATGCTTGGGTTTTCTCTTTCCTCCTATTAACTTTTAGAAATGAGTTAGTGCAAGGTTGCCCCATCTCATAATCCGATGACCTAGAGCTTGACCGACAGAGTTATTCAGATTCTTCCTGGTGCTGCAAGCTTAAGTGAAAAGCTAGCCTTGTTTATCAGTTCAACCTTTGAACCTGCTGACTGACTATCAGTTTCTTCTGCATTGTCTGGTATCTTTCAAGAAATTATTTATCAGTAGGTCTTGTTTGAGTCTTATTCTGACTGATCAAGATTGGTAAGGCATATAATAAATATCATCAGTATCTGACCATTTAGAAACAAATTCTCTAATCTATACTGTTCTTCACTGTCTGTGTTCACAGAAATGCAGTGAAATCATTGTTGCTCACCTTGGCTACCTGAACTACACTCAGTACAATATATTTGTTAGATTTGAAGATCTAAATAAGTTAACGTACACCATCCAGAATATTACTTTCACAGTAAGTATAAAGTTTTATACTAGCAAAGGAAATCTCTTTAATTACTAATGCTGTATAAGTCTGCTTTAACTGTAATAAAAAAGTTATCTCATTTTTGAAGATAAACACAAAGATGCATCATCATTAATTTTTCTGTCACTACGAATGTCAGAACTGTTATAGCATTTGCTGTTAATAAAGGTCTAGACCAATTTTTTTAACTCTATAAGGAAAGATTTTTCTGGAACAGATAAATTTAGTCTAATTCCTGGGAGATATTTTTAAGAGTAGGTAAGATAGGCTAGAACATCCAGTTTTCTGCATTTGCTTATAAAGATGATGCCCCTCCAAAGCATGGTATCTTTTCCAGCCTTTCCAGGCTTATCTGAATTAGCAAGATTTTTCCAGACTTTACAAAAGCGTGGCCCAGAAAGATCTAACAAACTCAAAGAGAAATGAAGACTTTTTTTTTTTTTTTTTGACTGTGCTTAGGAGGAAGATTAGGAGGAAGATAAAAATGTTTATTCAGCTAAAATAAGCAGGCTAGTAAAATAGTTCACTAAAATAATCCCTAGTAAAATAACTAGCTCAGTCCATAGTGCTAAAGATTGCTTATAAAACAGTTAAATCATCAGTGTGTGCTGATTTGCTCCAGAAAGAAATTTAGAAACTTTTGCACTGGGAGAGAAAATGGAACTAAACCAAATTTATAGTACAGGTTACTATAGTATATTCTACCTGTATACAACTTTTGGTATGTCAGAGCAGGTAGCAAGCAAAAAACTTACTGTAAGGCAAAAGTGTTTTTTATATGCTAAAAGAACTTGAATATTAATATTTGTAATATTCTAGTGCATAAAGCACATCATTAAAAATAAGCTCTAAGGGGAAAAAAACCCCAAACTCACAAACCCTTTGCTTAGTTCCAGATTTCAAACAGGACAAAGTGTTGGAGCATTTATAGTTGTATGGTTTATTATCTTGCTTTGCAGGCTGCCTTTAAGGCATATTTATGTACAAAACTAAAAAACCCAAGCAGCAACTAAAGTTGTCGATTTATTTAATTATTACAATGGTTTATGGTGATCTTAGTTGAAATTATAGATTGCCTTTTGTATAATGGGTTTCTCTACATAAAATTTTCATTCTACATTTATGGTTTAGAAAGACAAGACAGAGGTTGACAGATATAATACATTGAAAGGTAAAGCTTCTTGTTCAGGTGGGCAGAGCATATGTTGTACCAGGTAGTTTACAGTTCAAAAGTGGCTTCAAAACAGAAGCATGCCAGGTATGAGATAAATTGTCCCCAGAGCAGAGTTTTTACGAACTGACATGGTATAATTAATATTTGTGCCCTTCTAATAATTAGAGGAGAAGGAGCTTTTCCTCCTTACCCTATGAAAAAAGTTCTTTATTTCTGGTTAGCACATTTATTCTTCCCTTACTTGATGTTCTTCTTTCTACTTCTGAAACAAGAGAATAAGCTTTAAGAAAACAAACCCATTACAAGAAGCATGCCTGTACCTTATCAACCTCTTCATAATCAATTTATGCATCTCACCTTGGTGATAAAGAAGAACATACTGGATTTACTCAATTACTGGCATTCAGACTTTGAATGAAAGTGCAATTGAAATCAATGAAGAACATCCTTTTTGTCCTGAGAAGCGATTTAACTTATGACAGCATGCTGAGTATGTTACGAAGTGGCAGGGTAAAAGAGAAGCAAGCATATTAGGCTGCTTTGGCTATCTTTTCATCAACTAGTCCTATGGGTATGAATTTATCTTTGTCTTTCTTTGGTGACATGGTGGAATTCAGTAATACCTTTAAATTTTGAAAAGCCAGAGGACTTTTCAGTATGTGCAGAAAGTGCGAATTATTGATGTTGTATGTACCCTGTTAAAACATTGTTCATTGGGCTATTTTCCTTCTGTTTTCTTGTAGTGGAAGACCTACAATCCAAATTTTTCACAAGTGGAAATATGGTTTCGATTTGTCTTTGTAGTTCTTACTTTTATGGTCACGGTAAGATTTTGTTTCCTTTTTTCTGGAGTATATCATGTAGACAGCTGATAACGCTGCTCAGTAGTGCTGTGTTTAGTAACTTAATCCCAGGCAGTAGAGTTGAGTTATCACTGAATGGGTGTAGAAAATGTTTCTAAAATACTTACGTAGTTGCTGCTTTTATGTTTTTCCAAGTGGTATTGAAGGGACATTAAGAAAATAGGATAAATGTGAAAATTTGTTTTTCTAAACTCTGATTTTGAATTGAACAGAAAGAATTTTGCATAAACAAAGGCAAATTGTTATTAGGTGCTAGAAAAAATATTTTTTTGCAGTGCAGGTAGGCTCAGACATTGGAATAGGATGCCCAAAATGTGGGCTTACCGTCTCTGAAAATGAACAAAACTCAGTTGAACATGACCTCGATCTAACTTTAAAGTCATCACTGCCTTGAGTGTGAGGATGGGTCCAGTGACCTCTAGAGGTCCCTTACAACCTAAATTATGCTACAATTTAGATTATCTCTCCCCTACAAACCGGTTTGGCCCCTGGAAAAGAAATGAAAAAAAACCCTGAAAACCAACACAAAATCTAAAATGCAGAATTTTCAGAGTAAAAAGCACTGAAGCGCTGAACACTTGCACAGCACTTTTCTCATATAGATGATGTCACTCAACAGGTAACTGTGAATGTGATATGGAATCTGCTTTTTTAAAAAGTGAATTTAAGTGGAAGTTGTTGGTAGTGTGTGACCAGTAATTAAGCAACATTTTTTCATAAGTTGTTGATTTGTGCAGTACTAGCTGGTTTCCTTCTCAGTTTGCTTGAGAGATTAAGTAATTTGCATTGGGGTAAACCAGCAAACTTGAAGCAGAAGTAAAAGCTAGGAGATGTGGCTCCTGTTTTACAATGTTCTCAGTGGCAAAGACCTCGTGAAGCAGCGTTTGCAATGTGCTGTGTTATCTCTTTGCCCTGGTAAAATCATTAAGACTGTATTCCTTCCTTACAAATTTTTGTTGTTATTGTTGTTTTATAGTGTCTGTTTGCACATTCCCTACGGAAATTCTCCATGAGAGACTGGGGTATTGAACAGAAATGGATGTCCATCCTCCTTCCCCTCCTGCTACTTTACAATGGTACTTGTATCCTAGAATTTTTAGAAAAGCTCATTTTTGGAAAGAAAAAAAAAAAAGACAAAAAGAGAGTGAAAGAGAGAGAGAGAGAAGGCAAAATGGAATTTGGCCTTGAGCTTATAAGAAGCTATTAATAAGGCTGCAGAAAACTAATTTAAAAAAACAAAACCTCTTTTTAGGTGTATCAAATTCAAGGGCATAATGAGTAGGTGGATTTCATTCTTTTCATTGACATGAATGTCAACTCCATTTGTTTGAAGCTCTGACTGGAATAGGTGGTTGCAACCATACTGAACCTTTCATACAGCGACATGTAAATGCAATTTCGGTGTTTGTCTGCTAAGTCTTACTTCTTCATTTTTAGATACTCGTGCTTTAGTTAAAAATGGAGGCTACTTTTAGTCCGGAAAACCACATCAAATTCTAGCACTCTCTAGTAGCACCAAAAGAATATTTGCCTTTCAGTCATTCTATGATACTTTTTAAGGTCATCACCAAGAACAGTGGTTTAGTAGAAAGTCTAATAAAACTCGAAATCTTCTAGAAATGTTGGCAACCATTTCAGATTATTTCTACAGCACAGAGGACTGCTGCTGGTGGCACCATTTTCTTTGTAATTTACTTTAAGATACAGCAAACTTCAATTTCATTTACTGGGGTAATTTGAAAAATCTGGGGGTTTTTTGCTCCTCTGAAGATACAGTCTGCTTTACTTTTCATAATGGAAAAGACTGTGCTTTTCCCCCTCTAACTTTTTTTCCTTATTTTGCTACAGATCCATTTTTCCCCCTTTCTTTTCTGGTGAACAGCTGGTTTCCTGGAATGCTGGATGATCTATTCCAGTCACTGTTTCTGTGTGCACTGTTGTTGTTCTGGCTTTGCGTCTACCACGGTATAAGAGTACAGGTAAGGCTGCAACATTATCTGCTACTTACTGAGAGACAGCACTTGTTTTTTCATTTATCTCAAAAGGTGACAAAAATTAAATTAATTTTTTTAAAAAGAGACACTTATTTTATTCTTAAAGTATAATGTGACACATGAAGTTTTGGAGTTGAAATGATTTGTGGTGAAGTAGATTGTCTTGAGGATACCAGGCCTAAATGAGACAGACGGGACAGTGCACTCTGAGCTATTGCAAGACAGTCTTCAGAATTACGATGCCATGATGCTTTGTTCTTGCTTGAAGGGTTTTGTTGTTGTATATGGTGGTTGATTATTTTTTAAACCACTTTAAAATACTGCATAAGATAAATATGAATTCTGGAGTATATTCCTATATTTGCAGTATCAGTGAAATATGTGGGACCTTATAAATAAGATGCTCCAAATCTACTGCATCTCATTACACAAATGATGATACAATGCTATGTCTTCTGTAATCACCCGTGCAGGTTAAAAATACAGAAGGTGAGCCTCTTCATCTATTTCGTGTTGAACGAAACAAAGACGATAGTTATTTTATTCTGTCAAGAATGAACAAAATATCAAATGTGGGTTCACTCCTTCACCACACAATTGTTTTCTCAACAGGGGGAAAGGAAGTGCTTAACTTTCTATCTGCCCAAATTCTTTATTGTTGGACTATTGTGGCTGGCCTCTGTTACATTGGGAATATGGCAAACGTAAGTAATTTAAAATGTAGTGCAAAAGTAACAAGCTAAGAGTGTTCAAGAACAAGAAGATTGTAATTAGTGGTATCTGTTTCTTAACACTCTGATTATGACACAGGAATGGAAATACAATTCTTACGTCTTTCTGGTTTGCAAATTGTGACTGATTCGAAAATAGTTCCCCATGGATGATCTAGTAGCATATAACTGTATAAATCAGAGGGAGATCTAGAAATCACTACTTTGTCAATTTGTTATGGCTCCCTACAATACTCCCTCTAGCACCATGTCCCAATTAGCCTTTAGTACTTGAAGCAACAGTTTATCTGTAGTTAACTATTACACAGTTTGACCAAACTTTCTCAACTATTAAACCTGCGCAACTGGTATTGACATTGCTTAGTCGAGCTATGCTCTCTCTCCTCAAAACTCTCCTCAAAAAGAACTCAAAGTTCTTTTGCTTGGTTTCATGTTTCTCTCTTTTTTTCCCAATTTGTTGTGTTAACATAAAGGTGTCACTATTCCCTATCCAGAATATTCCCAGTTTTGGTACATCTGTGCTTTCTAAACCATTTTAGTCTCAAGTGTTTGCCTCTTATTTTATTTCTCAGAAGGAAGATACCTTCTAACCTCCTCCATGCCGTTGTGCGTTGTTGAAAGCAGTGCAGTTGCAAGAAATGCTTGTGCTAATGCCCTATCAACAGCATTGCTATGAGGGAAGGACATAGACCACAGTCATTTCTTAAGTATAATTCTTATCACCAAGGATCAAATTTAAACACTAAATCCTGAATGCTTGTAGAAATTTACAAGATTATACATTTTCTAGAAAAGAGGTGGGGAGATTAGACATGCTCACAACTGAAATCCTCCGTACTCCTTCAAAATTGGGTTTGGGAGGAAGGAAGATGTTATGTACTGTAAACCATCATGACTCTGTTGGAATCAATAGCACTGCACCAATTTATACAGCCAAAACCTTTACTTATAAACTCCGTATAGTAACTTTAAACCTTTTCTTTCTTAATGGGTTTCTTGGTCAGTACAGCTTTTTGACCTCGTCTTTTGTAATAGTAAGTACCACTTTTTTCATTTTTAATCTTTTCTAGTGTTAATGAAGTACATGATCCTACATATCAATACAGGGTTGACACAGGTAATTTCCAGGTAAGTCAGAATTGTTTTCCTGCTACTAAATTGTCAAGTGGAGTTAGGCACTACAAGAGGGTGGGGTTTGTTCTTCTATTAAAATCTATAACACAATTTAGAAAATAGCAAATGCTGGTCAGATGGTCTTATTCTGACTAGGATACCTTTAATTTTGCTTTGGGTCACACATAGGCCATATTGAGCAATGAGAAGAGTAAATTGTCTTACAAATCTGGAGACTCAACACCACAAGTTTAGTCACAGACTCATGACTACTGGGATTGAAAGAAAAGTTTTTAAGCCTCTTATTAAGTCAGTTTTGTACATCTTTATTCCTGCCAAGATCCTCCGTCCTAGTAAATTTCAGTCTTTCTTGTTGTAAAGATCTGATTTATACAGGTCCTTGTATTGTTCTCAGGAGCTGTGTTCTTGGAAAATCATTGAGATTCAGCTCACTCTGAACTCAGTGAACAAAATGACTTCTATTAAACATCCTTTCTTTACAGTCTCCAAAAACCTACCTTGATGTATAAGTATCCTCATACATCCTCATGTACATCCTCATTTTGTACTTCCTTTCATAAGCCTACTTTCCCTGAAAAGATGGACCGTTCTATGTTGTGCTTTAGGAAATAATGATTTCTATTGAGGGAAGAAGGAATAAACCAAATCTCATTAAATAATAAAAAATAACACTCTTCTTTTAGGGAATGAAAATCTTCTTCCTTGTGGTGGCAACCACATACATTCTCTACCTTTTGTTCCTGATAGTGAGGGCATGCTCAGAACTTCGTAACATGCCTTATGTTGGTAAGGAATATTTCTTTTGATTCTTCCCCAAGCAGGCTTGCTTCTCCTAGATGTAGGTGTAAATTTACTAAAAACAACTTTTCTCAATCTTTTTCAGATCTCAGGTTAAAATTCTTGACTGCGTTAACCTTTGTAGTGCTTGTCATTAGGTAAGGCTTTTCAAAGTACATTTCTCAGTACTGTAACTTTTATAACCTTTTTTTCAGGGCTTTGAATACATAACCTTGTCAATGAAACTGAGGAATGTCTTTTGATATGATTGTTATGGCAAGCATTTCTTAATTTTTTAACTCTTCTTGAGGTTTTTAGAGCCAACTTTATATTGTTTCCTTTACCATAGCAATACACTGCAAGATTTAGAGGTTTGCTTAGCAGAGTAATCTGCTGTGCACGGTTCACCTCTTTTGGAGCTTTGTAAGCTTCACTTACTCAAAGCAGAAGTTTAGAATTAGTTTGTTAGATTATTGTTAATATCTGTCTCCTCCACTCCAAAACAGTTATTTCAAATTACTGTTGACTGTTGGATTGTCTGTAGTGGATGAAGTCTGAGGGAAGTAGACCATGGGGGTTTTTTTACTCAGTTGACTGCTGACTTTTAATCACAAAAAAAAACCT
This sequence comes from Phaethon aethereus, assembly GCF_964289735.1. Classification (NCBI taxonomy): domain Eukaryota; kingdom Metazoa; phylum Chordata; class Aves; order Phaethontiformes; family Phaethontidae; genus Phaethon; species Phaethon aethereus. Next base: position 69,565,192 of record NC_138576.1, on the reverse strand, counting down.
TCTTAATTTAGAACTATGAAAGCAAATGTATTTTAAAATAAATGGTCAACATGTTAACATAATTATTTTCTCATATACTGTTCTATCAAGCTACCATTTCAATTTTCCGGTTTAAAGACACAGTACACCTATATGCTTTAACTTTTTTCCACAGCATTGTTATACTCTACCTACGCTTTGGAGCACAAGTTCTACAGGACAACTTTGTTGCTGAGCTGTCGACTCATTATCAGAATTATATCCTTGTGTGGTGAAACTGACCAAGTAGGAATGTTAATTTGTTTTCATGCAGAAGAGACTTAAAAATGATGTACCTAAGGACTGAGACCCTTGACTTCTAGGTGTGCTTTTGAAGTTTTGAAGTCCATTTTGATCGAGGTTTCATGTCAGCATTTTGTAATGGCTCTTTGTAAAGATTATCAGCTGAGACAGTTTCGGTCTAATTTGTTTACATCACGTAAATCACAACTGCATTTGATACTCTTCAAAAGGAACTATGGCCTAGATATGCATGCATTCAAGTAACTTTAACAAGTTGTTGTGACAAGTTTGGCTGCTTTTGCTGCATGAATTCAGTTTGCTGTGTACCCATCAGCTGGCATCATAGGAATAACAATATATTTGAGAAACTAATAGTTTAGAAGTCACTGAAAATGCATGTGTGTATTGGTCCAAGTCTACATGTGGAAGAAGTCATAGCAGAGAATTTAAGTGACTCGAGAGAGACTATTTCTGATGTCTGTTGGCAACAGGATTACAAACTGTATTTCTGGACCTGAACCATGAGATCCTAGTTCATTCTACTTTCTGAAAGTGCCTGTGTGACTGCAACTGCTCTGGTTACTGATAAGCTTAGATATGTGTTGGGAGCTAGTAGAAAACAACATGTAAAGCAGCTAGTATTTTCCCAAAATGATGGCAAGAAGCCATCTTCTATCCACAGATACTCCTTTCTCCTTCTCAAATCGCTGTGCCAAGGAAGAACTTTTTAAAAAACAGATATAACAAAAAAAAATAAACCACCTGAACACCCTCATTACTCAGCATCAACGATTACCATGCACTCCAGCATTCAAGAGTAGACCTTGTCTTCAGTGGGAGCTTTAGCTTGAAAGAGCTTGAGTACATTAGTTTTCATTTAATTTAAAATATGCGGTTTTGTTTAGCTGTTCATGCTCTCAAACTTTAGTAAGATAAACATTCTTTCCATTGGAACAGCTTATGTATGGTTTGGGTCTTGTTTCCAAAGTTAGTATGTATGGAGCTATATTGAGCGATATCCTTGACACTTATTACCAGCAGAATTCTTATCATTTTATGGTTTATTGAACTTTTATCTCTACACATTAGCTTTCGTGTACTCCCCCTCAAAGAATGCACTATATGGTAAGTGTAAGCAATTATCTGGCAAACTTAGATGACAAGAGCTGGCATATTAGCAGATACTGTGTAACATCTTTATATTTTGGTTGTCTCCTTACTGTTTCAATTTGCTTTGAGTTAACATAAGCAGAAGCTGCATTGCTCCTGAGCAAATTAGTATTGGAAATATGAAGGAACACATAAAATGTATACAACTGATTAGCTAGACTTGAATTCTTATGCACTGAGATCAAGCTTATAGTCAATTTACACATAATGCCCTAACCTTTGAACTGATTCACAGACAGTCCTTGAGGAGCAACAATACTTCATTTGTACTTTGTTCTAACAAAGGTTAATATATTGGCAGGCTGGCAAACTGGACTCTGAAATAGGTAACATGCTGTTGGGAATGTAGGAGTGAAGCTGATCTCTAAGATGGGAAGAATTTTGGGGAACTTGCTGTGGGGAGAGGACTGCACAGGGCCCAGGTAAAGGGAGATAAAGGATTGAATTGGTGGCACTTCTGTTTTTGCATTCCTACGTAGAGGATGTAATCTGACTAAGATGACGATTATAAAGCATTATCCCTCACTAACAGATAGAGATCTGTAAAATAAGTATTTGTACTGAGTGCATTTTCTGCTTTAAGCACTGAGTTTAAAACATAGAACCATAGAACAGCCCAGGTTGGAAGGGACCTGGAAAGATCATCTGGTCCAATTTCTCACAGGAAAGGGAGCCTAGAAGAGATTATCTAGTACCCTGTCCAGTCACGTATTGCATGCTGAGAGGTATGCAGGGGAAGGCACTAAATAGTGGAGCCGGTCTTTTCTCTATAGAGTTGAGATGAATGGAACTATTACACAAAAAAGGTATTTTTCCATTAAGACGGACAAGCAAAATGGCTGGGTAAGGATAAAGTTAAAAACTTGCTTTTGGGTTGCAAGAAGTATTAGTTTATAGAAGGCAGAAAGTAAAAAGCTACCAGGAAAAAAGATGTTTATGGCAAATTGCTGGATTGAATTTTACTTGTGTATAATTATGAACTGCAGCTAAGCAGCACAGATTATGCAAGAAATTAAAGCCTTAAAACAAGGTAGAGGGAATTGTCATAAATAGCCAATGGAAAGTATGTGTTTCCTGTCATCTCACCATAAAGGTACAAGTCCTTCCTTCATCTATTACAAGGTTGAAAAATAACTGGCTAATCATTGACTCGCATCCAAGGAATTACAGCTTTGGTCTACTGTATTTGTAGCTTAGAAATAACCAAGAAGTTCACAAAGTCTGTGCTTTTTAAATACACGTGAACTTTTGAATAATGATTAATAATAATGAAGTCTGACTTATTTCAACCTGCACGTAAGAGTAATTAATATGACATAGCAAACAGCACAAGGGAGGAAATTCACTTATACAACATGGAGAAGATCTATCTAAAAATGAGATAGTTATGTCATCTCCTTAACTCTTAAGAATACCATGATGTTGTGGTGACAGGTGAAGAATTTGAAGGAGGTAATACCTGTCTGGATATAGTTTTGTTGAACTATAGTCATGACTGCCTGGGAAATTGTTGAGTCTGTTGCTACAGCATTGAGTTAGAAGTACAGGCCACATTTCTGTATTTAGTGTGCTAAATTAACCCTTATTTTTATTTTCCAGAATCACAGTTGAAAGACAATCCCGCTTTTTCTATGTTGAATGATTCAGATGATGATGTGATTTATGGGTAAGATTATAAAATACCTATGGAGAGTTACTTCCGGTGTGTTATTTTTGTAACGTTCTTCTCCATATTCATTAAATAAGTGAAGGATTTGTATTGAAAGTATTCTGGCTAAAGAACAGATACCTAGCCTTATTCCAAAACAAGAATGCAATGAGAATGCATGTTATTTTGTGCTTTTTTTAATTTGTTTGCTTCTAAAAGGGATTACCATGGCACTGATACAAACAGGTAAGAAAGTATTAGGATGCTGGTACGTTATGGGGTGAAGGCAGCAAGAGCTGTGAAAGGAAAGGACTTCCTTTTAAACCGCGAAGGATTGCAGGAGTCCGGTGGAGTTAGCAAGGAGGCTGCTCACGTAAATGCTTCAGGGAAGGAGAATGGCTCTTCTTAAGTGTTCAGCACTTACTGAAATAAGAATAATCAAATCTAGCAAAACTTCCTGGACTTGTGTGAGTGTATGTAATATGGGAATTATAGTAGCATTAAAAACCCATCTCGATCAGGGGTGTCTGTGCTAGGCACTGAACAAACTCATTATCTGCCCTTGATGTTTTCATCTCTTACCAAAGACACTGAAGTGGCTGGAACAGTGAGGATGAGGTTAATACTGCAGTAACCTGAACAGTTTGTGCTAGACTAGCTACATGCATTGTCTGAGATAGCTTGCCTTTGTTTAGTTAGATAAGTAGTGGTAGTACCAGCTTGCTTCTGTACCAGTCCTTGTGAAAAGCGGCTTGTAGTTATTGCAATAACTTTTATTATGCATCATCCTCTGGAGAGAAGTCACATACATTGTTCGTATCTCCAACAAGGAAGGAAAACAGATACCAGCTTCTTACCCAAATAACAATTTGATGCCTCAATGTAGTTCAGAACTTTCCTGTTTATTTTGGACTTCCTATCTGAACACCATTTTCAGAAATTTTAACAAGTTATCTGTTTCACAGGAGTGACTATGAAGAAATGCCACTTCAGAACGGCCAAGCTATTAGAGCCAAGTATAAAGAGGAATCGGACAGTGATTGATTGATTTTGATGTAGACAGACTTGTTCAGTTGGAATTAAAGCAGTTTTGAAGTTTTGCTAGATGGACAACTTCCTTGGCTTCCTTACAGCCTGCTGTCATCTGAACACCAATTGCCACAAGGACATCCTCCTTCTGTTTCTGTTTACAAAGTTAAAACTGAAAAAAGGAATGCTTGAAAAGGTTGTGGTGAAAACTTAAGAAACCAAAATTTTTACACGTCTTATAAAATGCCTGATAGCAGGATGTCTGTGGACGAAAATCTTTAAGGCCTATTTCCATTTAGAAGTGTCACAGATTATATGCTCATTTTAAAATTGCTTTCTTACTACTTGTTTTTTTGGTTTTGTGTTTTGTCTTTTTTTTTCTTTGAGGATTATGGACAGCATACTGTCATTCATTTGTTGCATTTGTGTTAGCTCCTTTGTGTATTGTCCACTGCTGTACAAAGTACCTCATTTCCCCTTCAATTTTCTACCTTAGTCTTTTGAGCTGGAGGCAGGGAATGAGGGTTTTAGGGTTTTCATTTAAGGCCATTTTCTTAATTCATTTAAATGAGTTTACCAGATTTGTAAGTGCGAGAAATGTACGAATAGTCAAGTTCTAGTGAGCTAAAATAGCCTCAGTCGTGCAAAATTATTTGTATAATCTGTTTCATAACATGCTTTACTGCCACAACAGAAATGTTTTTTTTGGTTTTTGTTTTGTTTTTTTTAATGTTTAGGCAGCAACAAATCTCATAAGGAAGCCAGTGCTCTTCCTTCTGGGTTTTTTGTATGCTGGACAAGATTGTTAGACTTACAGAGAATACAATATGAAAGTTGCACAGAGAATTACAATTTCAAATTACCAAATGCTTCATTTTCAGAGGCTTTTTCTAGATCAGAATTTTTCCTTAAGTTGTGTTAATAGATAGTTAATCTACATCCTAGGAACAATTGTTGTTGCTCATGTATTGAACGTGCATGAGAGTTAGCTTTTGAACATTGTCTGTGCATAGTTCAACTTCTTTGTCATAGCACAGTTGCCACCTGTACCAATTGAAACTGTTACTAGCACATTTTGTGATTATCTATGTTCCAGTCTGTGCTGGAACAAAGTTATACAGGAATTAAGTATTCCTAGTACAATGCTGCTGTGTCTCTATTTAAATGTTGGTTTTCTCCTACACCATTGCTCACTTCTTTATTTAAGTGGATGCTGTTGGTTTCTAACTACTTTCGTTTTCAGGTACTTGACCTCTCTGAAAGTATCTTCTTTTTTATTTTTGTGGATTCGTAACTGTGATTTACTCTTGTAAAATTTATCTGCCCTGCTGCTGTAGAGGACTCTCACAAGTACTCTTAACGTATTAGACAGAAAATGGTGCTGGCTTACACTAGGGAATTGTGCTTATCATTGAAGTAGTTTAAGCAGAAGAGTGCAATGAAGTCCTACTAGACTTGCTGAATCATATTGGGGGAAAAGTAAATTTGTTCTGCTTTGATGCAACAACTGTTCTAGACCATTCCCATTGGAATAACCTCCTGGTAGCTGCTCAAGACTCTGAAGGGGAGACTTCACAGGATAGCCGTATGCTTAGAGAGGACCAAAGGAACTGCTTCATGTGGTGCATCCTTCCTATCATAGAATAGTTCAGATTAAATCAGTGCTCTGCTAAAGACAAGTGTGGTAAGATAGTCTGTGTGTGAGAGAGAGAAAAAACTTCCTAAATTATGTAGAGCAGTGAAATTTTTTGAGGGTATTTGAAATTTAAAATTTTCTGTACCAGGGATCACTTATTTGTTAGAAGCCAAAGCACTATTGTATGGCTAAAGCAAGGAAGCTGCTGGAGAGGAGGGGAAGGTTTTTCCCTTTAATGTCTTAATTAATTTGTGACCGTTTAGAACATATAGGATAACATTAAGGAAGTATTTCAAGTTAGTGGTGGTGTTTTATTCCAGTGAACTGTAGGGAAGCTGTATCTTCAGCGCTTCCTTTTAGACTTCTTTTTAACAAGTGCGAGAGATGATCTTTATATCCTGAAAGTGGTGAGCACATTGTCACTTTTACAGTTCCCCAGATGACTCCCTTGAGGCTTATAGCTGTTTGAATTTGCAGAGTCAGACTTGGAACCCAACTAGGCATCCTTTGCATACCCCAAATCCTTCTGACTTACACTGGAGTAACAGTGGGTACAGGAATTAGTTCTTCAAAAATGGGTATTTATGTGATCCTTACATATTCAGATCTTTTTGGCCTGGGTATTGTTTAATTCTCTTCTAATTGTTCTGAGGACATAAAATGTTTGATTTCACCAATGTGAAAAGCGAACTCATGTTTCTTATCACAGGCTGAACTGGTTGTTACAGTTAATCCTGAAATACAGTGTCATGTTTTGGGTTTCATTAACTAAAGAAAATATTTTTAATCTAACTTTGAGATGATGATTTTTTTCTAAGCTGCTCTGAGCCCATTTCACTTGCCGTTTTGTTTGCATTAAATTCTACATCACTACATTCAAAGTGGAAATAGGAAAGCTGAGAATGGGAAATGTGTACTGGAAGTAAGTATCTCACTATGAAAACAATGAGAAAACAGTTTCTGTGTTAATTTTTAGAGATTATGTTTAAGCAATCTTTGCCGTGCAAAATAGCTTTGTGTTTCGGAAGTGCCAGAGCACAACAGTAAGCTTGGTTGACGCACTGTCACATCAAATTCAACACACAGTAAACAGGCAACAGCAGTGAAGCAGATGAGGAAATAGTTTTGCTAGCAAGAAATCTCAGTTTCACTCCTAATTTCCACAATTGGAAAGCAGAGACAGTATTTGAGTAATATTGCAATATGGATTGTAAACAGCTTGGGAGTAGGTGGCATAAATTCACCTCTGAGTAACGCATTGTAACCTAAGGGCAAAACAGAAGGTATGTGCGTCTTGGATGAGCCTGGCTTTCCTTTCATTACTGCTAGAGTAATTAAGTATTTCCATCACTAGTGGAACTGTATGAAATTAGAAAAGTATGCAAAAAGCCCCCACAGCATACAGTGCTGCTGCTCGAAGGGAGATGCCGCCTATTGAATAACTGCAAGACATAATGATCAACGGCGACTGTTACAGCATTGAAAATCATCGAGTGTGAGCCATTCACGGCAACCATTTTCTGTAGTATTTGCTTTAAAAATACAGTTGGTGTTGGGATTGGTTGGAAATGTCCCTAGGACAGACAAAGAAGGGGAAGCGTAAGGCATAACACCAGTAAGGAACAGCTAGTGCAACAGTCCTATGGCACTAATGCTGGGGAAAATGGGAGGAGGGTTCCAGCTAGGAAAGGCTTTGATCTGTTGTTTTTGTCTGAGCCAAAAGACAATTTTGTGTCCATAGTCACCTCACTTCTTTCCCCTCCACATTTCCTTTTGCTTGTGCAAGTAATAAACCTTGTGTTACTGTAAAACTTTTTTTAGAAGTTTGTAAATATGTAAAATGAAAATATGGAAAAATTGTGTACCAAAATGGTATAAAAATGTGTAAGATAAATGCTCTGTTTAATGAGAAGCTGTAATTAAATGCTGCTTTGAGAAAGTGTGCATGAGGACATGTGTTAAATATTCTATGTATCTAGGAGTTGTGTTAATGACAGCAAATTATCCATGTATGTCAGAAAATTTCATGCTAATATGAAAATGAAGGAAAAACTATTATTTTACTTCAAGCAAAAGCTGGGTAGTGAGTTTCTTGGAAGACTTCATGTGCATAATCATTGTTAAATATGTTCATAATAAAGTTTTATATCTTTATATTGTATCTTGGGTTTATTTTCCTTCTAGTGAATGACTAACTGTACCATTTTCATAACTTACATGTATTTTCAATTTACATGTATTTTTTTATTCATATTTGAACCTGGTTAATTGCATAAGGATGGGACCCAGGAGGCTATGTCAGCCCAGATTAACTGGGGAATTATGTTTTGAGTTGGTTTGGGGTTTTTTTGGTTTTTTTCATTACCCTGCCTGGGCTTGAAGGTGGAAGGACAGGTTGCTAATTTTCTTAAGAAATACGCTAGTCAGTTTACAAAGGGGAACTGGCATTTGCAAACTACCTAAGAGCGGTTTTGCGAAGCCCGCTGCAGTCCTGCAGGCAGTCAGACTTCCCCCGGTGAACGTTAGTGCCAAGCTACCTTTCCGCCAAACACGCCTGCCTCCCTTCAGCCGCTGCTGGGTGCCTCTGCCAGCAGGGCTGCAAGTTCTCCCGCTCACCCTCCAGTGATGCGGGGCTGCCCCACCTTCAACCCACTGGCCAGTGGTAAGAAAAGGTTTAGAGCTGGTGAAGATGCTGATGTGATTCATCTTCTTACAGCTCTGTATCTTCCAAGAGTCTGCTTGTAGCTGGTAGACTGCAAAAGTGATCTGTGTGTCACCCTCCATTTGGGGTGATGTCATTCCTTATATAAACTCAAGGAGAGTTTAATCTCGAAATGAAATCTCATTGCACGCTGAATAAAGCAGCTGTAAACATCTCTGCAGACTGATACGCAACTTACTCCTGCTGTAGTATCGGAGATGCTAGTGCTTGTTTACCGGCAGCAGTTAATTCTGAAGCCGCTTCCTTTAGGTTTTAATTAAAATAGTTAATGGTGGAGGACAGGTCATACTCAGTTGTGGCAGTTAGTTAGTTAGTTACAGTAAATGATGACACCCCCCCACCTTCCCCCTTCCCTCCAGCTGAGGGCTGGCATGCCCCTGATTTCTATGGCTGTAGTCATATGAAGAGCCAGGGCAGTGAGCTACAGGCTGGCTGTATAATCACCTTCCAGAATACTCCAGCTCACAGTTTGTGCTGATTCTTTTTTTTTTTTTTTAACAGCCATTCAATTGCCTAGCAAGCTCATCACCCTAATGCTTGGCTTTGGCACTGAGATCACAGAATCACAGAATCACTAGGTTGGAAAGGACCTTCAAGATCATCAAGTCCAACCATTAATCCAGCACCACCATGTCCCCTAAACCATGTCCTGAAGTGCCACATCCACACGTTTTTTGAACGCTTCCAGAGATGGCGACTCCACCACCTCCCTGGGCAGCCTGTTCCAATGCCTGACCACTCTCTCAGTGAAGAAATTTTTCCTCATATCCAATCTAAACCTCCCCTGGTGCAACTTGAGGCCATTTCCTCTTGTCCTATCACTAGTTACTTGGGAGAAGAGACCAACACCCTCACCGCCACAACCCCCTTTCAGGTAGTTGTAGAGAGCAATAAGGTCTCCCCTCAGCCTCCTCTTCTCCAGACTAAACAACCCCAGTTCCCTCAGCCGCTCCTCGTAAGACTTGTGCTCCAGACCCCTCACCAGCTTCGTTGCCCTTCTCTGGACACGCTCCAGCACCTCAACATCCTTCTTGTGGTGAGGGGCTCAACACTGAACACAGGATTCAAGGTGCGGCCTCACCAGTGCTGAGTACAGGGGCACCATCACTTCCCTACTCCTGCTGGCCACACTAGTTCTGATACAGGCCAGGACGCTGTTGGCCTTCTTGGCCATCTGGGCACACTGCCGGCTCATGTTCAGCCTGGCACCCCCAGGTCCCTTTCCACCGGGCTGCTCTCCAGCCACTCCTCCCCAAGCCTGTAGCGTTGCATGGGGTTGTTGTGGCCGAAGTGCAGGACCCTGCACTTGGCCTTATTAAACCTCATACAGTTGGCCTCTGCCCATCAATCCAGCCTGTCCAGATCCCTCTGCAGAGCCCTCCTACCCTCCAGCAGATCAACACTCCCACTCAACTTCGTGTCATCTGCAAACTTACTGAGGGAGCACTCGATTCCCTCATCCAGATCATCAATAAAGATATTGAACAAGACCGGCCCCAGAACCGAGCCCTGGGGAACACCGCTTGTGACCAGCCGCCAGACAGATTTAACGCCATTCACCACAAAGATGAGCTGGCCAGCTGCCTTTGAAAAAGGTGGTTAAAGCTACAGTGTTTGAAGATAATTAAAATTTAAAAATCAGTAACTGTACAACATCAAGACTATAATATACAATGGCTATAGGGCTTTCCTGTAAAATGATAATTTGGAGGAGGGAGGGACCAACACTGCAACACCTAGACACCTGTTAAAACTGTTACATTGGAAGCATTGGTTATTGCTCACGTGTAAAATGATCTATAAAACTACATCTGCTTTTCTGTAGCATACCTTCTGTTTTAATGCAACAGGGCTTTTTCCTCCCATACAGCTTTCTTACACTGACAGGCATGTCAAGCATTTTTTTCTGCAGTTCAGCACATGCATGGCCCAACAAATAGAAGAAAAAAAAAAAATCAAGGGATTTGCTATTATTAACATGAACAGAGGACAAGGAATGTTTGAATGGCTTGACCAAAAAGCGAAGTACTTCTACATACTGACTCAAAGTGCACAAAACTATTTCTTTTAAATGTAAATAAATAGCTGAGTAGGTACTGCACTGCCAGCATCATTCTGGCATGCTGATGGAAAGAAGATAAAGTATCCAACCATCCTGATTAAAAATTTCCTTAGCAATTCAAAGATCAAAGATTTATGCTCTTTATGACGAGCTTCTCTCCCACCCTGATGACTATTTCTGGCACTTTATTCAATATATCTTGTCTTAATATTTTCTTTTTACAGGTGTTGTATCATTTCTGACATTGAATACTCAGCATTCTGTTTCTAGTCAAACCCATACTAAAATTCTCTCTGCTACAGAAATGTAAGGTATATGCTCCTCAGTATAAGGTATATACATGCAGTATAGCTCTGTAGCACTCCCTAGGACATATGCTAGAATAAAGTGGCTTCTCATGAAGGAGATGTGTTTACAGAGGTGTTTTGAAACTGGAATGCTAGCAGAAATAGATGAGCCGTACAGCTACATTGAAAGTCTCAAATGTACCAAGCCCAAACCTGCTGATAAAGACAATTTTTTTGCCCTACTGCCAGCAGAAACGGATAGGAAGGAAAAGGGTGGAAGCCTTGCCTAGCACAGGGTTTTCTACTGTCTGTTTGGATACGCTGAGTAGCGTTACCACAGGGAGCACCCCTGTGCACCACCTGGCACTATGAAAAACAAAACCTCTGCCATCATTTGATTTTTCAGTATTATGTCTTTCCAGATCATAGGAACATCCCGTTGCATCAGCAGTCATCTCATTCTGAAGAGCTTCAGTTGAGAGCCAGATGCTGCAAACATTTGGCAGGGGCTTCCTAAATACAAGTAAATGCAGGCCACTCTGAGTCTAGTCCAGGAAGACTCTCACACACTTGCTTTGCAAGTAATTCTTTCAACTTCACTAGCAGTGAGCTACTGCTTACAGAAGCAGCACAGCAGTTCTGAAATTCATTTCTTTAAATAGCTGACAAAGAAAACCTTATCCAAGCCTATGCTAAAAACTTCTTTTACTTGTTATTCCTCTGCAACTTTACTCTAGAAGGCATGAGACTTATTCACATTATTCAGCCACATCGCCTTGCAGCAGTTTTTTCCCCCCTTTCAGAAAGGATCATGTTTCACCATCAGAACTCACTATCAGCAAAATCTCCGTAGAAGGTAGCAGGTTAAGTTCAAGACCTACTTAAAACATGTAATAGTGAATGATTACCCATGTATATCTTGCTGAGCACTTCTAGAATGTGAAAAACTTATCTGTCTTCCTTCAATGATGATGAGTTATTTCTGTTATCATTCCACACCCTAAATACCATACAATCAGATTAAACAGCAGCCAGGTTACTTTCTGATAAACATCATCTCATTTTTTTGCAATTTTGTAGCGACTTTGGCAAAATTATGGAAGTTCTTTGTATTCTGGTATATACCTCAACTACCCTGAAGAGAATTAAAAGAACTGGAACTTCTCTTTCGAGAAGTTTAAACTTTTTTAAGAGAAGTTTTTGAACAAAAGACTTAAGTTTAAATGAGGCACACTAACAGTTATGAATTTCAATAATTTAATGCTAACCAAGAGTACAAAGTGTGAAAGTCGGTGTCTCATTTACATTGGTCTTAAAAAAAGAAATCTACAGAAAGTGTTTACACTGCAGCAGATTTCAGTATTAGCACCTTGAAGAGAAGTTCTTGAAGATGACAGTATGGCAACACTGGTACGATACTAAATACAAACATAAACCATGTAACAGCATGTTTTCACATTTCTACATTAGAAAAAAAGTTACTTAAAAAGTACAAAACAGAAGTTCTTCAGTGTATTCACAGCTTGAGTAGAGACGGAATCAAGTGCTGGAGTAGAAAAGAGAAGGTTGAATGCTTTCAAGGCAATTATATTGCAAGTCCAAAGGCACTGACAATACAGTACATAGTCTTATTCTCCCATCTCACAGTGCAGGTTCCTACAAATAGAAAAAGGGGTTTCAGAGAAAGAAGAACATTACAGTGATTAAATGCATACCCTTATATGCATGTTTGTAATTGTTTACACTATGAGTCCTAAGAATGAAGCTTTCACAACAGCTAAGCATTTCATACATAGCAGAGTTAGCATCACACCCAAATGCAAAAAATACCAAACTGTATGCAGTTACTCCAAAACTATAGCACTTAGAAGAAAAGTATGCTGCCTAGTCTTGAGCGGACTAACATTAAAGCTGCAAGCTGAAAAATCCAACAGTTGTGTTCCTTACCGTCACTGGAGTTGTCCCAGAAGCAAGAGCTTGCTGTATGTAGCCCAGCACCATTCTTTTGCATAATCACACAGGTCACTGTTATTCAGTAGAGAAGCTTTTATTAATTTATCACTGACATTAATTAACATTTAGCTACATTTTTGCTTAGCCTAGTACATACATATACACACACATATATACATGCTTATGAGTAGTTTACAGACATGGTTCCTGCTAAGATCTTCCCCCACCCCACATCAGTGCACTGGACTGAACCAGCTTTAGTAGAAAAGAGAAAGTTGAGCTCACCAATATACTTGAAAGGCTTCCCCAGCTTTGTGAGTTGGCTTAGCGTTTGTTCCACCACGCTTGTTGTCCACTGGTTCACTTTGCTGTGCTGGTAGGCATTGCCACCTATTGCAGTCTCTATGGCCTATTGGCAACAAACACGTAAAATAAGCTGCACTGTTGTCAATCTACAAGGCACCCATTAAGCCATTCCAACGTGGAACACTGAAGATGAGACCCCATACCCACAGAAAAAATCCTAAATATTGCTTGTCCCATCTTGTAAGTGTTTTCATTTGAGCCAGGCACAGGGGAAATATCACAGATTCCACCCTCTCTTCATTTTGTGCTATTTTGCTTATTCGTAATTCCTACTCCAACGTCCTGAACCCAGAGTTATGAAAAGGCTCTTGCATTTAAACAGACCTGAAGAGAGTAAAAAAAGGCATACAACAATGGCTCATTCACACATATTCTTCTATGGAAATGAACTTCAGGTTTTTCAGCAGAATCACTTCTGTGAAACAAAACCCCAAATCAAAACAAAAGACCCATGTAGTTGCTGGCTACTAATAAAGCAGAAGCCTTCAGCCAAATAATCCATTTTACTTGTGAGGATAATTTCCCCTTTAAGATACAAAGAAAAGTACGTTAAAGCTGCATGTTTTTCATTGATACATTTTTTTCCTCATAGAAATTGTTTAAAAAATAACCACAAAATGATTTCAGATTCAGAAGAGCCAGAAGCATGTGTATTCAATTTACAGAGTCTGTCCAAAACAGTTGTTTTGCAACAAGAAAAAGATCGCATTAGTTTACAAGAGGAATTCTGGACACAAAACCCAAATCCCTCTGGAAATTTTCTAGACAGGAAATCCATGTTGCTTAGCAACAAGAATAGTTCAATCATTTCAAACAAACAAGAACTCATTTTGCAGCAAAAGTATCTCAAAAGAACACAGTAACATGCATATGCAGACAGCCTATTAAAAAACCCTATATGTTACTGAAACATAAAATCTATCTCTATAGGGTTTAACATAAAATATTCCCCTAGAAATTCTAATAGGGATACACGGCAACCAGAGAGGAGCATATGAAATTATTTTAATGATCTTTTGGATTTGTAATATGTACCAGAACTAAGGCTAGGTATAATTTCCACTTAAAGTATGTACATTGGTTAAATCAACAATTATCTATACTTCGATAGCAACCTCTCTAGAAATCTATTACATATCAGTTAACAAATTTTATTGAATGCTTTTTAGCATACAACATACTATACTTTCACACCAACAAAATGAAAATGTTAGTTTACCTCTTTAATGATGCTACTGACTTCATCAACAACAAAGGAAGTCTACAAAAAAATAGAATTTTAAATAATCAGTGGACACATTCTTCTGTTTACAGAGTTCAAGCTTTGTTAAGAACACGCACTAGAAGCTTAATTTATGCTTGTCAGATTTCTTGCAAGTCAGAAGATACCGAGTCCTCCTTTATTTGCTCATATGTGCTCTGGCTCGCTGAACCCAGTCAAGTTAACATTCTTTGCCAAATAATGAAAAGTAACAGATGGAGTACTATTGGCTGGCCTTTTGAGTCAAAGTTTTCAAATTTTAACTTGAAAGCATTTTAAAATAATATGTATAGCATTTTTGTACAAATATATTCTCATTTTACAATAAGCATTAATGTTCACAATTCACAGTGAGGTTGCAGAGATAACCTCAGCATTCAGACACAGCTTACAGTTGAATGAAACCGACATCTCCCGGGCACTGATGCGGACAAAACACCGATTCACAGCTCAAGGAAAAGCTGTCATGACAATCTTAGCTGCAGATGAGAAGAAAACTGCACCTTGGAAACCAAAGGGGAAATCTAGCTGGCTGTACTTCCCACCACCTTCAGCCTTCTCTCAGGCTGTGGGGAGTAGAGATTAAGCACGTGGAATGGGGACAGAGAAGGCCCCAACATTTTACTAACCTTAAAACTACTACCTGTTTCCTTGCATGATTAGTATGTTTTCCTGTTTCAGTCCTTCAGCTATTGTTGCCTCCCACGTAAGGTGGTTAAAACAAGCCACCACCACTGCTGGGGGCAGCCCACCACCCCCCGCAGCCGATCAAACAGCCGGGGAACCCTACCTAACAGGCGGGATCTCGCATGGCATGGCAGCGAGCCAGGCACCGCGTTTTTACTACAGGTATCTCACAGCCTCACTTCACAAACCAGAAGAAAGGAATCAGACAAAAGAAATCCACATAACAGCAAACTAATTATTTTTAGAGGACTGAATACGGATTCCAAAATTAACTTAATCAAGCATATGTCAACTGAGTTTTCACTGGGAGGTCTGTCAGCTTCTCCTGGTGGCAACATGAATAACAGCATAATTCATGTGTGTGGGCAGGATGTAGTTACACCTGCTCAGGAGAATTATTTATATTCATAAAACACTTGGTCAGAAGGTGAACAGTCCAGTCAACTGCAATGACATGCGACATTCAGAAATGTGTGAGCTGTTGAGTGTTCTCCCTGACAGAAGAAACAGCATGGCCTGGGAGACGTGCAAGCAATGCCTTTGCTCTATTCAGAGGCATCAACCTCCTCGCACACTTCAACATTTTTAAAAGCTTTTATGTGCTGTGGCAAACTGGCTTTTATTTGCAGCTTCTTGACTTTGAAATAATTTTAATATGCCTCATTTGTTTTCACAGTACTGAATTTTACGGGTGCTTACATTTAAGGTGCACCACTGCATTTAACCAATTAAGAGCTATAATTATCAAAATATATTTTCCCATAGAGGATAAGTTTAGAATACACAAGCCAGACGCACTGGCAGACAGGAAGCATGCTGTCAAGCAAGACGATAAACTACATACCAATTTTTCTTCACAGAGTCTATAACTCTGTTCACAAATGCCTCTAAGTGAACACAAACACAGCTCACCAAAGTAAACTGAATTAAATTCAACCTAAGTTCTCAAATGTATTTAGAAATCTAATTTGTATGGAAAGAACTGGGAAGGAGCCATAGATACATTTGAGAATTTGGTTCTAGAGTTGCTGTTGCTTCTGGACCCTCTCCCTTTTTTGTGATGAGTGTATACGGGCTTAGATGCATGACAAAACAGAACATAAAGTCCGCTATCAAGCTTTGTGTGCTGTAACTGAGATGCCAAATAATACAACAGTATTCCATCCTTTAATAAGATAATATAAGAACTCTTTGTATTAAAAAATAAAGGGGAAAAAAATCAGAAGCTCTGTGATTTCTCTGAACTGTTCCTTGGGCTCAAGGAAAGCAGATGTGGTTTCCAATATCTTGTTTAAAAGGGGAGTTCCAAGGCAAAAAATGCAAACTGCAAAGCAGTATTATTTTTAAGTAATTCTGAAGACGTTTTTGAAAACAGCTATAAAACTGATGTTCAAAACTGTTAATTACAATTTTTTAAAAATATCTGTAACTCTATAACACAGGTCAGGCCCAGCAATCAGGACAAGGCTTTTAGAACACCACAAGCCTGACACACCTTCATCCCTCACATTGCTTTGCTATTGTCTAACTAAGTCACACTGCAGCTGTTGAAGAACAATGCAGCAAATTGTCACAGCTCAGAAAAACCGTCCCTCTGCAAGAGGAACACTTGCTGGGTAGTCATTTAACGCGATAAAGACCCTTGATTTATCCGACCTTGTATCATTGTTAATGGGGTATAATGGGATAGCTGCCTCATTAGTACGCCTGTAACACGCGGACTGTCTGCTTTGAACTCTTCTTTCCGTACAAAACCATCTTATTCGAGTCTTCCCCACGCTGATCTAAACCGGACCAGCAAGCCTTCCACCACAACACACGGCTTCATTCTGTTAGTGAAGCCAGAAACCATGACGCTCCTGCAGCATTTTCTCTAAGTGATTTGCAGAAGCAACTTTCGGGAGAGAAGCAGGCGTGGGTCGATGCCAACGGAAGAGGAGCCCGGCGAACACCCGCCATGCGGACAAGGAGCTAGCCCACCGGCCCGGCCGGTGACCAGACCTGTTCCCGCTGCTGTTCCTTCCCGACAGCGAGCTCCCGGATGGGCTCTGGCCCGCCGGGCGGCAGGAACAAAGGCCGGGCCTGTCTCCAGCCGTTGCCGGGGACGCGCCGCTCAGACACGCCGCCAACCCCCGGCGTCACCCTGGGGGAATGCGGCAGCGGGTCGGCGCGATGCGGGGCGGGGGGCTCCCAACGGCCTCGAGGTCGCCCGAGGGGTGGGGTCCGGGACAGACAGGTAATCGCCTAAGACCCTCCGCCGGCCCGCAGCCCCCCGAAAGGAGAAAGCAAGGGACAGTCCCGAAGCTGCACACCCCCCCACCCCCGCCATGTCCGTTACCTCCTCCCCCGACTGGAAGTCGTCCATCTTCCCGGTGGAGCCCCTCACGCCGCCAAAGCGACAGCCCGGCACCTGCACCGCCCCCTCACCACTGCGCCCCACTCGCCGGCCGTTGCTCGCTGTGCGCGTGCGCCTGCGCCTCCAGCTCCGCGGCCCCGCCCGCGTCGGGCCACAGCGCCCGAGGCGCTTGCGCAGCGCTGTCCGCCGGCGGCGAGGCCCGAAAGGCTAGCAGTGCGCCTGCGCACTCCTGCGGGCTCCGCCCGCCCGCCTCTTGCTTTACGCCTGCGCAATGCGCTCCTCGCGTCTCGGGCGCGTAGCAACGGGGGGCGCCGCGGTTGCTGTGTCAGCCGCCGCTCCGCGACTCGGCCTGCCAAGCGCCCTGCAAGATGGCGCAGTTTCCATAGCGACAGCGGGCAAGGCACCTGGCCGGGACCCGGGTGGGGAGATGTCTATCGACGGGGCCGCCATGGCGTTGTCAAAAGCCTGCGCCCGAAGCCTGGGTCTGAGAGAGACAATGGTGCTTGTCACGGCTGTGGTTGTCATACCGCTAGCTTGCCGTTTGCGTTCGGCGGGCGTGCCTGCGGGGAGGTGGAGCCGAGAGGTCCTTTCCTGGGAAGGAGGAGCTGAGTCTGCTTTCTGGAAACGGAGCTTGGAAAGAAGGGCTGTCATGTCTGCCCGGGAACTGGATAAAAAAAATAACCAACAATCATGGAAAGACGTGAAGAATATGTGAATTCTTACACTTATAAGCAAATCCCATTATTTTTAGCAGCCAGAGTCAGAATTGGGACAATGAAATTAAACGGCACACTTTCACAGTTTATGGACTTGTTTTGTGTGTGTCCAGTGTTTACAGATTGCTCAATTGCCTGATGGTACCAACCTCTGAGAGAGGGTATAAGCAGTGGAAGATGCTGTTCAGGTTCAGAGTGGCCTGTATGAACTAGAGAAGTAGTCTGAGCAAAGGAGAAAATAACGTACTGGGGGCAAGTGCAAAGGCCTTCACTGAGGCAGGAATAACCAGCTCTGTAAATGCAGCCAGGGCAGGACCAGCTCACTCGGTAGCTGTTCCATAGACAAGAGAACAGGGCAGTGTATTAGGTATGATTTACCTCAGCCTGTCATAACGATGCTGCTGTTAAAAAAAAAGGTGCCATACTGGGATGTGTAAA
This sequence comes from Phaethon aethereus, assembly GCF_964289735.1. Classification (NCBI taxonomy): domain Eukaryota; kingdom Metazoa; phylum Chordata; class Aves; order Phaethontiformes; family Phaethontidae; genus Phaethon; species Phaethon aethereus. The sequence goes on along the minus strand of NC_138576.1, from coordinate 69,546,600 downwards.
TGGACCTATAGCTTGCAGGATGTGGGATGCAGCATTTCTATTGTACCCTGCAACAGAGGCAGTAAGGCCTTATGAGGAATATACTGTGTCTGGTTTTAGGTGTTGTATTTCAAGGAGGCTGTGGGTGAGTTACAGCCTGAGGGCCCTGAGTGCACTGATGGGCCTCAGCTGCCCTCATCAGCCTCAGCGGCAGCCTCCACCCCTGCACCCTCTGCTCCAGGCCCACCTCTTCGATGGACCTCAGCCCTACATTTTGGCCCTGCCTCCTGTTTCTCCTCAAGAAGATGACCCTGAATGGTCACCTCACTTAGGGACTGTTGGGGGGCCCTGCGGGAAGCACCTGCTCTGCCTGCGCTGCTGGGATATGACAGGACTGCAGCTGGTTGCTGAGCTCGTCCTTGGCCTTTCTCCTCTGAGGTCTGTGCTCGCTGCTCCCACCGAGCAGAAAGCAGAGGCAAAAACGCGAGGACTAAGGGAGGGGTGAACAAGCAGTGCTTTATCCAAAAGAATAAAAAGCTGTAACTTGGTTACATTCTTAGTGCATATAAAATACTGCAGCAGTTTGCCATGTCAAGGGGTGAGAGGGAAAAAATACAGAGGTAAAAGTGTAGCAATTAAGGCTTTGGTTAAACATTAGAGGAAAGCTGGCAGTAATGCTAACTCCCCAGCCTGGCTTTATTGTACTACAAATATATCACTGTGGGTAGTTACAATTCTCAGGTTATTTCTGGTCTTTCATTTAGTTGAAGTTTTGCCTGAAATGAATGCACATGTAATCCAAATACTCTGTTGGGCTTAGCTCTGTGCCCCACTAACAGTTGTCTTCTCTTCAGTGATATGGTTGAAGAAGGTGATTTAAACTTGACATGCACAGGTGGAAGTGTTTGAACTTATTGAATTTACTGAGTTTATAAAATTGCAGGCTGATTAATTTTGCTATCTAGTGCTTTGTTTAATTTTAATTAAAATTAGTATTTCTTAAAACACTAGGAAGGTTTTCTGCATTACACATACCGTTTACCTCGTAGATACAGGAACAAGGAGAACATATTCTCTTCTCCTCCAGAATTTGAAATAATTTGGATGTAATTTTGAACTTCATTACTCACTTTTGGTTCTGTAATTGTCTGAACTGGGATATACAGTCCAAATAATGTTTTAACTTTTAGTCTTTATCTGACATCAGGTTTACCAGTTGTGAGGTAAATATTTTTCTATGTTTCACAGATGCATAGAAAATGAATTCTTTGGAACTTTTATTTATGCTAATCACTTTGTCATTCAGATCTGAATAGAAAATGATTTTGTTTCCAGGAAATAAGTGTTTACGATACAAGTGGTGTTTTCTGTGTGAGTCCTGGGGACATTGCGGTTGGTAGTATATTCACATCTATAGTATCAGAAAAAGAAAGTATCAGGAGACTGAGCGTATTTTGATGGTATCAGTCAGCTTTTGTAGTCTCTTGTGCTGAGTCTCTTTTTAATGTTAGAAAAATTAATAACTTCTCTGTGATTGCTAGTAGCTGTTGCTGGTAATGAAACCAGACTTGGCAAAAGCTGTTGTAATGCTAGAGCTCTTTGAGTGCATTTGCTTTTAGCTGTTTGGGGGATGTACCTCTGTACATACATCAGTCTAATTTTGGTGCACAAAGGAAGGAAAGGGGGTGGAGAACAGTCACCAGTTTTCTTTAAGGAAAGATAAATCAATAATGAGTGTTACTCATCTCTTAGAAGCAGTTTACTTCCACGCATCTTTCTTTGATGGCTGCTGAAAAGGTAACGACCTTTTTGATCTGTTCTATATGATATTGCACAGGGGTATTAATTTTTACTTACTGGGGTGGTGTTTGTTAGATTGCAAAGATTTCATGGGAAGACCACAGCTGGAACTTTAAAAAGTGTTTATGTTTGGTTTTTTTTACTTTAAGTGCTGGGGTGATGAGATGTCATTAAAATCACAAGACATGTTTGATAAAACATTATCAAAGAAATTATAAATAATTTGCATCTGTGTATGCAACGATGTGAAAATAACACTGCTGCAGCCAGGTAGTATAAAATAACACATGTAATTTTCTTAACTAAGAATAAATTTATGTGATTGGCCTCTGCAGAATAGAAAATAGCCATAAATCCCAGGAGCTTTTGTGATCATTTTTACTCTGAACTTCCTTAATCTATGTCCTAACTACTGATGTATTGCATCCATCTTCTGCGTTAATGGATGAAGTAATCTAATTATCTCAAGTCAATGAAGGCTGTGACTTTAGAAGATCAGTTTATTTATACTTATTTAAATGTCATTATTTTGCTAATGCTTAAGGATCTGAGATCAGTAATACATTAGATGCAAAATTGCTTTGGGAAAAAGTAGCTTGCTAGTGAGGCATTTCTAGGTTCAAAAACTTAAAAAATAAGCTACCTTTTGCAAACTTAATCTTGTCCTAGGTAGGCCTTTTGGTTGCTCTTCAGTTACATAACTGCACCCTATTTTAGCCTGACATAAAAGAAAAAAGCATGTTTTGTTGAGATTGCACTGTGTGCATGCATGTTTCCCTCTCCTAAGACGTGACCATGTTGGTCGTCCCATCTCCTTTATGGTGGCTTTGAGACTTCATATGATAGTTCCAGAAAGCTACTGATCCGTCTGCAAAGTGCCTGACATTGGGTTGTTTTAAATACATAATTTAAAATAATGCTTGAACAAAGTATTTTATCTGAGCTTTGTGCTGAAAAGGGAGAAGTGTCATGGTATTTACTGGAGAGGTTGCTGTTGCTTTTGGTTTATATAGAAGATGCTTGGCTTTGAGGTTAGCTGACCATATAAAACAGCTAGCTAGCTGGATTTGATGGGTAAACATGAAAGGAGGGCATCTGTGAAGGTTTTTAAGATTGTTTTTTCCTGTCAAGGAACATCATTACTGAAAACACCACTTCTTTATTACTGCCAGAAAACTAATCTAATGCAGACAGCTTGCGTGTTAGAAAGGCTCTTTTTTCTATTAGGAAAGCAGAGAGCTTTTCAGTCCAATTTGAACAGCTCTGTGAAATGATTATGAGTTCAAATCTGTTGTGGGGCACAAGGATTATCCCCCATTTTGGAGGATATAGTACTTTATTCTTAAAGCTTCCTCTCCATTAAGCTAGGTTTTGAGTTCTCTTTGACTGTGCAAGAAGAATTGACAGAACACAACAACTGTCTGAGCTTAAGTCTTCATGAAGATTAAAAAAATCCGCAACTGTAGGAACATCCAGATGCAATATTAGTAGAGCTGCTGGCTCCATGATATAATTTAAACTTTGTCCTCTGCAGTATGTGATGATCTTGCCCAGTGATGAGAGTGCCACAGTGTAGTATAGTGGCATATATATATCTGTATAGTACAGATACCGTAGGATGTAGGCCCCCCAACACTTTGCAGTAGGTTTGTTCTGTTGTTTGGTACCAGAGGATGTGGCTAGTTTTTCCATCCTAGTCTCTGTTGGCAGTCTGTTGCTGGCATTAGATTCGGTGCTTATGATTTTTCACTGTGAATAGGATATGAAGTGTAGCAATAGACCAACTGGTTTTGATGATGGTGTTTGTAGTACCACTGATGGGCTGAGGTCGAATGCCCTTCTGGAGAACCCTGCCCTGGCTAGGGCAGAACTCGTGTCTCCTGGGGGGAATAGCTGTGAGCAAGACAAAGTGGAAACAAGGGGCGGCTCCAAGCTGTTCCTTCCCTCACACAATTTAAATTTGTGCAAGCTTGAATAGATGAAAACATTTTCTTTTAAATTATATACATCTCTAAATAAGATTCTGTATGCTCTCAATATTTTTCATACACGAAGATGTCATCTGAAACCCATTTCCCAAAACAGGCTTGAAATACAGAAAACTTTGTGCTCTTACATAACAAAAGGAGATCCTTTTTTAAGGAATTTGAAGGAGATATCAAATAGCAACTATTTCTGTGCTTGCTTAACTGCAGATGTTGCTCTTAGTAACTGTTTTACAGTGGCACATTCCTAATAGCTCTGTAAGATGTTCATCTATTTTCTTTAAGATCCCTAGAGCGGTTTTATTTGATCCACCTAATAATGACTATCATGAATTTGCTAGCTTTTACTGATGCTTCAGCAGGATTTTCTGATGATGTTGTACATATGCTAGCCTTTGGAAATCCTAGGAGTTTATGGAAAATGTAACTTATGCTGTAATGGGTGTTTTGCTATCCTGTATAGTGCAGAGGTCCCTGAGCTTGTGCTGACTGCTCTTTCTGATTGTATTGACTTAAATGGAGTTGAAGGCTCTAAACATGCTCATCAATCCTGGGAAGTATTCTTGAGGTAAAAGATGAAAGCAGGTGAAGGATGCAGGGGCCTTTGAAAATGACATATATTGTGTTAAAAAATTGCTCAGACTTTATAGGTTTCAACTGAGTAATTTCCTGTGAAATTGCAGTTGTTAAGGAAATAAAATACGATTATCTCTGTCTCTTTTGTTTCCACAGGAAACCAGTATTTTTTTTTTTTGTTAACACTGCTCTGTGAAATGCTTTGTCGTTTTGGTATCTCTTGAAGGGTTTCATGAAAAAATATAAAGGAATGGAATGCATACTGTTTATAAATACAAATTTTCGCCTCCTGCTTTTTTGTGTGAAATTAAGTAACCTAATTGGGACAAGCTGTATGTGAAGTCATTACCTGCACCAAACAAGAATACATTGTCACTATATAGCTGAAGTTTTAGTGTGTGTTTGTTTGGTTTTTTTAAACTTAGAGTATTTTAAAATAATGATCCAGCAATGCAGATCATTGCTCAGATTCTCAGCTGAGGTCTACCAGTGAAGCATCAGTAACTGCTTTGGGAAAGCTTTACCCTTCTGTCCTAGTGTCTAGACCTTCTGCCTAGAGCCTGACTGTATGTATTTTGTTCAGATTAAGTTTGAAACACTTAATGAGTTTTGTATACACATCCTTAATATTTGGTGTACCATAAGTGGAACTCTCTTACATTTTTTGTAATACATACTAGATGGTAGTATTAAAACTGAATATGATGTGTAAGCTGAATTAGATTGAACAATCATTTTCTTTTTCTACTTTGCTGCAAAGTATATTTAGTGCATGAATTAGTGCGTGAAAGGTCTGATTATAGCAAAATGTGGTCTTCACATACTATTTAAAGTGTCTTGAAGAGGTGAGGAGAAGAGATAATAACATGTATTCTTTTTTTCCCCGAGGCCTGAAAATCCCAAATCTACAACACCAAATAAAAAAAACCCAACAACAACATTCCCCTCACTCCCTTACACCATCTCTTGATGAATTGTCCCTCCATCTGGTGACAGTTAAAGCCCTATCTGGGATCTTGCTGCAAGCTCTCATCTCTTTTGGAACCACTCTCAGCAAAAAAAAAAAAGAAAAAAGAACAAGAAGTTCTTTCATGTGAAAAAGACAAGACTGCTGTGACCTTGCTAACTGTTCATATTCCCTGGGTAGCAAAGACACTTAAATGATGACTTGTGTGAAGACAGACACAGTTACTTTTCTCTTCAAGGGTTTGACACAGTGAAACTATCACCAATCAAGTCAGAGAGCAGGCACATTGCAAACACTCAGACCACATTATACTCTGTAAAGTAGTATCCATTGTTCTGAATGTAGTAGAACCATAGAACAGGAGTCTACAAAATCAGTGAAGTTTGGGGAAAATGGCCTGTGAGTTTAATCTCAACTTCCTTAAGGAATTGGAACGAGAGGCTGTTCTGGAAGTCCTGTACCGTGACCAGATGGTGAGAAATACAGAAGAGGAAAGAATAAGGTATCTGTTGTTCCCCTACTCCTGTATTTCTGTTCCTTTTTTCCCAGAAGTATTCTTTTTCCTCTTTGCTGTTCTTCCAAATATATTCCTTTTTTTCACTTGTTGTTAGATCATGCCTTTTTATTCTTTGGGAAAACTAAGGGTTATACAGAGCCTCTTGGATTTATCATGCTATTGACTACAGTAAAGATGAGCAAATACTGTTCAGTGAATAATCTACGTGATGAATTTTACTTCTAAGCTTAATAGAAAATTCAGTTGCTGCCTGTATTGTTTTCTGTGAAGGCTTTATAGCAGTTTCATCATGTTCCTATGTATGCCTATAATAGCCCTGATAACACAGAACATGTTCAGATTTTTGGCTGGCTTATTTAACTTACCGTTGTGTCAAGGCTGGACTTCAGAATCATTGGGTATGTGCTCATTGTGCTGAATCCATCACTGTCCCTCGTCACTAGTGTCAATAGGTGTCATTGGTTAGGAAACGAATTCTATTTAATTATTTCACACTCTGCAAGTATCTGAGTCGTGAAGGATAAAGGATAATCCTCCAGCATTTGCTTTGTATCAGGGCTAGGGCAAGGATTTCCTTGCAGCTTGTACCCTGCTTTGTCATGCTGCAGCCCCGTGTAAAACAGGGTGTTTGTGTTGCTAAGTCAGAAGTTTTTAGCCTCTTAAATGTAGAAACTTGAAGTTTGTTTACAGCAAACATTTATGTAAGTATTACTGGATATATTAAATGATTGTGAAAAGTAAGTAAAGGGTTATAAAAAAGTCTGAATTGGTTAGAAAATCCCTGACAACTGTTGATAATGTTTAAGCTAACACTTAAAAACATAGATCTTGATTATTAGTACATGTAATGGAAGCAAAGTTAATGAAAGGGAGAGGTTTTGATATTTTGGTCTGATGTGTTTTTTATTTAACTTTCAGGGGATGCATTTGTTATGATTACTTTTACTTCATAGAAGATTTGATTCTTGGATAAATATGTTTTAAAAAAAAAAAATCAAATGAGAGGGAGCACCATTTAGTCTCAGTTTTTCTATGTGAATACATTAACATTTGCATACACAATCTCTGTGCCCTGCCCTGAGCATGCATAACTGACAGAAGCAGAACCACATGTACACTAGACAATTGCTCTGTTTGTATGCACACTTGTGGTTGCATATACAGTGCAAAAATGTGCTGTGTGTAGACACCTTCAGACAGTGCTCAGCTGAGGTTAAATTTGGGGACGTATCTTCCACTAGTAACGATATTGCACAATCAGGATATTAGCTTGTGACTTACAGTGGGGTTTTGGTCTATTTAATTTTTTAATCTTTTTTTTTTTTTTTTTTTGCCTGGGGGATTAGGAAACTGAAACTGCAGCTGCAGCAGCTTCGATGGAAAGGGGCAAGAAATGTAACCCATGAATACCAGGAGAGATCTTGCGCGCGCTGTCAGAAATCGCTTGGGTTATTGATGAACAGAGGTGCAGTATGCAATGGGTGCAGTCATCGAGTGTGCTCTGAATGCCGTGTCTGCCTGAATCCTTACCTTTGGAAATGCACTGTTTGTTACGCTCATGGGTAAGAAATTTTACTGGTTTGGGTAAATGCCAGTTTACACTGATTATGCAGTGGATGCACACTGGTTTTTGTGTGTATCTGTTGCTTTAAACAATTAAGGAAACAAAGCCTCTGGTGGAATGAAAACGTTGGATGAAGTCCTGGTAGCAATGAAGTTGATAGGAATTTTGCATCATACTTCATGTAGTCAAAATTTCCCTTCCTGTGTTTAGCAAAATGGATCCTCAAGGTAGGCCACAGACAGTGTAACAAAGGTGATAGTGGCAAAACACAGGAACAGCTGTTAGTTTCTGAACTGTAGAGAACTCCTTCCCCTGACTCAATACTGAACCAGTGTGTCATAACAGGTTGCTGTGTTTTAGTGCAGTATAGTCAGTTTCTTGACAATTTCCCAATCATTGTGTTGCCTCACACTACAGGAGTGAGGAACCTGTATTGATGAATAATTTGAAGTCATGTTTTATATAAATTTAGAAAGCAATAAGCATTAATAACATTATCTGTAATTGTTTAAATGTGGTCAGGAATCCAAATTTATTTGCTTTGAATTAGTTGTTTTTTCTTTTACTATGTCACTTGCTTTTGTTTTCCAGGAAACAGGAAACAATCTTTCTTTTACTGTGCTGGTACAATTTTTACATCAAAATACTCCATCACAATCCTTCCTTTTCATTAGAATATTTCTAAACCAAATGGTTTAGCTGTATTTTCACCTTTGATGAATAATTATATTATGTAGACAGAGAGAGATAGTTTTGAAAATGAATCAACAGCTGTGCTTGGTGATATATATCCCTGTACAAAGGGCGAGGATTTGGGTGAGATTTTCCTTTATGCCAACACAAGATTAATGCACCGCTTCACTCCCTCTTAAGATGCCAAAATGAGATTTAAATAATGCCTGAGAAATGTAAGGCAAGGTATTGGTCTTAAGCTAAATGAATTTCTACTACTAGTTTGAAGTAATTTTCTGTAGTTTGGAAGAGACTATAAACTATCACTAAAAATATGTACTCCGAATCCTCAGTTTATTTTGCAATTTATACATAAAATAGGCAGAGTAGCTCCATCTATATTTCATACAAAGCAATTGCTAAATTTTGATGCATACATTTCACTATCTGAGCTTCACTCTGTAAGTACTAAAAGGAAAGGTTAAAAAGTTAACTTTCTGTATCCTCCTCTAGATACCTCCCTCCACTTCCTCTTCTTTTAAATTGCTTTCCAGTTCTTTGGTGGCCACAGTGGAAATCCCCTATAAAGAGTAGCTAGTTGTTAAGCTGCATTGTATAGTGCTGTGCACCCTTAATTATTTCATAAGCTTGTCCAGATGTTTAATGGTAAAACCATGAAAGCTTTGTTTAAATTAATTAAAAGACATTTTTACTTGAGGAAATTATCTTTTTGTGTTGCTAATACAGAGGAATTCTTCATCTGTCATTGAAATTCTCTTTATAGAAAAGAGACAGCACATTTGATCTTGTTTAGTCACAATGCAAAGTTGTTAGACTTCTTCCGTTGCTTTTAGTGAACTTTACATCAAGGCTACAAATCTCAAGAAGGGTAGGGAGTACTGCAGTGTGGTAAATGCTACTCAGTGCCTTTTGTTTACCCCAATGAGGGGAAAAATAGGGTGACTAAGAAATGTAAGAGCTGGTTTTCAAGTCCTGAGCAGCATACTTTTGAGTCTTGGTTACCACTAGAGTATATTTTAATGAAAAAAACATTATCAGCAGTAGCACTACTGAGATTCTCTCCTAGAGACATGTTTGTAATGAACATGCTTAAATACCTCAGTGGAAGAACATGCAGGGATAGGTGAACATTCATTGTTTACAAAATAAGAAATGTAAAAAGCCTTGTGGACTGACAAAGTTTGTATCTTTTGCCTTGAAGAGGCATCTTTTACATGAATGGAGTTGGTATAATGTGTTTTTTTTAAAGGAATCATATCTTCGAGGAGTCTAGAAAGACACTTGCTTTGAAGGAGGTTAGTTTATTTTACCTGACAAGGATAGTTCTTTATCAGCTTCGTTGTCATGCTTTTGGTTATGGCTTAGCTTAATACACTCTATAGCTTAAAAAAAAAAAAAAAAAAAAAAGGTATGTCCACCAGATGTGTTTTCATCCTGTGAGTGTGTAATCCTTACATGAGCCTATGCAGAACTGGAGATTAAACTTTGTGAAGATAACCATAGGTAGTGGGGAGAACATAAAGGGAGGGCTGGAGATGAGAATCAAGGCACTACCAATGCAGAGCCCTTGAAAATCTAGTGCAGCCAGAGATTTCAGGCATTTATTAGTTAATAGATGTCCATCCAAACTGAATAAGTGTTCTGTCTCAAAGTTATTTTAACTTAATTTTCAAACTAATCTGTGTTCAGTTATGCACAAGGATCTGTGGTTAGGCAGGTAAATAAATAGTACAATCTACACAGGTAGTGATTTTTTTTAATATTCTGCATTGCTACTTACAAAGGTATATTTAAAATGCCTAAAATGCCTTAAAATCAAGCCACAGAAAGAACAAACAGCATCCTACTTATAGTTTGTCTATTTTAACATAGAGTAAGGTGAGGTGTGAAATGGCAGACCCAGGGGTTTTGTTGCCTGGCCTTTGGTGAATATCAGTATAGCTCTCATGTTTAGAGGTTTTGTTTTCTGAAGGAGGCTAGTCCTACATGAATTTACTGTCTGTATGTTGTTGCCAATTTCAAGGAAGCTTGGCAGACGAATGGTAGTAAAAAGATTAAGTTCATAGAAGGAAAATGAACTACTTGGGTAAAGAAGAAGGTTTAGCAGTGCCTGCACTAAGGAAATTTTTGCAGTGGGACTTCATCCTATAGTAAGCATCAGAAAATCCACAAGGAACAGAAATATTATATATGCCCTAAAAATTAGTAAGACATTTAGATGAGAATTAGGAACCTGAAGACTCCAGAGAATGCCGTCCTCAGTTAAAGAATTTTTTGCTTCTTTAATAATGGATGAGTTCAGATTGCAGACTTCGTCTAGTTCAGTTGGAGACAACAAAATGCAAGAATCAAATCTGCTGAAAATCTGCTCTTGACAAAGCTATTTAGTCTGATATAATTTTATACTTGTTAATCATTACTTTTCTGATCCTGTGATCCTGGTGCCTGTGTATGACATGGACATCACTGATGTTGGCCTCCAGAAAATGGAGAGAGATAGGCCATGAAGCCATCATACCATCAGAGTTGTGGAGCTCAGTGCTCCCTGGTAGCCGTTCCAAGTTCTGCTTGGGAGCATATCCTCTATCGTTGACTTTCCTTGCTCCTCAGACTAGGCTGCAGCTGTAAGCAGTGGTGTCAGCACAAGTACCTGGAGCTGTTATGCAAGTTGGTTGTGTAGACTGGAGCGGACCCAGGACTCCTGGCTTCAGAGCAGTGCCTTAGAGCCGTATGTATTGCTTTCCATGGGCAGTCCTGCATAGCAAAAAGGAAAAAAAAGTAATGGAGGAGAAGAATCCCTTGTTTGCAGACCCACAGCAAAATCAGCCAATGGAGTGAGCAGTCATGAAATCCTAGTTTTATGGCAGGATTAGCAAGGATTGTTGGGTTGTTAAATGGTTGTCAAACATTGGAATAAACACACTTTGGAAAACATTGATTGAAATGTCTTTTGCTTGTTTTTCAGAGATGTGAAAGTAAAGGCTGGTGAATGGTTCTTTGAGGAACGAGCAAAAAAATATCCAGGTGAAGGTAATTGCTGGAACAGACCATAAACTGCCATGTAACGTGTAGTCCTCATCTAAGTGAAACATAGAATGTAGTCTGCCACTGTATTTAATGTTTCTTCCACTTGGTTAGAGATTTGTCAGAAATTATCATGCAGTGCGTCTGTCTATGCACTAAATAAAATGTGAACACAAACTAGCAGAATGCAGTTGAAAGTAAAATTTATTTTGTATGAGTAATAAGAATAAGAAAATTGCTGGCCATATCAATTTGAATTAATGAGTGTTTAAGGCTTCTGAGAAACACAATGACATGAAATAAATATAGAAACGTTAAAATATATGTGCAGGAAGCAAATGATCTTGCATCCATTGTTTGTCGAAGTTAAAACTTTAATTGTTTGCACTGAGAAAGTTCTAAAGCTTAATGAAATGACAAAATGGAATAAAGAAAAACATGTATATGTATAAATCAACAGAAAGCTAAATGCTTACTGTTTCTTTACTTTCAGCCAGTTGCTCTATTGCCTTATGTTCTGTCTTTTTCACTGCAATTAAAAATACAAAACCCTAAAAGAAATTATAGAGGATGTGAATGGATTGCCCTATGGGGAATGTGTTTCACCAACGAAGGGGCAGTTAGTCTTCACCTACAATGACTATAACAAGGTGGAGAGGATTTCCTTCCTCTTTCCCTTGAAGCGCCACTTCAGATAGGCAACTATTTCACTTTGTGCCTGACTGTAGCTAAATGTTACAATTTCATTTCCAGTAGCTGCATGGTATCTAGACTTAAGAATAGCTGGTAAAAAGGAAAGCAATGGACCTTAAATCTCTCTTGGGAAACTTAAATAGAATAAATGGAAGAATGTAATCAGGCGAATTTTGGGTAGTAGGTATTCACAAAAGACAGCAGGTAGCATGTTAAGAAACTGAACTACAGTTTCTACTAAAACAATTCATTTAAAATTTGAAAGATTTCACTGAATTCCATTCTAGCTAACACAATTTCTGATTTTAAAGTATTAGTTGACTAATCTTTTAAAGCATGGTTGTATCTCACAACCATTGTTAATAATTTTTCCCTCATATTCTTTTCAGTAAGTCTAAAGCCAGTAATTTTAACAGTCTCAGTTATTGGACAATGCTATGTTGTTCTCAGATGCTGAATCTGATACTGCAAGATACTGACTGTCCCTCTTTCCAGTAAAATGAATGAGTTCTCACCTTGCATTATCAAAGCTTTGTGGGTGCTTGAAGCATTTTGCTTAGTTACTCTAATGGTAATAATGTTGAAGTCACAAAGATCTAAGGATATGCAGGAGATAAGCCTGTAGGGAGAAATAAGTTTATTTTAGTTCCTTTGATTAGACCAACTGGTATAATTAACGGGGTTAAAAAATGACAAGCTTTTGAAACAGCAGCCGTAGTAGTTATGTACCGTTCAAGCCTGGAGAGACAGTGCCCTCTTTTGGTTTGAAAATATCCTACAGTGAATACTTCAGTTGTGTTATAAGTTTAACTGAAAAAATAGGTGTTACAGTGAAGTTTTCTCATATTGCGGGGGAGGGGGGGAGTTACATCGGTCTGTCTTTTATTAATTTTGTGTAGTTTCTACCTAAAGAATAAAAATCATATTTTCATAAAAGTGATAGTTTGCCTTGCTGGCTAATTACTTAAAAATCTAGGAAATAATTTAGTGCTGCAATAAATCAAGATACCAAATATTACTTAATAAGAGAGCAATAAGTCTGGAGTTCTGATTGAAATTTGTAACATCAATAAGTTGATTATTGCTTCTACCACCACCAAAGTCTGCAGCTTATATGTGAGTAATATGTAATAATTAATGACATATTCCGCAAAGCATAGATCACATGCTGCTTTCTGTATTAGGAATGATTAGTGACTAAAGCCACTCCAGATATTTTCAGGTGGCCATTTGTTACATGCATTTAGCCCTTCTTTCTGTTGGCAATCACTCAGGAGCAAACTACATTTTTATGAATCTGCATTGTTTGTGCCTGATGGAGTGCTTGCTCCTTGGTGTTCTTAACATGTGGCTGTTCGCCAGAGGAATGTGACATGGTTGCTATTTCCCCGCAGGGATGGCCTTCACAAAGGGTTTTGCTCATGTTTGTGAGCTAGTCATGTGTTTTCATGGCTGTTCAGGTCTCTAGTAGGAAAAGCAAAAAGAATTTTTCATAAGATTCAAGAGATGACCGTGTATCTACTCTTGTACACATTTTCAAGCTTTCCACAGAGTTTGAGTTTTATGGTTGAAGTGTGCTTTAGTGCAGTGGGCCCGTGCGTTACCTGCCTCCTAGACCTCAGGAGGCTGAGAGCACTTAGCAACCTGTAGGAATGGGCCTGTTAGCATCCATCCATGAGTGTCCTCAGCATTTGTGAAGAGCTGGTCTGAACATGTCACCTGTAAAGAGGTGAAGGTGAAATCATGATAGAGTTTGTGATACAGGAGAAACTTGCGTGTTGCTTGGCATGTATGCTGATAGGTCAGGTGGGAGCTGATTTCACTCCTGACTTGCATGTGCATGAGCTTCTGTAAATACAGACCAGTTCCTGAAAAGGTACTGATTTTAAAAAGTATTATACATGTGTTACTAACTGACCTTTGAGTGTTTTTTTTTTTCTCCTTCACAGACAGACATGAAACAGTTGGTGCAAAGCTCTTGAAATCTTATCAGAAACTGAGGTAAGACTGATAAAAGGACAAATGGTCCTAGGACACTGAGAGTTTGTATAAGTGATAAATTTTATGTTACAAATCAGCCATCAGTTTATATTTTTTTTATTATGAAAACGAAATTTCAATACTTTTTGAGTGTAGAAAAATTGTCACTTTTATCTCTCAGCAATCCATAGAAAAGGTCTCAAGTACAAAAGAGTACTATGTTTATGGTAATAGTTTTTGATTTACTTGAAATGATGTGCAGTATTTTTGTTAGATCTGCTTATATTTTTTTGCAGACTTACAAAGATTTACACCATTGTCTTTCGAATTTACACACTACTAGGATCCTAACTAGGGCTGCATAAGGGCTTGCTTTTGCCTAGATGTGGTAAAAGAGAATCAAAAAGGAAGTTCACCGGCTGCCTTTAGGGTCCATGATTATGCTGTGATAACAGAATCAGTCAGATAACAGTCAGATTTTTTCACAGACCGGGGCTATTTACAACAGATGAAATGGCTGGAATGCTGTAAAGGGGCTGTAACAGGTTTGGGCTGAGGCAAGGAAGGATCCTTTTAGTATTGTAAATAGACGACTGTTTTCTGAAAACATCTCTGAAACAGAGATGGAGTGTGTTGCACAGGAATTGTGTTTTAACACTCTGGACGCAGATTGTAATACTGCCAACCATATAGAAATCTAGAAAGCCTCTCTTAAATTAGGTCTTCATGATTGTTTTAAATTAATAATTCTGCCTAGAGCAGCCCAAGATTGAGGAGGTAGAAAGGTGGCACTAATTCTTATGAACAGGCAATAAGCCTGTGCTGCAGCTCTTAAAGACACAGGATTTCAACCCAGATCTTTAGATTACAGGAACAACAGAGAATAAAGATACTGTGCATGAACGTGGTTTATTTATCTGTCTATTAGCATAATATATTAATTGTTGCCTGTTTATTGTCTCTTGATTTTCTAGCAAAATTTCTGTTGTACCTCCAACTCCACCTCCTTTCACAGAATCCACATCAGGAAGCAATGTGACGGTAAATGTACATATTTGCAAAATACACATATACACGCACCTCTTACGGTGTCATTCATATGAAAAGGCCAGCCACAGAAATGCAGTAAATAGCAACTGCATAAATACCACTACATAAATGTAGCCTTATGTTCCTTTGTAATTTTTTTATGCTGCATTGGTAGTAGGAGAGAAAGGTCAGAGTCTGTCATGAGGGGTGTTTTAAATTAGTTTTCAGTTTTTGAGGGAAGTAATTAACCGCTGTACTTGGCACTGGAATACTGAACCCAGTTTTTGGTGCGTCACTACAGGAAGGTTGGACTGAGATCTCCTGAGCTCCCCTGCAGCCTGAAGGATCCCATGATCCTATGATATTCAATAGTCATTTATAAAGCGATAATTCCATGTGTTGCTTTCACTACTGAGTGAAAAACAGTGAATATGATGGTTGCCTTTGCATTACAGTTTCTAGTGGACAAAAGAGTGGGCGTGGCTCAGAACTCGTCAAAATTGTGCTAAATGACTATTTCGGTTCATTTTGGACTGGGTCCTCAGGCCCTGGTTTTGAAGCTGGTTGCAATTCTGTAAACATTCTAATATGTGTTTACCTAGAGTTTGATGAAAACTCTTTAATTCAGAGGCACAGGAGCATCTGTAATAGGTAGGACTTTCCTATTTGAAGTATTAAATACGTTACAAAAAATCAGTGATGTAATTAGTTTTATTTATGAAATTGTTATGTGATCTTCCTACTTATCTATCAAAGAATATGGAACTGAAAAGATTATTTCCCATCTTCATACATTAGTGTGACAGTTTTCAACCATGTCAATATATGTCCTCAGATGTATTTGTCTACAGACGTGAGCAAAGGGCTGCAGCCTTACTGTCTGATTGTTATGTGGTCTGTAGATATGTGATCATGGAAGCCATATATTTTGTGTTTTCTTACTCTTGGCATTTCCCATTTGCAGGAACTCAGTCAGTCTAAAAGTTTTAATAAATCTGTGGAAAACTTGTTTTTGTCTCTCACAACACATATAAAAAGTAAGTAGCTTTCAGTGCTTTGTCATTCTAGAGTTACATAGTCAAATGTTTCAATTTTTTGGCCAAATTGTTGGGCAAAAAATAGTTATAAACAAAGGGTGTTGAGTGATGGCTGAAATGACTAATGCCAACCTGAAAAATAATACAGTAATTTTCCTTCAGTATTCTGCTAGCTGTTTAACAAGCTGATGATACCAACCCAGAATGCCTTTCTTGTAAAGATGTGAAAAGACTGTATAATGTTATTTTTAAGTTTACTGAGTGTTCAGATGCAGTATATTTAACTCATGTTAGCACGGAGTAATAACCACTTTCTACTGTAGTGACCTTGGTGTTATCTATCTGACTGAACCCCAGCTGACACTGTAAAAGAACCTGTCATGTAATGGATGTAGAGTTTAATATTTTCATTCACTGGCAGTTTTCAAGAGGACTTCCTTCCTCTTTCTCAGTCTGTCTGGTTGTGTGGGGTTTTTTAGTGCATACTTATAAGAGCCAGCCAGTGCTAACAACTCTTTTTTCATTCTGATACTTTTGGCTCCTTCCATTCACTTATGCTGCCTGCTGTGCTTTAGGGTGCAGACTGTGTATGCACCTCTGAGGCTAACTACAGTGGGGACAGCCTGTCTTTGTGAAGAACAGATTAAAGGCATCAGTGACCAGATGAAAACAACTTCTGAGCCTCATGAAGATTACAGGGACTTGCAGATTTGCATGTATTTGAGCAAACCTTAGTGTTTTCTTACTAGCTTCATCTTAGAAAACCCCAAATGTGAGATTAGACCTGGATAAATTTGACTTTAGTGCCTTTCTGCCTTTCCCCCTACCTCTTGTCTTAGCTCTTGTTTGGTCTTTCCTCTGATTTCTTCCACCCATCCTAAAGGCCTGTTCTCCTTTAACTACACAAATTTAATGCTGTGTCTGTGTGAACACACATTAGAGCTACGCAGAGACGCAATGGCTGTCTCTCCAGAGAAGTGGGTAGGCTTCGTTACTGGAAGCGGATAGCTGAGGCAGCACAGAATTTGAAAAAAATTTATTCTGCTTTCTGTTAGTTTGAAGCCTGGTCATATCCCACAGTTACTGGTAAAGACTGTCAGGACTGCAGCAAGCTAATTTAATAGTTCACTGCTACCAATGGAAGGGCCTACTACTCCCACATCTGTCTTCTCTGTTTCTGGCTATATGCTACCATCACTTAACTTGAATTCGTACCAGTGTTTCTGGACCCCTTTGGAAACTGATTTAGCCAATTAGAATGGCAGAACACTAACCCAGACAAAATACATAGGTATGTTTCTGCTGGTTTAGTGAGTTAAATAGGCTCAAGGTAGGGTGTATATGTTAGAGCCTGCACAACAGAGAGTGCCGGTCCATGTGGCCAGGAGCCAGGGAGTGAGGAGGGAAGAGCCAGTGGCTGCTGAGAGGAATGGCAGCAAGTTGTTAGCTCAGTGCACTGTATGTGAAACCCCCACTTGGGTGCTGTCATCCTCAGTTAAGGTAGAACCTTTTAATTTGTGAGGAAATAACAGGCTGTTGCAATCACTGAAGTCAATAATTAAAGTGTAGGAAGTCTTACAGAGGGAAAGGCTTGGGCTTCTTGACTTAAGAAAACAGCGCGCTCAGACAATATGGCCTCTTAATAAAGCCTGGTACTGCACTGATAAATGCTTTTGGTCACGAGTGTCTAAAGTTAGTATTCTATATCTTATCTAGATAAAAACGTCCTGGTTTGCAGAGGTATTTAATACACCCAGCTCTTGTGTGTAAATAAACCTGGAGAACCTTGTTTATGCCTCTGATTCTGTCACTGGAGCCAGTGTGTGTGCGTGCCTGAGAGCAGCAGGAACAAAAGATTAGCATGTGCAGCACAGTGCCACTGAGGTACAGTCTGCTCTTTATGCTGTTACCTCCTGTTCCAGTGTGGTTTGTCAGTAACAGGAGATTATAATGCAATGGTTGCCATTTGGTGAATGTAAAATGAGTTGCTGGTTGTAGTTTTATTTGCAGTGCAAAATCGCCCTTGGCACTAGAGATAGTGTCCGTCTTTGACCATTTGGGTACAGAAGCCAAAGGAGGAATAGATATGAAAACTGAACAATCTCTTTTTTTCTCACACTAACCTGTTCTGTAACCTGTTCATTTCAAGAGAGTGTGAGGCAAGCTTGTGTTTCTGCTTCTACTGCTGGTCGAGCTACTCAGATTGTATCTACTCCATTAGATCTCTCACTCCAGTTTCTTTTACGATCTTTGATTTCACTGTGTATTTTAAAAACCTGCTTTCATTTATGGTCAGAGATGACTTAATTGAGCCTGCCTATGGATATGTCACATGATGTACACAGAGTACAGTAAACATCTGAGCACTGATTGCTGCTAAGAACAAAACTAACCCAAAGTGGCTTTAAAAATCACACTTAAGCGTGCCGTTGTTTTTGAATACCATAATGACGTATTGTCAGCTGTCTGAGGTTCCTCTACAGAGGGTCATGTTGTGAGAGAAATATTTATTTCTTCTGTATGAATTAAACATATGATAGCTATTTCATGTACCACTTACAAGTTATTAATTCTTCATGAGACACACTCTAGGATTTACAATGAAGTATCTGCTGCTAAGCCTGCTAGTTTTCAACTTCAGAAATCACAGATGAGTGCTGCCCTTCCCTTTAAGTGAAGTTCTGACTGTACCTTGAGGAATAAGAAGCAAAAAGTGGTGCACTAAATGTCCAATTGTCCTATAGATTTATTTCACAATAAACTAGATGTTACTGAAGTGCTGATTCAATAAGGTGCTTACGTATGTACATAAGCTCATCCATATGAGTAATGTTATTGTAGTCAGTGAGGACTACTCATGTTTTTAAAATTATATGTGGTTTGGGACCAGAGTATGTAATATCTCTCCTTTTATCCATATTTTGGATAAATTTTTAAATATTTTCCAATATGCTCTGCTTTCTAACTTCCACTGTTGTGTTGCTTTATGTTGTTATAATGATCTTGCTTTTATTCTGAACGAAACCAAACTGCTTTACAAATCAAACTAAATACAGGGACTGTAGTAGCTACTTCTGCATGGGAACTATATTTGATAGCATACAACAATTCCGTGCAGCAGCTGTAATGATAGGAAACAAGGAGTATAATTTCCAGTTGAAACAGCAGGAAAGATTTAGGTAGGCAAAAAATAATTACAAAAAATGGGACAAGCACTTGTGTTCCCATCTGTTTCTTACTCTTAGGGGATCAATACTGAAATTGCAGGATGAAAGTTTGAAAGCTACAGAATTAGCCTATAAATCTAAAGGATTGCTTGCAATGTTTGGTTATAGTGACTTCTCTCTTTATTTTCCCTTCAGAAATCTCTAAGTCTCAGAATGATATGGCTGACAGATGTCTCCTAACCACAGATTATGGGCAGAACATGGAAAGAAGGAAGCAAAGAAGGAGCCAGTCTGACACTGCCATCAACATTACAAGCAGGGTAACCATATTATTACACACAGTCCCTAACTGTAAGGGCTATTTCAGGAATGGAACATATTTATACAAATAATGACTTACACAGTGGAATTTTACTTTTTCTATATGAGCAGGGCTTAGCTGATTGTCATTGACCATGGGCAGAACTCTGATTCTTCACAAGGTTTTTGACTGAGTCTGCACACTTGATCTCAGCCCAGAGCTGAAATGTTAGACTGAGATTTTACAAAGACCCTCACATAGGGAGGGAGAGGATGTGTCATTTTGCTCTCAGATGCTCCCACACTCTCTTGAGGCTGATTGAGGTCTGCTCTGTGTGATTGTTGGGCTGCAGGGAGGTGCTCTGTGTCTTGTCCTCCTGCCACTGTTGCTGATGAACAGGACCAAGCCATGAACATCCAAAACCCCTCCTGACACTTTCTGAGCACTTTTTAATTTGGCAAGGAGAAAACGTTGACTGCTGTTAGTTGTTGGGCAATTTCCCTTTTCCTTTTGCTTTGGTTACAGTCTCTAGTGTTCAGTGTTTTCTTGAGTAGTTTGAGAAAACCCAGTCATCTGTTTTTCCACAAATTGTGCAGGGCTGAAGATGATGTCACACATTTGCTTTAAAGTTACACTCAAGATTTCGTTTTGTACATTTTCATCTCTCTAGTGACTGAACTTTGTCCATACTCAATTTTCCATATAGTGGGTACTTACTGAATCGCCTCATCTGAATGAGGTAAATGTGGTCTGCTAAGTGCCTGAATTAGATGCTGAGAAAAGCTTTTGCTTTGGGCCAGACCTCATGGCAAATATTACTCACAGGTCCCTTGGTGCACACTTTTCACTTTCCTCTGAAGTGTTAGGTGTTGATAAATGAAAAAGACAGGATGTCAGACCACATGGGCTTGTGGTTTGAATTGGCCCAGCAAGGCCTGTGCACTCGGTGAAATTAATTCTGGTATTTTTGTATGCAATTGTATTGTAAATAAAATTGGCAACCCTTATTAACTACCTGAGTCCTGCTTTCATTGTGACAAACCACATTTCAGTGTTACTTTACCTATTCCGCTGGCAGAGCAGTGCTCTTAATGCATCAAAAAACATCAGAGTTGGAGATAATATGAACTTTAACTATGCTTTGTTGCATGCTGATCACACACAGCCTGTCATGTTTAAAAGATGGATACGGATTCCTTGGCTTGTGAAATGTATTAGTAGGAGATTCCAAATTATTAGGCTATTCCAAATTATTTGTGTGGGGTTTTAATTGCCCATTTAAAGATTAGGACTTAATTTATGTCTACCCTTCGCATTACAGATTTTGAAAGATAGATTTCAATGTTGTTTGTGTGTCAGAGCTCTATTTCTATGAAGTCAGGGAGCTTTTGTTTCATCCAAACCAGCTAGACTATATTTAAGCTAGAATTTTAGTTTTGCTAGAATTACTGTTGATCTTTTTTTCTTGTGAATGTTGTCTTTGCCATTCAGGTTTTTTAATATTGAAATAAATTTTACTCAGCTGTCCCTGCACTTACATGATGGCTTTTTGTATCTTTACTGTGATTTTAAAAATTATTTTAAATCACTGTCAATGGCAGTATTGCATTATTCTTCCTTTTTTTTTTTCTTTTCCATCTTTGTTTTCATTTAATAAGGGTAGACCCTTATTAAAGGATCCTTACTAGAACTATGCCTTAAGTTTAGGGACAGAACACGTTTTAAATTACACTTGCAAAACAACTAATTACTCAGATTTATAACAAAATATGGTTTAGAAATCTTACTTGTCATGATTTCCACCCCAAAAAGAACTTTCATTTTCAGAGAATGAATTGAAACAGGATTTTTTTTTCCACCAGAAAGTGTGAATTTTTCTCCTGGGAATGACTGGGAAGTAATAGCTGTTAACTCTGCCATTTTGAATGTGCAGGGTATAAGACTGGAGCACCACTTCGGTCTCAGGAGTAAGATGTGTATAAGTAAGTTTTCCAAATGTGTGATATGCTCTGGGCTTGATTCCTTCAGATTAAAATTGAAAGGGATTATATTTAACTTCAATAATAGTGAAAAAACAATCCAATGGCAAGAACTACCAGCCAGTGTAACATCTGGATTTAGGAAGTTAATTGAGTAGTGTTTTCTAGGGCCTCACAGCACTAGAATCTCTAAGTTCATTAGAGGAACTGCAATTATACCTGCCTCCCTGGGAGAATAAGCAGACAGGCGCAAGCTTTGGAAGCTGTTTGTAGTGCGTCGGTAGCTGTGGGTTACTCCTGCTGTGACAGCGGATGCATGCTGCTGCAGAGCTGGGCTAGGTGGGAGTCTTGCTTATGTGACCCGATGCTAAGTTTAGCACTGGTAGTTATGTTGCCTCATCAGTCACTTATATTCTGTTTAACACAATAGAGAATTCGTTCTGATCCAAGTAGTAGCTAAAATTCAGTGTGTAGTTGGTTGTTTTGGTTAGCGAGTGAAATTGGTGGTGGTTCAAATTTTCATAAAGCAGAAAACAATTTCTCTGCTGAGAAATATGATGTTTTAGTTTTGGGGCTTTTTTGAGACTGTATTCTGAATGTGTTTTCTGTCTGTTTCCTTCTGACAAGGGAACTTAATGAATTCTTAACATCTATTCTTAAGGTAGGGCAGTTATTACACATAACAATTTCTGCGTGTTATAATAACAGCTTACTGGTTTGGATTTTGCACATCCTGTTTTTTCAGATGTAATCTCAATATATCACCTCCTCTGTTGTCCTCATTCTTTAGTGCTTTCTGCTGATGGTGCAGGAGGGGTTCCCAGATCTGTTAAATATATGTTATCTGTTTCTTCTATGCAAATTAGTCCAAATCCTTTTGTTGATTCGGTCACACTGTATTCTTTCTAGTCTTTCAGGTAATCCCTGTTACACAATTTTTGTTTTCTTAGATCTTAACCCTGTAAATTTTCTTACCTCACTCTTTTCCTACCCATTGAACTGTGAACATACTTTTCATAAATTGTATCATCCAGGGGTAGTGGTGTGCCAGAATGAGCTAAAATTTATTTTCAGCATATTTCTAGCCATCTGTATTAGTCTTTTGGTGCTTCATTGTATTAACTGTTCTTATTGGTAACAGAAGTGGCTGAAGGTAAATTTCAGGGCGTTTTGCTACTACATACCTTAAATTTTCCACAAATTACCAGGGTTTTCACGGGAAGATTGGAAAGGTGAATGGACTCAGTCAAAGCATATTCAAGAAAACCTCAGAAATGTAAACTTTTTCTATAATCAAATCTAAATAAGAACTTGTGAGTCTGTTTCTATTTTCAAGTCTCTTTCAACCTGTATTCATTCTTGCGTAGGTAGACATGGGCATGTCATGCATATCACAAAATACAGTTTTTAATTTTTTTAATTTCCTGAAGGCAAGATTAATCTTTTTTTCTCGCAAAAATTACTGTTTTGTTAAAGGCTAATAAGGCATTTTATTAGTATATTGCTACTTTTGGTGCATTATTAGTAGACTGTTATTAGCAATTGCTGTGGTAGTGATCCTTAGATTAGATGATGGTATGTTGATTTTAGAAAATTATGCCTGTAACGAACGTACTACTAGCTGGGATGGGAGAATTGTAAATCAACATTATTTTAAATTAAAATAGATTAGATTAAATTAAGTTAATACAATGTCTTTGAAAGTGTGCTACCTGCGTGACATTGATCAATGAATTGTAGCTATTTACTGAGTTTTCTTCTGATAGTGTTGCTGAAGGAATCAGGGCATTTTTCTTAAATAAAAAAAAAAATTACTTGCTGAATTTCTTACAGGTGAAAAGCACACCCAGTCTTCAACAGCTCATCACTGGTACCCAAAATGACAGTGAAATTCTGATGAAAAGGAATTGCAAGGAGGAAGAAGACCTACCAACCAGTCCCACAAGTGATGCAGTTTTCTGTTATGGCAGAAAACATGTAAGTTGAAGGGTGAAGCATAACAGAACAGGTGTCTAATCGGGACACATATAAAAGCTAAGAGCTTGTGCAAAATGTTGGTGTATTTTGGATTATATTACAAAATGAAGGAAGAATTTTACCTCAGTTTGTATCTGATCAAAGACTGACTGCCTTTGGCACAGTCCTCATAGTAACACTGTGAACTTTTTGCACCATAAGCCAAATTAAATTAATAATGGATAATTGATAGATATATCCATTAATAATGAATAACTCATAGATCCTCTTTCTTTGAATTTTGTAAATGCAACTAACTTTCTTCCCATTTTATATTAGGGTTGGTATCATGAACATGGTCTTTCTAACCTAGTAGTTAGCTTTTTCTCTTAAAACTTTAACCAAAGGGTTTTGTTGTTCTGCAAGAACTGTGGTAATGGAAATGTCAGTGGAAATTCAAATGTCAGAATGTCATGTGAATGAAGAGGAAACTGACAGTGATGGAAGCCAGAGGAGCCGTTCATAGGTTTAGGGGTTAGCATCGAATCATCCTCTGATGGATGGCATTTTGAATACTGCAAATGAGAGAGAAGGAAGCCATAAATGAATTCAGCGCATTCTTTAAAGTCTCTATGATTAACTGTGGAAGATAATATCTATATATTAGTGACGAGGTTAAGCAGGGTCAAGTATCCAAAGAATCCATGACTGATATTTTAAGCAGGGAACTAAAATGACTTTTAAGGAATCAAAATTAAGCCAGCCTACTCACTTTGCAGAGGAGTAAAAACACACACAAGGACCTTGGCGTGCTGTCATAGTTTTACTGCACTGTGGAGGCTGAGGTGCTAAACTGACAGATAACAGTTTTGGATGACATTTGTGATTCTAACGACAACCATTTGAACTGGGCTATAGACAGCCCAGGCTTAAAAGTGAAATATTTTCTACTATCTTTTAAAGGGGAAGGTTGAGTTCCATTAAAATTCCCTTTATGGGTAAATGTTGGATTGTTGATGACTGCTCTGTGAAAATGTATCTTCCAAAATATCAGATGGCATTGCTTCCAGGCATGCCCACAGGATTGCAATACATGAAGTCAATGCTAAATCCCTGTTCACTGAACCAAAAGCATGAGTGATTTCTACATTGAATGTACGTGACTCCTGATCAGGTGGGAGACACATACAGTGATATTCAGTCCAAACATCATTAATCAGAACACTTATCCGGTCTCTCTAAATAAATAAGAGGTTCTATGGAATAAATATTAGGGACTATTGCAGAACTTTTTTTAGGACATATGACCTAATTCAAAAATCTGTTTGCATTCCTTTGTCATGAAGGATTTTGGTGGAAAATAAGTGTTTTCTGGTCAGATGAATAAAAATATGTTAGTGAGTGAAAGAGCAGAGCTGAACAAAGCTGCAAGGGAGATTGATTACACTGATACATATCTTGTGGAGGGAGTAAGGTTACATGCAACAAGCATCAGGTCAAAACAGCCCTAATGCTTCTTGTGACTTCCTCAGTAAGCACTCTGACCCTTCTTTTGTCAAGTTTGTATGTTACTTAGAGCTTATAAGATAGAGTAGATACCTTCTTTAATTTAATTAAGCTGTTAATGTGAATTTTAAGGAATATGCCACATGAATATTTGGCAAGCTGCACAAATGAAGAAGAGCATCTGCATGGAAAAGAGATATGATCTTATGAACACTACTCTGCACTCTTAGGTGCTGGGTTGTGCACTGCAGAACTCTTTGGTTAACGAGTCCTGTGTGGGTTGGTGTTTATTTTCAGAGGGAGGAGTGATCTAACACAGCTGTCTTAGCAATCTAGGGCAATGTTGCTGTGAGATTAATCACAGTTGTATCTTCATGACATATGCTATGTAAAAAGTTTCTAGGGCTCACCTTAAAGAATATCATTATAAATGAATGGAGACCAAGCTATCTTGATTGTGTTGATAATTTGTTACAGTGAAGGCTAGCTAACACCATAAAGTTACATATCTGTGCTGGGCCACAGAAGGAGTTATAGTTTCTTCCTTCATTGCAGTTTCATGGCCTCTGTAAATGCTAGACACAAATGCTGTTTATGGATGTGGATGGACAGCATCCAAACCTTTGCCCCATAGGTGAAAGTAGATGAAAGGAGAGCAAAGTGGCTGAGGCGAGCTAGGAAACACCTTCTTTGTGCATCAGCATACAACAACTGGATGTCTTCATATTTTAATCTTTCCTGAATGGTCTGCTGCACTATGGAGTATGTAATTTTTATATGGAATTGGGGCATCTTGTAGAATACTTACTGGATGTGCAAAGCTACTTCTGTTTCCTTTAATACATGATAGAACCTAGTGTCTCGGCAGTGTACCGTACTATGGGCTATGTATTAAAAGCGGTCTAGTTTGACGTTTTGTGTGTTCTTAGATTTCAGAGGTTTTTTCACTTCCTTTCAGACACTTACCTCATTTTTCTCATGGGAAGCCACCTAGGAGTTTTATTCGTAGACAATTTCTAGTTCTAGAAGGTACCTAAGAAAGCATTTTCTTAGCCTAGAAAGCTTACTGAAGAGAAAAAGGGAAAGCAGTAGAGTTGCAATTAAAGTCATAATTTTCAGGGCTGTTATGGAAGCAACAGTATGTTTTCTACAGGTTACCTTAAATCTTTGTGATTTGCAGTAGCTCTACTGTCATGTCTGTATAGATACTGACCTTTGAGGGGAAATAAATATTTTGTCCTGTTTGATCTGAAGCTACTTTTCCCAATCATTTGTCTTTTCTTAGGAGAGTTTGTATAGTCTTAACAGCACTTGCACTGAGTCTGGCAATTTTGGCAAGGCTAACGTCACGGGAGAAATAGAATTTGCCGTAAGATACATATTCAAAGCTTGCATTTTAGAAATTTGCATCAAGGGATGCAAGAACCTGGCTTACGGAGAAGAGAAGAAGAAGAAGTGTAACCCGTAAGTATTTTGTAGAGAAGGAGAAAAAAAATAAGGAAAATATTCTGTTTTTAAGATACTTATGTATGTTGTGATTGAAATTGATTGATATATGATGGTGTGCCATATTGGCACTTTCAGAACATCCAGCATATATACCAGCCCTTTTTACATATACACACTGCAAAACAAATGGGTTTCCTACCAGCCCTTGTTCCATTCTGACACTTTCTGCTAGTAACTGTCTCTTTCCTTGCCTGTGACCAGGCAGTTGGGTAGCTGTATGGCTGATGAGCACCTTTGGATCTTGAGAATAGCTGTTCAGATTTTAGCTCTTAAGTTGTGCCCACAAAATTAATACATAAGTGACTAAAACATGAGATGTCATGTTCCTAATTCATCTTCTGACTCACTGTGGGGTCACTGCGTGATTGCTATACTACATCTGTGCTTCCATATTCTGTAACAAGAATAGAAATTTTGGATATTGTAACACATTTTAAAATCTAAAGCTGTTTAATAATTATGTGTTACTGTAAGAGCAAGAAATACCTACTTCTGTGGATAAAATATAACATAGAAATTTTTGGTTGGGTAGTTAAGCCTTCGTGATTTGTCTGTTTTATTACTAAATGATCCTCCCTGACCATGCAGCAACCATTCATAGAAAATCACCAGGCAGAATACCTAACTACCTGTTCTTGCCCCTGCTGTCATGCCATGTTTGAGCACTCAAGTGAGCACCTTGGCATTGTAGAGTTGCAGTCACCTTCACCCAGAAGGAATATGGGGTTTGCAAATCTTGCAGAGGATGCTCATAAAGATGAGCTTGGTGATGAAGGAAACTTTGCTGGAACAGCAGCTCATGAGGCAGGGCATTTTGGGAGCGCTTCAGAAGTTGGTCAAGGTTCTTTAAGTCCCCAGGTAATTAAGCCAGGCAAAGAGGTGCAGGAAGCCTGAAAGGCAATGTGAGAAGTGCTGTGTAAGTGCTGTGCTTACCTATGGGTAAGTTTGGAAAGAATAGGGAAGATGTGCAAGTTCTGCACAGGCGATATCAGATACCGCTGATTTTATTTACCCAGTAAGTTCATCAAGAGGCTGTTTTAAAATTAGTTTAAATCATAATATCGGAAATAAATACAACAAATACAGTTTGAAAATATTTAGTGTTATGTTAAGAATCACTTCTTTCCCTGCCAAGCTGTGAGCCAGCACTCTCTATTGCTAATACTCTTTAGTTCTGAAACCATAACACACATACAGCCTACTGAACTCATATTAAGAGGGATATTTCAGTATCAATGTTCATGTGACCTACACATGAGAAACTTCGGGTAGGAGTCATTGGTGCTTGATATTGGTATGACTCAACTTCACAATTTTTTTTTTACTTGTTTTCTTTGAATCAATGTTAGGGCAATTTTGAGCACTTTAGACAATATCTTTCACTCTAGTGGCTATTATAACTATTAGCATATGTAAGAGTTATGAATTATTATGTATTATTTGTATTATTATACCTTTTTTTGCTGCATGGTACTTGGTGGTGTAAAGGTGAGATGATTTTCTTCATGAACAAGCAGCAATGGTCCTAAAGTAGATTAGATTGAGTTGATATTTTTCTTTGAGCACATAATATGCTGTCACTACAGCTGACAAGGTGACTTCCTTGGTAGCTATTTTATCAGAGGCCAGGAGTGTGAAAAGATTCCTATTCAGATTCCAATCCTTTCCCAATTAGAATAGAATTGAAACACATTAGCCGAATGATATACAGGGATCCTTATAGTCTGTCTGCTTTTATTGAGAAAGGTTATAAATCACAATTTGCCATTTTATTGCTTGGAAAATTACAAAGTCAGTAAAATTGTTGAAAAATTAAGAAAAAACACCTCTCATCTAATCAATTTTTCTTCTTAGTTTGACACCCCTCCACCCCCCATTCTGGCTACTTTCCATGTATCCTTCTCTCTGTCTACAAGGTATGTTAAGGTTTATTTGCTTCCCGATAAATCTCCTCGGAGTAAGCGGAAGACAGCTGTCAAAAAGAGCACAGTGGATCCAGAATTCGATGAGACTTTGAAGGTACTGTTTGCCATTGTGTGCCACTTTTTCGTGTGCGTTTTTCCATGGTAATGTCTCCTTTTGTAATGCAGAATCCTGCAAGTTCAGAATCCTCCTTATGGGGCAAATCTTGGAGCCACTGACAACACTAATTTTTAAACAGGATTACAGAATCATCAAGGTTGGAAAAGACCTTTAAGATCATCAGGTCCAACCATCAACCCAACACCACCATGCCCACTAAACCATATCCTGAAGTGCCACATCTACATGTTTTTTGAATACTTTAAAAAATTATGTTTTTAAGTCCAAATAAGAGAAAATGCTTTGGGACTTAAAATAGTAAATTGCAAACCATCAGAAGAGTCTGCCTTTGTCCATGAAAACACTTTTAATGAATTCCAGTGTTGTTCTGAGTTACCCTGTGGCAAAAGCAAAGTGTCTTCCATAGACACTTTTTTTGTACATTCAGGAACTGGGTGTATTGCAGAGCAGTTAGTTAGTATTTTACACAAGTATCTCTTTCAACTGATACCCCTTTTGTCAGTGCCACTGGGAGTGTCTCTCTGCAGTTAGCTGAATGCAAACTGAATTCCACCACCTCTAAAACATCGTCTGCTTCCTTTCCCCCATGCAAGAGGTGCCAGGCCCTCTCTTTGTAGTGTCTAATTTCAAACTTTAATAATCCCACCAGAGAACAGTAGTTATGATTTTAATTCCTTAATGCCTTGCAATATTACTTCTTGCATCCTTGTAAGAACTGTGTGTAGAAAATAGGAGCCATTATTCTCACTACACAGGCACTTAATGAAACGTGAAGTTGACGCGGAGTACTGTCAGCTAGGAGGGGTTAGATTAGTTTGTTCTTTCCAGCTCCAGTTTTGGACAAACCCTTCTTTTTGTGTGCATCAGCAAGCTGCAGCAGTACCTGAGGTGTTGAGTTCTTCAGTAACGTGTTGTCTTGGAAGAGATATGAAACCAAGTTAATGGAGGGACAAACTTGTATTGTTGCTCCTTGAACTACACAAAAGTTTCGGTGTTGCCTCCATCTCTCGGTGTTTATGAACATCAATAATTTGTAGTGAGTGAAACAGGCAAAATGTTTGAAAAGACCATTGTTAAAATTTGACAACAACAACAAAAGATTTATGTAGTGTATGTAATTCTTATATATCCCAAAGTCTGTATGTAGGGTTTAAGTTGGGAGAAAAAGAGCCTGAAGTTAGAATAATTGGTCCTAATTTTATAGTCCCTTTTCAATGCTAGAGTCATGCAGAACTGATAAAGGGAGAGTGAGAGCCATGCCTGAGCTGGCTACATGAACACTAAAGGTAGTTTAGTTAGAAATCTTTTAAATTAGTTGAATTATTCGTTCATCCAGAGTAGCAGAAACGGTCAAAAGAGCATAGCGCTAGTGCAGGTAAACTACATCATGACACTGCAATCCAACTCAGTGGGATTCAGCTGCAAATTAAGGCACCTGCATTTAAGTAGCTGCATGTGTGAGAGGTGTGTAACTGCTCTTGGGAATCACTGGGGGTGATTCAGGGTGATTTGCCCCAGAGCCTACACCCAGCTTGTGATTCAGCAGCCTAAATGTGGATAGCGATGCCCTTGTCCATGTCATCGCCTCCATTTTTCAGTCCAGCTGGGTGCAGGTCACCTGTAGGCCGGGTATCACATTTGTTAGTCTCATGTGGGTATATTAGATACTCAACAATCTCTCAAAGATCTCTAACTATGTTGATACATATCATGGAGTAGATGTCCGCTGACCAGAATGGAAGTTTTAGCACCTTTGTTAGGTGTCTTAATCTTGAACGCCAGAGCAGCCAAATTCTGCTGGGAGTGTAAAACGGAAATATATATATTTTAAAAAAAAAAACAAACCCCACAGCAAAAATGGTCAAGAATTATTTGAAGTTCTGAATCAATAATCAAAAGCTTTAACAAGGCAGGCCAAGGTATTCCTGGAATGTTGTTTCATATTTGAATGAGCATTATTTAGCATTTAAGTAGTGGGGTAATATGCAAACTACAAAGCACATTCAGATAACAGGGTTCTGTCTGCTTCCAGATGCCTTCAGCCATGCTGCATTTGGGCTTCCTTTGAGCAGGTTATGCTCACGGGCCTGCATTCATCCTGTGTATTGCTTTGTAAATAAATGCTGTTTGTCTTTCTAGTACAAGATTGAATACCCACAGCTGGCAAGTCGGCAGCTTCAGATATCTGTGTGGCATGCAGGAGTACTCAAATACAGGGTGTTTTTGGGGGAAGTGGTGATTCCACTGGCAGCATGGAATTTCGAAGATAGCTCGATGCAATTGTTCAACTGGTACCAGCTCAAACCCAAGGTGATTCTTAGTTTTTGTGCTTAGTTGTATCTTAAGAGCAGGATGTAGTGAAAGCTATGAAAAAGATCACCCTTCTGAGGTCATTGGGGGGAAAATGCTGTCAATCCAGTCCATTAGTAAGATGTGTTGCAAACATAAATAAGTTGTGAGAATGATGTGGAATAAAATGATTGCAGTAATGCAGATTTCTGTATGTTCCTTTCTTCAGCTTGAAAAGCCTGAAGATGATCTTATCCAGTACAGTGGTGAACTCCTCGTATCTGCAAGACTGTCAGTACCAGCCCAGTATAAACATTTCCATTTTGAAGGTATAAAATGTTTTAGCATACATGAATCCCTCGGGTAGAAAAGAATCAAGATCAATGAAGGACTGACAGTGTGCCTATATAATTTTCCTGTACAGGGTGTATAACAGCTACTGCAAACAGTGGTTTGTGGTGTATTATATTTTAAATTACTTAAAATCCAAACATTGGCCAACTTCATATTTTTGTTCTTTTTAATGCCAACAGAAGCTGCACATTAAAATGGCAGCAGAATGATGTATCCAGCTGTTTGGCAAGCTTGTGCCTGTCATGGTGTTGCCAGTAGACCTTATTCTGGAGGTGATGCAGCATTTTTACTGCTCAAGGTAGAGACTGACAATTTAGGGAGAAGGTGGAAGGGAAATGGCTGCAAGGGTACCAGACCAGCACCCTTGGCTTCCTCTGGTGGTCTCATTTTAGAGAGATTTTTTTCACTTGGAAGATGTTAGGTTCAAAATGTACAGTCAGGATTCAGTTTCTGGTAATGAAAGACTTGTAGTAAGTATTGCTGTAGTGTCTCAGAGAAAGCACCTGCTGGTGGAGTAGAATGAACAACTTGAGGTTGTCCTGTCCTTCCCCCCACATTTTCCTTACCTCCGTAGATCATAGTGAGGTATATAGAGGTTCAGAGCTCTAGTAATATGTTCAGGACCATAGCAACAGGCAGAGACCAATAGGAAAATCTAATTAGCTGTTAGGTTAATTTTGTTCCCTTTTCTTTTCCAAATGACTCCAAAGTTACTGGCTTGCTTTCTTACATTTTTCTTCCTTATGCATGCCTGTGTGTTGAGTCTCTGCTATGTAACTAGAGCTGTAACAGAGGAGCTGTCACACGGTGGGTTTGGCTGTTTCTCCTACTTCTGGCTTTGTTTCAGAGAAATGCTCTGTGTTTACTTGTCACAAATACAACAGAAAGCTCTATGTTTGGAACCAGAATCACAAAGCAACCTGCTACTCATTGCTTTCTTTTTTTTAATGAATCATACATTGTTAAAATCTTTCAAATCATCCTAATACAGCACTAGGAGCCTTTATCTCAGCAGTACTGCTTAGTCATGTTCCTACTTACATATAGCAGCACCCTAAGCTGTCAGCTGAACCAACTGGTTATTTCATGTGATAAATGCTCCTGTTTCAGGAAAAAAAGATCAAGGAGTTCCCAACTGCCAGCTTCAGGTTATGATATTTGGGGCCAAGGACTTGCCCGTACTGAGATCTGCTGGAATGACAAACTTATTTGTTAAAGGGTATGTATGAGATGTAACACTTCAAATAATAGAAAATGTCACACATGTTCTGTGCAAAGGTATGTGTTAACATGTTTTCATCAGCAGACTGGCATGTGAAAATGGCACTGTCCACACTCTTAATCAGACTTCCTTGTAATGGTGATATCTGGGTGTCTGCACAACAGCAGCACTCAGCAGGGTGGTGGCAGGTCCCACCTGCTCTTTGGGTCTGGAATAGAACTTCAGAATTTACTGATGTCATTAAAATTTAGAGTTCATAAGTTTAAGTATCTGCTTTTAGATATTAGGAGGAGGAAAAAAAAAAGTGCAAATCAAGAGGGTATTTTCATTCATATTTTCAGCTGTGTCTTTGTGGAATTAAATATAGCTTTGGATACACTGAAAAAGAAACTTTCATCTTCTCCATTCTAGGCATTTTAAAAGAGGAAGGACTAATTTTTCTTCAGTGCGCTGATAGCCTGTATGTGGGATCATTTTACTTTCTTAGTCAGGCATCAGATGCCATTGGAAGTATGATACGGGGTACACTTACAACATCTCACAAAGCCATTTCACCTGCTGGGGCATCTATCTTCAATGAAGTGGGTGGGCATTTTATCTACTGAAAGCCAGATTTCAGGCAGTATTGGATAACAGAACAGGGAGTGAAGACTCCCTCAGCAGTCAGTGACAGCAGACAAAAAGCAGACCAGAAGAGCCTACTTGCACCCACACTGAAGGCAGATAGGAAAAGGAGCAAGCCTTATAGTAAACACACTAGCACCATGTTCTACCTTGCACGTAAGCTAAAGTGGGCATGGTGGTGTTGGGTTGCTGGTTGGACTTGATGATCTTAGCGGTCTTTTCCAACCTTAATGTTTCTATGAACTTTTTGGATATTTAAGGCAAACCAAAGGGCTGTAGTTGATTATTGCAGATGTTCCATTTTCTGGTTGAGAAATCAGTAACCTTGGTAAACAACTCTCATTGTTTTGGGGAAGTTGTCTTATCCTTCCAGACCAAGTAGAGGTAAAGCAAAAGTCTCCTGTCCTCAAGAAAGAAGCCTGTCCCCAGTGGAAACACTTGTTTGTCTTTGATGGCATTACCCCAGCTCAGCTACAGCAATCATGTCTACACCTGACTGTCTGGGACCAGTCAACTTTCAGCTCAAGTGATCTGTTCCTAGGAGGAGCCAAGCTCAGTGCAAGTAAGTTAGTTCTTTATGGCTTAAAAATTGAAGGTAATTTGGGAAAATTTTCATTTAGTTTATATTGTAAATAATATTTATTCTGTGCTATTTATTACCTGCTGTCATGTGCCTACACATACAGCCCCAGCTGCTGTCCTAAGCAACTTGCAGTCTTGGGCTTTGATCCTGCAAGAACCGATGCATGTGTTTTAGTTCAGGTCTGTGCAGCAGCTCCAGGTTGTCAGTGAGAATTTTCAGGAAAGCCATCTGTTAGCATGGTAACTTTCAGGGTCAGAACCTGGCCATGCAGAAGACAAGCACAGAAAAGTTGGGTGGAGTCAACTCACCTAGAGCTCTGTATATACTTTTTAAGATACGTTCCTTGAGCTGTTTTATATGAATTGGCTAATTTTAAATACTATCTATCTATCTCATTGAAAGAGATGCACAAGATCTAATGATCTAGTAGATGTCAGCTGTGCTTATATTTGTGCTGCTTATTTTACATCCACAAATCAATCAAATCAATGGGAGAAACAGTGAAATTTGCTCAGACAGGGCTATTGCATGTCTGAGTTTTGGGCTGTAACATAAGAGTGAGCCCTCTTTCTCAAGGCTGAGAAACCCTCTGCTTGCTGAATAGGCCCTAACTGGTCACTGAGCAGGGAAGCTGCTGTCACTTGACAACTGCCCAGTGGAGGCTCTCACCCCTGTCTTCCCAGAGAGTAAGTGTGTGCTTTGGTTTCAGTATTTGAGATGGAAGGCTCAAAAAGATTGAGGCTTAGTTGCTTCCTTACGGTATCAACAGGCACTTTGGAGGAGTATTATCACTATTAATAACTCAGTGCTGTGCAGGCTTCCTCATGAGCTTCTTTTGATTGTCCTACCCAGCATTTTCCTTTCTGCTAGAGCAGGGACCCTGCTTCTGAGTGAAGATGACTATCCAAGCCTAGTAATGCATTAAAGTCACTGGAGATCAACTGAAGCAGGAACCTTACTGCCGTTCTGCTCCTTTTAGTATGCACACTTGCGCCTCCACTGTTAGTCATGCAACCAAAACCTTTTTCTTTGCTGCAGGTTGAGAGAGTGATCCTAGTTTAACAAGTTGTAAATAATGCTTCAAAAGTATAACTACAATTTATTGCAATTAATGCCTTGGGAGTGGGAGAAGCAGGTTGGTTGTTACCTAGTCAGTTGAGCCAGAAGTTGGGTAAGGCTAAGTGAAAAGTAACTCTGTGACCTTTCCTTTTGCTTTTTTGCAGAGGAATCGTTTGGCTCTACAAACCAGGTTTCTCAGTCAGTGCTCCAGTGGCAGGAATTGCTCTGCAGCCCAAACATGTGGATGGACTTTACTCTTGTACTGCATTCAAATAAGGAAAACTTCAAATCATGAGACATTACTGCCAAACAATTTTTCCTTCCCCATGGGTGATGTTTTAAGTTCAAGGGGCACAAACCTTTTGGGTCTGGGGAAAGTTACACTGCAACAGTAGCTACACCAGCTTTTGGGGAATGGAGTTATGCATTTGAAAGTGTGCAACGTTCTGAAGGTTTTATTTCTCCAAGAGCTAAGTTTTTGTTATCTGTGCCTCTAGCTCAAGTCTCAGGTTATTATTGCTTCTTCATGTGTGACAAACTCAGTTTGAAATGTGTTATGCTGGCAAGGCAACAGTAGCCAGATGATATACAGTTTTCCATTTCTGGGCATAACAGAACTGTAATTATTTAATCACAGATAGGCATAATTCTTAGAGAAAAATAACTGTTACCTTAAAGTTACATGCTTTTGCTCTGATCTTGATGTCTTATACATGTTCAGAGAGAATTAAAAACTAGCTTATCTTTAACTGCTTGCTGCAAATGGGTGATGCTAACACCTCTGTGCTTCAGAATTATCAACAGTGCCACTGTTATGTCACATGACCCAAAAGGCCTGTGGCCATGTGTCTTTCAAATGTGTGCTGTATTGTGGTGCTTAAAACAGTTAAATGTACACATTATCCCTCAGCAGGAGGAATGTGTGGCAGCACATAATAGAATAAATGTGGTTGGAGGAAGTTCCTTGTTCTTAGCAGTTGTCACTGCAAGACAATATTAACAAGTCTGACTGATCTATATGGTATACAGGACAAGAGTTTAGCTAAACTTACTTATTGATGTGAACCAGGGGAAACGCAAGCTTAAGGCCCAGCTATGGTGTCAATTCACTCTGCCTCCACTGTAGCGTTACAGGCAGCAGAAACTTCCTGTCTACAACTGTAACTAGTGTTGCTGCTATATACCACCTCTTTGCTGGGATGGAGGTGAAGATGGTCACACTGGTCATTGCAGCAGGTGTTCTCCTTTCTTCCTTGCCTGGTCAATGTGGCTTTTAAGGACTTAGGAGTTAAAAAGAGAAGGAAGCATAGGCAAATCTTGGGATCTAAAAGAGCAGTAGCACACCTCCTGCAAAATACACCCCACACAAGCAACACTTGACACAGAGTCCTTTGTTACTTTGCAGATCTTTTATTTAGATATTTGCTGCTGCAAATAACAAAACGACGCAAGATTCAACTCAAGTATAAAGCAGCATAGGTGTTGTAAATGGAAGAGAAGAGCTGACAACATACTGTATCTCACTTTCTAACAGATTTTCAAGGAAAGGGGGGAGGTTAGTGGGGAAAGAATGGTCACAGAAATGCTCTCTACTAGAGAGAATACAACTGTGATATAAACAAGCAGTCCCTTCATTTTTGGAGTCTGAAACCTTAAATCAAACATTTAAAAAAATTAGAAAATTTGTTAGAAAAATAGGTGCAGTAAAATTGTATATATTGGATCATGTGCATGTATAACAATTTTCATTAAGTAAAAAAGTGATCTTTACAAATAATGCTTTATAGCAAATCAGCTACACTGTATCAGACTACAGTGGTGTTTAGGCATTTTTACAGATGCAAGTCTTATTAAATCTGAAAAGTAACAAAATATACAGAGCAAAACTATTTCCCTTTAAACTAGTATTGCAATCCACATATTGCATGTTTTTAATATATATATAAATACTACACTATAACTGATCATTAATGAAGCTGGAATGCAAACGCAGTAGTGCATTGGATTCCAACAGAGTGTTTGCCTAGGTGTTACGTGAGGAGGGTATCAGCATCCCTATGCCACGCTTCTGAGCCAGTGCTGCAGAATCTCTCCAGTTGAGAACAGCAACCAGAAAAAGCCAAATTTAAAGCCAAATTTTTACACAAAGTGGTTCTGAGGTGTTGTCAGTTCTTTTGTGTGGGGGGCAGGAACAGGACGTGGGCATCAAGACCAAGATAAAAAAACAGGTGCACAAATACATGTGCACATGTGTACCCACATACATACAGGTGCTTGCAGATCTCAAGTTCTGCAATCTGTCTTCTCACCTGTTGGACTTTACACTGTAACTAATAATACAAAGACATATGGCACAAAATTCACCCACAGTTGCTTATTTTTAGACCAATGCTGAATCCAGCACCTGCACAGGACATGTATCTTCAACTGGAAGCACTGCCTATTAAAATATGTCTTGCTTAAAGAGATGTGACATAAGGCCTTTTGGCACGAAGCAAAGGCATGAACAACTTACCAGGATCAGTGGTACAATGAGTTTTTAACTATACCAAATTTTATAGAAGGTATGGAATAAAAGGGAGATTCAAACACCTCTGGGTCTAGAGAACATTTGTTAAATGTTGTACAGTGACCACTCCTCAGGGAAGAACCCTCCTCAGGGGAAAAAAAAAAACACCAACAAAACAAAACAACCCACAACAAAAAACACCAAAACAAGGACACAGCACTAAGATCTGCCTCTCCCACAGTCCTGCCTTCTTGTTACAAGCATCATTACATTGCCTCAAACTCATCAATTCTCTGCTTGGTGTTGCCTTGCCGGATCTGCCGCAGCGTCTTGTACTTGTCCCGTCCCTGTCGCATGTTCTCCGAGTGGATAATATCATTGTGGGTCCTCTTATTTTCATCTCTAGCCTGGGCCAGCTCATCTGTCAGCGCCTGCAATGCAAAGAACATTAAATACAGATTATACACGAGAAGCTTTCGGTTCATGACAGTGGTATTCTTTGGTGGGAGTTGACAGTTGTTAGATGACTGGCCAGCTCAGTGATATGGATACAACATATGCTTTCCATAAGCACTATGGATAATGTAGGTAATCTCAAAGCCTGAGCAATCAGAGTAATCTTTATATACCTTGTCTTTAATTCAAACTGCCTACAGGAACCGTAAACGAAGAGAAACTTTGTCTGCTTGACCAAGTGGTTAAATGATCTACTTTCCAGGAATAATTGTTTCAATTACTCTGCCTCCTCCAAACATTGTCTTACCCTCAGTTGCCTCTGTACACGTTCATTCTTCTCTGCTTCAGTAATGCGTTTCTCCTCGTTGCGGTCATTCCTGATCCCCTCACTGGAGAACTCTGCACTGTAGGCAGAGTACTCAGATCCTTCATCTTGCAAGTTATCATGGACATGGTAGTTGACTGGCTCATAGACAGGGGGTGGGGGTGGAGGTGGAGCAGTCATTACCAGCTGTAGCTCCTCCTTTGTCTTTACCAGATCCTCCTGGGCTTCCTTGGCCTTTGGGAAAAGAGTGGAAAGTATTTTCATGCATTTCTTGTTCTAAACCAGCATAAAGAACACCTTAATGCTTATCTTCCCAGTTTTATCATGAAAAGCAAGAAAGAAGGAATTAAATCTCTTGCAGCTGACAGTACTCTGTTAGTGTCTTATGTAGAACACCCTTTTTTTTTTGCTAGTGATGCTACCATCATCCACTGTGCAGTCTGCAGGTGATCTGAACAAAGAATGTTCTTCCAATAAAACACAGTCTAGGAAAAATAGTTCTGTGGGAAGCTACAGTTATCTTCATCCTGTTCTCCATGTGAAGAGCTGTAGGCTGTAAATATGGGTTCCACAGAGCAAGAACTTAGATTCCCAAGTCTGTGTTCTTAATGCAATTACGCTCTAGGCAGTCAGCTTGCTTGCTGCCTCAGTGGTTCTGCCCTCCCCTGCTGTCTGCAGTGCTAGTTACACTCCAGCCGCTCCGAGCCTTGCATGGTTTAGTTTTGGTTCTAGTGCATCAAATTATTCAGTTCTCCCACCCCTGGGTACCAAGAAGCCACTAATGACAGAACACACTCCTCAAGACTGGTACCTGCAGTGTGGCTGCATTTGCAGCGTCTTCTCTTGGGTGATGTAATGTTTTCATACATTACATCATGAATTAAATACACCATTTATACATGTGCCCCTCCCCCTCCATGGCTCCAAGAAGTTGAGCACATTTTTAGGTTTTATACCAGCTTCCATTTTGAATTTTGACTGAAGGCTTGTTGTAAGAAAGGGGTTTGGCAGGTATATTGCACATTCATCACAAGTCTGCCCTTCTCTGCTGGTATACAGATGTTTGTCTCCACATGTTTAGAGAAGTCATACCAGGCTAAGCACTGCCTGGTAAAATTGTAGGCTCTGCTCAGGCGTAGAACTTCAGAGCAACTTTGTAGAACAGAGATACTCACTCTGATCTGCCACTCTTCAACCTCACTCTCTTTACGCCTCCTTGCCTCTTCAAGAAGTGCAATCTTGGCTGTATACTCTGCAAGCTCCGTAGCCTGTTGAATAATAAAACTGTAATTATAAGGACTCTTAAAAAAACAAACCAAACACAACAATGAAACACTGTTGACTGAGAAAAGACCCAAGTGTTACACTCCACTGTAATAAAGACTGAATAGGAAGTTAAGAACAAAAAAGTAGATTGCTCATGATAGAAACCATTTTACTGCACTATGTTTTTCCCCAGAAAACAAGGCCTTGCCTTACTCAAAGGGCACAGTAACATGCCTGCATCTTATCCTTAAAAAGACTGGGTCTTACCAGCTGTTCCTGGCTCTTTATCTGGTCCATCGTTTGTCTCTCCAGCTCTTCCTTGGCCTGCAGAGCAGCCAAACGATCAGCTTCCAAGCGTTCTGCTTCCTCCTGGGCTCGTCTCCTTTCTTCCTCCAGCTGAATGGCTCTTTGGATCTGATCTGAGAGCTCTGGAAAAAGATGGATAAATGCAGTTAGTCCACAAGCCTGGTCAAAGCAAATGGACTGCAGTC
This sequence comes from Phaethon aethereus, assembly GCF_964289735.1. Taxonomy (NCBI): domain Eukaryota; kingdom Metazoa; phylum Chordata; class Aves; order Phaethontiformes; family Phaethontidae; genus Phaethon; species Phaethon aethereus. The sequence continues at coordinate 69,507,117 of NC_138576.1, read as the reverse complement.
TCTTAGGTAACTACAAGAGAAGTCATGACAAGTGCTTGACTCCAGCTTGCAATACCCCTTCACTGTGCACCTCAAAGTAATTATTTGCATAATACATCAAGTAACTGAATTAAGGAGTAGTCAGCTGCAGAAGATTTAATTATAATGTGCAAGATATTTGCACTGAAGTCTGTAACACTGACATGATTCTGCTGCCCTTAATTTGACAGCTTACTGTAAGGACCAGATGTTGCTGTCTCCAATCTGCTCATCTGTGCATCGAAACAGAAGCTTCTGTTTCATTGGAAAGACTTGTTCCCAAAGGACTACTTCTGTTAGGAGTTAAGTAAAAAGGACTTGAGAGCTAGGTCTTGCTCACTGCTGGAAGAGGCTATACTGCTAAAACCCTCCTGGCAACAGGGGAAAACAGAATTCGTGCCCTTCGGTTCCCAAAAACAATCAGCAGATTTTGTGCTACTTTCTTGCTTTGGATGATGTCAGCAGTGCACACAGATATGTGTATTTATCCATATAGGTAGATACTAGGAAGCCTTGCCAAGAGATCCCAGTGTCCTCAGATTTAGGCTAGGTGTAGGCAGTGATGCATATAACCCACATAGGGAGCAGAATACACACAGTCTCATCAGCCAGTAGAAGTACTTTACCTTTCTCTGCTTTTTGAGTCTTCACCTCATACTCTTGTAGCCTCACCAGCAGCTCCTCCTTCTCCCTCAACATTTGTTCTTTCTCCCTCTCAATTGTCTCCCTCTTCTTCTTTTCATTTTCTAGTTGTTGCCTGTGAGAAACAGATTTCATGCTTGAAGCTCGCTTTCAGACCTAAGCTGCAGCCAGGCAAGAAAGCTGGCTGGGCCTCTCTCCAGGCAGTTCAATGGGAAGTGACCACGACAAAACAAGAGCCAGAAGACAGAAATACATATAGCCTGTTCCTTTATTACTTCAGAATTTTTGCTCAGTTTTGGATACCCCATTTCATAAAAACATTTGTATTTTTGTTGCCCACCACAGAATTTTAGAACACCAAATAGCTACTAGGTGCAGAGGGAGAAAACCAGGACTCTGTACTGCACAGTAGAGAAGATTTAGCTTTGTTACTTCTGTCATAAGGGAAGTCAAGGAGGTGTAAAAACAAGAGCGCTGAGGGAGTGAAGACAAACAAGCCAAATACCAGGGAGAAGCAACATGATTTCTTGAGCAATCTGCAGCCAGTAGTAGAAGTCCAAGGGAATGTCTAATCCTTTTTTTTTTTTGCCTGTAAGAGGTCTCCCAGTCCCCTCTTCTTTCTCCACAGTGCACACACATGCTCCCTGTGAAGGTTTCTCCCCTACTTCCAACCATCCCATGGCCCAACACATAAATCAGGTCCTAACACTCAAGAGCCAGGAGGAGCCCTCTCTAGGTGTGCGCCACCACAGAAGAGCCCACAGGACCTTTACTTGCACACTTCCTCACAACTGTCAAGGCTGCAAACAGGACAGCAGACTACACGGCCACAGGTCTGAGCCAGAAGAGTAATGCTTACAGTCCCGCTGCAGGTTATCCCGAGTCCACCCCATATACCAGAGCTCTAGAGCCACACATACACCTTATGAACGGGGGATAGCTCAACCTTGCCTAAGCGAAACCGATGTTACAGGCTGCTGCTCTGCCGGTACAGCTGCCTGCTGAACTCTGGCAGTTTGATGTCATTTATCTCTGCCGTCACATCCCCGCTCTCCATATTCAAGCTCACCTTTCCAGCTGTTTCTGGTGCTTCTCCTCCCGGGCCTGGGCTTTCATCTGCTGCACCTCAATGGTGTCAGGCTTCCTGCGCCGCATATACAGTTCATGGTTGCCCATGCAGAGCTGCAGGATCCTCTTGTTAATTCTGAGACGAGGAGCATAAAACACAAAGTCCTAGAAAGAGAGACACCACACAGCTTTTCAAGCAGGCTTTCTCTTCTCCAAGCTAGCTGCAGACAGATCATCTTGCCACAGGCCATTTAAATAAAGCAGCAGAGACTGCCAATATCATCTGAAGCCAAGAAATTGCTATTTATATTATCCATTTCAAGTTTATGTAGAATTGACAAGTTACTCTGTTCATTTTCTCTAGAAGATACTTTTTCTAGAAATCTCAAATATCTCCGTTTAGGGGAGACTGTGGGGTTTGGATATGTTGCAGATGATCCTGGGTTGGCAGGCAACCATTTGGGCAACTCATAGACCTCTGTATTGAGTAACTAGTTTTTAAGTTTGCATGGTTTTGTACTGAAAGATAAAGCATGAAACCAAAAATGTATTGCAAACTTCATAGAACTGCCTGATCTATTTGAACCAATATTCAAGGCACCATCTGTGTTCTTTCAGGGAAAGAGAAGAAATCCCCACCCACGCAGAAATACCTTCCAATATCATTCTTTCCTCTCCATGGCGTTTCCTAGTTAAGTTGACCTAGGCTGTTACAAGACCATCAAATGAAAGCTGGGTTTTTTGAACCACCAAACATACGGGCTATTTTGAATTTTGGGTTTTAGGCAGTAACAAAACACAAGATATTCTAAAATTTCTGGTTCTGCAAAAAGAAAATCTCGATATTTCTGTTTATCTGTGTTATAACCAAGCTTTTACAGAAACTACACACCAGGCTGGAGCTTCTAGAAGTAAATCTGCTAAGAAAGGGATACAGAGGGACAAGCTCATTACCTGCCTGATGATCTTTCTGAGCCCACAACAACATATGTTTACAATGCAGCCCAAACTTCCACAGTGAACAAGCTCTGCATCTTTGTGCCCTTTTTTTTGTGTACTATGTGGATAGTGATATGGGCAGCGGGCAAGCTGCCACCATAAGCCAGCACCCATTCCTTAGAATCGTTCTCCTAAGGATTGCCTCTCTGTTGGCAAGAGGCGGAACTGAGAAGGGGCACACAGAGGCTCTACACTTTCGCATGGCAGCAGTAATCATGTTTTCAACTGCCTGAGCTCAGAAGCACGAGTTGTTGCTACTTCTAGAAAGAAAACTAGAAGTCACACTAGAAGCAATGAAAAGCACTCCAAGTAATATTAGGATGAACACGAATATACTGGCAAAGACGCGTTTTCTTCAATGCATTTTCCTAATTCACATTCTGACTGCAAGAGACACAGTCAGCGCGGTGTGTTGTGCTCCCCCGCCAAGTCCTGCCAGAGCCATTCTGAGCAGCACAGGTCTGACACTGCTAACCATACCTGTAAGCTATTCATCCAACCTCCTGCTTCTGACAAGTGTTTTTAAAAACAGTTTGTGTACACTGCGATGAGCAGGTCCTATCATGAGGCAAGGTTCACCTACATGGAAGTAAATACCGAGGGCATGGACGGTGGTTGCGTTTGTCATCTAAGGCCATAACCAAGGGACAAAATATTCACATAAGAATGTAAAAGAATCCCCACCCCCTTTCCTCATCCCCAGCCTCCCCCTGGTTTCGCACAAATGGGAGCATTGCAGCTTCATATTTAAAAGATAACGTGCTGAAGATGTTAAAGTATGTGAGCATACAGGCCTAAAAATTAAAAAGCTTACTCTGGGCAAGGTGCCACAGGACTCTACCCATTACACTAGTGTCCATTTAAACACTGACATGTAGAATCCTCCAAATTAAAGGGGAGCTTCCAACCCACATCTTGGGCAGACTGGGTATTTTGCTTTAGTTATAATACTTGCCTTTTTAAAAGGAGGCACAAGCATTTGAAGAGATCCAGACAACTTCCTGAATGCTCAGAATTAGTGTCCAGATAAATACTTTTCAGGCATAGCTTTAAACATAACGCCATCCAGAGGGAAAAGCACAATTGAGACAGAGGGAGGAAACATAACTTGCGTTTTTCAATGTTAACACCTTTCTGTATCAGCCTCTTGCAAGTCTCCCATTTCAAACTCAGTCAGATTTACTGTTGGGGAGTTGATGGAAAGCTATGATCCATAAACAGGAGATCAATCATTTTGTAATGTGTACATGTCCACGAGGCTTTTCTAGTGAGAAAAGCATGCCTGACCGACCAGCTTCCTGTGTCTGTGGAGTTTTGTTGGTTTTCACTAACAGCATCACAAAAAGAAGCTCCTCTCCCCTAACACCCAGTTTGTTAATCCGGGGGAACACTGTGTGCTAGTATCCTTTAGACCACTGGGAGGATCTTCTTCTGTTAGAGAGATTTATAAGCCATCACCCTTTGCCAAAGCCAAACCGCTTATTATTTCTCAGGGCTGTACTTACCCACCAAGGCCAAGCACTGGGATGGGGGAAGAGAGGAAGAGGAGGCCTTTCTCAATTATTCCAATAGTTTCACAAGACTGACAGAGTAAGATCCACCTATACCAGTTATTCCACTTTATGTTCTCAACAGGTCTAAGTAAGTTGCTAATTCTTCACTAAAATAACTCTAAAAACATGTTTGTAAGCATTGAAAAGCAAGTCACAGGCAGCTACATTTCAGTTCTCCACAGAAATCATATCCTTGCCATTTACCCTAGTAACCAAGAAGGTCAATGAAAACCATGGTCCTTAACTGGCTTTTACTCTTTTAGTGGCATGGAAGTGAGCATTAAGATGGGAAGCTATGTGTATCCATGTGGTTTTGCACTAGCATTTCAATGATTTTTGTGTTTGGGTTGTTTTGGGTTTTTTTAATGAACAACAAAAGTTACCCACCAGCTTTCATGCACTGAAAGAAATGAGGAGAGGACTAGTTCCAGTATAATCTGGCTACACAGAAGACTCAGAGAACTAGAGAAGAATCTCAGGTTTAAGCATAAGGCTACCTAGTTTGCTAGAAAAACAGGACTCTGCAGTTGTAAAATCCTTGGTTTTCTCCACGTTAAATACCACCATAAACCCTTTATTTATGCTGCACAGAAAAACAGACAGCTCTAAACACACCCTAAATAATAAGGCTCATTTTGCATCTAGAATATCTGCAGCTTTCTCCTCTCCAAAGACAACTTTATTTTGCGATGAAACACTATTAGTTGTTCAAATGCAGTATCCAGGAATCCATCATATATATATACTTACAGGTGCCTTCTTGTCAATAGGTTTTATAACAAACTTCTTGTCATTGAAAGAGATATTTCTGATTTCGCTCCAGGGGAATCCAATCTTTGGAGTCAGCCTGGAAAGAAGAGAAACATTTTTAAGAAGTGCCGCCATGAACTTTTTTCCCCCACATTGCTTCTAACACACAGACTTGGTGGGATGCAACACTTCATACAGCTCTCCCAATGGACAGAAGACAGTAGTTGAACCAAAAACCCACAGGGAGTAGGGAAAGATGTCTAGTCACCTCCTGTACAATCTCTTCTCATTGCAATCAGCCACCCTACTGACCTTTGGCTGTGCAATAGGGATGGTCTCTACTGCAGCCACACATTCAGCTTTACCAAACACCTATGCTTTAAGTTCATTTCTTTGAAATCAGGGCCTAAAACCCGCAGCGTGCAGACTTTAGGCATACGTGTTGCGCTTCCAGGAGGCTTCTCGCACATAATGGGCGGCATAAGCCAAAGTAACTCGGCCACTCCCCAACACCTTCTAGCACCCACAGAGAAGTCTACACTGCTGTCTTACAGCTAGCCCAGTTACCTCCATGCTGCCTTCACTACTGAAGTGCTAGGCAGGCACACACACAGTTGTTAGAAACAGATTTCTTGTCTTTTGTTTCCTCCCCTAGATTACAGGCAAGACTAGTAACAAAGAGCCCTCGTCTCTCCTTCCATGCAAACTGCTCTTTCAAGCCCATCCCACTACTCATGAAGCAGAACTTCACACCTTGGTCATGCAAGAGGCTGCGCCACATGGCTCTCTCCCATTGGAAAGCAAGCACCCCTACGAAGCAAAGGGCAAGACTCGGACTCCCAGCTCTTCCTTGCTGCCTAGGAGTTCAGGTCTGTTGGTCTGTTTAAAATTACTTCTTTGAGCTTCGTTAATCATTTAAGATTTTCCTCTGCTTTAATTTCTCCAGACTCTTGCATATAAAAAGCATCAAGTTATTCAGGAGATGAAATGTTTCTGAGCCATTCCAGTACTTCATCCTTACATACCTGCCCAGTTCTGCAGCAAGTTCCAGTATTACAAGGACTGGTGTATTTGACTGTAACCAATTCCTTTTATTCCCTCCCCCCAATATTTCAATTTTTATGTTTAATATCGCATTATTATTCTTTTATTCTTCTCTTATCAAGGGAAGGTGTATTCCTGGCAGTTAAGAATTAAGAATTGTGTCTTACATAAATGATAATACCAACAAGCAATCTTCTTATTATCTGACTCGCCAATGCATGTGTGTCTGGCACACACTGAAGTGCTGACAATTATTTCTAGCAAATGGTTTGAAGACATAAGTAATGGTTAGCACTTAGAGAAATGTGTATCATCACGGTGAACCACTTGAGCTCTGTAAGAATCCTTACTACGAAGCTCACTGGTTAAGGAAAAAACTGGCAATTTTGGAGGAATTTGCCTCAACATCACAAAGATGGAAAGCTACCACATAGCTCAATTTCACTGGGCCCAAGCATAAGAGAAAAAGCTTGCTCACTTTTAAATCAAACATCAAGAATAAAATACATCCTCTTTGGAACTTACCATTCCTTAACCTTTCACTCAACTGCAAGATTATGCAACAGTGTATGTGTGTGTAACATTAAGTGAGAACTGTAAAGAAAATTATTTTACTAGACTAAGATTAAGTAATTACTCCAGCCTCCATCATATTAACTTAAGAGTTTCAACCCTAGATCATACAGTATGACAGACAACTAAAATAATTCATGTATTAATAAGTTCTATTGCAGATTCTCCTCTTTACTGCAGAGAAAAAACCCAAAACTTGAAAATACCTAGAAGTAGGACACTGATACACATTGCAGTACGGAGGCTTACACACCTACAGCAGTCTCATTTTCCCCAGCTTGAACTTCAACAATGAAATCTTTGCATTTTCACCTTTGCCCCAGTCCCCAAGTTTTGCACGTACAAACCAAAGTCGAGGTACACATTACCATTTTTCTAGTCCCCATATCTGGTCAAAAGACTTAATTACATAGTAGCAAGAGTTACAGCAGAAACAAAGAGTTTATTCCAGCAGTGTATTTGTTTTGCAAACGCTCTTGATAGATCTTTACAGTCAGCGGCCATACTCTCTCTGCTTCTGCAGCTTGAAAAACCTGTTTGTGTGACCATGGTTACATAGCAAGACGAGTCATTCAAGACTGAAGTATTACATGAGCGAAACTACTTTTTCTTTCAAGTGACACTCCTTGTTTTCTGAGTGACAGCACATGTTAGCATTGCAGAAAAGACTGCATTTCTCTTTGCCGTCTTAACAGAAGCTCCAGAGAGTTCCAATTAATATTTGGGTTGCATTCAAAGCTTTTTGGAGGCAAAGACATAGAACAGGTGAAATCCCCTCTGTATGACAATGAGAGTCAGTTACAGATTAGTGACATGAAACCAAGACTTAGGAGGTGTGGGGGGAAAGCAGCACTCTAGACAACAATGCTTCATCTAAAAATGTCTATTCTAACTCCTCTTCAGTCCTTCAGTTGTGCAGTATTAGAAGAGACTAGCAGGCTTAGACACAGCTGTTATCTTCATTTTATGTTTATTTATAGATGTAGTCTATCATTTCCCACCTACTATCCAATTAATAATGGCTTTGTCTTTACCAGAAGGGCTGATTAAAACTATGCGTACCTCAGCAAGACCTCATTTCATTCCTCGTTCAAGGTAACTATATAGGTTAAATTCCTCCCTGGGTTCTGGGTGTTATCCAGCTTTGGTTTCATGTCCACCCCATAACCTGTCTTTTTCAAAACCAGGCAGTTGTACACACATCCATCATTAACTTTAGTGTAGGAATGGCCTTAGATGTCCAAAACACCCTGCAGATATCTTAGCCTATCTAGGTTCTTGTATTGTATCCACTGCTGGTATACCTGGCAACCTGACTCAAGGAAAAGCTTGGTAAACTCTTTAGTTCAGAGTTCAGCTCTACAACTGTGTACGATTTACCAGATGGCATTGTACAACTGATATCTTTCTTTATATGGTAGGTAGCATTAACAAGTCAGGCTAAAAGGGTCAGGAAAGTCATGAAAGCATAAATGATGAAAGCTCATTTCCTAGCACAGCTTCACCTACTGATCCAAAATTGGAACATGAGCAAGTTCTAAACTTTTCCCTGATCCTGTAAATGATAAATGTTCCTTGGCTCCCACAGGAGCCCTCACTCTGGAACATCAGAGGTGGGGGAAAAAAAGTCTTACTTATCATCCTTTTCATAGATGTTGAGCCCCAAGGCATCGACCCCCAGCCAAAGGTCAGTTCCTTTCTTATTCTTGATTTCAAAGTAGTTGATTCCATACATCTCCAGGTCTTGAGCAATCTTCAGGTATTCCAGCATGGCATTCTCTCTAGTTAAGACAGGAAGGAGATCAGATGTTAGTCATCAAGAGAAACAAGTAACTTTTCCTAAACCAAGACATCAAACAAGGGTTAAAACTGAACATTCAGCATTTGGGATTCACTTTAGGAGTTAGGATATTACACCTATGAACACACACACACACGGAGTACTCCCATTTACCAAGCCCTAGTATTTCTGGACAGAAAATTAGCAGCTTTCATCTCTTCCAGCATTCATCTTTGTCTCAAGGTACACTCAGTGGGAAAGGTATAGTACCTGAACTTTGAAGCATTTGCATTCGCAGATGGGGAATGAACTTAAGGTTAGATGCACACCTGTACTTTTTTCCCCATTCAAAGTCATCACTGATATACTGTGCCTAGGCCCGTGATTTTTAGGAAGCCATCCAAGAGACTGTTCTCAGCACAAATGTGAAAATCCTATTGAGTTTTAGCATGTGATTTGATGTTGGACTAGAAAATATACACCAAGAGTTCCCCCACACAGGCCACTCTTGGAGTCTATTTCAAAAACTCTTTGTAGAACTGCAAGCTGGTAACTAACCAGTGACAAAGTGATTGGCGTAGGGACTGAGACAAAACACTTACTTGAGCATGCCACTGTGTTCAGCGTGCCACACCTGGGTCCGTTCTTCCCACTGCTCTCTGGAGAGCTTATGCTGGTCCATCACCCTACACAAGAAAGAGGTATTAGCCAGATTAGTCTTTGTGTTCTGCAGTATCTGTTGATGCTGATCTTTGCTAAAGTCTTACTGAAAAATCAGTCCCACCCATGAAGCCGTACTGAAACCAAGAGGAAGATACTACTCAGCCCAAAGACGTACTCTGTGAAGCACAGTAATTCTGAATGAACAAAAAACCTGCAAAGCCTTTCTGGTCACTGACCAGAGACATGAGAGGAGTAAGCAGAACACTGCAAAAGGACCACATACATGCTGCAGACACCAGAGTGTTAAAGCAAAGCAAAAGTCAGTGTCATTCCTGGAATTAGACACTGTGCAGAGTGTCATCAGGGAGTGTAAACAGAAGTCATTTGTCTGATAACATACACTTATCCTGTGTGGGGATGGGCTACGTAGCCTCAAGATTTGCTTTCCAGATATAATGTTTTTAGGACCACACATTAGGATTGTGGACACACAACCTAACCTTCTTCAGGGACGACACATGCCGAATGCTGCTCTTTTCTTCTTTAAGAGGAGACATTCATACTGCCAGCTACCAGCACGGCAACAATGTTTAGGAAACAAAAGCCAAATTTAAAAGTATACTTCCTCTGCCTAACAAGCCCAAGGAGAGAGCACAAAAACATACTCTAATATGACAGAGAGAAGTAAAAGGAAAAAACCCCCAATGCATACAGTTCAATTTTTAAAAAATTGCTTTCAGTGAAACTCTCTGTATATAACTAGAATGCAAATTCTTGACTTTTAAAAACAACAACACAACCAAAAATGGGAGCCTGCATAAACCAACTCCTTCACCTTTGGGGGATCAGACGCTCTGAATTGAGGTATCCAGGCTTGTGCACATCTTTGTTGTAATCTCCAAATTTGGCCTGCACTGCATAGGAGCCAAGAAGTACTGCTGTTTCAGGAGGACAGTAGATCTCATCACTGAGGATCCCTTCCTTCACCTGCAGGAAGAAGAGCTTCTGCGTGATGTCCTGGATCAGCTCTTCAGACACATCCTCTGGGAAGAACTTGGCACGGAATTTGAACTGGAGGGGATTCTCCTTTCTGATTTCTTGAGCAGAAACCTAAGGACAGAGGCAACACACACTGAGCAGGGTTGCAAACAGTAGAATAAATTGCTTTTACACATAAAAAGGGATTTGGGGCGTTTGCCTTAAGAGGTGAGTGACTGGCAACTTATTACTGGCATTCCTTAATTCCAGCTGTTTACTGGTATTAGAACACAGAGGAAAAGCATTACGTTTTCCAGCTAAGCCAGTAAAATTCTGCTTGCACAGCAAACCTTGGTCACTTGAGAATGATTTACTATGCTATATCAGGTAGCAAACCCATCCAGCATCATATGCATTTGACAGAGAACAGCCCTCTGACATTAAACAGGCACGTCACTGACTGCCCCATCAAGAAAAAATGTTCATACCCTCATAAGAATTACAAGTCCACAAACGAGAGCCCAGAGACACCTGTGCTCTGTTACAACTGCCCAGCCTTGAAGTGACCTATCTTTCTGATTAGTGCAATAACTGATCCTGCACAAGCAGAGGCTAAAACCATTACTAGCCAAGACATTCCTCCAGACACAGTAAGAATAGCTGCTTCTACCCAAAGTACCATATCAAGCTGCTGCTGTACATATGACAAATGCTGTAAAGCTTTCTACAATTCACACAGAGAGAAAGGGCAAACTTCCACCATGCCACACCTCACCCAAACAGTTCCCATTTTATCTAAAAATAATCACGGAGTTATGAGAATTAAGGAACAATCAACAACAGGTACAAGGTTTATAAAGTTGCAGCCAATAAAACATCAGGAATCAGGCAAGATTTAACCTTTGTTCTGCAATTAGCCCAAAGTCTGGTACCTTTTTATCAAGCTTCAGCCAAGTCTGGAATCCTTTGTTGTCCACATACTGAAGACCAAAGTACCACACTTCTCGCAAACCTATGGTTTTAACCACCTGAAACAGAAAGGTCAAAAAAAAAAAAAAATTGTTATTGTAGGTAACAGTTCAATTGAGGTCCATGTGTCCTCTCAAATCCTGCATCACCTGTGAGTGCAGGCAACAGCATAAACCTACTCATCCAGCATCTCTTAATTTCATCTTGTAGACAAAGACATACAGTTACCATAGCAGGTGACAGCAATGGCATATTGTAATCATAGAATAGTTTGGGTTGGAAGCGACCTTTAAAGGTCCAACCCCCTGCAATAACCAGGGACATCTTCAACTAGATCAGGTTGCTCAGAGCCCCGTCCAACCTGACCTTGAATGTTTCCAAGGATGGGGTGTTTACCACCTCTCTGGGCAACCTGTGCCAGTGGTTCACCACCCTCACTGTGAAAAATTTCTTCCTTACATCTAGTCAAAATCTATTCTCTTTTAGTTTAAAACCATTACCCCTTGTCCTAATGTACTTGTTCCACCCAGTTCCTAGAAGATGAAACTGGGGAAGAAATGGGGCAGGTTATGGGCCACCAACTGCTAGGCTGGTACACTGGCAGCAGGTGGGGTTTCTGCTTGCTTGTACCTACTGGCCCTTCTTAAAATTGTGCTTGATAAAGCAGACAGGTTACTTCTCTCACCAAAACTTATGGTGGGAGATAGTCTGTAATAGTGTTAGTAATAACTACAACTAGTTACCAGTACTAATGGCTCAAGCCATCTTGCCTGCCAGTCACTGAAGATTATTTGGCTAGAGGAAGCAACTGTGGGATGCTTCACACAACTGCTGCAATAAGTTCCCTGTGCGGTTTTGAAAGTTAAAACAAGCTGCAAGTATTCTCAAGGGTATCTTTTTTTCAAACTCACACAAATTTTTGAAGGACAAAATATTATTATTATATATTATTTTGATGGCCCAACATTAGGACAACTTTAATTTAATTTCATATATTGTAAATACCAATGAGACAAAAGTTCCAGAAACACCCTTGTTAACTGGATGGCACATTTACTAGTGAAAATAGTTCTGTGTGGACATGTTCCTTTTTCTCCATGGAAGAGATAGCCTAACAAGTTCCCAACCTCCTCCTACTCTTGACTGCTTGTTCTTATAGCCTGGTAGGTTGCTGCTAGCTCATGTACCTATAAAACTATGTTCTAGACAGAGCTGAGATCTGGAAAGATCCACTACACACATATCTGGATCACTTTCTTGATGTTATTTGCAGAGTAGCCCCTAAAAAATTGATGTGGGCATGACCACAGGGAGCTGAACTGAGTGGAAGGCAAGAACTTTTAAAAATTACTTTACAAGTTAGGAAAATGTGACAGACTCGAGAGGGTGTAGTTACATGGGCTTCAACAGGTCCGAGATGTCAAACAAGGTTCTTCTTCACCCTCCCCATTTATAGTATTGCTGAAGACACTCTGGCTGGAGAGCAGACTTGAGAGAGACAATGATTTTAGGATGCTAAATTAGTTTTTGCTGCAGTATCCCTTAAATTTGCTTACTGTTGAGCTAGAGGCCAGCAGTCTGTACTTAGAAGCCAGAGCTTCCCAGGGTTGGTAAGGGAGATAAGGAAAAATGCATCATCTGAGAATTACTGTTTGTGTGACACTGTTGAGTAACAGGCAATCTATAAAGTTTAGTGATATAAGCGGACCAAGAAAATTGCTTAGTAATATGGAAAACGTGAGTAAGCAAATACAATTTTTAAGAATAAAGATGTCAGTGCCTACTAGTTGAGGAAATGGGACAGCTTCATAGCTAGACATTATATTCAGTAGGCTACAGTTTATATATTCCACTTCAGCAGGGCCATAAGTAACTAGTTATAACTAGAGTTTATGTTTAAAAAAACCACCAAACAACCAACCCAACAAACAAAACCACTCCCTACCCAACAGCTTTTTTTTAAAAAAGAGCTGGGGTCTGAAAATTCTTCAGCCTTTACTTGACTAAAATCCCTTTTCCCTCCTCCCCCAAAGCGGCTTGTTTCACTACAGAACAGACAAGTTTGACAGCTAGACATATTTTTAGAAGGGTCAGAACTGGGCTTTACTCAATCTAGCAGGAAAGCACAGGGGTATGTTGAGTGCGTTACTTCCTGTTGCACAAAAAAAGTGTTGCAATTTTGTTAAAGTAAGAACTTGCACAAATCAAGCAGTTATCAGGTCATTATCTCTGAATGTCTCTTACAAGAGAAAAAGTACACTTATTCTATAAATCAAGTTAGATTGCAGAATCTTGCAGAAGTTATGACCCCTCAAGTTCTTCCCAAAACCTAAAGGCAAGGAAGGAGAAAGTATTAAGCTAAACTTCACAATTTGACCATTTGAGTTCCAATATGAAGAACAAAGACATGAATGTTTTATCCTGTATTCTGCAAAATGGTTTGTAAACTTCCTCCATATCAGAGCAAGGAAGAACTAAGAACCAAGGCATTATATTCAAGATGGGAGACACACCCCCCACCTCAAATGCACGAAGCCGGAAATCTTAAGTCTGCCCATTCTACCCAGAAATGCATTCACTCCCAGAAACTGCCAGTGGCACGCTGTCGTCCATTTGAATTTCTTTTCCTTCTGGCCAGAATGCACCTGACTGCCGTGGGGAGGTACTCCAGCCAGCTGGAGAGCCCACTGTGCTGCTTTTCAGGGCACTTCAGACCATTGCAGTGTAAACTCTGCACAGGTCTGGCTCGAGCAGAGCTGAACTGAGTATTCACAGGTTTCCACTAGTTTCTCCTTTCTACAAAAAGGTGTTATAATCCAACTTACATGCAGGATATGCTTATGCTAGCAAAGCTTAAAGCACAAGGACGCCGCCAGAGTAGTTTTGCTAGCTGACAGCAGGCCAACAAATCATCCTGTGGTTTTTAAAAAAAGCTTGCTTCTTCAATGCCCTTTTCCCCCCACAGTGGTTCTGTGGCTCAAGTTGGGCCACTCCCCATACCTTCAAAAACCTGTTGCCTCCATAGGCTTTATCTGAGTGTAAACTTCATCTGAGATAAGGGCCCAGTAAAAGGCTTGCACAGCAGAAGTGAAGAGAGGATGTCACAACAGTTGCAGCTAAACAGTCTTCACCTTCCCCAGTTTTATGCTGCACGCTTCAACTTTAGTCTTCTGTTGACATGCAGAAGTGCACCCCAAAAAGGTATGGACTAGGGATAAGAATTTCCAATCACAGGTTTTTAAACCCAAGCCATAGGATGCAAGAAGCAAGTCTTCACGAGGCGATAGTCTATCCCAATAGTGCAATACATGTTGCAACAAGCAGAATCTTCAGAAGTCCAGAACTACCTAGACAGCAAGCTGGAAGTATCTTGGATCTGAAGCATCCCGCCTTTTTCCATGTTCTCAGGATTTTGTGCCTCTCAGCTGGAGGTCAAGAAAATAGTTCCTCTTCTGCCAGAGAGATGAACCTGACTCTTAACACATGTAAACATTAGTGAATATATCTGGGGGAGAAAAAAGGTCCTTGTTGAATCCCTGTCATCAGGAACATAGGACATACTTACATTGTCTGATCTAAAGCACTGCTTTTAAAAACTTGGCTTTTAGTCATCTGGATTTTTGTGCCCTCAGAGATGAAACCAGAGTTCTCCGTTTTGGGTTAACATGGGAAGGGCTGGGGCAGGAAATTACCCTGATGCGAGGGTGGTCAGTAGCGAATGGAAGGTCAAACTCCAAATGCTGGTTCCATAAAAATGCAGCCATTTCATATGCGCTTCACCAAATTTCCAATCAATGAATACTCAATGTTTAACCCACATCGGTAATAATCAAAAGGAATTAAGTTAGATTTAATGATAAACATAATTTGTAGTACTCTATTTTGTATTCTGGAGTTCTGCAGTGATTGTAATTTGGTTTCCTCCTTTCACTCCCTCCAAGAACACACTAAATGTTTTTGTTTGTTTGTTTACAAAGTAGTTCTCACTGGAAATCTGCACAATTGCCACAAGGCATAGCAAGCTCTAGCTAACTCACTGAAATGAGAAACTGTACCAACAAAAACTTAGCAGGAACGAACACTGTTTAGCCAGATCTGTCTACTTGAGTTAAAGCTCAGCCACCCTGGGCTATCAAAGGCTAGCAGGCGACAAGGGGAGAAATGCAAAGGAGTTGCTGTAACGCTTCATAAACAGCTGAATACGTGTAACTGAAGCCTGCATACATAAATTCTTAGTTTTCAGGGTTCCAGCAGGAATATCTAGAAGCAAGCTCTTTTTTTTTTCTAATTATTTTTGAAATTACAAAATAACAAGTTCATTTTTCCTGCTGCAATCTAGGTCTTGCTTCAGTTTAGAAAAGAATTACAAGGTTTTAGAAAGTGCTCTTTGTTTATTTTAGTTGTCTTTATCTGACCTTTATATGTCCATCTCCAAACCTGTGTATTGTTAATGTAATAGCAGGAAGAATAACACTAAGGGAGGAGAGTCTTGTCTACTGTGCTGGTTTTGTCTGGGATAGAGTTAATTTTCTTTATAGTAACTAGTATGGGGCTGTGTTATGGATTTGTGCTGGAAACAGCGTTGATAACACAGGGATGTTTTTGTTATCACTGAACAGTACTTAGAGTCAAGGTTTTTTCTGCTTCCCACCCCACCAGTGAGTAGGCTGGGGGTGCACAAGAAGTTGGGAGGGGACACAGCTGGGACAGCTGATTCCAACTGACCAAAGGGATATTCCATACCATATGATGTCATGCTCAGCATATAAAGCTGGGGGAAGAAGTGGGAGATGTTCAGAGTGATGGTGTTTTGTCTTCCCAAGTAACTGTTATGCGTGATGGAGCCCTGCTTTCCTGGAGATGGCTGAACACCTGCCTGCCGATAGGAAGTGGTGAATGAATTCCTTGTTTTGCTTTGCTTGCATGCGCAGCTTTTGCTTTACCTATTAAACTGTCTTTATCTCAACCCACAAATTTTCTCACTTTTACTCTTCTGAGTCTCTCCCCCATCCCACTGTGGGGGAGTGAGCGAGCGGCTGCGTGGGGCTTAGTTGCCGGCTGGGGTTAAACCACGACAGCTATTCATGCCCTCCACTTCCCTGGGAACCCCTGGAGGCAGGCTGGACAAGTCTCTGCTCCATACTGCTGCACAGGGACTTTGTACAAGGCATATTGCTATAGTTGCTGCATGGAGATCACAAACTCCTGTGGTTTTCCACATGTGGCAAGTGGCTACCTCCAACTCAGCTCCTATATGAATGCAGCTATGCATACATCATCTTCATCAGTCATCTGAAGACCTGATTCTAAAGAGCTTTATGCACAGAGACAACATTTCAACTTTAGAATTTAAGAAATAAGTAAGAGCTAAGCTGTATTTCAAAGTAAGAGGTGCATTTTTACACACTACATACGCTGTCTAGACATTTTAAATCCCTTATGACACTTCATCACCCAGCAATGCTAGGAAGACAGGTTTCACTGGAACGTAACATACCTGCAAGGATTTTTGCTTATTTCTTTTACTGCAATGGAATTTAGAGATCTTAGTCCAGACCACTGCCCTTTGATTCGGAGGTAGAGGGAAAAAAGAAAGATAGGTTTGGAATCCAGTCTTAAGAAAACACTATAGTCTGAAATGTACTCCAAGCTTAAGCAGTAAGAGCCCATACCAACCCTTCACTGACCTGGTCAAACAACTGTTTGCCTGTAGTGTTTGGCTGGATGGCAAACTCCAGCTCTGCGTCCATAGTAACAACTCGAACGTTGATCTAAGGAGAAAAACAAAAGTATTGTTTAAGATGTAGTGAAAGCTATTTCTCAGCATTAACATAGTACTTTGTGTACAATACAGTCTCCATGCTTTGATGCACTACTGTAACCTCTAAAATATACACACTTAAGCCCCAATTAGATTTGTGTTATCACACCAGCAAATTTAATTGGGGCACTGACTTCACTGTCTTATCCAGATTGCTCTACAGGTTTTCTTACTCAACATGGGATTGGATTGAGGTTCTAGTTAAACAAGAGGGCATTTTAGAGTTGACTGTTTCCAAGAGGGCATTTTAGAGTTGACTGTTTCCAGGTCTAAACCCCCTTGGAATAAGGGCTCCTGTGACTGTGTGGCACAGCTGCCTGCAGGCCATCCCTTGGATTACAAAAAGCCCTAATGACTAAATTAAATTTAAGACTTATAATTTAACTTCCATTTATATTAGAGCTGGATTAATCTGAGGTTTTAAAGGCAAAAGGCTGCAGATTATTCTTACAAAGCAATCAGCATTAACCTGATAAAACATTCATTCATCCCCTCATAAAAATCTACTCAGCACATAAAAACAGCAGTTATGGGTACCAAATGATACTACAGGGCAAGAGTTCACTAAGCTATGGCTGTTAGTGAAGAAACAGCATAACCAGATTTACTGCAATGGTAGAAGTAGACTGCAAGACAGAGGTTACTATTGTATGCAGAAGGCAAGAGTGTTTAGTGACTTGAAAAAGTCTATTAGCAGTTAATTTGGAAACAAAAGCAGCGACCAAGCTTGCAGGGAACAGCATAAGGACTAGCTAAATGGCAAATCAGGAAAGGATTATCTCCAACTGTTCTGACTACAGGACAGTCTATTACTAGCCATATTATACTAGGTCTCAAAAAAACAACCACCCCAAAGCAAATTAAAAAAACAACAAACAAACCAGACATGGATGATTGTGTAGTATAGTTCTACTAACAAGTTAGATTCGTAGCTTGGTATTTTAAAGAAAAGAGAAGAAAAAATGGACATGTAAATACAAGGCCTGACAACAGGCAAGCTACACACAGATAAAATTTCATGACATTTTCCCAATATTTTATAACTGTCGCATCACAGACAGAGCTAACAGACCAGGAGAGCCTGCTACAGCTGCAGCACTGGTACACACAGAGGTACACATTTGAAGAAATGAAAGGAAGGGGCAGAAGAGGAATAGAATCACTCACTACAAAACATTGACACTGCAGCAGTTTCCAGCCACTTAATTATGTATATTTAAAATCTAGGATAAATGTCAGGTAAAACAATGCTACAGTTAACACAGAACTGTGAAAAAAAAAGTTGCCTGAGCTAGTTTTGTCAAATACATTAGAAAATTTTGCATTCTTTTTTAGCAAGACATGAAGGCATCAAGTGTCTTTTAACCCTTACAGAGATGTTTCTTTTTCCCACTCTCTCCCAGATGACAGAGGACCCTCCTATAGAAAGATGACTGAAGGCAGTTTCCAAGTCATGGAACCTCAGAACTGAACAAGAGAAATGACTGCTTAGGTGCCTTGTCACTTTCAAGCTGCATTTATAAAGCAATGTCCTTTAAATTGGATTTTTAAAAAAAATTCCTCTAAAAGCAACAAGAAAGAACAAGCGGGAAAGGTTTTCTGAGAGCTCCTTTTCCTAGCTGTAGCGTTTGGGATCCGTAATGGAGCATGGAAATGTGCTTAAGGCTTTCTTCCTGTGCCTTAAGAACCAAAGGTTTCCCAAACAGTGTTTTCGGTGTAGGAAGGGAGGGGAAGTTCAGATACCAAATTCTCAGGAACAGCCAGACTGCAATTCAAAGATGCGACCTTAAAAAGCTCCTGTTGCTTAATCCCTCTTGACAACAAATCCCTAATCATATTCTAATCCTTTCTGCCCACTTCAAGAAAACATATGCTCGTAATCCACAGTTTCGTATTGTGCAAGTTATTTGTATTTCTGGCTGAAACACCACAGTGGGTGTAAAATAAGTATCAATTTACAAGCTAAAGAAGTTGAAAGGATGTGCTTCCCACTCCTTACCAGAAAACCTGCAGGAAGTTGGCTGAGCACAGAATTCCAGTCAGTACCAGTACACTTGTCTTTTACTCTCTCTCCTTAGTGATTATTTGCTGGTGAAAAAGGGTAAACTCCCTAGTTTAGGGGAATACCCTGTATTACTCCAACCCTTAAAGACTCTTTTGGATACAGTCCCCTTCCTAAAGGATCAGCTACATAGCCAGCTATTTAGTGATAAAGCCATCTACCTGCTACATCTTTTAAGAATTATTTGAGAATTAAGACCAAAAATTGAAGTCATCTGCTTTCCACTTCAATCATTTAAAGCCATGCAGGAACATGACTACCTGGTTATCCAAAAAGCTTTCAAGGACACTTGGGTGTGTGGTAAAGGTTAATTTCTGTGTTCTTAAAGGGCTGAACAACCAGCAGGATAAAGAGGAACTCCCTGGTGTCCCCTCAGACAAGCTGCTAGCCACATGACAGGCAGAGCAAGAAGAGACAGAGCCTCAAGCAGTTGTCACTTCAATGAGCTGAGGACTCCCTGGGAAAAGCCTCCCAGCCTCCTTCCTGCCATATTACGTCCTCTTGCTTCTCATCTCCAAACCTCAGCCTTGATTTCAAGAAGAACATAATGGTTTTAACAGTGTTTCTAACTGGATGTCATACAACCACTCCACACAAGCTTTTAGCCACAGAGAAGCCGATAGTGAAGCAGGCAAACAGAGCTTAACCCACCTGAAACCGTGGCTTAGACAATCTGAAGAAACCTCCATGTCTGTTAGGCTGAGAGACCATCAGTTTGGCATTCAGCTCTGACCACATGAAATTCCCCATGGCACCAAGACAATTAAATCAAAACCCAAGGTGCTAATCAAAGGATTATATATTGTTGGGGAGGAAGAGAGAACAACTCAGACTAATTTCTATCAGCAACAAAAAGCAAGACAGTTAAGACAACTTTCACAAGTGAAGTCCTGCTCACCCTGTGTAGGCAAGGCAGGTCATTTGTAAGACCCCTACCAAATCCTGGCTGTACCCCAAGACAAAATTGAAGCCATAAACAAAAAGCAAGCAGTTTTTAATTGTTTCAGAACACAGGGCTGTTATACATGAAATAAAGGTTTTTAAATACACATAGCATGCTAAAAATCCTACACAGTAAGATGGAACTTCCTTCTCAATAGGCCAATGCTGTAACACTTTATGATTACACATTTATCTCCAAGACTAACATACTTAAAATGAATGACAAATAGGGCCTTAGAAGGTTTGCTTATGTGTACAAAAACATTTCTTCCCCTGTCTTAGGATGCATAAAATTGCTAAGAAATTTGATCCAGAGTGGAAAAAAACATGCAACTGAAAAAGACAATGCCATTTGCATTAAAGGGAAAAAAAGCTCCATGAATCGTAAGATACAACAGAAACCAAAGGACTTACTACACTAAATGACTGAACACTAATTCCATGACTTCAGACTGTTCAGGGTAGACTGTAACGTTACCTCCATTTCCAACTGGGACAAGAGAGTGGAAGTAAGATGAAAGATAGAACTAGAGAGAACTTCAGAATACAGTTTAAATAGTCTAGTCCTATGGAAAGCTCTTGTACTAGAAGTTACAGTTGTTAGAATGTAGAAAGCAAGGAAGATCTTCCTTGCTTTAGCAATGCCCTGAAGTCATGCATTTGTTCTTTTTTCTCTTTTTTTCTTAAGACATCTCTTCTAACACTAAGTCAGTAGATCAATCTATGGGACACTGCAGCCTTTCAGAGACTGTGCACCATACAGTACCCAATTTCAAAAATTAAAATGCCACTTGAACAACATTCAGAAAACATTGTCTCTTAAGGAGGCAATACATTGCCATCCAGCTGTGGCAACATTTTCTCTGTGTGAGATCCAAGACCTAGATAGGAACCCAAGATGACATTGCCTTTTCAATCCCTTCCTCTCACAAATGCAGTTTCCAGGTGTGTTGGACACTGCATGCACAAAGTAGTCTTTTTTTTTTTTCCCTAGTCTGACTCTTGAGCTGCAGCCTGTTTATCCAGAACCTGTCTCTGGTTGCAAGCAACACGGTATCTTTGAAGTTAACCATCCTGCTCCTGATATTGTAGCTCCACTACAAAACATCCTACTCTGAAGGGGACAAGGAAGGCAGAACAGGAAAAAATCCCACAGCCCTCACACACTAAGCCATCATGGATAGCTCGCATCCCGATGCATGAAATTCAATACCCCTTAAGTTCACTTGCATAATAAAATATTTCAGTGAAACCATGAAGTTGTGCAAGTCATTTAAAATACCATACAATTTATTTCCAGTGAATACATAAGATAAGGGGCAGTAAATACTGACTTTTACCCATATACACAAGACAAACCAGTATTTAACATGTTCATATCATTATACAGACCTAAATGCCTCAGACCATACTCAGGAATGTTTTCTTCCTCTTTCCAAGGAGGGATAAACACCAGAGTCTTTTAAATAGCAGGCTTACACGCGCAAATGCTAGTGAAGTATCTTTCCAAGTGGTGGCAATTAGAATCATAGTGGAGAAACCCAGACAGGCATGCCTTCTTTCTTCAGTCACTGGATGACTGGAAATCCCAGGCAAATATCTAGTACATGTAAGCAGATCAACTGCATAGCGCAGAGGGGATAAGGGGTTTTGAAGTGCTGCACCTGCACAGCACATACTGTGAAAAAACAGCATGCAGGCCTGTTAAGGTTTCCTGCACATATGCAAACTGGCCATATAGCACACAGACATGCTTATGCTGAAGGAATACGGCAGTCTTAACAACAAATAAGAGAAAACAGTAGTATTAAGAACACTGTTAAGAAAGCAGTAGTATTAAGCTTGCATCCTCTCTTCTGCAGGTCTACTCTCCTGCCACACAAGCAATAACTACTATTGTACCTGTAATGAATAAGGCAAGCTTTTTGCTCTGAGTTGCAATGTATCTGCATGGACAACGTAATATCATTTCAACTTGGCAACCAGACCTGCTCATAGATGTGTGTAGTGATAAGGTATCTGGTAATAGGAAAAGCAATTTCACATAGCAGCACCAGCTACTGGGCACTAAAGCTGCTCAGTCTTCCACCTTCCGTGCATTAGTGTTTGTTGGTTCCAACAATAAAGATATAACTGATGGAGTAATCTTAGTCCCAGCTCCTGGAAACTGTTGGGACAATTTTCAACTTTGATTAAAAATTGATTGAAAAAATCCTAGAGGCTCCAGAACTCAGAGATTATCTGTTAACACTTCAGCATCTGCATTTCTCTGTCCCCCACAAATTACTTAAGGCAACAGCTAATGGTTCAAAGGCTGCAGAGAGGAAGGGACAACTCTGGGAGGGTAAGTAGCACAAATAACCCAAGCAACTGGAGAGATATTAGTTCAATTTATTACATTATTCTTTAGCAATTACAAACACCAACACGTCAAGAACACAGCACTTAGAGCCAGTTCTGTTGCTTCTCTGACAGAATAACCTGCCTGATAGATCAAACCTCATCTAGTTACATATTTGATGTGGTCCCATATGACATAGACTAGGTATACAACAGAACTGCACCATGTGAAACTACCACTGAATGAGCAGTTGTGCACCTAAATTCTCCATAGCTTCTGTTAAAGTAGGAGGCAATGTCATGAATATCAAGCAAATTATCAGCTCTATTTGATGGTGCAGAATTGCCAAAGCACAACTTCCCTCTCAGTTGGACTCAGCACCTTCATCTACTATTACTGTAGGGACACGTATTCTGACCTTTTCATGGCAGGCCAAGGTCTTGGAAGGGGCATGTGAGTGTGGTGGGGTGGAAGGAGTAAGAAAACAAAGTATTCTCATGGTCCCTAGTAGACAGAGTGCACTTACAAGTTCATAAACAGCACCTAGTCAAGAACCAAGATGACACTCTTTAGGAGGGCAGGGCTGGAATTCAAAGATCTTGGTAGGTCTGAGAAATAGTTACAGGTATTACACTCGCAGAGGTGAGAATGGACAAGAGTCAGAAGAAGAGGTGAACAAATTACAGGCTTGCAAACAATGGGCTACAGCAGGACTGTAGACAAGGATGTGGTCTATTATAATCCCGAGAAAAACACCACATTTCCTGGTGCAATGGTATTGCATAGAAGGAAAAATTACATTCTTCAGTGTATTTGTCACCGGAAGCATTACAGAAGCGACTATTCTGTTCTGCTTGCCTGGTGACTTGCCAGTTGGAATGCCGTCACCCAAATTTGAATGCTCCTTTTGGAAGGGAGCAACTTAATCAAGGAAAATCTGCACTAATCTGAAGGTCGTGTGTTTCTGGGTCGGCTGCATTTTTTGTGGGTTTTTTTTGTTTGGTTGGGTTTTTTTGTTTCAAACTGGAGTTGATTTTTTAGCATGGCACTGATCTCTTCCAAATGGGAGTTGCCTGAAACATGAAGTGTTTCTAGAGAAGACAGTAACCTTTAAACCCACAAGGAGAAAAACACCAAAAAGCCCTCTTACTTTGCAGGTTGGGTGACAGGAAAAGAAACAATAATTGCTGGAGTGGTAAGATATCAGGATACTATATAATCAGTTCCATGCAGTCCTCCCCAGTGCTACATTTTTATGATTTAAAGGGTCTCAAAGAAGCTAAAGTGAGAAAGCAAATAACAAACCTGCAATTTTTCTTTTGCGGGAAGGAGAATCTGATTCCTATGAGAGTGGGAAACATGTACAGCACAACACTGAAGAAAACCTTTCAGTATGATCCACACACTCCTCCCCTGCTCCCATGCCAGAATCCTTTCTGCACTACCTGCCCAACACGCAGCATTTCAGAGAGGGCAGTGGCAGCACAGCAAAATAGTCCCCAGAGTTCCCTTCCACGCCACAGAGCACACATTTTGCTAACAATGGAGAAAACAGCCTCATCAGTTCACAAAACATGAATAGGGGGATGGCCTTATTGGCATCCACTTGACTGAGCAAGGCAAGCTCATTGCATTGATTTAACCGACCCAGTTTCTCAGCATACCGTGTTAAATCAAAAAGACCCAACTGCGAACTGAAGGACACGTTCCATTCCAAATCTCATTGTGCTAAACATTGCTTCCTCATTGCAAATAAATGGGAACATTAAGTCACGTTCCACTGGAATTCCTCTGAGTCTATGAAGCAGAGTTAGGTACTGCTGCATTTGCAACAGGTAACATTAGAGTTGAATAGGCTGGTCTTTGTTCCTTAAAACCTTGCTCACCTTCCCATGAGAGGGGGAAATACCACCAAGGGTAAATATAGTTGTATATTTTGTATAGTTGTATATAATGTATAGTTACTTTAGAATTGTCCAGCACGGTTGTTGGCCTTAACTACCAGTCAGCTTTAATGCAACAGCTTGTACAATCATATTTTTTTTGGTAGTAATCCTCACTATTTAGGGAGCAATACCTGTATCAGCTGTACTTAACCGAAATTTCTCAAGTATACTCCAGGCAATAGGAGCCCAGGTATTTGCTGCTCTCATGTAAGATGAAAAACCTTTATAAAAACTTCTCTGGAAGTTTTTCTGAAGAGAGAAAAAGGACTTTGAGGGGGAAGCCAGGAATAATTTTGAAGTGAAATGTGAAAGCTAGGGACTCTTTAGGAAGGGGTGGGAGGGGGGAGCTCATGAGGGCAGGAAAACCTTGAATATCCAGATCTGGAGAATCATCCAGAAATTCCAGTTTTAGCAAAGCAGGTTGAATTTTCAGAACAAGTTTCCCCCTCCCCACCAGCTAACACAACCAGATCACAAGAAAGCCAACTCATTGAATTTGGTTTTGCAGGCAGGTCACTTGACTCTTTGTGAGATAACATGAAGCCTTCCTTATAACTAAACATGAAGATAATCCTAGAACATAAATTCAAACTTTTTTTTAGTTTATTTGTGCAGAAAAAGTTGCCATACCAAATTACATGCCTGTCTCAGTTTCCTTAACCAAAGCTGGATGTATCTGCTGTCAGCATATAATAACTGCATAGCATGCATTTGCATGAAAAGCTGAGCAGCATCCATGGCTGTAATTTAGTTCTTTATCTTAGGCCAAGCAATAACGCTCTGCATGCCAGAAGATCATGAAGATTTCATGCAGGTGTGGCAAGCACACATGACCCTGCATCTCTGACAGCCCTGGTTCCCAAATGCCTAGGCCTCAGCCAACTTGCAGGGTTCTCCACATCCGGTCAGCTCTGTACAGTTCACTGTAGCTGCCCAGTGAAATCATAAAACCAAGCAAGTACTCTCCCCAGAGAAAAATCTTCCTCTGCCAACAAAGTTTCCCCCAACTTTTCCCTAACAAGCAAACTGCAGCATTCTGTCCCAGTTAGGGAGAAGTTGAAAAGCTGAGAGACAGAGACCTTCTAAAGATTTTAAAATTCAGGTTTTTTTAAAATCTAAAATTACCTAGGATAGCCCTACTTTCTGACAAGACATAAAGCAATGTAGTTTAAGCCTGAAAGGCCCCAAAATATTGCCCTTAAAGCCCTGTATACTCAGGAAGCCCAGACGTTTTTCATGCAAAACATTTGCTCTTACTTTCTCTGAGGGTTGTAGGAATGGTTTACTCCTAACACAGACAAGGCTAGGAAATGGCAGGAGGGTTTATGGCGTTCTGTTAAAATACATTAACATTCACTTTAAACTCTCTGATGCTGTATAATACTCTATTAGCATTGTCGGAATATCTGTGCACAAGCAGCAGTCTGTTCTTTAAAGAAGAAACACAGAGCCAGTGACAGCAGGCTTGGCTCAGCACCACTGCTTGGATGAGCCGTTTGCCCTCAGTCGGAGTTGGGATGGGTTTAGGAACACAGACTGCAGCAACAATAGGTCCTTTGTACCTAAAGGATAAGTACAGAGGGAAGCTGCAGGCTACTAGATCAAACTCCTTCCTACACTGCTGTTGCATCTAATTAAACATAATGAAGTTGCAAGACTAAGGCTTTACACGTGAAGTTTAAAGAAAGCCCCACAACCAATCCTCAACTAAGCTTTATCTCAAGAAGTCACTCGGAGTCCAGAACGAATCAGACTATCCTTTGTGTTCTTCCATCAAAAACGTCAGCATGGGGCCAAGTGCAGACAATATAGAGGTTTAAGATCTCAAATTTAATTATAATTTCAGAGTCTTTTAAACACTTTAACATCTCCAATATTTATATGGGTCAGCTACATAAAGTAATATGGTCCTTCTGCAATCCCCATGAAGGAAAATAAAAAATAACTGAGTATCTTATAGTCTTGACCCAGAACATAATATCTGGGTTCTCATACCTCTGCTTGGCTTTTTCATTTGGAAGTAACAAGCACACAATACTTTATGCAAAAGCTGAACTTCACGGTACCAAGTCACAACAAACAGGGGCAGGGTCTGAAGACGTGAATAATCTAAATAAAAGCTACAATAGCCTCAGAGCTTCCCCTGAATCTGAGCACCAACACTGCTGCCTTTTATTCAATGCTTATGCAGAGGCACGGGTTCTAGAGAACAGTATGCATGGAAAAACACAGAGCCATTCCGAAGAGTCAGACGCCTGACAGCTGCTCACCTGGAGACCAGGCAACAACACAACCTGTCAGCACACAGCTCTCACCACTTTCAACAGATCCTGTATGAACAGCACTAGCACAAGGTACAATGATTGTTCTTCTGAGGTGGAAGACTGGCACATTACATTGGAGCATCTTGGGCTGTGTGAACACAAGGAGAGTCTGTGACCTACACTCTCCTAGGATTATGCCCTGAGAGTTTAAGGGGACCAAGAACCAAATGTTGGAGTAATGTTCTCAACAACTGTGCTCTTCCCAAATGGAGACACTACAGGAAGCAAAGCAGTATTTTTCATCAGATGTGAACTGGAAGAAGCTCGAGGATGTTTTAAAGGCATGGAATAATTTCCATGCAAAGATCAAGTAAGCTGGTTAGGACTTCTCAGTTTGGAAGAAAGTTAACTGAGGCTAGGACATAAGAGCATGTAAATTCATGAGTTTATTATTTATATGAACAGGGTGGACAAGGACCACATTTTCAGTGCTCTACCAATATAATAACTACGGGACATCAACACTCAGAATAAGAAAAAGGTTTTCAAATAATGCTGTAGCAAGGCGTTTTGTAGATAACTTTCCAAACAACATGAAGGTTATCTAGAACAGCCTTTGTTAAAGCATACTGTGGATGCTGGGGTGGTTTCAAGGGGAGACTGGACAAGTTCACAGAAATCCATTTAGTAACTCATTATATAGGAACTTTCAGCCTCCAGTACCTCAACAGCTCAGAGGAAAGCGATGGTGCTTATCTTTGAAATACTCTTCTTCAAGCATCAGCTTCTGGCCAACGTCAGAGACATACTCTCAGGCTACAGGGGCTTTCTGCTTGACCTGGCAAGACCAGACATGTTCTTATAGAAGTCAAAGAGCAGAAGGAACATGGACTGCATTTACTTAAGGATGAATACCAATGTAACAAGTCACATAAGGCCCGGTAATGATGTATGTTCATTCTGCATTGTAGTTATGAATCCATTTGTCAAAGAAGGATTTATTGATTTGATACCTCACCCTTCTGTTTTACCTGTTCCATAATCCGGCTCTTTCATTTTATCTCATGGACTTTGGTGGAACATATCACATGGCATTTGTGAAATTTATGAGTAGGATTATATGATGTGATCACCTCCGATAGCTTGATAACCTGATCTACGTCCAATACACTACAATGCTCACACTGCCTAACAACGTACTTCAAACAGTATGCAACAGGTACTATTTGCTCCCAGATAAAGATAGGTCATTACAAGTCCTGAAATGTCACCTAAGCACAAAGAGATTGCTCTTGAGAAGTTAGAGATTGTACAGGAAAAGTGATTGGACGGATCGGCAAAATGCCCCTTCCTGATCCCTAAAACAGCTTGAGAGCTTCTCAGTTTCATATTCTTCACAGGCCCTTGACTGTGGAAGCATGATGGCAAACAAATATGCACCAGTGATTCCCAAAGCATATCCAGAGCACAGTGGGGGCAGAAAAAGTAACTTTCAAAAGTTTGTCTGCACAGCCGTATTGGTTTTTAAAGGGGAAAGCTACTCTCTCCCACACAGAGATCGCAAAATACCTATTATGCAAATCCACTCACCAATTCACACCACATACTTTGTGCACCAAGAACTTTCTACAATCACTTATCTCTACAAAGACAAAAAGTTAAGCAAGCTAAGCTTTCATGATTAAAGCGTATTCAGCTAGGTGTTAAAGAATAACTTTAGCTCCCACAAAGAACTCTGAAGCCCAGATCCTACCGTACAGTACAGACTCTGAAGTCCTCTACCGGGCTACACAGGTTAAATTCAGGCACCCTGGTACAAATTGAGATTCTTTAATCTCTACTTCTTCAGGTAGCAGGCAGCTCATAGAACTCCTCTATGCGTCTGCAGAACGATGGTCTCCTGGCAGATCTGAGAAGCTCTGGACCCATTTCAAAATCCTCCTCAAGATTCATCAACTGGATGTCCATCCACTCGCATGCCCAGAGGAGCCTCTCTCACATGCACTCCGCACTGAGGTTAGAACCACCACCAAAAACATGGACATTTTCATGCAAAAATCAAGAGGAGGAGATGGTGGTAGTGATGCCTTAAGTTTTACACAATTGCTAGAGCCCTTGCTCCTGAAAGTGGGAGGGAGAAGCAAGTGCACAATAACTCTCTCTCAAACAGGGCAATTCCGTACTCCCTTCTCAAAACTAGCAGAAGGCTACAGACCTTGTGTAGGGGTGCCAGCACCTCTTCCACTGAGCCTACACAACAGGCAGCCAAATACAAGTCTTTGGTCATCAAGCAACAGTTTCTCTTGCTCACTCAATTAGAAGATGAGCCTGCATGTTAATTTTTAGACTTCTATTTTAGTTGACAGCTGATAGTACCAAGTGCTCATCAGTCCCAGCCGAGCACATGGCTGCTACTCATGCGCTCTCAAAGATGAGAGCAGATGCAGAGGCGGCAGGTGATTTTTCCTCACTATTAAGTAGGAACTAGAAAGAGAAACAAAATCTGAACAATTGAGCAATATGGAGGCGATATGGTTAGCTGTGAAACTGAGCTAAGCCTTCTTTCCAGGCTCACATAGCAACTATTTTCTCCCTTTCCTAGGGGGAAAAGATCCTGTACACTGCTCAGTGAAAGCCAGGGACTTTAGTTGCTTCTGCAAAGAGCTGCACTTCTCAGCTCATAGGCTAAATGTTACCTAATGCTGCAACCAGGCTTCAAAGCAAGCACACAATGCAGCTAAAATACATTACTTAACACAGTGTGCAGTGTGGTTCAGTGATCTTAGGCAGCATTGCCTTCCTTCAAGGTCAATTGAGTGATTATGGGATTTACAGTGCCCATAAAGCTCTTTGGGCATGGAGTGCCAAACAAGAATGACACTGATGCAGGAATCTTCAGGGGTCATCAAGAAGTCTTACTCTCAAGAAGTCCTGACATATCATGGCTTTTTTTTCATGGACAGAGGAAGACATTTGTGTGGGCGGAGGGAGGGAGAACAGGAAGGCTTATTTGCCCCCCTCTGCTCTTTAAGAAGGCTAAGAAATTCTTTAAGTAGTGACTAACATAACAGTTAACACCCTTGATTTCTCTGCAGCAGTTAACATCCCAGAAAAAACTGCCCTTAGAAATGCTTACTCAGCTCATGCAGTAATTCAGGTTTTTGGTGCAATTGTGAGCTCATTCTCTTATAATTTCAGTAATCTGTGAACTACTCCCTAAATTTACTATTAATAGAATCCTCCACCTTCCTTTTGCAGCTATAAGTGGGAGTTCTCACATTCAGCAAATGGAAGCTTCCTTACATTTCCATTTTGCACCAGAGTATATACCTCCTAGTATCAACTAAGTACACCATACACCATATTATCTGATGTACTGCAACTGGTGCTTACAAGGAAAGGCTAAGCTTTTATTCCTGACTAAATCTATAGCTATCCATAAGCTAAGAGTGTTTTAATTAATTATGAGCACTGAAGGATATAAAAAAAATATTTTTATTTCAGTCCAGTTATAGCAGTCTGCTGTGAAGAACCTGGGAGATAAAACCGCTATATAGTTAGAAAATGCACAGTCAAGAATAAATTGGGGGGGATCTGGGAACAATTATTATTATTATTTGTATTTAGAATAAGCTTCCGTCACTACACTTGTATCTCTTTGGGCTGACTTATGATAACCTTGTTGAATTTTAATGCCATAATCTGTTCACAGACAGCTAAAGGTTTGGCAGAAGACTTACATGAATTCTGAAAACAGAATTTGAAGACAGCATGCATATTCAACATCAAACAGGTATGGAGGACTTGTCTAACCACCTAATGCCTAGCACACACCAGGGCATTATTAACAACACAGGGCTGTGAAAAACCTTTTGAGTCATCAGTTCCAGTTCCCTACTCCTACAGGCAGCAGCATTAAATTGTGTCCTTGTCAAACTTATATTAAGGGTTGGCAGGTCTTGGAATAGTCTCCTAATAAGACCAACAAGGGGGAAAAAAACCCAAACCACCAAGCCTACCCACCACCACCAACAAAAAAAACCCCACCACACACACTTAACAGCTCTAATGTTTAAAAGTCTCTTAAAACACAAGTTCTGCTTAAAGCAGTTCCTCCTCTTTGGCATTTAAGCCCCTTACCTCTTCCTTCACCTGCATGAAATGTAACTTGTCTACCAGGCTAAGCTAGCCAGCCACTCTCTTATCGTGAAGTGGCTTTCTGCCTCTAGTCATCCCAAAATGCTTCTCCAGGTTCTGCTTTGAGTTTGTCTCTCCTGGACACAGATAAGTGCAACCTACATTCAAGGAAAGATCTCACTAGCACCTTCTATTAATGCTTTCCATTAGAGAAAGCCTATGCATTGCAGATGACATGGACAAGACAGTCATATTAACACTGATTAATCCATATCCTTCTATCCTATATAGTGAAGGACCTTCTTCCCCCACCCCTCCAAGATAAACTCTTGCAATGGGACCTTATTACTCCAGTCCTTCAATCCCTATTATATGGTGGCCCTCTGCATCAATAATACCTCCCCCTCAACAGCATGGAATTAGCAGATTTCATTAGTATGCTCAGCATTCTGGCCACAGGTCATTAGTAAAGGTATTAAAAAATGGTGCTACTTGATGTTATTCACTTTTATTTTCTCTTTAGTACCAGAAGCTGTTAGACTGCATTTACTGCTGTCCTCTCTTTACACAGTTTTATACGCATGCACACAATTATTAAAAGTTCTTGTGTGACACTACATCGAATGCTCTACTGCAAAGCTGACTGTTTCTTGTGAAGCTTTACATTTTTTCCCCCAAGGGGAAAGAAGAAAATCCACCTTCAATAAAGTAACAGAGAATGCTGGTAGGTCAGATCAAATTCACAGGTCTATAGACAAGAGATCACGTTTCCTTCTCTTTCGGTAAGTAATGTTCATTAGCCTGCAGCCATGCTGTTCTAGCTGCAATTTATTAGATCGGTTTGTTTTGTAAAAGGATATAATTCAGCTAAAAAAACATCGATTCAATGGGTCAAACAGAAATAAGCCAGTAACACACATCTAGGAAAAACAAAGAGAGCACACAGACACTCCAGCGACGAAAAGATGTGAGGCTGAGCAAGTAAGTTTATTTAGCATTTCAGTTGTTTTCAGATTACACAGCAAGACTTGGACAAGATGACATCTCTCGCATTTCCTTACATAATAATTCACCACCTGTGAAGCTTAATGAACCCCTGCACAGCCTAGATGGAAGTATCTGAACTGTTGATGAACTCCTAGCCCTAAACCCTTACTGCACTGGGTACAAGAAGTTACATATTTATAGCTTACCTCAGAGAGAGCTTGTTACTTTTTAACTGTTACGCATGGCAGAATGTCTGTGTTACATTATAAATTAATGCTTGCCTATATTAACAAATACACTTATTTAAAAATTGTTTTCTGGATTGTTACTAAAATTTATTTTGAGCACTGTAAACATGCATCAGATCCAACTAATTGTGAGCAAATGTTACCACAGAATCTGGAATACAGTTGGCTTTCTAGCACATCACTTTGGTACTCAATTAAAATACAAAATCACTAATGTTCTGGGGTTAATGGACTTACTATTTGTTTACTGTGAAAGAATAAATTCCAAACATGATCTGCAAGCTTTCTGCACGCATGCACAGTTTTTGTTAAAACAAAAGTTTCATACAAAGGTTTAACTTAGTGGTTTTGGGGGGCGTGGGTGGTGCCAAAATTTTGCTTTCCGTCATCTTAATCTTTACTCATAAGCAGCTGATGACCAGTGTGTCAAACTTCACCACCAGCAGCATGAAGTCCGCCAAGCAACATCATATTTACTCGTGCCATGCAGACAAGACACATGCAAACAAGCTTAAGTAATAAATATTTAGTACCCATGTCAAATACCTATCAGAAACTAAAACTGCTTCCCGGCATGTCCCAAGAGTTCACGCTATCGTTCCTCACGCATGCCAAAGGCTGTTGCCACATTGGTCCTGAGCACAGTTCTGCTGCTGGAGTGACAGCCTTACATCCTCTCCCCCCTGCTCCCTGCAAACTGACAGGAATCCTATTAGGCTGCATTAAGAACAAATGAGCTGGGTTGGAAAGGATCCAAATCCAGTCTCAGTCTGAAGCAGTCAGACAAAACAGCATGTTTTATTAAAATAACCTCTACAAGATTCCTCTTTTCTGTTTACAGTAAGGTGGCACTTAGCCCTACTGAAAAAAGAGCTTACATTGTACAAACTATTGACACAGAGTCTTGTCCATAAATCCCAGCCAGTAGGTCACGTCTCAAATAATTAGACTACAACTGTCCTTCCTAGTCAGCCAAGAAACAAACAAAAATCACCATCTATGAGGGAGAATGAACATAGCAATGCCAGGTAAAATGATAAACACAACTAATTTTTTTTTTTTTTTTTAAGAGATTAAAGAGTTTTTCCACACCTATCCATGACTTCCAGTAAGACTTAGTCCTAAACCAGGATTTCAGATTATTCTGACCAGGATATTTCAAGAAAGCACTCTGTAATTAGCAAATGGCTAATAAGGCAGAGAGAGATTATTCACACACAACCTTTTACATCCATGCTTTGTAAATTATGTATTTTCTCCCCCACCTGCAGAAGGGTCCTTTCAGTATACATTTTTATATACAGCAATATGTCACCTCTTACTGATGAAATACACCCAAGGAGACTGAAGACTTAAGAGGATTGAGCACGGGGTTTTTTGTAGGTTTACTGAAACGGCAATATATGTTAACCTAAGCACTCTTTTTTTTTTTTTGGGGGGGGGGGGGTGTAGTGGTGGAGGAAATTAACTTTAATGTTATGGTGGTAAAACATCAGTTGCATATTACTATAAAGATAAGCTTGTTTACTCCCATTTCACAGAGTGTAGCTAATACTCACATAAGTCCTTCACTGCACTTCATTTTAAGAAATATTGCCTCTGTTGAAAATAGATAGCAACAATAATCTCTTCTGATTATGATCTTCAGAGTGCAAGAGCGCGTCTGCTCCTACGCTTGCTCAAAGCTTGGCATTAGGCTGTTAGTACTTCAAGGGAATTGTTGTTTCTAACCGGCAGAATAGTATCAGGTTTTAAAATAAAAGAAGCAGAAATCCCACTAGAAAATCGAGGGGCGTGTCAAGAAAAAAAGGAGGTATGAAAAAGACAGCCAAGTTTGTTCAACTGGAAAACAAACCAAAAAAAGAGAAAGAGGTTTTTGAATCTGACTGTTAGCAAGACTACTGTGGAGCACTGCATTAAGAGTCCCTGGAATTTAGTTTCTAGCTCACAAAGCAAGGGGGGCGGGGGGGAGTTTCTCCTGTGTTTACAGACACATACACGTTTCCTGCAGACAAATACATAGGCCATGCAAATACTAAATGGAAGCCAGTACAGTTTTGCCATCTCTCTTTAAGTGGGAGTGTGATAAAGACTCTTCTTTTAGGAGTTGCTCGGGAGGTCAGTACGTTTCTAGCAGGGGCGCACTGCAGAAGAGGGAGCAACTCACCGTT
The DNA here is from genome assembly GCF_964289735.1 of Phaethon aethereus. Classification (NCBI taxonomy): domain Eukaryota; kingdom Metazoa; phylum Chordata; class Aves; order Phaethontiformes; family Phaethontidae; genus Phaethon; species Phaethon aethereus. Next base: position 69,473,161 of record NC_138576.1, on the reverse strand, counting down.
TGATCTCTCAGGCACAGCGCCCGAGGCTCCTTCCCCGCTGCCCGCGGCGGCGAGAAGGCGAGGCGCACCTCCAGCCCAGCCCCGAGTCGCCTCCGTCCCGCCAGCGGCCGCTCGCCCCAGCGCCATGTGTAACTCCTCCTGCTACAGGTCGCCGCTTAGGTGGTCCCGGAGAGCCGGTGTGAACCGGGGGGGGCGGGGGGGGGGGGTGTGCCGGCAGCTCCCTCCTCCTGCCGCGCAGAGCCCCTGCGGGTGTCCCAGTCGAGAAGCGCCTTCCCGGCACGGGAGTTCGGGCCGCCAGCGCGGCAGGGACTCCGGCTCAGCCCCGGTAAAAGCCCACGGCGCGGCACCGGGAGGTGGCCGCCCCTTCACAGGCGCCCGGGCCGGGGCAGTCCCTAACGGCCAGAGCCGGGCGGGCCCCGGCACAGCACCGCGGAGCGCCCCGCAAGCCCCCGTTCCCTACTTACCGGCTTCGGCATTTTGAGGGCTGCTGGTATTTCTCTTAGTCCCAGGACAAACGCTCATGCAGCGGCTGCCTCGCCTCAGCCGAGCACCCTGTGAGGAGGAGGAGGCTAAGGAGGAGGAGGAAGGAGTCGCTCCCGGCCACGGCGGCAGCACAGCCCACGAGTGCGGCGCCGGCCGCCCGGCGGCGGTTAAGTACGCAGGTGGGGCCGCGGCGGTGACTCACCGCCGCCGGCCATTACCCGCCGCTCCCCCCGGCGCTTTCCGAGCGCGGGACCGGCCTCGCCCAGCCGCCAGGCACCCCCACCGGTCTCGCTTCGATACCTCCGGGACGCAGGGGGAGACCCGGGTCTGGAGTCTCCATCCGCCCCCCAGCCCCACGGGCGGGGCCGCCCGCGAACCGTTGGGCAACAGGTGCCGGTGGGAGGGGCGGTGGCGCCGCCCTGGTAACCCGCCGGGCACGGCCGAGCCGTGGCGGGATGGGGCCTGCTTGTGCCGCCTCTTACTCGTGCCCCCGCGGGGAGACCCTCACCCCCAGCGCCGAGCCCCGCCGCCCTGCCCACCGCAACATGGCCGCCGGGGCGAGCCTTGCCGCCACGCCCGCACCTGCCGCCGCCAGCTGCGCCGGGGGCCCAGCGGCACCCAGCGGGCAGGGCCCCGCCCGGTGCGGCCTGGCGGCGGCGTTGGCGTTTCCCAAGCCGGCGGGTGGCTCGGGGACGGTGTCCGGTTTAGGGGATGGAGAGGAGTCTGAGGGAGGGCTGCCGTGCGTGGGCTCACCGAGTCTCCTGCTGCCCCTCACTCCCGCTCGGGGCTAGTCGGTCATAGTCGGTGTGTTTCTGGAGGTCCAAAGCTGGGAGATACACGATTACTTAACGAAACACAGGTTTGCTTTCTGTATTGAAGCACATTTTCAGCAATGGCAGCAAGAGAGACAAGTTTGAAAATCCATTTAAGCTCAGAAACTCGAAAGCAAAGAGTATACTTCCATTGGCCCTGATCTTTCATCAAGACCAAAAAAGATCATGCAAGTAGCCTAACAATTTATAGGCATACAAAGACAGCAAAGTCTGTGTCTCTGCCCTGTGTCCCTTCTCCCTCTTCGTTCATGAACGCACCCATGCAGATAAAGTATCCCTCAGTTCTGTAGGAGCTGCTGGCCTCCCACTGCATCTCCTCTCTTGGCTGGTCGCAATAGCACACTGTATTTACATAGTCATGGGCAACGGCCTGTAGGACACAGCTTTTCTGCTGTGCCGGCAATGGCATGTGGCTAGGCTGTGAGATTAAAGAAATTGTGCAGCCTGTACCCAAGTTGCTGTCTGCGACACCCCCACTTCAGGCAGCATCCAGCTGTTTGGTCAGAAAAAGCAAACTCAGGACGGGAACAGGGAGGCACTGAACAAGGCAAGTAACAACCCATTACATGGAAAATACATAGGGCAGCGACAGCCTGGGAAGTACCAAGGGATGGTAACGAAAAAAGGACAGCCCTAATAATACAGCTCCTGCATTGGAGAAGATCCAAATGGTGTCTTCCCTCACAGAGTCCCCTAGGCAGCAATTGGTAGTGCCACATCAAAATAAAAGAATCGGTACTGTGTCAGGTCTGTGGGAGAAAGGGGAGGGGAGCCGAGTCGGAGGCTAAGAGAATTCATGATTCTATTCCTTTGCTGTTGCATGATCCTCAGTGATCAGAGGAGGCTTTACCATCAGAATGGAGCCATGGGGGTGGCAACTTGCAACAGCAGGTGAGATGAAATAGTCTAAGCTGAACAGCTTCTAAGAAAAAGGCAGTGGGATGAAAAATCTTTGGGAAATGGATATGGCCTTCATTTTCAGCTGAAGCAATTCCACCAGGATTTACTTGGATCAGGTTAATTTAACAAAATATGATTTGTGAGGAGACTTCTATGCACTTCTGTTAGGCAGTAAGTTTATGCTGGGTTTCATGCCTTATGCAGTAGGACAATACTGGAATGGACCAGACCAGACTATCACAGTGTTTTGGGTAGGCTGCCAAGCACAAGGAATGACTGATCCAAGAAAGGAGTGCTGTAAGAACCCAGCTTTTGCATCTCTCAGTCAGAACCCTAATTGGTTGTGGACTTTTTGGGGGGTTGGAAAAGGATAGAGATGAGATATTTTCATTCCTTAGTCTTAAACCCCAGATTTTGGCTGTGATTGGAAAAAGAAAAGCTAAAACAAGCGTGTCTGTCTGCATACCCTAGAAACATGGTATTGCAAAGATCTAATGGGAAGCCCATTTCCATCCTGGGAGATTTCCATTCCCAAAACCCATTCCTGTCTGTAGCTCAACATGGATTCAGAGACCATCACCCTGGGGCTCCATGTTGGAGCAATTCCATGTTGGAGTGATGCCTCATTTAATAGATCCTAAGCTCTTCAATGTCTTGAATCAGCCAGGTAAGTATTTGTTTCCATATGTTAGTTATATATCCAAGCTTAAACCCCTGATTTTTTTTTTACACTTACCATTGCTTCCTAACCACACAGACCTAGAGGCAAAAGGAATTTAGGTGACTAACACTAAGTGTGGCAACATACAATCTTTAGGTTCCTGTTTGCCACAGCACATAACCTTGTGCCATTCTTCCACAATCACCTGCAATACATGGGGAAAGGTAGATACCTCACTGGTATCCATAACTACCAGCTTACTCAACATTGCTCCACCCAAAACCAACCACCATGAACATGTTGAGCTTAGACAAGCAGAATGGTCTTCTGTGGAAGGAACCAGAATGACTGCCAGCTTGGAGCATACGTTAGCGACTCTTCGCCTCCTTCTTGGGCTTTTGCCTTCTGCTCAGATCAGATGCACTTTCAAACCCCCTTACCTGCAGAGCACGGTGCTTTATTAAACGCTCGGTTAGGTGGAGTAGCAGGGTGTCTTTGTGATAGTATGAAATTCTCTTCTATAGCTGGGTCCCCTGAGCTCCTTCCTTTATGTTTCTCTCCCCATCTCCCCCCCCCCTCCCCAGAAGGATGGGAAGGTATATAATGCCAGCTCCTTCCTTCCTTTTACACAGAAGCCTACTCATCCTTTGGAGATGCAGCACAACCAGTGTAGTTCCCCTCTCCTTCAGAGGGGGGATGAAAGCCCTCAGTTCTCTGGCTTTCCTGAGGATGTCCTGATAGTCAGCATATTGAATTTTGGAGCCTGGGCATGATCTATAATGCTGATAAGCATCATGTGTGAATGCTTCCAGACTGAATCCCCTTTGGAGTTTCGACAAGGGAACATTGGAGCAGGCATGAAATGGGCACAAAGCAATCAACTCCCACCAAAGACAGCCTGGGGCAGAAATAAAAATATTAAAAAACCCCAGATACCAATGTAGAAGCTGGGGAAATTTTCACATGAAAAATCTATGGAACTTGGTTACTTCTAGATTTAGGCATTAGCTAAGCAAGAGAGAGCTTTTACAGCAACCCTAACTACAGCACCTTCAGTCAGACCTCACAAATAAGCATAAGACCCAAATCAAAATGAAAGTTTTAGGTTACAGGATTAAGATCTCCTCTGATCCAGCACTTATTCTTAACCTGCTTTATTAAGGGGATAGTATTACTAACAATTTACAGGAATTACTAAGGCAGAGGAGGTGATGAAAGGATCTCAATTGCTCAGCAGGTCAGTAGCAGAACCCAGTTTCTGTTTTCTTCTCTTTAACAGTTTCTGTACCTTACTGACCCCTAACCAAACTGTGTGTTAAGTCATCCTCATCAAGCCTGACTTCCCCATTTTAAAGAGAAGATGTCATCTACCTCGACTTGTGCAAAGCATTTGACACTGTCCCACACGACATCCTCATCTCTAAATTGGAGAGACGTGGATTTGATGGATGGACCGCTCGGTGGATAACGAATTGGCTGGATGGTCTCACTCAGAGAGAGTGAGTGAGAGCCAAGTCAACGGCTCGATGTCCAAGTGGAGACCAGTGACAAGTGGTGTTCCTCAGGGGTCGGTATTGGGACTGGTGCTGTTTAACATCTTTGTTGGCTACATGGACAATGGGATTGAGCGCACCATCAGCAAGTTTGCTGATGGCACCAAGGTGTGTGGTGCGGTCGACACGCTGGAGGGAAGGGATGCCTTCCAGAGGGACTTTGACAGGCTTGAGAGGTGGGCCTGTGCAAACCTAATGAAATTCAAAAAGGCCAAGTGCAAGGTCCTGCACATGGGCCAGGGTAATCCTAAGCACAAATACAGGCTGTGTGGAGAAAGGATTGAGAGCAGCCCTGAAGAGAAGGACCTGGAACTGTTGGTTGATGAGAAGCTCAGCATGACCTGGTAATGTGCGCTTGCAGCCCAGAAAGCTATCTGTATCCTGGGCTGCATCAAAAGCAGCGTGGCCAGCAGGACAAGGGAGGTGATTCTGCCCGTCTACTCTGCTCTGGTGAGACCTCACCTGCGTCCAGCTCTGGGGCTCCCAACATAAGGACATGGACCTGTTGGAGTGAGTCCAGAGGAGGGCCATGAAGATGATCAGAGGGCTAGAGTACTGCTCCTATGAAGGGAGAGAATTGGGGCTGTTCAGCCCAGAGAAGAGAAGGCCAGGGAGAGACTCACGGGAGACCTTACAGCAGACTTCCAGTACCTGAAGGCCTACAAGAAAGCTGGACATGGACTTTTTACAAGGGCGTCTAGCAATAGGACACAGGATAATGGCTTTAAACTGAAAGAGAGTAAATTGAGATTAGAGATAAGGAAGAAATTCTTCACTATGAGGGTGGTGAGGCACTGGAACAGGTTGCTCGGAGAAGTTGTGGATGCCCCATCCCTGGAAGTGTTCCAGGCCAGGTTGGATGGGGCTTTGAGCAACCTGGTGTAGTGGAAGGTGTCCCCCAGGGGTCTTGGAACTAGGTGATCTTTAAGGTCGTTTCCAACCCAAACCATTCTATGATTCTATGATTTAATTTTCCTGTTCTACTTTAATCTGTAATAACATTCCAAATTGATGTAAAACATTTATGAGTTCCAAGTATTTGCCAGAATTCTCTAAAGCAAGTCCTATTGCTATAAAGTGGCTTTTGCTTAACAGGCATGGTGCCAGTCAATTTTTAGTCAACATAAAACTTCCTAAGCCAGATCATCCTGGAAATGGGAAACATGGAATCTTGTGCCCTAAAAACACCCTTGTTGGTTGCTCATGCAAAACCAATAGTCTCAACAAGAGGCAGCCTTGAACTCCCTGTTTCTCCATATAGAAAGCTTCATCCAGGTTTAGGATTTTTGGCAAGGCATAGCTGGAAGAGTTTTGCAGCACCTCTGCTTGTTTGTTTGAAGTTTTACTCTGGAGCTTTTTTACTAACTGCAAATCTATAGTAGCTAACTCTGTCCTCTTGACAACTCACAGACTGTGCATCTAGTATAGCAGTTAAAAGAAAGGATGCTCAGGATATTAGTTGAAGGAAAGGATGCTATGTTCTGAGCTGTGTTGTATAGATTTAACAACATTTGCTCTCATCTAGGACAGTCAAGAGGGTGATTTTCTTTGTCAGTTGGAAGAGCTGTAGGAGGAAAAAGAACCATATGTTATTATTGACAATAACTTCTTTTTCATTGTGCGTGACTGAATAGGCAGCTTATTCCCCACTGCAGTTTCTGAAATTTTGCCATTATAATTCCTGAAATGTCAGACTTCAGGAAGAGTGGCCAAGGACCTGTAGAGTTCTAGTTCTGTCTGCATCACTGCTTCCCCACTGCCCACACTGAGCTTATTGAAAACCCGATGAATTCAGGTCACGATGGACCACCATCTATTGACAAAGCACTGTTGACATTCTCCCAGTTTCTTTTGAAGGGGATATACGAGGTAAAAGAGCGCAAAGCTTGTGCCTCATTTTTGGTTGTTCCTAAATGAGAAGCTGCTGCCAAGTTCAGTTAATGCTTTTTTTCCAAGTAAGCGTGGGTTCCCACAAGTTTATTTTGTACTAAAAAATTGTTAAGTGCGTTCAGGCCTGAAAAGAAACCTCATTAATTGATCTGATGGTTACATGCTGGAAGACCCTTATCTTTGCATTAATTTTATTTTCCAGCTGTGCCCCAAGTGTTCCTTGGGATTACCTGACCCTCTGAATGATCATGATGGAGCCCTATAGGGACATGTTAGGTTATGAAGAAATGCGTATATAAGTTTATGATGGATTATTTTTAAATGTGGTAAAAAGGAAAAAGAATCAGACAAGACTTCAGGCTTTTATCTGGTTTGTTCTTACCCATCATAAAAAGAGAGAAAAGCTTAAAGGAAGATTATGAATATGCTGCTTCTCCTCAGCAAAACTTCTGAAAAGTCCCAAGGCCAGTTTGCTTTCAGTTCCTGTAAGAGTCATCTTAGTAACTACCCTAGTAACACATTCTTCACTTTTCTTCCACAGGAAACTTTCACAGTGAGTGATGCAAAGTGTGCAATAAAATCTTCTTTTGGACTGAAACAAAACATAATTTGACATTTACATTTTGAGCATGCTTACACTGAGAAATTACTTACAATGGATGGGCAAGACTTAGTTACAGGCAAAATATAAATAAAATGTTACTCAAAGTAAAGGCAGGTTTAAACATGCCTGTGATCAGGGAAGGAAAATTTATGTTAATCATCTTTGTAAGTGAAATCCAGAATGGATTATTGATCTTACCAACAAAAATAAACAAATATAAAAAACCACTGAGAGTTTTCTGCATCTATTGAATGAGAACAATCATGTCACACAGCATTGTTTAAAAATGTGTAAAATGATGAATGAAGCTCATGACACACTGAATTTGTGGAGATTATACCACACATGTAAATCAGCCATGTTTGTCTAAGACTCAAAACAAATGGAAATTAGGGGCAATGGAGCTTTTACGTCTCAAAACAAAATAATGATCTTAATGCGTATTAAAAGAAAGGAAAGAGGAAGGGAGTTCCCCTGGTTAAGTAATCTCTATTCCACCTTGATATCTTCCTTTGTGCTTTTTTATTTGGAATCTGATTAAAAGCAGAGCTGAGTGCTGTACACAGCTAATACTGAACTCTTTCAAGTCTGCAAGTCTGAACTCTTTCTACGGGGACCGGCTCTTTTATTTTTTTTTTTAACATCAAACTAGAGTTGTATGAAGACCGTGTTGACAAAAACAACAGGTCAAATAATGTTAACTAACTTAGTTCATGTGATTTACAAATGGAGCACAGATGTGTGCTTAGAGCAAGTATGAGTAGTAAGGAAGGTGGAGGCAAAATAAATGCCCACTAGTGGATAGAGGGAAAAATAATTCACCAGTCTATGTACAGGAGTTATTTACTCCAAGTTGTTTTGTAATTATATATAGTGCCGTATATAGCAATACATTTGTATCGCTCTCACTGTGGAAATAAGACTGTAAGAGTTCAAAAATACAAATAATAAGCTAATTCAAATTAAGTAAGACTGCCAAAATTCAGAATTTCAGGGCTAAAATAAGAGTGCAGATTTCAATGGACAATTAATGGACATGGAGCACATTTTCTTTTCCTGGGATATGATGCTGACCCACATCTTTTAAGATCAGAATGACCATGTTGTTTGACTTTCAGCATAAACTAAGCTGTTGAGTTTTGTCTGGTGATTCTCAAATCAAGCCCATAACATTAGAAAGGCCTTAAATCCCAGTCTCAAGACTGAATGACAGTGAGTCTACCTCCTGTCCAGTTCTCTCCACGGCCAAGTGCTCTTCCGGTATAAATTGTGAAAGTTGTTTGCACTGACTGGTACTTGTACGTCTCATTCCATTTCAGAAGATGCATTATCTACAACGTGATTTGAAGTTAAATACTGAGCCAAGATAAACCATCTAGCATGGCTCTTGCCTCAGCTAAGTCATTAATAGAAGCTGTGCATTATTGTGCAGTTTGGTGCCAGCTATCAAAAGACCATTTTCTCTTATTTTTCCCTAATTGAAACAGAAAGAATTGCTTGGTGCAGAGGTAGTTCTGAAGTTCAGAAGGTCCCAAATATCACTCTAGCCTATTTTTTGACTCAGGACTGTCTCTTTCAGATTATCTTCCCATATTTTGCCTATCCTCATTTAAGTGCTCTGCACAACAAGGCCTTTCCCCCTTTGAACATTAGAGTTCAGGTTTATTTTGTAGTGTAAAGGCTGGTTAGCCCTAACAGCTGCATCCAATAGCAAGAGAAACACAAAATAAGTAATATTGGTGCTGCTCTTCATTACTGGTCATACATTAGCCCTCTTATGCTGCATCACTTGTTTCTGCTGTAGATGAGAACATTTCCAAGCACCGTTAGAGGCATAAGTTATGTCTCCACTCAGGCTGCAGCTGCCCAACAGCAGTGCAGGCTGCACAGGGAACTCCCAGTGCTGAATTAGAAGAGAATATACAATGGAGACTTCTTTTGTAGATAAAGGAGGGTAATTTTGACCTTAGTATATCATGAGTAAGACATGAAGCTGGAGTCTGAAGTACAAGAATCCACCTATCTCTTGGGAAATCCTCTGTTTGCTCTGTGATAACACAATAATGCTGAAAACAGGCAGGCACTGATAAAGATGTAAGACCAAATACAAGGCAGGTATAAGCAGGGTGACATTGCTAAACAAAGCAGAACACTGCCTACTTTCACCAGACCTGAATTTTAACTCTGATATTTTGCAAGGGCTTACCTTACTTCAATTAAATATTCATTCATGAGAAAAATCATAGCGAACAGCTCATACACAATTTACAAATGGCTACATATATCCTTAATTAGTTTTAAACAACCCTGCTAAACAGTGAGGGCAAACTAAATCCATTTTATGTCAAGGCTGCAGATACACCTTATCTAATCAGCCCCAGCTGCCTTAAAGCCAGTAACTCAGAAACAAAGAGGCTACCAAACCAAATAACTTCTGTGAGGCCTTGCTGGAGGAGAAGGGGATCAGGTTGATTACTGTTCACCTGCCACACTGAGGCATGCAGGCAACCTGAAACAAAGGGAGTTTTCAGTGCTTCCCAATGACACACCTAGTTTGTGAAGTAATTACCTCTGACGCATGACACAAAAGATAAACACTGACTCTTGTAGCGTGTTGGCTAGCAACTCCTCAAAACACTCTGGAAAATAATATCATTACACTACCTTTAAAATAGCAGGTGAATTTCACCTGTTTGCAGCAGGTAACTCAGGACCTAGGTACGAATTGAGTAACGCTTAAGACTCCAAAATAGAGCTGAAGTGCTGCCTCAGATGTAACCAGGATTTCACACGGACTTGATTTGTTCCTAGGCAGAACACAGCTCAGCTCAGTGTTTCACTTACTAATAAGCTGATTATCTCTTAAAAGTTGCATGATGAATTCTTTGGTCTCTTTTAATAAATGACAAATCTATAACAGTTAATCTTATGATCACCTTCTGTGCCATGGTTTCATCTGCGTGACCTCTCAGCAATGTCTTTGGAGACAGATCTGTTGGTGCACTGCTCTGTTTTGACCTTCAAGCACTTACAGTGTAGGAGGAGAAGGGTGAGGTTCCGCTGGACTCCAGAAACAGGGTGTTGTGTCCCTCCACCTGGTATCAGTTGAGGGTGAGGATCTGGTGACACTGGAGCCAGTGGTTCATGAGCTAATCGTTCAGTATGCTTAATTATCTTGGAGTGGTATAAACATTGTCATTGCAGCAATGAGACAAAGTAGAGTTTCTGTATCCAAGAAGTTTGTCCTTTTTTTCCAACTATGTCATTTGGCTTTATGGACTTTGTTTTGGGTGATTTAGCACAAACATATGTCCATTAGAGACCTTCATGGATTTGCCTCGGATTACCTCCAGAGCCATCCCCAGCTTGATCCTGAATCCGAGAGAGACCAGGAACACAAGAACTGGAGACACCTTGTAGACAAGGATGAACTATATTGTCCCTAAGACATGCTAGACTGTCATGTGCGGCATTTTCCTATGAGAAAGTGGGTAGCCCTGGGTTGTTCTCCCTGACCGTGGTCTGCCTGCCAGGGCAGGTGGAGAGGGAGGTGGAAGTACAACATCAGCTACGGCTTTCTTTTGCGGAGTTAAGTTTTAAGGCCAAGTCCTGTCAGCACTCGGGATGTTGTTCTGTACTGTAAGGGCTTCACAGTAGGCCGTGCTGGGTGACATGGCCTGGTTTTGACACAGCATGTTGAAGCACAGTCACCCCAGGCGCAGCCTCAGTTCAGAGTGTCCGAGTCCTCTGGGCCTAGGGCCACGAGTGGCTTCTTGCCAACTGTCCTTGGGAAACTGGTCTTCGAGGCCTGTTTGTGAAAGCCTGCAAGAAGGGCTCAGCCTACTCCATGCAGACATGGTGGGCCAGGCCTGTGGCGCTGTTTCCCTGCCCAGCCCTCCATGGCTGCTCTGCCGGGCAGGACAGCAGCACGAAGAAGAGTGGGAAGACCAAGAGTCCTGGCCCTGGCTGCTGGCCTAGTTTCCCTTCACCTGCCTGACACTGTGAGGCAGGAAAATGCCGAAAGGGCCTCAGAGACGACAACAAAGCAGGGTGTCCATGTGCAGCTGATGCGCGGGGTGCAGTAACAGCTGGACGTGCTCGCCAAGAAAGCTGCTGGTCTCACAGGCGGGGACCCGTCACAGAGCAGACGTGCCTGGGGGGGTTCAGAAGCATCCTGGTGAGCTGCGGCTGAGGTCCTCCCAGACAGCAATGTGGACAGGACTAAAAAAAGCGATTCACCCACGCTATTTCTCTCTGAGCACAACCATCTCTACCAACAGAGCCTTTTTTCCAGTTGTGTTCAAATTGATGGGAACTCTCCTGATCCCTTTAGGAGGCTGTCCCATAAGCGAGCAATGTCATAGCAAGAAATAATTTATTATCTTTCACGATACCTAAATGTGCTCCTTCCCTGCGTTGCTCTCAATAACCTCCACCCCTGCCTCCTGAAATAACTGTTCACTCATCACTGCAGTGGGTTTAGCCGTGCTGTACGAATCCAGAGAGATAAGAAACAATATTCTTTAGATAACAGCACAGACTCTTGCACAAAGTTCTTTGTCTCAGAGTTCAGTCTGCACCCTTATTTTAAAAAAAGGAATGTAACAAAAACCCCCCTCTTTGCAGGAATTACCTTAAAATGCAGCATGCAATATCATTAGTGCAGTGCTAAGGACTTTTGAAATAGTGGTTGTGTTTCAAGTAAGACTATGGCCACCGTTTCCCCCACAGTTGCCAATGTGTAGTATTTGAAACTATCTCTTTTTCTGTGCTTCAAGCAGCAATTAAGTATTGTCTTTCAAATGCCACCACACAGCAATGGTGAGTAAATAATGGCTTAAATAAGAACTAAGAAAAAGTTTTGTTTGCTTTTGCAGGTGTTAAATTTCAGCCAGACAATCTAACTCAAACAAAGCCCTAAACAAAAGTTACTGGAATTCCTGACTGACAACCCAAGTTTCACGTTAGACAAGGCAGATAATCAAAATTATCTCTCCTAGCTCTAAAATCTCTAACCACTGATTTTTACCACAGCTGTAAAATTCAGGGATTGAGGTTTTTAACTCCAGGTATAAGACTTTTGTTTAAATTTTTAATGCATGGGAAAAACAATTGCAGTAACTACATGTGGTTAAACAATGTATTTCTGTAATAAGTATCCTTAAAAAACCCACAAGACAGAAAAACTCGCATGGACAAGTACACTGCGGGATTGAAATGTGGATTTAGGGTGTTTTCTTGTTCTTCTGGTAACCTGGTTATTCCTCCCTTGAGATGAAATGCAATGCTATGTATCCAGTACCCAGATGGATTAAAATGTACATCCTGTAAGCAATCACAGAACATTAGGAAAAAGGTAATTGAACCATTTTCAGACCCAGTAATTAATTCTGTGGAACCCATTTATGGGAAACTCAGCTGCAGTGAAACCCTGCTTGTAGAGAAGAGAATGAAAGCTGCAAGTTGTTTCAATGCAAACTAGTGATGCTTGTAAATGAGCCCCTTCCCACAGGACTCAAGCTTGCAATCCTGCCCCAATGTCAAAGCCCTTCAGGGTCAAGACCATGGGACCACGCCTGTAACAGAGAGGTTTGGTGGAGAAAATTCCATGACTTCACTATGACAGGCTCCCATTATAATTCTTAATTGGTTACTTTAGATTACTCTCTCAGCCAACCCTTGTTAATGTGAAATGATAACCTTGAACTGTGTTCACGGTTTAAAGCATTATCCAAAGACCCGCAAGCAGTGTACAGGGACAAAGTCAGAAATTCTTTTGAGCTTGTGTGAGGTCAGAATCAGGCTGATTCTGCCAGCCTCATCACAGGATCGCAGTAATCCAGCTGTTTATGGGCCTTATGAAACATTAGATTAAGAGTTTCTACGTTCTGGTCTGGAAATACAGCTTACTGGCCTGATTCTGCTACTGTCAGCCATGGTGCTATTACCTGATTTGCTCAGCTCAGCAATTCCTTTTGCATCTTCCAACCCAAAGCTACTTTTTCAGTACCTGCTCATTTAATTGACAGCCTGCCAATGGTGCCCTCCAAGCCACCCCATGGTTCAGCTCCTCTTGATACTCTTTGAGCCCTCACTCCTCACCCCAGCTGGAAGCTGGGAGGCAGCTGCACCAGGGGTCCTGGTTCTCCCCCAGGCGAGGAGGGAGAAGAGAGCATGGTGGAGTGGGGAGTGGAGCGATCCTGTTGTTCACAGTAAGGAAGTAAGGTGTGGCTCATCCTGAATTTGCCTGAAACTCTCTCATCAAAGGACAGCCAGCAACCAGGAAGAAGGTTTATCAGGTGAAGGTTCCTTGGAATCGCCCATCCAGGCCCTACAACAAAGGTTGAGCTTTATGGGATAAGAGTTTTGTTCTGCATAATACAGTTAATAAAAAAACCTGCCCACAAACAGGGTGAGCTGGTTGGGAACAGACTGCTGCAGGACGTGCAAGGACCTTCACTGGAGCACATGCACAGGGCAGCTACAGTAGCCAGTAAACATTGTATTATCTTAACAGCACAATGAGTTGGTTTTACTATTCCTCATGTCTTTTTTTTCATTAATTATTAATATTCAGTTAATACGGCAGTGAGCAGAATGTACCCACAGCTCTATCCATAAAGGAATTAATTTACTGCCTGCTTTACAACAAGTGCTGTGTAAACACTCGAGTTGCATTAAGTAAGTACTGCATTTCCATAGTGGCAAATTCAGGTGAGCAAACACAATACTTTGGAGAAAACCAAGCACTTTTTGTCCATCCCCAGCCCACATATCTACCAGCCCGCAACAGTATGAAAATAAATCAATGTTGAGGAACTATCCCAACATGCTCTTTAAAACTCAATGTTTCTATTATTTCCACAGGAGTTCTGCTTTGTGCAGCTTGAATACAGAATTAGAAAGGCCCTAGCCTTACTCCAAAACTCTCATGGATTTCAGGCCCAGGATGGGCACCTGAAACCGAAAGCATAAGAAAGGAAGCCCAAGAGACCATGATTACTTCCCACCATCTGAGTGATTTCTTATAAGCACCTTAAAATACTCTTCAAAAATCAGAATTATTTATAGGTATATAATTGAACAACCTCTGTATTATCCTGTTACATCTACCTCTGTATAAGGGCAGATTTTCCCCTATTCTTGTCCCCTAAATCACCAAGCTGGATTCAAATGTCATTATTCAATTTTTTCTTTCTCTACATGTGTAACACTGTTTCTCAGTGCAGTTTCACTGCTGAACAGCAAACGGAACTGACCCAGATGGAAACCAGGATCTGCAAGACCCTCCTCAGATCTGCAGTGTTTCCTTGCCTTAAAGCACGTATCTGAACTGTTTGCTGGGACCCTTCAGCGAGGCGTGTATCTCATTGTGAGGTTACAGGCTTCAGTTCATCCTTGAAACCAGCATCCTCCAGACTTCAGTGAAATGACAAGGCTTTTTTAACTCTGTATGTATAGTTCTGACTCTTCCTGGACTGGAGCCTGAATAAAGCATGCATCCAGCAGACAGCCCTGTGCATGCTCAAGGATAATAGTTAACTAATCTGTATGGAGAGCGTTGTTGGACAACTTCTAGTGACTGTGATCTTCAGTAAAAATAATTTTAATCCTTAACATTTTTAGAATCATTTCAGTATGGTGCCTGTACATCGAAAGTCACTGTGGCATACATACTGCCCTGTCTTCTTGCAGACATAGGAGCTTTGAATTTTTACTCTTTACCCTCCCACATTCCGGTGCAATTCCTTTCCTTAATGAGCATGCACACAAAATGACCTCTGTGTTCCCTTCTGCAAAATTGTGCACTGTTTCCCTGAACTCTGGAGTTCACATTTTCATGATAAAAGGTGCAATTATTTTCCTGTGCAGCAACATTTTCAACAAGACTGGCTTCGCAAACAGATTTTCAGCCTCTCATTAGGCTGACAAGAATTTGGTCAGTCTGGTAAGAAATCTTTTGCATGTGGCAAACTAATTTTATTTAAGCACCCCCTTTAAAAGAGCCTTCTGAATGCAAAGGCAGATGCTACTGCTCAGCCCTGTGCATCACAAATTGCTCATTAATGAGGCAGGTAGAATCTGATTTTATGCAATCAATCATGAAAATATGTTAACAACTGTAAACTAAAATTAGCACCTTTCATGACTGTAACATCATTCCCAAACTTCCCTCAATTACACGCTGTTCCTTAACGGTTACAGTCCATTCTTTGTCATTCTGGAGTCTTGGAAAGCTCTGAGCAGCGCACTACACTGGTGACTGGCAAGGCAGAAACTGGATCTATGTAATTCTTAAACATTACTCACAGATCTTTTTTCCCCTACAGTAGATGAGATTCAGTGAGTGCAAAACCGACAGTCTTTGATGATGCCTTTGATTTGTGGTGGTGGAAAAACTGCTCGTCCCAGTAACCTGCAATTATGACATTTAAGTGATAAAAACCACACAAATCAACACCTCCACTAACAATGCAGTTTCTCTATTTTAATGCTGGGGAATTCCTTGCATTTTACTTTTGGCACAGGTTATGATTTAATTCCCAATGAGAGCCTGGAGAATCTCTCTGTTTTGTTCAGTGACAGGGGATAAGCCCAGCAGTCAAGGTTTATTCTCCAAATATTAGCAGAAGTGCTCTGCTTATCAGGCAGTTGATAATGTTAGCTTGAAAGCAATAAAATCTTTGCATCCAAATACAAGCTATTGTGAGATCTGAGTTGACAGATGGGTTTATAGATTGATAATACAATCTTGAATTTCTTCTTAAACTTTGGTTAATTGAAGCATTTGGGAAGTGTGGATCTTTCCAAAACTACTCATTGAAATGAAATTATGTTGCCTACTCAGGAACCTTACTGCCAGTGAACTTTGACTTTCCAATCATCGTAAACTGTCTTTAAATTAAGACTATTATAAAACTGGAAGGTAGCTTTATTTTTGTTTTGATACAGCAACTCAAGACACGTGACATGGACAGAGCAAAACAGATATGAGGCAGGTCTGTATGAAAACTGCAAATTTTACTTTCTGATGCCTCCTAAACTTTTTCCCCAGTAAAGACAATTTAGCAGTGGGCTTTACAAAAAATTCCATGAATCTTTATGCATTGAGGGCATGTCCTCAAATATACCAAAATTCTTGAAGAGACTCTCATAGGCTTCACTGGACTTGTAATCAAGCTCTGAACGTGAGAGGCAAGAGACTCCGCACTTTCATTTTCTAGATATGATCGACAGTGTTGGAAGCACCCAGCTCTGTGAAATGTTGTGTAAAATTTTATAGTACGCTGTTGTATATGGCTTGATAGTGGTACAGATGTGACAGCCTGGGAACTCCTATAGTATAGAATATGATAATTCCTGAGTGAAATGCCTTCTGGAAGAAGATTTTCTTTCAATGAATTAATGGGCAGCAGATGCCTGGAGGGACACATTTCTCTTTCTTTCAACAGTGCTTCATATGTAGAGTAAATAATGTAAAGCATGATACACCTCTACATATATGTATAAAAGATGTCTAGCCAGGATTGCTCTTTAGAAATTACAAAGCACAATCAGGCAACCAGTAGAATAATCTTTAGCTTAAACAAATCAATACTTTTGAGAATAATTTTTAAGCCATAACATAAATAGGTTCTGAAATCCTACAGCGGAAGTTGGACAACAGAAACAGCTTCTGCAAAGTTTATGTATTGTACTCCACTTGCCAAAAATGTGGTCTGAATCAGGAAATGGTGTGAACTAAACCAGTCAAAGTCCCATCAATTAATATTTTACTATAGCTCCTAGCAGACAAGACTGTAAAAAGTCCTTCTTCCCTGTCTGTGTGCTTAGCATGTGATAGGCCTATCACCTGGCAGAAACTGTCCAGGAGTGTTTTGGCTCAGGCTCCAGATTAACACAGATCTTGCCTGCGCAGACAAATTCCTGTGGGAGATGAAGGGCTTACACAAATGAGTATTTCAGGGCCACACCAATATGTTGTTGCATTTCCAACCCATCTGACTGCCAGAAGATGTACTGGCTGTAGAAAACTGGGGGTTTCCCGTGACACCCATCTCCACGTGGCTTGACTTCCACATCCTCCTGAGAGCTACATCCAAGAACTCCAGGGATGATGATTCCTGCAAGACTTAAGAGAGGCAATTAGCACTGCTTGTTCAGTCTCATCCTACACTTGCCAAGCTAATACTTGCAGTTGCAGCTTTCTCAAAGTGCTGTCTTAGTTGAACAGAGTTTGGTGAACTGGAGAAACTTCCACACCCATGTAAGAATACTGTGCAATTGGATCTTGATACTACTTAATGTTGAACTCTTTGACCACGTGAAATGGCAACCTGGTCTATTTCATCATTACCAGCAGTCTTCTGTCCTTAATCTCAGGTGCATACCGATGTACCAGCAGACCTACTGGAGACACGAGGGACTGCAGCTGTTAAAAGCATACAGCCCAACATAACCACAGACTGTTTCTATAAACAGAGCATGAAAGTCACACATGGCTTTTATGGGCCAGGTCTTCTGGAGGCTATTTTCGAGTGGCACTGAGTCCCGGTAACATATTTAGCCTGTTCGTTAAATGTTCACAAAGTGCTTGTGCTATGTGCCAAAAATAAATCTGCAGTGACCTGGTCCATCAGACTCTTTGCCATCCTGTCATGCAGGAGCGGGGATGTGAGGATGCTCCTAGCTAGAGACCAAAATCAGCAAAGCTGAATTAAGGTTGTCTGTACATCTAGAGATGGATGCAACCTGGACACTTCCTGCAGGTTCATTTCACCTGTGTCAGGGATCTGCAGAGGTACCAATGCACGCTTTCAGAACTCAGCCAACATCTAAGCCAGCTGTGGCTGCTGCAGCTCTCTCACCCCTCCTCTCCTAAGGCCTAAATCCAGCTGCCTCTGCGAGCCTGGACACACAAGTGACAGCAGCAGAATGGGATGTTCTCCCCTTCCACCGAGAAGGCTAAGGATGAAACCCGTGAAATATGGCTCTGACCCGCCCTGCTTGCAGACCCCTGGCAATCCCACCCACGTACGCTGCTGCCTTCCCCAGAGCGCCCCAGGAGCCCCGCCGCAGCAGCCCTCCGCCCGTCTCCGAAGGAGCCTCCCCTCAGCCCCGCCGCCATTTTGAGCGGGGAGCTGAAGGGCGCGGAGGTGCCAGAAGGCCTGGGATCAGGGACGGCCCGTGTCTCCTACACCTCCAGCAGCTTCCTCCCCAACCCGGCGAGGTTCTGACAAAGCCATCCCCACCGCCGGGAGCGGCTCCAGAAGCGGCTCCGCCGGACAGACAGCGAGCTCCCAATCCCCCACCCCGGCCCCCCGCTGAGAAGGCATCTCGAGTCCCCGCCCAGAGGGTACTGCGCATGCGCACTGCCGCCGCCGGCGCCGCACCCTGGCCGCCACCCGTGTCACCCGGGGGAGGCGGGGGGGAACGGTGGGACTTTGCCCTGGGAGAGCCGTTGTCGTCACGCGGGCGACGGCCAATGAGCAAGGGCGATTAAAATAGCTCGCTATAAATAGCAGCCGGCGCTCGGCGGTTGGTGCCGCGCGGGTGCAGGTGCGGTGGAGGTTGCTGCTCTCCCCGGTACCAGCGTTCCCCCGCCGCCTCCCCGCGTGCTCCGGGGAGGAGCCGAGGGGGGTGCGGGCGCGTCCCCCTCCCTCGGGAGAGGCCCCGGGGCAGGGCGCGACACTCTCGGGGCCTTGGTGCCTGTCCCACCTCACTTCACCTCCCCTCGAGGACTGAGTGACTTCTGCTGCTTTTAGTTCACTTCCGTTAAAACGTGCTCTCCTCTCTCTGGAGTAGCTGAGGGTAGCCCGTGCTATGCCATCATGAAAAAAAAAAAAACACTGTAGTTGGTTGTGCATGCTCTTAAAAGGGCATCTGTTTCAGATCTGAGACTGGCTGTTGCTAGTGAAGGAAGTGGAGAGATAAAGCTTATCGTGTTGGCCTGTGTTCTTCCATCTCTTCTCCATGAGTTTGAACTACGCTGCAACAGAAAATGGCTTCAGAGGCGTTACAGGGCCAGGCCCTTCCTGGGTAAGATCCTGCTGGAGAGATGCAGGCCTGCCCTGCTTGGGGCTTATCGCTCAGGCCTCCCAATCCACTAGAGAGGTGCACAATGAATACATAAACCTGTATCTGCCAGTGGAGGAACATATGGTGAGCTTTTCTCTTTATCCCCTTTCCCTCTGGGAAAGATGGGGATGCATCATACGGAGGCGAGTAGAGGAGAACTGTACTAAAACAAACATGGCTGATAATGAAAGCAAATGGTCTTCTAGTTGAAGGTTTTTGCTTTATTTTTAATATATGGGAAGGAAAATGTTAAAAATCTAAAAAGCCACGTTCCTGGCTATACTCAGGATTGCAAGTGTAAGGAGTGCAGAGGATCACTTGGAAGATGTGATCCTACTTGCTTAAACTGCGCTGGTTTTGTGGTGATGCCTGTAGCACACCTGTTCTTGGTCTGCGCTGTGCAATGGTGTTATACATGTTCTCAGCTTACTAATTGCATATATTGCATTACTGATCTCGTACCAGACCAGGGATCTGCTGTAAGATCAGTAGGGTGTTGTTGTTGTTGTTGGGGGGCGTTTGGTTTTGCCTTTTTTTTCTTTTGTGAGGCGTTGGTAAGATAATAAAGTATATGCATTTGCTATTTGGGGAGATATCATGCAGTGATAATTACATATATACACACTTTCATCCAGCTGAATTCTCTAAATACGAAGTTTATTCTCTATTTTTTTACAAAATTGCCACTGGATTCACAGAGAAGTATTTACTGAAATGCTTGACATAGCAGCTGGGGCATGAAGCAGGATCATCAAATGAAATGATGAGGTGACAGGTTAGAAAGAAGGTACCTCTTCACACAAAACACCATTACATCATGGAACTCATCGGTACGGGATGTTGGGGATGTTATAAGTTCAAAAAGCAATTAGGCACAATCATGGACGAAAAATCCATGCAGGGATGTTCAACACAAACACCTCTGAATCAGGAACTCTTTGAGGTGCAAATCCGCATCCTGCGGAAGCGTTTTGGGGAGCAGCCTTCCCTGTCCTCACTCTGTCATTAGGTGATTCCTGTTGGCCGCTCTAGGAGATAAAAGTCCAGGACCGGGCTAGAAATGCTGCTGTTCTGACCCAGCACGGTCACCTCTAGGTTCCACTGTCATTTCATTCAACGTGTTTTTTTCACAATCTTTAATCTGTCATAAACAGCAATTCTTGCAATAAACTTTTGTGATGCCTAAATGCTGTTTCCTTAGGCTACATACATCTCTGTTCTTTGTTGCCTGCCGTTTTGACTGGAGGATGGAAGGTTGTTTTGCTGTGTGTTTGTATAATGCCGCATTATCAAGCTGAGCACTGGTCCCTGCCTGCATTTCCTAGACAATTACTTCATACAAATAAATATTAATAATCTGTATTTCTGAAGATGGCCACAAGCCAAAACGTTTGCTGCTCATATAAACATCCTACGTAAGGAACCCTGGAGCTCTGGTCCTCATTTGCTTGCAGAATTAGCCAGATGGGCCATTTGAGAAAGCATTTAAAATACCAACAATTCCTGCCTAAAGGGTTACAAATTCCATGATCTGCATCTTTAAGGGCTTGTATTTCTTACCTAGGAGCATGGGACCAGACCTTGCGAACCTGCTAGGGCTGAAGGGTGAGGTCAAGGGTGAGACATCAGCGTAGCTGAACAGGCGTGGGCGGCTGCGTGGTGCCTCTGCCCTGAGCTGCCTGCAACATGCTCACGTGCATCCCTTTGGCTGGCGCTGCGCCTCCCTCGGGGAAGCCTGGCACTATCTGTGGGCCCACAGCAGGTCTGTGGGCGCCAAACGTGTTCTTCAGCTCCAGGTCCATGCGTGGTAGTGCCTTCGGCAGGGGGCTCAGGGTGTCTCCGAGAGGGGGGTGGAGGGCCTTGCGAGGGGTTGAGCAGGCACCTGCTGAGGACCACGGGCTGACAGCAGGCTCAGAAGCTGGAAATGGGGTCAGCTGGGCTTGGTCCTCAGATTTTTCGTTGTAGCAGGGAGATACAGTTGCCTTGTGTGACCCAGGTAGCTCCTGTTCCAGCCTTGCTGCCAGAAGGAGATGGGTTGGTGCATGCATTTTCCATTGAAGAGTCAGTTGTCCATATTTATGTTTTATTTCCAAAGACAAGCCTAGTTTTAGTGCTCAGGAATGGAAGTGCCTTGAGATCATATGGGGAACAGGAACATGGTTGTCCCATTTATATTGAACAATATTCATCATAGATCTTCTGAAAAAGCCCTAATTCCTTTCCTGCCAAGGCTGGAGAACCACTGTAGACTCTCATGCTCATCTTTAACATAATGGAAATCCAATGTATCAGTCCTAGGGCAGGGGGGAAAAACAATCCTGAGGGAAGACCCTTTCCCTAAGGAGAAGTGAAAAGAGGAAGGGCACGTGATTTTGCTGAGGATTATCCTTGCCATATGGATAGGATTTTATGCCAGTGTACAGCTCTTGGCTCGGAGGCTCAACCTGCCATGTATATAAGGATACAGCTCAGGATGGATGTGGGTAACCCAGCAAAAGCCAAATGGTAAACCTGTTGTTCTTCCTGTTTGTCTCACCCGCGTTCCTGTTCCTCTGCTGATTTTGCAGGGGATCGAGGAGAGGCTGCATACATACAGAATGAGAGACAGCATGTGCTTATAGAGGTTGACAATGGAAGCCAGCCCTGCTGCGAAGTCACATTTCTTTTATGCAACTGCCATTTGTGTTGCCGATAACCATGCAGACCATGGCTTTAGCAGCCTCTCAGAGGTAACAGTTCCGTAAGGATGAGTAGTTCTTCAACAGCTGCTTAAACATGCAACTAGTTGCACCTTGGACTCAGATGCTGTGTATAACACTTTTCTCCAGGACTGTGTTAGCATATATTGTAAATAAAGACAATAAAACTGAATTTATTCTTTAGTTGGTGGGCACAGGCCTGGAGGGGACGGGGTGGGTCACTAAGCTCAGTCCCTCAGGACCGGCAGCAGAGACCGGGCTGCAGTCCAGAAAGGGCTGCAGAACAGTTATTCCATGTGTCCCGCACTCAACATACATTTATACCACATAATATTAGCTGGATTTGTGAGTGCCAGTATTAGTGAACTGATTGTTTGCAATGACCATGTTCTTAAGATTTTTAGATTAGTCTATTTTTATGCCTGCCTGGAACAGAAATGTATGTTTCACCGCTACTTCACTCATGGTCACTCAGCATCACATGTAACCTCAGTGGAAAAACAAGTTTTGGCGAAGCCCAGAAGTAGTGTCACTGCCAGACTGCTCTGTCTCTGCCTGCAACCCTCTGCCACAAACCCACCACCGTCCTCAACAAGCCCCTGTAGTGCCGCAGTCCCAGGTGGCTCCCACAGCAAGTCCGTCCTTGGCATTGCATGGAGCAGGAACCCAACCATAAGCATCTGTCAAGTGTCCAGTGTAAGGACCTGGAGGGCTGCTCTGGCAAATCCTAATGCTTGTGTGTTTGGCTTTGCCACATCAGTAAAATACCCTTCAGAAGAAGTGTATGCATGGGGAAGGATTGAGTTATCGAGGTTTACAGGTCAGTGGTGGCCAGCAGTGGATCTTGAGCAGTGCAAATGTGGTTCTTAGGCTGGAGCGGTCTCCATGAGCAGCGGGTTGTGCTGGCACAGACACTGCCAGGCACCTCAGGCACCAGCTCTGTGAAGAAGTATGTTGGCAGAGCTGGTTGCCCAGCCCCATGGAGAGCACGGGCCCATGGGGAGCAGGTAAACCCACGATGGAGCGCTCCCCTAATCCTTGGTCACATGAGGTTTTTGGCACGCAGCTTACAGGAGCATGAAGGTTGCTCACTCTGGAGTAACCTCACTTTTCCTCCAGCCTCAAGACATTCATTTGCCACCACCACACAGCACGGGCCCAAGGATCAGCTGTAACTCTGTTTCCGTCAGGTACACAACTCTTCTACCTCTCAATACCAACCAGCTCCCTCTCCATATGTCAGTTTGTCCCTGCTGCATGTTTTTAACACTCCTTTGTGCAGATGTTTTAGTGCAAAAGGAAGGAAATGCAGCAGAACCTGCTCAACCACTGATCTGTCTACTAGCAAGACGCACTTTCTGGGTCAGTGCAGTGCAAGTTTTATTGGCATAGGAACAAGACAGGTTCCTAAGTAAATTCTGTTGCTGTTGCTATCTTTAAGTTAGTGTGAACTGAAATAATTCCCATTCAGCCAGAGGAACGTGACTGACTGCAGAACACAGTAATGTCCTTCCACCAACAGTCACTTGCAAAAAGGGATGGCCATTGTAATCTTTTTCTTATAAACTTGGGTACACCTTATCCATGTGAAGAAATATTTTTCATCAAATAAGCATTTCTGATGCCCATATTGCTGTTATCATTAAACAAATATTGTATTTAGGGAGGATGGAAACAGGTTTATGAGTTTTTTTACCAAACACAGCCATTGGCTGTTGACAAAAGAACACAGATTGCACAGCACTTTAGGGCTAAAAGAATTGGTTCCCCTATTCTAATACATTCTGCAAATGTACTGTAAGATATTTTTTACAGTGTCATGCCACTTTTGTTTTCTTAAGCACAGACTTTAAAGTATAGATATGATTTACAGGCTTGGATTGTATTTGTAAACTCTAATGAAGTAGAAATGGCACTCTCTCATATGAATGATGCTGCAGGAAAAATATCTAAACATAAGTTCTCACATAACTTTCCGTAAATACCCTCTACCTGCATTATATCAGGTGGAGAGTGAAATCCCAAGCAGCATTGGCTAAAATACCTTAGGCTGACCTTATAGTCTTTTGACAATTTTACACCATAAACAATCAAACCCTTCACATTCTACTTCTTTTTTTAAAAAAAATGTAATTATGAAATCAAGATCATGTCTTTCTAGCTATGACTGAACATGCTCTCTTTTCCATAGTTGTGCATAGTTCACATCACTTCAGGTAAGTGAGGACAGGGACTTCCTGAACAACACTTTTGATGTTATGTGAAAATCAGATGTATGAGCTTTTGAATTTCTCTTAAACATGGTCTTGACCTTTCATAAGCCAATATTCCTGAATAATTGCAATGGATACAATTCATTAATTTTTCTTATAGCAATTTAAGAACAAAAATAATGTCACAGACAATTTAAATGCAACATTTCAACACTCTCTAACTAAATTTTCCATCTAATAAAGCACAAAGCAGAAGCGGCAGAAATGAAAATCTTCCAGTTGACTGCTTCCCCTTGGACAATTTCCAGAACAAATATTGAAGTCAGTATTCGGTTGCTTGAATCTTTTCACAAATATCGGCAGCAATCCTCTTAGTGATGCTAAATCTCTTGTAAAGATATGGCAAGATGTCCAGTAATAAGTAATCCCTAAAACTGACATGTAATATTCCACTAAAGCAGCTAAAGCATTTACAGTTCCCACATACCACACCTTAATTTCCTTTTTATTTATTTTAATCCAGATAAAGTTAGCCATTCTGAGGCTGATTTATATGAAGTCATGACAGGAGTCTCCATCATCTTGGAAACAAAACCAATGTGAAATCTGGGTCCCATTGACTTCAATACCCAAACCAAATTTTCACTGACAGCCTTTGACTCCAGACTTGTGTGTCATCAACAGAAACTGAGCAATTGTTCGCAAATACTAACAGGTAGATGTAGTGAGCATGGATTTTTTTAATTTCAGACGGATGACATATATCTGGATAATTTTAGGAATGAATGACAAATGAAGAATATAGCACAGGATGTTGAATTACTGCAACTTAAAAAACAGCGGAGTTTGCAGAGTTTACGTATTCCATGTTTACAAAGTGTCTGTGGTCTGCTAGCCTAATTTTGACCTCAAACCATCTGACTACAGACACTCAGTTTAACACATTGAAATCTGCTGATCCTCAAACCACTGAGTGGATTTGTTGGTGGTTACATCTCATTACTTTCTGACTTTCAACTACCTACAGAGCGAGGTAAATACCTGACACCTTCCAAAGGAGCTTTTCCTTGTGAGCAACAGCTGCCCTGATTGTCACTGGCTGCCCTAGCCCAGGACGGAGGGAAGGCAGGGTCTGACTGTGAAGCCACACGTACAAGTGGTCCAGTGAAAAGTCTGGATGTCCCTCTTGAGGGTACGAGACGTGGAGCAGGTACTTGTCTCTTCAGGTGTTATTTCTGACATCCCACTCTCAGACTGGGACCTGGCCTGCTGGGGTAGCACACATGGCAGATAACCTGAAGAGCTTCAGGAGCAGCAGCCTTCTCTCTGTTGCCCGCTGAGGTGCCCGTGCGAGGCTGTCAGGGCAGAAGAGGCAAATGTGACGATAGATTTCCTGTTAGTCATTTCCTAGCGCCCTGCCAGCCCCCAGGCCCATCCTGGCCAGGTCTGTCCCCTCCGCCTGCCCTGGGCAAGGGGGTGAGGGCAACTGCTGGCATCCCCTCTGTGTCAGCCACATCAAGCCCCATGATGATCTCTATAGCATGAACCTATGCCTCTGTTTCCCGCTACAATCATTTTGGTACAAGTCAGAAGGTAGATTTTTACTACCATTTCATTTTTCAGGCTTTTGATTTTGACCTAAAGCTATGGAAAGTGTGTTTTTTGGTACCTCGCCAGGTGGCATCAGTAAGCCTGACACTGGTCTGCCAGTCACTCCCATGGCTGTATGTTTAGGGAAGCCTGATCCTTAAGCCTATCTCCATCCATCCTAGGGAGATTCTGGCAAAAATATTACACAACTCAAACTCCATGATAAGCAGGAACAATGCTAGGAAGGGCTTTACACTGAATAAGCTCTGCATGACAAATACAAAATTAATGCCTGCAACGTCAACCACCCATGGCCACGGTGCAAACTGTGGACAATAGCTGGGTGTGCAAGCCTGCCTCTGAGGGAAGACTAACCATAGGTAAATGTGTTTTGCTTTAGTGTTATCAGTGACATCTGGTGGTAATAGACAGTAAATTCAGTGTAGATCTTTAAAGGCTGTTACATATGAGTTTAAATGGATAATCCCAACTGAAGTATTTTACGAAGCTGTATTTCTCAAAGTATATTTCTGTCTGACAAAATACGTATAATGACTGTGCTCCATGCCTGTACACAGCATGGTATTTGGTGGTGGTGGTAAACACTGTAACCAAGAAAGCCACCTTTTTTGTGTGTCTGAAAAGCAGTTGATGAACACCTTTTTTTTTATTACTGTTAGATACATATAACCTTTGTAACTTTTCCAAACCTCATAGCCCTTCCAAATCAATGAACATTGCAATAGTTCAACTCCCAATTTTAAATATGTAATTTGAATAAAACATATGACAAATTAGAAAGGCCACCAGCGAAGGTGGAGGGACTTAACACAGAAGATAGAACAATAAAGAGGTGCTGCAAAAATCTCCACTGGTAATTGATGGGTTGGGTTTTGCACAAAAAGAAGGAATTGTCATCAATGGGATAGCTTGGTGGCAGGCCACCTAGATGGCTGGGGCTGGAGCACTCGTCCTGTGAGGGGAGTCTGAGGAACCAGGGCTGGTTCAGCCTGGGGCATCTCTCTCTCGGTGGAGCCTGACTGCAGCCCCCTAGCATCTGGGGGGGGGGAGTTAGCAGGATGACAGAGCCAGGCTCTCAAATGAGAAGGGTTCAGGCTGGGGTTAAGGAGTCCCTTTGTCACCCTGAAGACGGTCAGACAGTGGCTCAGATCATCCAGACAAGCTGTGCAGTCTCTGTCCTTGGAGTCTTTCAAGACCCTACTGGATAAAGCGCTGAGCAAGCTGGTCTCAGCTCACAGCTGAGACTGCCATGGGCTGGAGGTTGGACTGAGACCTCCTGAGTTCCACTCCAGCAGGGGCCATGTTGAGATCAGCAAATGTGGAAGAGCAAAACAGGAGCAGGCTGGTGGTGGTGTTTGGCAGTATGCTCCAACCTCCCTGCACATCCTATTCAAGCTCTATCTAGTTGCAAAACTTAGAAGGAAAGTGATTTAACAGGAATATGATGGAGTTTTTCATCAACATTATATCCTCCAGGAACATTCTCCTTGGGATGTTTATTCAGTGGTCACATAAAACACTTCTTACTTAAAAGGAGAGAAAATTCCCTCCACCCTGAAGAGCTACATGAAGAAGTGATTCTTGAGTGTACATACGGGCACATATGTCATAGGATAAAATGCCTAACAGACCAGCTGTAATTATCCAAATTATACCTTCACAAAGGAAATTCAGGGTCCTGATTGAACTGAAAATAAACACCAAAGTAATGAACACACAAATACTGCTGTAACGATTATTTGAAATCACAGAGGAAAACCAGGGGAATGAAAGACGTAACGCAAGTATAAAAAGTCGTTTGATCTAGGATCACCATAGTGCCACATGCATTCATCATAATTTTATGTTTCTACACAAGACAGAGTTTAGATTGTTCAGATGTTTCAACTGCAGATTCTGACTAATAAAAGAACCTGAATACTTAGCTTGAACTAGCCCCCCAAAAGACTGATATTTTAATCTATTTCAAAAGCAAGGACGTGATTACTGACTGCTGAGGAGGTAAGCCCTTGTTTTGATGAAAAGTGTTGGTCCCCTGACTTCTCTGTCAACCATGGCCTATGATTATCCTTCTCCTTTCATGTAGGATGAACATATTACTCCATAGCTCAGGGAGCTTACACAAACAAGTTAAGAGACTCTCATGGTATACACATGGTTGTAAGACAGGATGGGCTTTTCTGTTCCCACTGGCACAATCAGGCACACTACAGAGAAGAGCACAGCAATGGTGGCTGTGTTACACATGAGAAATGCAAGTTTTATAGCAGAGAAAAGAATTGGTGTTCTTTAACCATCCCACTCCTGCCAAATGTATTGTACCTCCCAGCATCAACACATCTCAGAGTATAAAGCCAGCAGAGAAAGGACAGTGCAGCGTGACTTCTATTATTTCAGCTGAGAAACCATTACTGAGGTGTACGTAGTAGTAATTTTTCAACATTAACCTCCTCTGTAATGTTTCTTCCACTTCTGCCATCAACCACGGAAGGAATTCTGTCTCAATATCTGTAATTCGGCAGGAAGGAAGCAAAAAGAAGTATCTTTTTATTAAGGATGAGAGACAGGATCTTGGGGATGGTTTTCATTTGCTGCAATCATTACAGCATGAACATCATTGCTGGAAGACACTTGGTTTGCAAAAGCCAGATGAAATCTCAAGAGTTGCTGGCTGTCTCACCTCCTGCCTCTTTTACTGAGGTTCCCTACCTTTATGGATCTGGACCAGAATCCCAATTATTTCACAGCTTGTCTTTCAGTACTGGCAATGGTTTTCTGTCTTCTGACGAGCAGTCAGGCAGGCCTGTTTTGCTCTTAGGAAGTCCTACCTTCTCCTCTCTGTATCGCCTGTCCTGCTCTTCCAGGCGCTGTACTTCAGCAAGCTCTGCATTACGCAGCTCTGCATAGGCACGCTGATGTGCCCACAGCTGGGCCAGCTCTTCTTCCTCCATGACTTCCAGCAAAGCTTGCTCAACCGTCTTCCCAATCAACACCTCCAGGATTGGCTTGACTTCAACGTCAAAGTCAAACAACTGAGGATGGGAGTAAGGGAAACAGAGATAAATGACCCTTGTTCACAGTCACTCTCAACACCTTGGCAAGGAGAAAAGGAGGATGAACAAAGCCCTTATGCTGAAGGCAGGGCTGAGAAGTGCAGGTGGGGGGCCAGTGTCAGCTAAGGCAGAAGCATGAATGCAGCTGGGGCTAAGAGATGGGCAGGCTGGAGTGAGACACCATACACCTGACCACAGCCACAGTGGGGGCACTGCCAAGGAGAAGCACAGCACTCACCTGGACCCTATTTTTGCTCACCCCTGGGTTCCCAACCCCTTCTCTGGCTGGACACTATTTCCACAGGGCAGAGCTTTTCTCAGCATTGTAGTAGCATTTCTTGGTTCTTAGCTGAAAGCAGCAGAACCAGTGCATATGGAGAAGCACCTTCCGTAATTTTGCACTTAACCTCGCAGCAGACACTGGAGACAGTTTTGTTTTAATACCTTCTGTAAATTTCAGTTCCTTTCTGTTTCTGCCTCAGTTTTGAATCAGAAACTTGTTTCATACAGGAGGCATGTTTTGACAGTGCTTGTGGCCCTGCCTTTACCTTGCACCTCTCCTTTTCCTACTTGTATGGCCACATCTCCTCCTCTTTCTTCTTGAGTGAAGAACAGAGAGGGTTGCCTGTCCAGCAGAGCACCTTTCTGACCCTCTACGTGCACCTGTCTTGCTGCTCTTCTGAATGCAGCTCTAGAAAGCAAAAGCTGCAGGACTTTGTGATTTTTAAACCTGACAATTCAGTAAGGCAAACATTATCCAAGAAATGAACAGTAAAATGACTTTTGTGAAGCCAAAAACAAAACTCAAAACTCAACTTAAAACATACACTGGGCCTCTCTGTATGCTCTGCTGCTGTGTTCTCTGTAATATCTGCTGCTCTTCTTGAAAATGGTTCCTGAAAAGGGTATTTCACGCCACAGACTTCAGAACCCAGAGTCTAGACTTCTAAGTTTCAGTTCACCTTGAAGCACAAACAGCTCTTGGAGGAGCTGACCTTGATAAGGCAAGTGCAGAAAAGAACACTGATAGCATATAAGCTATGCTGAAAACATGTCTTTCTTTTCATAGCCTGTTTGTTCCTCCTCAGAAGCAGTGGCAAAACACAGACCTCTGGATCTGTTACGTTTGGAGAATGATGCTGTTTTGAGCCCTGACAGAAGGATCCTTGAAGTACCAGCACATCAGTAAACACAATATGCTTGAGACAGATGTTTAACATCTGGAATGAATTCTGTTAGTGTTGTCATTTTGAACTTCTGGAAAGTGTTCCTGTAGAAAAACACTGCAATAATGTATTGAACCATCTGCAACTCTCTGTGTTTCCACAGATGTATTCCCATATCAAATTAAAGAATTTGGCCCAGCAGCCCTAGTTATGACATCCCCAGTCCATTCTCACACCTGTGGAGCTGTCAGTGTGCTCCGGTGACTCCTCAGTCATAGCACAGGCAGGTAAGGCAATGCCCTCCCCAAATATTTCTGAGCAGTTGCCTATGAGGAACTTCACCAACACCATCACCTGCACACAAATGCTGCAGACTAATTGATCTGCCCCGATACAGACAACGCCATCAGCCACAGCTTCAGCCTTACTGTCCAGAGGGCCGGTGGGTGACACTCCCCACAGGGTGCCCTTGCTCTCTGTGGGCAAAGTATTCAGGAGCTGTGACACGACACGGGGGCTGCAGGGCAACCACTACTTGTGCTCAGAGGAAGCGAGACAAGGGGCAGCTTTGCCCGTCACGTTGCAGGCACCTGAGAGGAGGAGCACCCCCGATGCCCAGGGGTGCTGTTTTGTTCAGCTTTTGCAATGGCAGTGGGATCCCCATGGATGGCTCTGAGCTGCCCCGAGGCAGGTGGCTGCTTGGTGAGTTCAACACACCTTGTCATTCATCTCCTTCTGCACTTCCAGCGGGAGCGTGTTGTCCATCTCTGGGCTCAGCATATTTGGGCCAACGCAGATGGCCAGATTGCTGGAGTCCATCCTGTTGGTCTCGGCGTTTTGGCTGATGTGGTGGAGCAGAGACAGCAAGTGCTTGAGCAAGACGAGGTTTGGTCTAGGCAGTTTGTCAGCCACCCTGCATGAACACAAACAAAACGTGATGTTAATTCATGGTGCAGCAGCCGCTACTTCTTTATTTCAGCAAGTGTCAGTTAAACTCAGCTGACGCTTCCTCCAGAAAGAGGCATGTGTGTGCTTTTTTCCACTGCTTAGCAGAAGTGTCATTCAGAAATCCCCAACAGCAGCTGAGCGTGTGGCTTACTATAAGATCTTGAGTTACAAGGTCTTGATGGAAAGGCGAGTATTACAGCAGTCCATGTCCTTGAGTAGATGGGATGACATCAAGAGATGTCACGGGAGGCTTCCCAAAGGCACGTGAAAGCCTGCGGTTGTGCTGTGCAGCTTTCAAAGCACTCCCAGTCAGCCTCCACGCCTGCTCTTTCCAAAGAGCAAACCACAGCCATGGGCTCCACGTGCCCAACTTCATTGCCAGCAGATGTGAAGGCTCCCTGTCAGTGCCTGTCTCACCGTGCAGTGACTATGTTAGCTGAGACACTGCAGCCTCTCTCCTCTTCCTACGCTAGTCATTTCCTAGAGCAATCTCAAATAATGTCAGGAAGTGCTAGAGCCTTCTAAACCAAAGCCCACGGAGCAATAGCAAGCTGATATAAATGCCCGGCTTTTAAATGAGACTCTCAACTTCAAGAGACATCACTGGCCTCTACCAGCCCCTCCATCACATTGGGGCTGGTTGCAAAACTTCCTGGTTGCCAAACTTACTCTTTCAATTCTTCAATTCTTTCCTGCTTGCTTGGCTTCTCCAGAGCTTGCATCCACTTCTCATAAAGGTCGGCCAACAGGAGTTTGGAGGGAATATTTCTCAGGAAGTCCTGCAAAAGGACTTTGACAAAGGGAAGAATTTTGAGTGAGGCTTTGGACACTACCCCTGAGCACAGAGGGGACATCACTGTGACATGGGCTCATGAGGAGGCAGGTTGGCTTGAGCTACCTGACCATCAGCACTGGCAGAGCAGTGGGGTTCACAAGAACATGCCAAGTACACTTGCATTGGTGTAGTAATGGGAGTCAGCTCTTAGCTGCTTTTCATTCACCTTAAGTCTCGGTGTTCCTCTCTGGGGAGGATGCTGACGAGGAGGAGGAGGATGAAGTGTGTTTCTTGTGGGCATGCAGGAAATCAGTGGCACAACGTGTAGGACAGAAAATCAGGTGGAAAAGGAAAATGCCAAACTTTCCCAAACCTGAAACATTTAGTCTGGCTTCACTCTGGCTTTAGCCTGGAGTCCCACCCAGGTCAGCTCTGGGCGCTGAAGTGGTCCCGTGCAGATCAGCAATGCCCTCCCACCATTGCAGGTCAGAGGAGCTCACCTTCAAGCCCACTGCCAGCAGGTGCACAGATTTGCTTTTCCAATCGTCCCGGGGGCTCAGCCGGGGCTGGGGAGGGCCCTGCAGCCCAGGCACAGACAGGGTCTGCCCCGGACACAATGGAGTGTGAGGGCCGAGGGTGGGAAAAGAGGCTCCCTGGGAGGGTGACGAAGGACTCGGAGACACGTAGCTAAAGCAGGGCTGTGCGAGCTTGTGCTAGACGGACGCATGCAGCAGGAATATGGAGAGGGCCAGGGACATCCTCTCCAAAAGGCCTATGGGCTGCCACCACTACGTCCCAAGTACAAAAGTGATTTGGGCTCTCAAGATGCTTTTGAAAAAGAGATTTCTGTGTTTGTGGTTATTTGACCCAGCAGCCCTGAAGAAAAAGAGACAGTGAAATGAAGGAGGGTGGCTGGGTGTGGGTCTGGGCCTCTGGAGGGACTGCTGCTCCCCACTGCGCTGGGGCTGACAGGTGGCCACTGTCTGCACATGGGTCTGCACAGCCGGGGCTTGGGCGCTGCAGGGTGCCTGGCTGCTGCAGAAAGTGTCAACTGTGGTTTTTTCAAGCATTGAGGAAAAATACAGTCCTGGATGCGTCAGCTGGAAGGAAACATTTTTGACTTTTTGTGTGATAAGCCTTCCACCCCTGTAGGTTTGATAAGAAGCCTTCCACCTCCCTACAGGGCTTCTCCAGATGCCCTTCCCTCCAGTTTGGCTCTGCGCCCATGGTGGCACAGGGGAGGCCCCAGGGGCTTCCAGCTCCTGGCCCCTGCTCAGAGCCACAGCAGCATCCCTCGAGTGTGCATGTGGGTGCAAGGGGAGCGGAGGGGTGGCAGAAGGAGCTGACACTGCAGGCACTCGAGGGCAGGACAGGCCACAGCAGTCCCACCACAGAGACCCATAGAAAGACACTGATGTCACCTATTGCACATCACACACCCTGCACTAGTGACACTCGACTGCATTTCCCTCCTCTGCTAAACCCCAAAGTCTGGTCATACTTATAACATGAGGAGCCAACCCTCAGTGTCACTCAGCACAATCCACACTAAGATCACAGACTCACAGAATGGTTTGGGTTGGAAGGGACCGTTAAAGATCATGTAGTCCAATGCCCCTGACATGTCCACATGTCCCCTACTCCGTCCACACTAAGATGCTGGGTTTCTAACTGCAGCTGCAAGTGTTTCCATGCCATGTCTCAGCCCTGGACTGAACCCTTCCAAAAAGTTCAGCGGAGCTGTTTCAACCTGTCCTTTGAATGAGATTGGAGGAAAAATACATTTCCCTGCCTATATTCAACCATCTTTGCAGATGTCCCAGTAAGTGACTTTGTCACCTCCTTGCCAGAATTCGGTGTTTTAGCTTTGCACCACTATCATGAGGTGCCTTAGCTGGAAGGTGAGAGGAATTGTGCAGCACAGCTCCAGCATATTGTGAGAGTGAAGCAGAGGCTTTAGCACACAAATAGGCAGGATGCTGGACTTCTGCTTCATGTTTTGTGTTTCTCATGGAAATCTTCCTGCAATTTTCAGGAGGAAAGAGGATGTGGCAGAATCAAACCACTGAAAACCAGAAGTTATTTTCTGGAGCAGATCTTCCAAAATATTCATATCTCACATGGGCTCCAAAAAATCGGGGAAATTTTCAGAAGAACTTAAGCTCCTGACTACTTTGAAAGCATGTCCAGGGACATTGTCCATGTGGAAATCTAGTCCCACCGCTCACTGGAAATGACAGACACGCCATTCTTGCTACTGCTTCACATCTGACATGGAATACACAGACGCAAACCCAAATTGCATGTAGACCAGGCTGTGTAAAGACAAATGAAACACTCAACAGCCACCTGAAAAATGCATCCTGTCCCTTGAAAAACAGATTATTGTGGGCTCATTACCAAACCCTGTGTAGGGAGCAGCTTTGTTCTGTTTGCACACCGCATTAAACCCACTCAGGCTGCAGTCCCAGAGCTGCCGCTGGTGATTCATCTCCAGCGCCTTCGGCCGCTTTCCCAAGAGCAGAGCTCCCGGCACAGACCCCGACACCGCTCCTACCCCAGTCCCTGCTAAGTAGCCGCCTACGTAAAGCACCGACGTTTTCTCCTTGTGGAGACCTGGAGGGAGCGCTCAGCAAACGTTCAGCTATACATTGTGCTATGCACCTGTAGCAGTGTTTCCAGAAGGAATGCATTCTTGCTGTCTCGCTGCTCAGGACCCACCAGTAATTCCTCCGGTGCTTTTTGGCCTAAAGAGACAAATACCACCTCATCCCGTGCCACCTGACGCCTGTTTTCCTCCAGACCATGGGCCTGGACTCTTTATCAAGCAGCTCTTGCCAGTCAGAGGCAGATGTGCCTCTTTTCCAACACGTACAAACCTTTCAAGATACAGTTCCTGAGCAGCTGGAGCACCTGAACTGTCCTGGCATATGCAAATCCACAGCATTTGCAGTGCCCGACCTACACACAGCAGCTGGGGATATGACCCATGACGTACCCCCACCTGCTCAGAGAAATATCCGTCTGGGGATGACGTGAACTCTGGGCTTGGAAATAAACCCCTGCAGAGACCCTCAAGAGCAACTGGATGACCGAACAAACCAACCCAGGCGCAGGCTGCCGCACCACACCGCAGCCCGCCAGCCATCAGCAGGCGCAAAGCTTTCGCGTGGCCCAACGCAAGAGTCAGGTGCTCCCTGGTGCTAAATCTCTTCCCAAGCAGAGACCCACTGGGCTGCACAAGCACGCGCACGCGCGCACGCCTGCGCACGTGAAGTAAGACACTCCTTCACTGTGGGGTCCCTGCCGAGGGCTCAGCAGATCACACTTCCCAGCCCTCTGACCCATTCCACAGAGCTTCACACAGCAAACGGCGCACAAACGAGAGGCTGCACACCTTTTTTGATAAAAGCTCAGGGGAAGAAGGATTACGGCGTTTGTCTCCCCAAGCCACCGCTACGCGTGCTGACACCCTGCTTCCCGGAGCGTGGCTGGACATCTGCCTGCCAATGGGAACTCGTGGATGCATTCCTCTTTTTGCTTCACTTGTGCACGCAGCCTTTGCTTTTCTTACTAAACTGTCTTCATCTTGACCCATGAGGGTTTTTTTGGTCTTATTTTCTCCCGCTGTCCTGAGGAGGAGGAATGAGAAAGCGTCTGGGTGGGCGTCTGGCAGCCGGCCGTGGTCAATCCACCAGTCCTTTTTATTGCCGCCCAACGTGGGGCACAAGATAACAACAGTTTTGATCGGGGCATACTGTAGCTGTGGTAGCTGGTGGTTGGCAAGCTTCTGCGGGGGTCACGGAGCTTGCTTGATTTACCATGTAACAGAGCCTAGGGCTTGTCAGCGGCTGCTTTCAGCTCCTGCTCTTTGCTGCACCGCTTATCTCTACGTTTAGCTGCGCCAGGGAACGTTCTGATAAAAGCAGCGGCCATGCGCCGGGCTCTGGCATGTGTACTGCTCCTGTGCCGGGAGGGCTGTCCTGCAGAGAGGTGAGGGATTGCACCTCCCTCTTCCCCTCCAGGATGGATGTGTCTGAGGTCCTCACGTGTCCTTATCTAAGCTGCTTGATTAACATCGTCATCTTTTCGTCATTTGCCTGGAACCAGGTTTCGTTCTGGTGAGGTGACAAGGAAACGTGCCTCCAGGCTGCTGATCCCTGGGTGGCAGGGTGTGTGAGAGGATTTGGGCAGGTGCCTGGGGTGGTTATCACCTCCGATAGCCTGGGATCTTACACCTCTACAGGTGTGTAATCCCATTGAATTGGCACACTAATTGACAGCAGGGTGCCTTGCCTACCCTGGTGAAACTCAGCGGCTCTTAGCATGGTACTGAGGCTTTCCCCGTGCCTCTTGACCCTCCGTTCAGCACCAGCAGAGGAGCATGATTGAGACAGGGACCCGAACCATATCTGGGAACACCACTGATAAGATAGGGACCCAGACCTCAATGACAGTAATTACCCCAGTAGTCAAAAAGAAGCACTGGATGCAGAGACTGACAGGTCCATACCATCAGTTAGTACAGGAGGAGGAGGCTCTGATCAGGAAGCTGGTCCTTCAACAAGAAAGCAGGAGGAAGAAGTGAGAAAAATCACCCAAGAGGCAGAAACTGCCTGGTCCCTAAACTTGTGCAAACTTTGAGATATGCAGAAAGGTTACTACTGCCAGCGAATCAAGCAGATTGCTGCCTCTACCACTGAAGAGGGCATCCAATATCTGAGAGAATTAGCAGTGCTGAAGTCTTCTACAGTGACCTAGGTGACAACCAGGCCTCCAAAGATTCAGATGATGTCCAGCGTACATGGGCCATGTGGAGGAGACTGGTACAAAATGTACTGGCATCATATTCCAACCATCTGGTGATGATGAACTAGACAGACTTTGATACACCAGCTGCAGAGAGAGTATCCTACCGGCGCTAACATTTTGAAGAAAACCTGTCTCCCTGCTTGTCCCCAATGGCCAGCGCCTTGGCTGTCAGGGGTGCCCTGCAGACCCAGGAGCCCCAGCCAGAGGGGAAGGGAGCCCAGGTGCACACTGTGTGGCACTCTGGTTCCTGCAGGAAACGTGACTGGGAGGTACATGAGGAAGTGGGATGATAAGCCCACTTCTACATTAGAAGCCCATGTACGCAAATTGAGGGGGAAGACAGCGGCTAAGAAGGGGCCATCCAAAATGGCTGTCAGTTCAGCTGCTGTTGAGATGGTAGAAGGCAACCAGTGATCCCCCAGGTATACAAGAGAGTACTTCCTTTGATTCTGGTTAAGGGACTTTTGGTCTGACACTGCAGGGGTCTCTGACTGGGAACGGAGGATCCCTGCCTTTGGCCAGGAGGTGGAAAGGGATGGATTTACTGGACTATGTAGATTTTTTTGGCTGGCACACTGGATCCACAGAAGTATAAAGCTTTGGTGGACACTGGTGCACAGTGTACCCTGATACCATGAGGGTATGGCAGGGAGGAACCCATCTGGATTTTTGGAGTGACAGGGGGGATCCCAACAGCTGTCTGTATTGGAGGCTGAGGTGAGCTTAACAGGGTGCAAGTGGCAAAAGCACCCCATTGTGACCAGCCCAGAGGCCCTGTGTATCCTTGGCAGAGACTACCTCAGGAGAGGGTACTTCAAAAGGGTAGTGGTGGGCTTTTAGTGTAGCCATCATGGATAAAGAGAAGATTAAACAGCTGCCTACCTTGCCCAGCCTCTCAGAGGATCCCTGTGTTGAGGGGTTGCTGCATGTCACAGAACAGCAGGTGCCAATTGCTACCAGGTCGGTGCACCGCTGGCAATATCACACCAACCAAGACTCCCTGGTTCCCATCCATGATCTGATTCACCGATTGGAGAGCCAAGGAGTGATCAGCAAGATTCAACTACCCAGATATAGTTTGCTTTCATGTGGAGAGTTGTCCAATG
This sequence comes from Phaethon aethereus, assembly GCF_964289735.1. Lineage (NCBI taxonomy): Eukaryota > Metazoa > Chordata > Aves > Phaethontiformes > Phaethontidae > Phaethon > Phaethon aethereus. The sequence goes on along the minus strand of NC_138576.1, from coordinate 69,435,776 downwards.
CACCTGGAATTGACCTCACCGGGGTGGAAACAGTCCTACCATTTGTCATGGACTGATCCAGACTGGACCAGAACAGGGCGAAGTGCCTGAACATCTGCAGTATATCAGCATCATTGTCTGGGGCAACACAGCGGAGGAAGGGTTTGAGAAAGGGAAAAGAATAATCCAGATCCTTCTGAAAGCTGGTTTCACCATTTAAAAAAAAGTCAAAGGACCCACACAAGAGATCCTGTTCTTGGGAATAAAATGGCAGGATGGATGTTGTCACATCCCTACAGGTGTGATCAGTAAGATAACAACTATGTCCCCACCAGTTAATAAAAAAGAAAAACAAGCTTTTCTAGGTGTTGTGGGTTTCTGCACAATGCATATTCTGGGTTACAGTCAGCTTGTGAGCTCTCTTTATCGAGTGACCCAGAAGAAGAACTATTTTGAGCGGAGCTCTGAGCAACAACAGGCTCTTGAGCAGATCAACCAGGCGAAAGCTCACGTAGTAGCCCTTGGGCTCATCTGTGCAGGACCAGCTGTGTAAAATGTGCTCTACACTGCAGGCAGGGAGCGTGGCCTCACCTGGCACCTCTGGCAGAAAACAACAGGAGAAACCTGAAGCTGACCTCTAGGGTTTTGGAGCCAGGGGTATTGAGGATTGAAGTCCACAATCCTCAGCCCACATACTCCAGCTGCAAAAGAGATACTAGCAGCATATGAGGGAGTTTGAACTGCTTCAGAAGTTGCTGGCACAGAAGCACAGGTCCTCTGGGAAGGAGGTTCAAAGGAAGCGTCCCCTCTACACATGAAGCAGCCGACACTACGTGCAGTAAGTGGGTAGTGTCGATCATGCAACAGGCTTGAATGGGGAACTCCAACCATCCAAGAATCCTGCAAGAGATCATGGACTGCCCAGAAGGCAGAGATTCCAGAGCATTGCCCAAGGAGGTGACTCCTGCCCAAGAACCACCACCATATGAGTTATCAGAAAGTGAAAGGCAGCATGCTCTGTTTACCAACGGATCCTGTCATGTGTAAGAAACCATCAGAAATGGAAAGCTGCTTTCTGGAGTCCTACATGACAAATTGTTGAAGCTGTTAAAGGAGAAGGCGAGTCAAGTCAGTTTGCAGAAGTGAAAGCCATCCAGCTAGCTCTTGAGACTACTGAAAGAAAAAAGTGGCTAGTACTCTATCTCTATACTGACTCATGGGTGGTGGCAAATGTCCTGTGGGGCTGGTTACATCAATAGAAGCAGACCAACTGGCAGCACAGAGGTAAACCTATCTGGGTTGCTGCATTGTGGCAAGACATCACTGCCTGGGTAGAAAAAAAAACACTCAAAGGATTGTTTTTGCTCAAGGATCCGGGTGTGCTTGGTGGGTAATGGGAAAGAATGGGGAGATCCAGTGTGTATCTCAAGGGGATTTAACCTTGGGGGAAAAAGAAACCGTGAACTGAGTTGTATGCTGTAGGAAGTAATGCAGCAGGAACTGCTGGAACTGATGGAGAATGAGTTTTACCAGGAACCAGGTGAGGGCAGTGATGACCCAACCCAAACTGATCTTGGCACCCAACAATCCCACATGCTGCTGTCCTGAGTGATGACCTTGACAGATGAGGCCTGAGTCATTTGCTGTTCTTACAGACATTTTGCCAGGGAGGCCCATGGAATGGGAGAATAATACCTCTCTATTTGTCAAGAAACAGAGTATAGTAGTTAACGAGGATGTATAAACCTGACTGTAAAGAAAGTTTGAGTATGTAGTGTAAGTGGTAAGTGTTCGTGAGAGGGAATTTCAGGAATGAGAAGCAGATAGAATGGGATGGTCAGAGGGTACCAAGATGTATTAGATAACATGGGACCTGAGCATGACACAAATGGTATGGAATTAGGGGTGGAGATTGTGCAGAGTCTGGCTGGGATGAAGTTATGAAGTTAACTTTTCCCCTTGGCAGCCTGCGTGGTGCTGTGCTTTGCATTCGGGGCTGGAACAGCGTTGGTAACACACCACTGTTGAACAGTGCTTGCACGGTGTCGAGGCTTTCTCTCTCTCTCCCTCCCCTCCTCCCCATCCCCAAAAATGAGTAGGCTGGGAATGGGCACGAGGTTGGGAGGGGACACAACTGGGACAGCTGATCCCAATGGACCAAAAGGATATTCCCTACCACATGACATCGTGCTCTGCAATAAAAACTCAGGGAAAGAAGGAGGAAGGTAAGGACGTGCATGGTTATGGTGTTTGTCTTACCAAGCCATTACGCATGCTGAGACCCTGCTTCCCAGGGAATGGCTGGACATCTGTCTGCCGATGGCAAGTCGTGAATAAATTCCTCTTTTTGCTTTGCTTGCACACGCAGCTTTTGCTTTTCTTATTAAACTGTCTTTATCTTCACCCATGAGGGTTTTTTCATCTTATTTTCTCTCCTTGTCCTGCTGAGGAGGAGGAGTGAGAAAGCATCTGGGTGGGTGTTTGGCAGCCGGCCAAGATCAACCCACCACACTCACGTGCAGGTACACGCTCACCGGCTTTGTACATACGTTTATATACCTGAACACACATACGTTCTCCTCCGAGCTAATTCACTTAGTAACAGCAGGCAAAGAAATAAACTTCAGGTTGGAGAATTGCTATCAATTCCTTAGAGAAAAAAAAAAAAAATTATCACTGTATTGCATATTGCTCCCGGGGGATAAGAGCGAGCAATCTTGACTGAATGTCAGCGAAATGCTTCCCCTGCCCCAAGGAAAACCCAGGCGCCGGCGCAGGTCCTGTGCACCGCTCAGGTGGTCTGAGCCGTGCCATCAGGGACACCTGAGGGGTAGCTGTCAGTACTGAGCGGTGGTGGCAGAGCCTGGATCTCAGTATGTACAAGACGTGGCAGATGGGGTGCAAAAGCACATGGGCTGGCTGGCAGCAGGCACTTCAGTAATGAAGCGTCACAGGAGCTCGCAGGCTCCTCTCTGATTTTACTGGGCTATGTTCCAGAGTGCGTTTTCGCCTTTTTTTTTTCCCTTAAGTATCTGCAAATGAAAGCCTGCTAAGCTCTTGGATAAGATAAGTGTCTCTTTAACTTCTCAGTCTCTTATGAATTTCAAATAGCAGTTTTTTATTACCTTAATTGGTGACTGCCTGTTTTAATTAGGCATCACAGTTAATCTTACACTGGTGACATGCATGAGGCTTTGTGCAGAGCAAAACATGGCTTTTTTTTTAGCATAAGCACCAAAAGAAATATGAATTTTGAGAAATAAGATGACCATGCTTGCAATTCTGATTTCATTTTCTTCCTTTCACTGTAGAGTTCAGTTGCCACCTTACAAAATTCTCCAATATTTTACATGCAGTTAAGTCCTGGCCAAGACATTGTGTGAGCTTAGAAAAAATTTCTTCCCCTCACAGTGATCTGGAAAACATTTCTGATCTAAACAACGATAGGCAGAAAGCAATGGTCTGTCTCGCATCTCTGAAGTCCTCAAGCCATAATTTTATCTGTCCAACTTGAGCTAATAAATAATGAACAAACATGTAAATGTAGAAATCAGTCACTCCTGATCATGTTGTCTGGGAACATATTGCAACCTCCACAAAAGCTGGCCTGCGTTCATGTCCTGGAGGGTTTAACTGAGCCTTCACAATGGTTGCACTGATGATGCCAAACCTCGTGTAACTTCCCTCCTCCTGATTTTTGCAGGCTGCCAGAGAGTGTCATGGACGGAACCCAGCACCTTGGAAAGAAATTTTATTAATATTTTATACAAGAGATGCACTCAGCAATAAAGCTGAAAAAATACAAGGGGAAAAAAACCAAAACCAACCAAAGCGCCCCCTGAAATGGTATGGCCAGCAGGACTAGGGAAGTGATGGTGCCCCTGTACTCGGCACTGGTGAGGCTGCATCTCGAATACTGTGTTCAGTTTTGGGCCCCTCACTACAAGAAGGATGCTGGGTTGCTGGAGCATGTCCAGAGAAGGGCAACGAAGCTGGTGAGGGGTCTGGAGCACAAGTCTTATGCGGAGCGGTGGAGGGAACTGGGGTTGTTTAGTCTGGAGAAGAGGAGGCTGAGGGGAGACCTTATTGCTCTCTACAACTACCTGAAAAAGGGTTCTGTTGAGGCGGGGGTTGGTCTCTTCTCCCAGGTAACTAGCGATAGAATCACAGAATCGCAGAATCATTAAGGTTGGAAAAGACCTTTAAGATCATCAAGTCCAACCATCAACCCAACACCACCATGCCCACTAAACCGTGTCCTGAAATGCCACATCCACACGTTTTTTGAATACTTCCAGTGATGGTGACTCCAGCACCTCCCTGAGCAGCCTGTTCCAATGTTTGACCACTCTCTCAGTGAAGAAATTTTTCCTAATATCCAATCTAAACCTCCCCTGGCGCAACTTGAGGCCATTTCCTCTTGTTCTACTGCTAGTTACTTGGGAGAAGAGATCATCACCTCAGTACTTTTGGGTGTCCAGGTGGCATAGCAGGTCCTTAACTGCTTCATCCTGGATTATGGGGAGTTGATTCTGCTCTCCATCCCTGTTTTCCAGCTCAGGGAGCTGAATACCCTGAGGATACTTAGTCTGGCTATTAAAGACTGAGGCAAAGAAGGCATTAAGTACCTCAGCCTTTTCCTCATCCTTGCTGAAAATGTTCACCCCCCAGCCCCCCATCCAGTAAGGGATGGAGATTCTCCTTGGCAAAGAATGAGAGGAAATGGCCTCAAGTTGTGCCAGGGGAGGTTTAGACTAGATATTAGAAAAAATTTCTGTACTGAGTGGTCAAACATCGGAACAGGCTGCCCAGGGAGATGGTGTAGTCACCACCACTGGAAGTATTCAAAAAATGCGTAGACGCGGCACTTCAGGACATGGTTTAGTGGGCATGGTGGTGTTGGGTTGATGGTTGGACTTGATGATCTTAAAGGTCTTTTCCAACCTTAAAGATTCTGTGACTCTGTGAACTCCCTGGATTACAGAGAGCTGTGAAAGGGAGGGTAATATTGGCAGAGCTAGGCAACTGATTTGCGGCAGCTGGCTGTACACAAGCAAGGGCAGAGACATTGTGGTTAGATGTGACTTTTGCGGGAGTCTGTATCTACCCATCCTTTCAAGGGACCTGAGTGGTTTTGAAAGGTGCTATATTTTTCTGGGTTTTTTTTTAGGGAGTGCATTGTGGATGGGCAGGAACATGGTATTTCATCCCTCTCCTTCTGCAAGGACAAACTGGAGCTCTTAATAACCAGCTCACATTTGACAGGATGCTTGTCCTTCTCATGGGGAAGAGCAGTTCCTATGCTCTTTCCTAGCCTGAATACCATAACCTGGACTGCAAGAGGTAGTGTCCCATCTGGGACATTTTCAAACAATTCATCATTGCTTGAAACAAATCCTTCAGCTTTATCTCTAGCTGCCAAGCAGCACAACTCGGTGAGAGCAAGTCACTAGTAAAATACGATGGTTAAATACAGGCAAGTCCATGGAAGAAATAGCCCACTTGGACCTGATAAAGCTCCCCTGTGCTTGGGTCATTTAGATTTCAATAAGATGATGGAGTGTGTTGGGCAGTAGAAAGTCAGTCCCAGTTATTTAAGAGCACCGTGCCTGAGTTAAAAGAATGATTCCCCAAACCTGTGCCCAGGAGGCTGAGGATGCTTTTTACAGACCAAACCAGATGCCTGTAGGGACATTCACCTCCACTGGCCTTTACCTCCAGGCCAGTGGCGACACAGACCCCTACCCTTAACGTCCCGTGGCCCCATCCCTCATTCCTGCATGCCTGCTGGACTCAGATTTGGGCTGCAAGCTCCCCAGCACCCGTGCTCGTTATTTCCCACACCCTACGGCATTACAGTCATACCTGCCGCGCCGCCTCAGTAGTAATCCTGGCGGGGAGGGCTCGGCTGCGCCACGAGCAAAGGAATAAGCAGCCGTGGAGGGTTTTTTTCCCTTTCTAAGTCACTTTTCATTTCACTTCTCCCTACGCCTATTGATCGTCGGTCCCCCTTTTCCGGCGAGAAGAGCCCGGCCTCAGGTTTTGGCTGCCCGGGGAGGGAGCGACTCCTCCCCCCGCGGGGAGGGGAGCCGGCAAGCGGGGTCTCCGCTCACTCGCTTGCGAGTCCGCGCCCGGGGCGGACCGGCGCTGCGCCCCGCGCTCCCCCCGCCGCCTCCCGGCGCGATGCCGGGGCCGCGGGCAGGCGGGGCGGCGCGGCCGGGCGGCGGCGGCGGTAGCGGCGGAGTCCCCGCGGCCGAGGCGGTGAGTGCGGCGGGGCGGAGCGGGGAAGGGCCGGGGTGGGGGCAGCACCCCGCCTCCCCGGGCCTTAAAGGTGATGGTGGGTGCTGCTGCAGGCTGCCCGGGGGCGGGGACTGCTGAGGAGCTGTCTGGCTCCTTCAGCCTGGTCTGGAATTTGGTAAAAGGCAAAACCCGAGACTTCTCCGGCGTTAGGACTAGAAATGCGCTTCCTCGGGCGCCGGGCTCAGCGAGTTCTGCTCCCAGCCCCGTTGGCCTAAGGGCGAGCCCGACAGTAGGGTGGCATCAGAGCCGGAACATCAGGCAAACGTGCAGTCCCCCACCTCTTGCCAGAGAGAGAATTCGAAGAGCTTGCTTGGCGCTGTCACTGCCTGGCCAAACTGCTCAGACACCGCTTTAGGGCAGCAGAGTCCTGGAAAACAGAACAAGCAAGCCAAAAGCCAAACCTCCCAGCCACCAGTAAGTGGGTATTGGTTAAAACAAACTCGGAGGGTTTCTTGGCTGTATCTCTGCGAGGGAAAGAGTTGAAGCGGGCTTTTTGGTGCTGTTGTTATTGTTCTTGTTATGGAGAGGTTGAACATCATTGCAAGAGACGCATTTCACGTCAGCGCATGCTGCGAACTCTGTCCCGCGGCACCCGGTTTTTCTGGGGGGCCCAGGACCAAAGCCCGGTCCCCGGGGGGGGTCAGCTGCAGCCGTGCCTCCTGTCAGCAGGGAGGGGGGCCAGAAGGGACCCTTACAGCATTTACTCTGATCTCAGACAGGAGCTGGCTGCTGGCTGGGAAACAAAAAGAAAATTGCCGGGGACTGAATCTTTGCACCGAAATGCAGCGTTCCTTCGTGACGTTGTCAGCTTTGACAAATGGGCCCTTCCACAAAAAATGAGATTAGTGGCAGGGGCTCTCTGCATGAATCGCTCACACGGAGATGCATGGAGCCTAAGTAGAGCTTCCGAGCTTCCAAGTGTAATGACTGAAAGTGTATTTTACATGCCAACTGATCTGGGTTTCCATTGTTCCTCCTGCTCTTCATAAGTAGGGCTGTTAGCAGAAATGGACTATTTTCCAGTAAGAAAAAGCTTACTGGGAAAAAAAAAAGAGGAAAAAGAGAAAGAAAATAATGTGTTTTGTTCAAAGTTGTCAGCAGAGGCATTGTAAAAAATTGAAATTTCAGATAAGTGTAATTTTCTCTCTCTGCTTCCCATTTTTTTCTTTTTAATCTCTCTTTATTTTTTCTATTTCTGATGAGAATCTAGGAAGGGAAGAAAAAGAAAAAAGTGATTATTTAGCAGGGAAAATTGGGATGCTGACTGCCCCAAGATCAATTTTTTTCTCACAACATTTTTTTAAGAGTAACCCTTCAACATACATTGAAAAAATGCAGTTTTCTTTAGGCATAAAGGCACTCACACCCATATGGCAGGGCTGGATCCATCTTACTGCACTTAGACATTCAGTCTTGTCTTTGCTTCTAATTTTATGGATCTGGCCACCCAGAATTTTACTTAAGCCTGATACTTTTTCAGACTACCAATGGTCCCCGAAAATGGAGCAAGACAGTACTGAATAAAGCTCCTCAACTTACATCCTATTTTTTCCCATATTAACAACGTACATAAACCATGCACTGGCACGGGAATGGAGCATCACAGGGGTGCCAGGCTGTACTAGGACATGATCCCAAGAGACAAGAAGGGTGAATCGCCTCCCCAGCCCGTTTCATCCATCAGTCCGGTGCACCATCTGCCACAGACCCATGGATCCTCCTGGGAGCTTGAGAAATGCGTATCTGCTGCAGATAGTCATGGATGTCTGCCTTGCATGGTGTGATGGTGTTTGCGGTTAATGAAGTCCAGTGCAAAACTGCATCCTGCGGTAATTTATTACCTTGGAAAGGAAGGGTGTGATGCCAGACAAGTAACTGGTCCCACAGGAGGGCAGGGCACCGGGAAGGCAGGACCAGGAGGGTGAGAAGATGATGATGATGATGAAGTTCCAGTGCCACTGCAGCTGGGGACAGCAGCAGTGCCCAGCAGAGCTTTTGCGGGTATTTTTCACAGCGGGCTCTTAGTGAGCCTGCAGCAGAGCCCCTCTGGGAGCTCTAAATCACACTGACTGCACAGTCAATAAAGAAAATTTCACCAGTTCCCATAACCAGGATGTCGTTTTTTAAACCTCTTTAGATAAAAGACTGTTTATTGCTGTTAGTGTGTTGTTAGAAGTTCAGAGTAACTGCGCTGACTCCAGCGACATTAGTAGCACAAAGTAGCTTTGTAAAAGAGTTTTAATATAGACCAGCTCGAGGCAAATTCCAGTCTGATTTATTCCATATAAGCCTAGAGCCAGTCCAGTGACCTTGGGACAGGTAGCTTAAATCAAGAGTGCTGCCACTTATTTCAGAGGAACCACTCTCTGCCCACACTGATATGAGAGAGACCAGAAATCCTCCTCTTGCCTGTATTTCTAAGTTCCTTCCCAACCTGCATGACTGAGCCAAAGCAACTCCTCACCCTAAGGGAGTACCTGCAGGGCAGCTCGTGTGGGTACTGCTGGGGGCGGTGGGGCAGCGGGGCACAGGGCAGGTCCCAGGGAGTGCAGAGCCACCCTGGTCCATGGGGAACATAGGAGCCAGCCGATGCCACCCATCTATGTGCCGCTGGGAAACACCCACCGAGGGGGGCTCATCTGAAATGTCAGCTAGTGGGACTGGCTGCAGAAATGGCCAGGGCATGGCCCTGTCAATGTTCAGGGTATGTCTACACTAGTAGATTAAGCAGCACTTGAGACCCCTCGCTGGCACTGCAGCTCAATCATCTATAATTAGTATAAATTATAATATCATGCATAAACTGCTAGAGCGAGCCCTGGTTTGGCCTATGCCAACTAACATTGCCACGCTCAGCCCCTGCCCGCTTTTGGGCAGCAGCATCCCCGGGCCGTCCCCATCAGTCAGGGAGCAGAGCAGAGCCCTGCCTTGGGGCGGGCAGTGCTGGCTGCTGCAGGCACAGCCTGAGCTGCGGCACCGGCAGCATCTGGAGGTGGTTTGGTTTGGCAGTGCAGTGCTGCCTCGGAGAGAGTCTGGATGCTCCTGCTCTGCGCCGCCTGCTCCGAGCCCTTCCCACTCCCTCGTGACCATGGGAGCTCACCCCAGCCGTTCCCACCTGGCTTATCCCCTGTCCTCCTTCTCTTCTTCCATTTCCCCTACCCTTCCTGAACAACACCAGCTATACAGTGGTAACGAGGTTTGGTCCCTTGCTCCCATCATCCCGCTCACCCCCATTACATCCCCGCCCCATCAGTTCCCTGCTCAGGCAGTGCTTGTGTGGTGGCGGCTGTGCCCGCTGGCCTCCCTGCGGGATGCGGCCAGACCCTTCCTCTTCGTGGCCAGGCAGGGAGCTACGGGTGAGGACACCCCGCTGTGGTGACCACTGGGAGCTCAAGGCCTGGCTGTACGGGGGGAGAGGTGGTCCTACTTTCAAGGTGGAGCAGGGCTGCCCCATGGTTCTTGCCCCCTCCTTGCTGCTGGCCTCGGGCGAGAGACAAACCAGGGCAGAGGTCCAGACAAAAGCTATTTTAAAAGACTCATCCTCCCTAGGAGCCCTTTTTTCTCCCCTTTTTGGTGGTCTGATGTGCCGGGGTGGTCACAGCTGCCCTTTCCTCAGCCTCCTCCACATGTGCACATGCATGACATGGCCGGAGATGGGAAGTTCCCTGGGAATTTTGGTGTATGCCCTGGGAAAAGCTGAAGGAAAGGCAACTTTACCTGCCAGCACACCTCCTGGAAATCTCCCGGGTTCCCCTCTCTACTTCTGCTTCTGGTGTCTTGTGGGGTTTGGTTTAAATGATCACTTAATGTGAACTGTGTGAAATTTCTGTGTTTTCACCAGTGATGGATTTTTTCAGGAGGAGAAGGAAGGACATGGGTTTGCCATTTTCACAAAGACTCTTGCCTAGCGTGGTGGAGGGGGACAAAGGCTTTTAGTTCCTCCTAAAGGATTGCAGAAGTAGGTTTGTAGATGTGGGGGTTATTTCTGAAAGTCATGAAGAAAGAGAAGTCCAAGGTTTTAGAAACAGGTTTAGGTTTCAGCTGCTGCTGGCCCTTGCCTGCTGAAGAATCTGCCACCTAAAAGCCTCTCCAGACAGAAAAATCATCTCCCTGTGTATCTCTGAAGGAGGTAACACTTTGGAAAGCTCCCTGAATGAGTAAAAACTGGTGATGCGTTTGCACCTATAAAACAGCAGCACGTGGTTAGCCCATCCAAGAAAGAATGACTAAATTCTGGATTTTCAGGCTTTTTGGTGGAGTGCTTTGAGCTAATAAAGGAGTTTTGACTTGTCTGCCAGTTTCAAAAAGCAAATCATTTGGTGCCGGGCTTGTTCAGCACTCTCAGTACCCTATATCCCGCCACAACGTGCAGAGCAGCAGGGTACTTTTTGAGCTTTCCCTCCTGTTTTCCTGGTTATGGTTGAGTCTTCAAGCAGTTCTCCCTCTGGATGCCTGGGATGAAGCCCCTGTGGAGTACATGTAGGTGATTTCATTAAGCAAATGGATCTCAGTGAGTGCACCTACAATTCTGCAATCTGCAGCTGCCGTCCTTGTGTCATCTGCTGTGTGTCTCGGAATGAGAGCAGGTTACAGGCTAGAGTAAGAAGGGCTGGAGTTTAACTTGTGGCAGGTACTGTGATATCCTCCATTAAGCAAGAAAAGATTTCTGTTAAGTGGGGGAAAACCCACAAAGAGAGAAATTACCATGTAATTGATAGTCAATACTGGCATAAATACTGGTCTCCCACAACATTCTTCTCTCTAAATTGTAGAGATACGAATTTGATGGGTGGATGAGGAATTCGTTGGATGGTCGCATCCAGAGGGTGGTGGTCAATGGCTCAATGTCCAGATGGAGATCAGTGACAAGCAGTGTCCCTCAGGGGTGCATACTGGGACCAGTACTGTTTAATATCTTCATCAGTGACATAGACAGTGGGATCAAGTGCACCCTCAGCAAGCTGGCAGACGACACCAAGCTGAGAGGTGTGATTGACGTGCCTGAGGGATGGGATGCCATTCAGAGGGACGTGCACAAGCTTGAGAAGTGGGCCCATGTGAACCTCATGAGGTTCAACAAGGCCAAGTACAGGGTGCAGACTTGGGTTGGGGTAACCCCTGGTGGTATCGATACCGGCTGGGAGATGAAGGGGTTGAGAGCAGCCCTGCCAAGAAGGACTTGGGGTACTGGTGGATGAAAAGCTGGACATGAGCCATCAATGTGTGCTCAACAGTCCAGAACACCAACCGTATCCTGGGCTGCATCCAAAGCAGCGTGGCCAGCAGGTTCAGGGAGGTGATTCTGTGCCTCTACTCTCCTCTGGTGAGACCCCACCTGGAGTCCTGCGTCCAGCTCTGGAGCCCTCAGCATAGGAAAGACATGGACTTGTTGGAGCGGATCCAGAGGAGGGCCAAAAAACGATCAGAGAGCTGGAACACCTCTCCTGTGAGGACAGGCTGAGAGAGTTGGTGATGTTCAGCCTGGAGAAGAGAAGGCTCCGGGGAGACCTTATTGCAGCCTTCCAGTACTTAAAGGAGGCTTATAATAAAGATGGGGACAGACTTTTTATCAGGGTCTCTTGTGACAGGACAAGGGGTAATGGTTTTGAACTAAAAGAGGGCAGATTTAGACTAGATCTAAGGAAGAAATTTTTCACAAGGGTGGTGAAACACTGGTACAGGTTGCCCAGAGAGGTGATAGTTTCCCCATCCCTGGAAACATTGAAGGTCAGCTTGGACAGGGACTCTGAGCAACCTGATCTAGTTGAAGCTGTCCCTGCTCATTGCAGGGGGGTTGGACTAGATGACCCTTAGAGGTCCCTTCCAACCCAAAGTATTCTATGATTCTACCATTCTATGATTTTATGATTCTGTGATTCTAAATGGATTCAAATTCTCCCAACTCTTGGACCACAGGGCAAAGTTAATTTGGCTTCTCTGTGCCTGCTGCAGTCTTTCAGTAAAAATCACATATAGGTTTTTTTCACCAAAGTAGCAGCAACATCTGGGAATAAATTTTTTGTACATGACTTAACGTTATTTCATTCAATAAATCAAATTAAAATGAGCATCCTCTCTGTGTAAATTAAAGACCAAACACAACATTTGACACATATAAGTCTGCCCAGGTCCAGGTTTTTCCCCACCAACCTGACCTCGGCATTGCCCACCTGTACTGGCTTTCTATGGGATTTCCAGAGTGAGCAGGGGTGTTGTACCAGGGATCACACAGGAGCCTGGGAAGCGGAGAGTGTCCCCAGTAAAGAGGCTCAGCAGCTGTGAAGAAGTGCTAAGGCTGGGAGAGGCTGGCTCAGCAGTACTAAGGGGCTGGTGGGAGTTTTTCACGGGGCTCTTCCTGCACTGAAGAGGGCTCAGGCCAGAAGTAAAAAATGTACACCCCATGTGGGAACTTCTACGCAAACTCTTCTAACAAGGCATTAATTTGATTTTAAAGACCATAAAAACTGAATGCTCTTTCCATTTGGAAATAGCCAGTCCCTGGACCCTGATGAAGTAATTTTTGTCTTTATCTGAAACACATTGCATGCGCTGGATTGATTCCCCATATCCCAGTACCTCCCACTTCCTAGCCTTAGTCCTTTGCTATTGAATCGCAGTAGGAAACCTCTCACCCCACCCAGACAGGATTTGTTTTCAATTCACTGAGAGGAGAGGCCATCTCCTAGAGACCTAAGGGAGGGAATCATTTGGAAGGACTTCTCACCCGTCTCAGCCAGCACACTCCTTCTGCAAGTGACAAGCACCAGAGCTGGGTGAATCAAAGAAGATCTACACCCCATCCCTGCTGCCGGGCCCAGGGCCTTGCTTCCCCACCTCTGCAAGGAGGTAGCGAACTGCCACAGACCCTGTCCCCCGCCCAGAGCTGGGTCTGCTAAAGCACATAACCCAGCTGCAACGTGCAGCGGTTTCTGTGGGACCTGCCGTGGCTCTGCGCCCGCAGGAGCGACACGGGTTCATGCCTCAGCCTCTGCAGAGACCCTCCAGATCACAGCCGAGGGCCAGGTCTCGCTCTCCCTCATATTTGGAGTGCGAGAAGGAACATCAGGTCTGGTATTTTCACTGGTGCCAAAATGTGTGTATGTGTACATGTGTAACTTGAAACATATTGCTCATTTGGTCTCTGTTATATGCACTTGCTAGATGAAATTGTGGCAATTCTAGAATAACAGGAGTAACAGTAGCAGGAATAATTTGCTTCCTACTGGTTCAGGGACAGGAACAACCCCGTTCTTCCCCACTTTGCCCTCCTGGTGACATGTCGTGCTGCCATCAGCGGTAACCCCCATCCCCACCCCGGGCAGCAGCCGGGAAGGTCGTGTTTCCCTGAGCCGCCCTGCTCTGCTCCGCAGAGAGCGTGCCTTCCGCTGCCCCTCGGTGGGTTCAGAAATGGTTCCTGGCCGAACATTCCTTCGTTCTCGGTGCCGCTTGCTGGCAGACGTCGCAGCAGACTAAGAAAGTGGTGTCTGCCCTCCCACGTGCAGCTTGTTTGGGAGTCTGCACTGAACGGTCCTTGTTGGGTTTAGGCAGAGGTGGGATGACAGACAACACTGACAGTTTTATAAGCTGGTATGGTCAGAGCTCATGAGACAACGTAATAAACCAGGGAGAAAAGAGACCTCTGGCTGGGTCAGGATTGTCCCCCACTTCCCCCACAGTGTGAGGCTATTTCTGTCCCTCTAGCACTAGACTCATGATTTATCCTGATACTGCAAAATCAGCGACAGACAGACCGTGCCCCCCGACATGTACCATATTTTGAGCTGGAGCTGAAGGACTCCCCTGAGCTGGAGTCCTGGTGGGCTCAAGTGTGAGGACAACACCCTACAGGATCTTAGGAGAATAACCTTTCCTCAAGACACGTTTAACTCCACATGCTCTGCAGTGACCACCATGAGAGCAACACAGGCTTTGTCACGTACTGACCTTTTGTCAAGCAGCTTACTTCAGAAGAGCTTCTGGTAATAATGAGTCAATGTTTATCAAAGAAAGAACCTGCTGCTCTGATAACAGATACATGTACATAATGAGCAATTTCAATGTTAATTTTTTTGACTTCCGATTGTGTATTTTAAGGTATTTGTCAAAGGTAGGCAGCAAAAAGGGCCATGATAGTATAAGCATGGGAACAACCATTGCATTCAGAAACCAGCTCCTCTGCAGCTATGAAGCAGTGTCACCTACTTCTGTCAGACAAGCTCCCACATGCGAAGAGGTCGCAGGAGTAAAGATACCAGTGTCATCCCTGGAATTCAAGTTCTCCCCCAGAGCCAGAGATACCACAGTGTGCCCACTCCTGTCTTTCACTGTTCCTAGCAGGAAGGGGTTTTCTAGGATCTCGCCGCAGTGCTACTGCAGCTGCATGGCCACGCGTGCCAGCACCTTTCCCCGCAGCGAGAGTGAGGTGACTTCTCCTGCTACTGTTTTACTATTCTCTGCTGATAACAGCCAGGAGCATCACTCATCTCCTCTGGGAAACTGCATTTGCTCCGGGTTACATGGGCTGGGGCACCACAGAGGTGGTCTTGGCCGGCTCGATTCCCCATCGCCTTTCACAGTGCTCGGTCCCCGGCACCCTCATGGAGCACTTGGTGCCGCCAGCTCTGCTCCACGTCGCACAGGCACCCGCCTTTGCACTGGCCTGGTTTGCACTGACTCGATGAGATCTTCTTGGTTCCTGCCCTCTAGGAAATTAGTCAGTTCCTCATGTCACATCCAACTCTGGCAGCAGCACTTTGGTGCGCGCGCGCGCACACACACCACACACACACCCCCACCCACCCTCTCTCATCTCATCTCCTCTGCGACTCCCCAGCAGAAGACTGAAGCCACTTTTCCAGTTCTCCCAGGAGAGGAGATCTGCAGACACAGATAGTAGGGCTTGTTTGCCATTTGTAAACCACATGGAGTGGTATGCTGCTAACAACTTTCAGGAGTAAAAATTGAGAGTTAGGAGTGAAAGGTGCTGAAATTCTGATGAATTTGGGACAAAGTCTCAATAAAAAACAGATGACATTTTTAGTAATTCTTTTTCCACTCAGTAAATGGGGCCAAATGTTCAGAATGTTGTCTGTAAATATATCCCTTTACTTTTCAACTATCTCAAAAAAATACTGGAAATATGACTTTAGTAAGACAGGCATGCCCCAAAGGGCGGTAACCCATCCTTCATTGGCCACATGTCAACATTTGGCAGCAGGAGCCACTTCTTGCCTCTGATGCTCCTCTGCTGTGTCCCTTGTTCCCGAAATAGCCTTGTTCCCGAAATAGCCTTGTTCCCTGGCGCTCATGCTCACGTTTGGATGGCGGGCAGCCACACAGACCCTGCTGTCCCGATGCACAGATTTGAGGGATTTGGGCACTTTAAGAGGCAGGCAGCTCCCCTCTGGATTTGCAGGAGGCAGCTTACCCATCTCTAATTGCAGCCAGCTTGGTTGCCCCTGTAGGGCTTCTGGGAGCCCAGCTGGGCTTACCGAGAGTGGCCTCCTCTCACCCTGCATTACAGAGTTAGCGCGTGGAGGTCTGTATCCAACTCAGCTGCTCCGGGGGCCTTTTATAGTCAGCGCGGAGAAGCGGGCACTTCTGGGAAAGGACACGGCTCCTCTTCTCCCAAGGCTGGCAGCAGAAGTGGGGAAGGAAGAATGGTGCCCTACAAGTGCCCATGTATCTCCGCTGCCTGTAAAAGGAGCTTGGGGTGAGCAGCCCCCGTGCAGACACTGGTGCTGAGGTTGCCCTAATTTGGACAGACACCCACCGGGGTGCCTCGGCTGGTGGCCCCAGGGCTTCGCCTACGATGCTGCAGCTGTGCACCTGCCCTGGCCAGCGCTGCCGTGCCTGGCCGGCTCTGCGGGGCAGCGGCTGTCGAAGTCCTGGCACTCGAGGGGAAATCTGGCAGCATCCAGGAGTTAGGAGCACAAACAGACTTTATCCTTTCCCTATACACACTTTGTAGCAACAACTCCTCTGAATCCTCAAATCCTTCACCTTGGTGGGAGCTTTTCTGGATGGTGGAAGCTGATCACAAACTCATTCTCATTTTCAGCCCCTCAAGCCCATTTGTCCCCGCCGGTGTTCAGCTCCATCGCTCTTGTTCAGCAAAGGTTTGAGCAAACCATGGTTGCCTTCAGCCAGGTACGTACACCATGTGCCATATACACAGTCCTGCACAGATGTTTAATGCCCAGGAGCAAGGCGATACACCTTGGCTTGCGCGTGCACATATCACGCGGCGCCGCTGTCAGAGTCCCGCATGAGAGAGCCCCAGGCGGGTGGTAGATGGGAGAGCGCACGCATGGTGCCCGGGGCTGGCAGCGTTGCAGGTGCAGAGCGGGGGCTGCTGTTGTAGAGGGGCACGGGGGTAGTGGCAATGGGAATGGCACGTCCTGGCATTGCCCTTGGCTGCTCTTCTCACCCTCCCACCAGGTCTGTGTAAGCCCAGCAGGAGCTCAGCCTCTTCCTCCCATCTCTCCCACCCCACGTCAAGGGCTGGCAGTGCTGGCTCCTTGCTCGTATTAGTTTCTGCCTCTGCTGTTCAGAAGACTCTGTTGGCAGTTGCCCCTGCTGAGCGTTTCAATTCTTTGCTTCCCAACTGTTTTTCTTTCTTTTGGGTAGCAAAGCCTTTAAAACGGGCAGAAGAGCTGGCTGTGATAGCATCTACTGCCTTATTTTGCTACAGGTCATGGCTTGCCTAGCCAAACCCATGGGAAATTTCTGCTGATGGTAGTGGCAGTGCCTCCTTCCTTCATTAATCTGATTTCCCATAAGCAGAGGAACACGATCATTTGAACTGCAGCTACTTCACTGCAATGCCTTGACTTCCCTTCTACCCTCTAATAAACCCAGTCCAGTTAGTCAAACACACTGCTAACTGGGCATGGTGGTGTTGCAAGTAGGCTCATTATGTGTTAAAAAAAAAAGTCTACAGAGGAAAGGTGGGAAGGTCAGCAGTATCTTGGGTTTTCAGGTAGCAAAAGTCTGAGTCCTTGAGCATTCCTCACTTGGGGAATGGGGCAAGTTGTGCTGTACAAGCACTTGCAGTTAATTTTTCTTCAGTTATGTCTCTCTTCAGAATGAGCACGTTATTTGCATTCATTTCTTGACACGAACGTCAGGAGCTGTCAGAGTGTGAGTTTTCTGAGGCTGAGTTTAACACATTTTCCTTTTGCTGGAAACGTTCCTGATTGAAGTCTGTGCAGCAGCTCTGTGTGACACCTCCTGGCTTGCCATACGGCTCCATCTCAGAGCCCAGAATCATCCTACAGCCTGGAGGGACAGATGGAACTCAAATACTGAACAAGTGCCCAGGACTCACTGCTGTTTTCTTTGATGCCATAATTTACTAGGTGTTACAAGTGAAAAATACTATCACCACCACCCCCCTCTGCCCTCCCCAAGCCCTACAAACTCCAGGAGCCTGCAGGAAAAAGGGGCTGTCATGCCTCTATAGGAAGGAGACATCAGCATCCCTGTGTTGGCTGGTGATGGGTGACGGGCTGGAGGGGCAGTCGTGCCTCCCCTCCAGCCCCAAGTCCCGGCCTCCTCCAGCCTCTGGCTTTGGCTTTCAGACCTCTGTCTGTGAGAACAGACCTGGCTGGGCAGGAAGGTGGTCCCAGTGCCTCACCCCCGCTTCATGCACAATATATAAGTCCTCCCTCTCATTTCTGCAGGAGGCAGCGTTTACCAAGAGCACAGTGCACTCCCAGTGGTGTAATCCATGTTGTTGCTGGTGCCATCAGCTAATTTGCAGCTGGTGCCAACAGCTAGTTTGCCTGTGGCCTGGGTGTATGGAGGAGGGAGGTGCGCTCTGGCAGTCTCCCCTGTTTTCCTACCCCTGCAGACAAAGCCAGTTTAAGGTATCTCAGCAGGACAAGCAAACGCCAGCTGCCAGCACCGGGCTGCCCCTATCATGGGGAAAAGGGAGGGAGAAGGCAAGCAGCCGAACTGGGAGAAATAACCCTTGGGACCTGGGGTTGTCTGTTTGTGCTTCAGGGGGTGAGCTGGGACAGGGCAGAGCAGGGGCTGCTGCTCTTCCAAGCAGCGGATCAGCAGGAGCCCCTTCGCCCCTTGCCTTGCCTCCACAGCCAGCCTGGCTGCCCAGGGAGCATCACTGTCCAGGCAGTGTGGGCAGGAGAGCTGTGATGGTTTTTGCAGTCTCAGCAGCTTGCTCCCTGGGTGACTGCCTGCTTTGCCTAGCCCTCAAGCTGGTGCTAACCCTGCCAAATAGCCTAGGCAGAGCCCCAGCTGCTTCAGGGACAGCTGCCTCCCAGCACTAATGGCCGCAAAGGCCTTGAATTAGCTCATCTCGCAAAAGGAAGTGTCATTTCCACTTTATACATTTGGGTCAATGAATACATAAAACCTCTGAGGCTCAGAAAAGGCTTGTGTGAAAGTCAGGCTAAACCCAGCTGCCTTTGTGCTGCAGACACTGTCCCTCCCCAAGACCTCCCAGCCCCGTGGCCAAGCTGCCAGTGGCTTCAGAGAAGCCCACAAAGCCCTGTGGAAAGAGCTTCTTGTTTGTGATCAGCATAAACTAATCAGCCTTTAAATTAAAAATGTCTTTTGTATTCCAAAAAACATTGCCATCTTGGGCAACACTCCAGATGTGCTGCCTGCAGGCATGGTCTAGAGCCTGTGAACCTGCAGAAGCGTAAATAGAAAAGTCTCTATAATAGCAGGAAAATTGTCACAAGTTGGAATTGTCACAAGGAACCCACCTTCATAAAGCTGTCACCTTTCACGATTCAGAGCAGTCACAGATGGACTGTCCCCTGAATTTTTCTGTGCAAGTAGTAAGCTATACTTACTGGAGCATTACCCTTCATAGCCACCATACAGCGAGGATGAATTTCAAGTGGAGGTGAAAGTCTTTGTAATCTGGTTGCCAAATCCATGAACCATCCAGTCCTGACTGTTCTCGGTCTAAATGGTGATTTTCCCGTTCCCCTACAGAGGTTCATCAACTACCTGACTGGGCTAATGCAAGTGGTTATAGTAACTGAACCATAAGTAATTTCCAGAAAATGGATGAGTCTATTCATTTTGCAGATTCAACTGCCTAGAGATTAGTTTCCTTCATCTCTCAAACCAATTCTTGGTTGCAGTAGCATGCAGGACATGCTGTAATCAACTAGTGCAGATCCAGACATTGACTGTTGAGTTAGCTCATGAGATAATGTCACTGCAGTGTCTGGTTTCTGGGCCTACTTAGCAATTACCAGTAGCATTGGGAAAAGGTAACATAAGCACACTCCTACACTTACTTTCTGGTTATTAACCAACGTGCCAATCAGAAATCCTTTGGATTTATGTTGGAAAACTGTCAACGACAAACTTCAAGAAGTAGGGCAAACCTTTTGTTTTCAAGCACACATCCTCCATAGCAAACTGAGACCCTGGAGGAACTTATTCCTTGGGATGTTGTCCAGAGGACATTTCCTGACAGTTGATGTTTATTTTTATACCAGGCATCTTCTGTACCTCTGAGGCTGAGTTTGCATATTGCTCATTAGGTGCTAACTTCACTACCTACTCCTGGAAGGGAAGACATTAAACAAGGTGCATCCTCTTCAAACATTTATGGGGACAGGATTCCTATCCCGAAAGTTTTCCACTGGGTTTTCCACTGACATAGTGCTGGAGAGGTCAGTGGACCCAGATCAACTCTTGCCACGACTGCAATTGCAGAAGATGAGAGGAGCAGTGTACTGAAGATGACACTCAACTGGGCTTTCAGGAGAGTGAGGCAAGTCTGATTTGCAGCTTTTATTGTGACATTGGGAAGGTCATTTAATTAGCTGCTGTCTTGACTTCCAGCCTGATAGCGAAGCTAGCACTGCATTTCCTTGCAGAGGGAAACATCTGTTCGGGCAGTCTTCACACTGATAGAACAAGGAGTGGGGGAGCTTGGGCTCTGTGTGATCTTTTCTGTGTTGCCCTGGCTCCTTCCCCTGCCCAGGCAGCCAGGTCCAAGCAGGGAGGCACAGCATGTACTGAACTCTCCCACAGAGATGCTGGATCCCATCCCAACACTGAAGATCTGATTCCTGTCATCATGCAACCGCATTTAGTCGCCTTTCTACTTTTTTTTTTTTTCAGTGGTGTGACAGACTTGCCTTGCCAAGCTGAAAAACCTCAGGGAAATATCTGCAGAGATGCAGAGGGGTGAGTCATGCAGAGTCTGGGGGCTGGCGGCAGAGACCCTTGTGTGGAAGGCTGTGGTTAAAGGAGGTGAGAGAGTTTCTTGCTGGCCACAGGACTGAAGTGGGCAGGTGTAGATGAGTCAAATGAAGGCTGCTGCAAAACAAGATCTCTGAGGGTGAAATCAGGGGGGCTGATGGTAACACTAGGGAGTTTTATGGGTCAGCTTGAAGCTTCGATTTCCTTTCTATGACCTCCTACTACTTCTTGACAACCATGCTGCTCCTGCCCTTCACTATTTCTCTTCATTCACTTTTACTCTCTTCTTCCATTTTTCATCCTTTGTGTGCTTATACTAGCTAAATGCTTTAGCTCCCTTGTTTAACCAGCTGATCATAGTACTGTGAGTTTTCTTTCACAGGCTGACTGATGGGAAAATAATGAGTAAAAAAATAATACTGTCATAGCACCAGATGTACGGAAGCATAGTGGGTAGGGTACTGCCTTTCAAGGGAAGAGTGGGCATCCACCCCCTGCTCTGGTCCAGATGACCTGTATCATCTTCAGCATGACATTTTGCCTCTCTGCACCACAAGTCCCCATCTGTAACACAGGGTTGATAATGCTGCCTTTCCTCATAGGGGTATGGCAAGGAAAGGAGTAGTTAATGTCAGGAGGCACTCAACAGAGTGATAGGGGTGATTCATTTGGAGGTAGGCATAAGACAGTCAGGAACTGCAGAAACCTGGAGCAAACCCAAAAGATGAGGTTTTTCAGGGTAGGACTTGTCCCCTTATTAGCTGTTAGTATAACGGGACTCTAACCCACGTGAGGATCCCTCTTTTTTTATTATACAAGTAATAAGTGGAAGTACTTCATATTAACTGAGAGTCGTTTATTTGAGAAAATTTTGCGAAAACAGGTCTATTTATAAACACGTAAGTAACATATTCAGCTTCTCTTGGGGGTTGGTTCAAAACAGTTCATAGAAACTGTTCTGATGAGAAACTCAGAGGTTGGCTGACATTATTATAGGTGTCTGCTTTCTTTGGAAATGTTACATTTTTGTTGAAAAAAAAAACCCTAAAAATATCACCCAAACTGAAAAGCTTCTCAGTGGGAAAAGTATGTCATTGTTGTTGGTAGAGACCTTAAAACTTTCATTCTACCTGTTTTCTAACTTTCATGTGAGCTCTAGAAACTTGGCCTGCGTGACTCGCCTTTGTGCTTTTGGTAAATTAACAGTCTCGTGAAAGTTGCAACCCAGATTTGTTCAATGAACACTAAAAACATGGTTTTCACACCAGGAAAGCTAAGCATGTTTTGAAGCAGTATCGCCCTGCCGCTGGCTGATGTCACCATAAACATACATGTGGCTCCAAGACCAGTCACTGAGGACTATGACTGGATTAATTTGACGGGGTGAATTGGGAGCTGAGGCGTCTCCCGTACAGGGGTTAACCCACAGCAGGATGGCTTGCAGAGACCATGCTGCTGGTGTGACGAGAGGGGTGTCCAGGTTGTCCCCAGATGCAGATGCATCGGGGCATCCATGCAGCTTAAAATGACTGAATGACTGGAGGAACTTCAGCTGTTACTCTCCTGTTCCTGCTTGTCACCATTCCCTGTCTGGAAGTTATAGCCAGCAGCAAAGGCCGGCAGCTGGGAGTTCAGAGCTCTGGTCCCAGGTCTGCTACTTCTATATTATGGTGCTGAGTGATGGGGCTTGAACTAAGCTGGAGATTTTCCCCTGGAGAAAACCTGGGAGAGCTTACTTGCTCAGTTTTACCTGCAGACCGGTGGGAGCAGGATGCTCCGTGGGTGGGCAGTGGCAAGCAGCATCCAGCTGCTGAGTAGCAGCTGCCGCCCTCCCAGATGCTGAAACGTACAGTTACTCCACACGGGGCAGAGTCTGTGCTTCCACCAACACACCTTGTTTAAAGCAGTAAAACTTTTATTATGTGTCCAAGCCTCAGTCATAACCAGCTTATCTCTACACAGCTAATCATTTTATTTCATTTCTAAGTGAAACTCTCAGGCAAGCCAGAAAAGGTTTTTCTGACCTTTCTGCATACATACAGCTATTCCCATATATGTGCCACAATAAATGTGCAGGGGCAAGTGCGATGTTGCTACTGGACACATCTAGGACTCAGCTGAGTCCAGCAGTACTGCAGACATCTGGACAAACACATCTTTCTCCAGAAAGGGACAGCACTCTGTGGTGCTCACAGGCTGCTTTTAGAAAACAGGATTCTGTGTTTTTTTGAAAAGTGTTGTACCTAGAAAAGAGAGCTCGTAAAAGACCTTACAGGGATGGCAGCTTCAGTGCTTTGGCCCTGTCAAAAGACTGGTCTGAGAAGAGACAGCCTCAAACCGAGAGATGCGCTGACGAAAATCAGGAGCATCGTGTTGCAGGTCTCGCGATGGCTCATTAACACCTGTGACAGTTTACATCCTGTCTGCTGGTGGAAAGGAAACATGCCGTAGGCGTCCCAAGGCTGACATTCATGCCTGGCATTTCCCCTGTGCTGCCGCCACAGGGTGGGCAGCAAAGCCGTCAGCACGCCGGCACGCAGACCGCTGGCACCCCGGGTCCGGGAGAGCCAGCAGGCAGACTGGGATGGGGGGGCTTGGGGGAGCAGTGTTGCTCTGATGGGGGTCGCAGGCTGGCTGGGGGGTCGACTCCCTGCTGACGCCTCCCCCCAGATAACTTCAGCAGTTTTCTGCATGGCATTTGCTGCTGCATTAGGAAACCTCAGAAAGGTGTGTATAGCCCGTTAACGCGCAGGAGGACTTGTGCTCCCAAGCCTGCCAGGAGTGCTGGTAACCCTGGACATTGCTGGTGATGCCTCCAGGGCACCCAGCCAGGAGCTGCCCATAGTCGGCAGCATGAGGCAGCAGCCTGCGGAGGTCTCCTGCCAGCAGAGCATCAGCCTGGCCTCGCCTGGCCACCAGCTCAGCCAGCAAATGGGGCGCCCTCAGGGACTTTCCCCATCACTGGAATGGGATCGTCCCCATCAGAAAGTGTTCAGGCATTCCCAGCACAGCTCTGCCCGGGCCAGCCATTCCTTGCCAGCAGCTCCTGGGCACCGTCAGGAAACTGGCACGAGCTGGCTGTCCCCAGCAAGTGGCTTGGACAAGGTGTCCCTGCTTGGCGGGGTGATAGCCTTGAACAGCAAAGATGTGGATTCCCCCATGCCAGGTCACCCCAAAGCCAGGCCCATGCAACATGCCAGCATTGCCATGGCCTGTGTTTGGCACCTCCCCAGCCACCGAGTGAGGACACCACAAAAGACCATCCTCTGCCCTGAGCCCAGGGCATGGGCAGGACCCAGCCATGGCAGCGGTTCAGCCTTGGTCTCTTTTGCTCCCTTCCCCACCCAGCAAACCCACTTTCCTGCTGTTCATTTCATATATCAGACCTGGGTGTGAGATTCCCTGGTCCTACAGGAGCATTTCGGAAGCTACATCCATGATAACAGCACCATCTACCTTCTCTAACTGGGTCTTTCCGTGGCAGCTGGGTGCCCTGTCCTGCCCTGCCAGCTATCCTGGCAGCAGCTCCCGTCACCTTGACCATGAAGAAAAGATGGAGGGAAAGTGCTGGATGTTGGGCAGAAGACCACCTGCGAGAAAGAAACTAGGCAGGAGTGGTAGCAAGCGAGAAAATGTCTCCCTGCCTGAGCCCTGGCAGGAGGTCCCCAGCCCTGCACTCATGATGGGTTGTCACCATGACTGGGTGAGCAGGGGGTCTGCTAACAGAAGCTGCCTGTATGGCCCAGGGAGGAGCATTTCAAAGCTACAAATTGCACCTGGAAAAGCACCGTGGAGAAGCAAAGAAAAAGCACATCTCTGCCCTGGCGCTGCCCCAGGAGTTTCCTATGAGGCTGCCCAGTTCGGGTAGGGAAGTGCAGTTTCCAGGTGAGGGAATCTGAGGTGAAGAAGGGATGGATTATTTGCCTTTTGCACTGGTTGGGGGGTGCCTGTACCCCAAGCCCCGGCTGTGCAGACCCATGTGCAGACAGTGGCCACCTGTCAGCCCCAGCGCAGTGGGGAGCAGCAGTCCCTCCAGAGGCCCAGACCCACACCCAGCCACCCTCCTTTATTTCGCTGTCCTCCAGGGCTGCTGGGTCAAATAACCACAAACACAGAAATCTCTTTTTCGAAAGCATCTTGAGAGCCCAAATCACTTTTGTACTTGGGACGTAGTGGTGGCAGCCCATAGGCCTTTTGGAGAGGATGTCCCTAGCCCTCTCCATATTCCTGCTGCATGCGTCCGTCTAGCACAAGCTCGCACAGCCCTGCTTTAGCTACGTGTCTCCGAGTCCTTCGTCACCCTCCCAGGGAGCCTCTTTTCCCACCCTCGGCCCTCACACTCCATTGTGTCCAGGGCAGACCCTGCCTGTGCCTGGGCTGCAGGGCCCTCCCCAGCCCCGGCTGAGCCCCCGGGATGATTGGAAAAGCAAATCTGTGCACCTGCTGGCAGTGGGCTTGAAGGTGAGCTCCTCTGACCTGCAACGGTGGGAGGGCATTGCTGATCTGCACGGGACCACTTTAGCGCCCAGAGCTGACCTGGGTGGGACTCCAGGCTAAAGCCAGAGTGAAGCCAGACTAAATGTTTCAGGCTTGGGAAAGTTTGGCATTTTCCTTTTCCACCTGATTTTCTGTCCTACACGCATGCCTGCAGGAAACACACTTTGTCCTCCTCCTCCTCCTCAGCATCCTCCCCAGAGAGGAATACTGAGATTAATAAGAATAAGAAGCAGCTAAGAGCTGGGTCATGTTATTACCCCAATGTAAATGTACTTGGCATGTACTTGTGCAGCCCACTTGTGCCAGTGTTGACAAGCACCTTTGAGAGCAGGAAAAAAGAGAGATGGAGGGCTGCAGGGCCCTCCCAGTACTATGATAAGCCCCAGGGCTGAGCTGAGCCAAGTAACTCTCATCTTCCCCTTGCTCACGTGTGCCTGAGGCAGTGCCCATTCCCTGACAAAGAGCCCTCAGTGCTCATTGAAGCTATAAGATCCAGGTAAGTCTCACCTTAGCAGGGTGAGACAGCTCCAGGCTTGTTTGGAGATCAGCTTCAGACCGTGCCGTGGTGTCAGCCCATATGAGGTGTTTCAGCCACCAGCGTGAATGGAGCTGGAGGGTTTCCACCCACTCTCCGTCTGTGCTCTCACATCTGGCAGGCTTTTACGCCCAGTCACACGGTTATCCAGGGTCTCCTCTGCCAGGCAATCTCCTGCTAGCCAGGCCAGGAGTACTTAGCACCCATGGTCAGCCAAGCACAGGTGCCTAGAGCCTGCAGCCTATGGCTGCAAGGGACCCAGAAAGGCTCCGACCTTAAGAAAACCAAAGTTGAAATGGGTAAGCACAATCAAACAGCTCTTGCTGCATGACACCTACTACTCCTACTTTTTCTCCCATCCACACATCACCTCCTACAAACAGCACCTTTTACTCCAGTCTCCACAAAGCTGGTTAACAGTTAAATGTCAAGTGAAGCAGCAAAACCTTTGCAATTCTGCACCAGCCCTGAGCTCCCTGGCACCGTGCAGCCGGCACAGCAAGTGAGGGCTCAGGAGGAAGCAGCATGTACTGTGTACGTCAGTGTGCTCCTCTCGTTGCACAAAAGGAAGGTGTTACTGCAGCATCGCTTTGTGTTTCTCATTCTACACATGACACTGTCACCTGCTTTGCAGAGGAAAAGGCATATGGCGAATCATGAATAACACCGGGAACAACCAGATGAAGCTGCAGTTGTCTGACGTAGGAGAACCGTCCTATGCCCTGAAGGAGTGCTTCACACTGTATTGCTCTGAGACTGCTCTTTTTGAGGTCCCTGAAGATTTCAGTGTTACCTGTCACAGGAACCAGGTGTAAACAAGGTAGAAAATCCAGCTGCATTTCTCAACACTCCATGAGAGAGGGCAGGCTGGGAAGCACAAGATCCTGAGTTGGTCTCAGCCCAGTTCGCTGGAGGATCTACAGCCACAGACGGACCTGCACTTTGCCGGAAGCAAATGTCCTTATTGCCCTTCCAGGGCAAGTGCAAGTGTCTATAAGGCCACTCAAGCTAACAGAGGACCCTGGTGTACTGCAGATAGGTCTGCACGTTTGAGTTCTATATAGGAACACAACCCAGCTGCTGGACCTGTTACATCCTCAAACACCAACCTTGTCTTCTCTCTTGTCCCAGACAGCAGTTACATCCCACTGTCCAGTTCCGGGAAGTTAAGTGGCAGGCTCCTGTCCTCTAATTACATCTTTTAAAACTCAGGCATTGAAGGAACCAGGGCTGGGACACAGCCACAGTGGTTCCCCTGCTCCACATGTATCGGTGGATTAATGAGAGGAAACCTGAGCACAGAAATTAGCCCCATAAGGCTGCAGCCTGAGGCAATGCTGCTATTTTTGCATATGAAAGAAATGGCAGTCACTGAGATTTCAAATACCCAGTGAAAAGCAAAGGACGTGAGGAGCTCCCACTGGAGGATAAAGTACCCCCTTGGTGCTTCCCACACTACACTTGTCCCTCAGTGGATATGTTATTTCATTTTAAAACAGTTATAGCCATAAAAGCAAAATGCCATTTGCTTTAATGTCAAAATGAAGTCCCACTGAGTTGCCCACCCCTGGGCAGGAATTTTAGCCAAACTCATTGCATCTGCTTCTTACTGAACAACATCATACAAATAATATGAATAGTGTCAACTATTGTTTTTCTAAGCCTCTTGTATCCAGCCTTACCCCACAAAGCTCATTCAGGAGGATGCCTTATCCCTGTCCTCACTATCTATCAACTGTATGCAAGCCCTTTGCCTCTTAGAAACGCTCTTGGTCAAAAAGACTTGTCTCCTCTGTGAGTTATCTCTACACTGCGTATCTGTCTGGGTACAAGTTTGGATTTCCTTGAGACTTTCAGCTGTTTGTTAGCAAAACAACCATTTGTAATCAAATTATATATACTCAAAGCTTGATGTGACCTTTGGGTATATAAAAAAACAATTAGCAGGAGTAAGTACATTAATTTTACGTTACAAAAGTGTTTGAAACACTGGGACTGAAGGACTGTTGACATGCTGCTGTCTGTATTTTTTAAAGGGTTTGGAAACTTGATGAAGCTGCAGAAAGATCCCATAAAAATTGCTGCAGAGTTTGAGAAAGCTCTGCAGTATGAATCTGAAGGATATCAGCCCAGGTAGATTACTATGAGGAAGATTAGGAGATGACTCAGGGCATCTCATGTGGGGGCAACAGCTGCCACAAGGGGCTCTTGAAAATAGCAGAAATAGGTGTTAGGAGAATTGGTAGCTCTACAAGATGGGAAAAATAAAATGTGGAAATAACCACATTGTTAATAAGAAATTGTGAAAGTTCGAGCCATGGGGAAAAAACTATCAAGGTAAATGGTGGTGTTACTGCTGAAATCTCCAGGTTGACAGGAAAAGCCTGTTGTGGGGGTGTATGTCTTAACTAAAAGCAGAAGTATTTTAGTCAGACACACATTGCTGGCTGGGCTTGCTCCAGGACTAATTAGCTGAAATTCCAGTGTGGACATGCAGCCAGACTAGATGATTTCATGGACTCTTTCCTGTCTTGGAAGGGTGAATGAACCTATGTGTCCATGTTACCTGCTTTCCTAAGGAAAAAAAGAAAAACCTCTCTCTTCTACTTGATATTTCCTCATCCTGCAGCCCGCACCTGAGCACAGTTTCCATCAGCTTCTTCAAAGTGTTGTTCACATAATCCTGTGAGGCCAAGGCCAGATCTCACTCTTGGCCCTTCTCCTGACTTAGACCATGACTCTGACCTGCCACTTTCACCACTCCATTGCAAAATAAGGGCCCAATTACAAGACAGGAAAAGAATAAGCATCTAGAAGGGACGAAACACTTCCAGAGACATCTAAACAGAGAACTCCTTACTTTCTTAGGCAAGCAGCAATATTTAACTATAGCCAGCCACACTTTGCTCTTATCCACAGTAAGGTTGGCCCCATGGTGGTCCTGGATCACAGCCTCCCAGAAATCCAGCAACGAGCATCCATCTCCCCTTGACTAATAGCAGTAACCCTACTTATACACAAGAAAATGTGTACACTGATTATGTTTCAGAAATACCAAGTCAAATGCATTTTTTTACTTATACTTCTCTTTTTTCATGTAATATCTCTAAAAATAATCCCTGAAACCCCCATACCTTAAGTGTTTTTTGAAAAATAACAAAAAAACCCAAGAAACTCTCCAGTCAGTTATAAACAGATGACGGGAAAATCCTGCACTTGACTAATTGTAGTACTGTGGCCGGGCTTCATCTTTGGGGATTTCTCAAAGTTCAACTTCTGCATGAGTGAACTATGAGCCAAACCGAAAGTGAAAATCTGGCTCTGCTTGGAGCCCTGCTGAGCCAACCACAGGTGAGCCGGGTAAATCTGCGACTCTGCTTTTACAGACCTGCACCAAACAAAACAAACAGGTCTTTTTGGTGCTGGCTTAAAGAAGAAATTTGAAAGAAGCTCGAGTTCTTAAGAACAGCCGCTCAAAATCTATTTTTGGAAGACTCCTGGGGACTTTCTTGCTGAAGGGGGAAGAAGCGCAAGAAGTTGACTCACATTTCAAATAGTTGGTTTTCAGCTGAGGAAACCTTACTTTTTTTCAGTGAAAGCATTTTATATTCAGTTAAACTTTTCATGATGCAGAAGTCATTTCCAAAACAGTTTCAGTCTTTCCTTCATTTTGCCAAGAGACAAATCTAACCTATTTTCCCTTGGCATTTTTACCACTTTTACCTGACAGGGGCTCACCATGGAGCTGGCTGGGGGGAGCAGCACAGTCAAGCGGCCGCAGCTGCTCCAGTAGCACCCTGCTCAGTAACCCGGACCCTGCAAATGGGCACGTCACTGCTTCCACCCTCACCCCAGGGAAATCCCCCCGCATCCTGACTTCAGAAAGCCTACTCATGGCAGACCTCTCCAGGCTATTATGTTTAAGTTATAAAAATATTTCCAAGGAAAGTTGTATCATGTTTTTTGTTTGAAAGGGATTAACAGATCCCTTCAAATTGGTAACCTTCTCCTCTCATGGACCCCAGGCACCTGCTGTGTCCAAACTATAACCTGCTCAGGCAGAAAACTGGTCCCTCTTTCACCCATGGTGACCTGATTTGGTTGAGTCCCAGGCACTGCGCTATAATAAGCAAGGTTAATAATAATCATGCTAATTGCTAGATCAACAACATCAGAGTCAATCAAGTGTGCCCACCCTCGAACCCCAAACCCAGCCTCTCTATAACACACTGACACAGTAACCTTTCCTTATCAAAACAGTTGATTGCTTATCTAGCATTTAAGCATTCATGACTGGTTTTCAAACCAGACATCTGATGTTTCCTGATTTATATACGAAATGCACAAGCTTTCACGTCAGGAGAGTGACTTGCACAAAGCCTGTGCTCACCTTGAGGAAGTCATCGATATCCACTGCTCTTCCACACTGGCCTTCAGCCATGTGCAGCTCTCCTCCTCCTCCAGTTCCACTTTTCTAGTTGGACTTCTCCATTCAGACCCTGGTAATACAGTCTCTGGCTCAGATGCTATCTAATGAGCAGATCCTTCAAGACAAACAGAGGTGAGCAAGACAGCAGCTCTGCTTATTTTAAAGAAACTTTGAAACATAATCGTTCAGGAGGATACTAAAGGCAGAAAGTGAATTTCCCTGGGCAGGCTTGGTCTGAGTGGGGCTGCTAGCACAGCTACATGGAAGTCCACGGCACAGAAAAAGTTAGGTCTATCCTTTAAACACATTTCATCTGCTTCATGGATCGTAAATGTTCCTCTGGACTCTTTGCTGGGTAAAGTGCTCATTTTGGGGTCCCAGCTCTTGTTTTTTGCAAGCTTTGCAGCTAGCGGAAAATGAAGGAGGCGAGGCACTCTGAGGGGAGCTATGCTTCTTAAGCCCTTTATCCTCACAAAAACGCATCAGTAGTTGAGCAGACTGTGTAAGCCATTATTCAGAAAATGCTGCCACTCGAAACAGGTGCCAGCTGGATGCATTGCAATCTAGTATGTAAATAGAGCTGGCTAGCGACTTTCAGTAAAGTATTTGCCCAGTGGACCAGGACAGCTCTTTTGTAGCAATAGAAGGAAAGGTTTTCTGAACCCTAGCAGACACAGAATGGGTTGTGAAACATAATGATCCCTGGTATCTGGTGTTTGTTTTTCGGTTGGGTTTTGGGGTTGGTTTTTTCCCCTGCAGCTGCTCTGTATGCATGCATCTAAACTCTGTGTGGCTCATACCTTTAGTAAAAATGATCATATCCTCCTTCTGTGTCCCATCCAGGTAACTGTGCCATGCATTTGGAAATGCACCACAAATCAGAATAATTTTCCTTTTCCTGGCAGCCCTGGAGGAAGGGATTCTGTGCTTCAGGGCCCAAAGGATTTGCTTTTGCTCTTAGAAAGACCCTCTCTCAGGTAAAATTATCAGCCTAAGCTCTAAATCCTGGGAGGAGAAAAAATACCAGCTTTTCTGAAAGAGTCTCTGCCGTAGTCTTAAACCACAAACACCCCTGGATGGCTTTTCTCTTCACACAGGCAAAACATTCAGCCCACACACAGGTCAGCCAGCCCACCGCACTTCGTTGACTTTTCACTTTCCTCCTACATTCAAACAAATTGGTGCTTCTTCATAAAGCCCACACTTCTTAAATTACTCAGGGGGTAACTCAATTTATCAGTCTGAAGGTCTGCGAAATAACAGAGGCTACACCTCCTAATTCAGCCTCAATTGCAATGTTTGCCTTACTAATGGACAAAGTGCATCTTGTGTTTCCCATCAATGCTATTCATTTCTGCTGAGAAGTGACTTATCAGAGAGAGATGACTGAAAAAGAACAGAAAGATCTAAATGTATTCCTATCTAATTTCTTCTCACAGTCAGTCAGATGTAGTTTTTCATTTCCATTGTTTGGGGTAATTAAAAAAGTTTCAGTTATTGTATTAGATACAATTCCCATCAGAAATTCCCCTAGATGATACCTACAAGCAGAATTCTTAAAATCAATTCGCAATGTCACTTTTGTGATACTATGATACAGGTTTGGGCTTTTTCTTCTGCTGGGAAGCACAAGGAAGAGCAACAGTCTTTCCTGGTTCTTTTTTTTTTTTTTTTTTCTTGGTAGAGCTACTGGCAATTGTAAATGCTGTCTTTTTTTTCTTGGCCTCTTCTTGGGTGACACAGGAAGGTGAATGGGAACTCAGCTGACACTTAAAGGAGAAGAAAGGCTGTGCCTTTAATAGAAACATTTTAATTTACCTTCTTTAGCAGACAGCATTAAAAAAGTATAATTTTAAGGAGCCTTCAAGGAAAAAAAGGAGTAATTAAACCCAGAATTTTGCTTACATGCCCATTCAAGCATTTTTTGTCTTGCTTATGTTGTGTGAAAAGACTAAAGCAATAGCAGAACATATTAATTCACTTTGTTAGTCATTCTTTAGCATGACTGTATGCTGCTTTACAGAGAACAACCAAGATAAGGGTCTCTGGATATGACTGAGAGAAATGAGTGATGTGAAAAGCATAAGCTCTGGCAGAGAGGAAGTCTATTCTGCCTTCAAGGACATCAAGCTCAGAGTCCTGCTGCCAAGATTTAATGTAAAAAGGCAGCATATGTGTCACAGCTTGCATGGATTAGACAAAGATTTGTTAATTGATTCTATTTTGGAGGGTAGAAGGTGCCCCAGAAGAATGCCCCAGGTCCTTGCCAGCAATCTTTCCTTTGAACACTGTGCTCTTCTGCCCATGTGGATAGAAGCTGACGTACTGGTAAAACTGAAATGATTACCAGTGTTTTATCATTCCTGCTTTTTTTAGGAAAACAGATTCTAATAAGAACATAAATCAGCCTTCTCCTATACTCTTTTGTCAAGAATAAATAAAATTAATAAACTAGGGTCTTGGAAGAAAAAGCTTCTTATAAAGGCATGAGAATTGCATCTGTTTCTGAAGCAAGTAAAATCATTTGCCATTAGCGATAGAAACCTGGATTAGGTGGCTTGCAAGCCTGATCCGACCTGCTAATTCCTACATTCCTATGTTTTATGTACACTTTTTTTCTGCAATGAGATGGCTCAAGCTGAAAATTCAGCTGTGTTCAAGGCTTCCATGAACTGCTGAATATTTGGATACAGAGGTTAGCTGTGGTCACCTGTAGGGGCTTCCCACCACCACACATCTTCACAGATCTTGGTTTCAATTGCAACTGTAAGCAGAAGTTCCAGAATAGCACAAGCAAGGATGTTCCCCACATTGTTTCTAAAATCAGGAAGTAGAAGAAAGCTGTTAAGACCTCCAGAGCTACAAATGCCTCATTCACAAGGTATGCCATTCTTGTTGTGTGCTTCTGCCACGCAGATTTTCGGGCTTCCCCATCTTTGAGTATGTTTTAAATATAATGTAAGGGGACTGTGCTTGGCTGTTCAGAAGACCACAAACCCTCAGGATCAGCCCACACTGAAGATGCCTTCAGGTTGTTTGAACGTGTTGCTTGTGGATTTGCTCTGTAGACACCTCAACACAATCATCATGGAGAAAAGCCAGGGTAGCCCCTTTCAATGGGTGCTGTATTGCTCAGAATTATTACGGATGTGAATTATAAATGCAGTCTGCAAATCTGCCCTGGATGTCTGTATTTTTTTTTCCAAGTAAAAAAGACAGAATTGTGTAGACACACAAATGCTACCTATCTGCATATAGGGATGTTTGTATATGTAACTATGCATTTAGTGGGATGGATCCTGTTGTCTTTTCTTTATACAATGCATTTTTATAAGGAGACAAAGATAACAATGCTCAGATAGCTCTAAGCCTCTGGCCAGCCTCCCCAAAATTCAAATTTTTTTTGTTCAGTTTGGTATTACTAGATGGAATAAAAATAGCTTGCTTTGCTTGGTGAAGTATGGTCACCTACTCCAAAAGCAGAATCCTGCTTTATCACCATCAGCTCAGAGCAGCGGCCAGGAGGTTGTCTGTTACAGTGGCTGTGTACCTAGTGTCATCTGATAGCCCTGGAAGATTGTCCCAAGGCCAGGAGCACCATCTACGCTGATTTCAGTTCCTTCCTAGCATAAAGTGCATAGGCAAAGGGCAGGCAGCATCTGGAGAGCCAGTTAGATCTCCTTGACCTTCCTCCTGGCCCTGGGATTTAGGATCTGGATGCAACAGCTTCCAGGTTAGACAATACTTGCAAAAGGCACTTAGGCTTGTTAAACTTCAAACTCTGGAAAGAAGATTTGTTTGGCTAATCTCCTGTGCTCTGCCTCCAAGGGTGTCTCTCTCATGAGACTCCATGCTAAGATGCCCCATACAGCAGAAACAAGAAGCACGGAGAGGTTTGTGAGCTGACTGGCAGTGGTCCCAGGGACAAGCCAGGATTTGAGGAGACCTGGAGAAGAATGTAGCCACCGTGGGCATGTCATTTTCTCACTTTGCAAAGCCCTTCTTCTCCACCTCTCTTTTGTCCTGGAGGTGGGGAGGATGGCAGAGGTGCTGCTGTGCTAACCTTGCAACCAACCAAGACTCTCATCCAAAGGGGGGCTGAAGTGCCTCAGGAACATGGCAGAACAGAGAAAGTGCCCCAGTGACTTGGACTGATAAACACAAATAGTGTTCAGCATATTTGAAATGCAGCTTGCATGAGTGTCAGCAGTGTGTTGCAGAAAAGAAGAATTATTTATATTTGGGCTGATGGATACAATATGATATTCAGAAGTTCTCATGTGCATTCTGGTTTCTGAAGGTCTACAAGGGCTTGAAGTAATCTGTGAAAGGCTAAAACCCCCAAGTGAAAAATGTAAAAAAATAGCTTGAAGTCACCCAAAGGTGCTGTTGACAAATAACAGTTTCTCAGAGGTCCAAAAGAAGATATTTTGCCCCAGTTTGGGCTGGATGAATGCTAGCTGATGAAGCATAACTTTGACAACTGTAGGCTTTTCTCTGAGTTACCAGATAATCTGAAAATCTACCTCTGGCTTTTTCAAATATACTGTGATTTAATCACTGACTAAGTAGTCAGTGAGCTGCTGTGAGGACGACACAAGGAATGGTCATCTCAGCACTGGGAGAAGACCCAGTGGGGCAACGATGACCAATAAGTCCCAGCAAATGGAGAATTCTGGTCATGGGAATGGGCAATTCAGCAAGTTTCTCAAACAGCAAAAGGCACATAGTCGCTTGCAGAAGAATAACACAAGACAAGCTAAGTCACTTGACTGGCAACAAAATGAAGAACTCATTTAAAAGAAACCAGGCATATCTGAGTTGTAGAAAACTTTCATGCTTGCACAACAAGCCACTAGGTACTGAGGCAAGACACTGACCAGCCGCCATGGATCATATGATGCTATCAGTCTTGTGAACTGGCTTTGCAGAGAAAATCTGATGTGACTTTTAGACTGTTACTCAGCAGATTAGCTGCTGTGGCCTTGCAAAAAGTTATATAGATATCTTCCCCATTTTGTAGTGTTATGTATTCTTAAACCCTTGTTCTCAAGAGTTCTTAGCAGGGTTAAAGAGAGAGATAGGCAAAGGCCCCCAGTCTCTATGAGGTGACAGTGGGCAAACTTCTACCTTTCCATACTCCAGTGTGGATTGTTGCAAGTCTATAAATTATTCTACCTGGTCAGATTAAAGGGACTGTTTTTTCCCTGCTTGTCTGTTCAGTTCAGCACAAGGAAGCAGACTCCTCCTACATGCAAACAAACAGTATAACATCTCAGAACCTGCTAATTTATCTCTGAGGAGGAGGAGGGCGTGAAGAAATGTTACCAGCAATTGCTTTCTGAATGCACAGTGGGCTGGAACATCCTCTCACTGGCTATTATGCAGCCTTTGGAGGAGCCCCTTGCTGACACGTGCAATCACAAGTGCAGATCTGCCTCTGCTCTCATTCCTTTTTTGCCTTTCTGCCTTCTGCTTAGTCAAACTGGAGGCATAAACCCAACTGCTATCTGGACCTAGGAGCATTTTGTACTGACCGTGCCCCGGGCAAAGCAGGGGAGAACCCAGCTTAGAGCATGCCCGGTAGCATAAAGGAGCCTAAAGCAGCTATTACAAAACTGTCAGGAAAAATGAGACATGGGAATCCCAGGCTTCCTTTGGCGTAAGGGAGGCATGACAGTGGTACAGACCCATGCTGCTGAAGGGTACCCAGGTGAGTAAATGAGATGCACCTCAGTGCATAAAAGAGCAGACTGAGCGCTACTGCGGGGGGAAACAGTTTAAGAGCAGGGTGCTACTGTTATTATGTAAGCAGTATAGGTGGAAGGAAAATGGTGGTGGTACATCCCAAGAGCTGCACAAGGAGCTGCACAATGTCTGCCTTTATCAGGAACTGAAAGAAGCACTTTTCTATAGAGAAGAGCAAGAAGAAATTTTTATTCCATCTCAGTTTTCTTCATCTGGAAAATAGGCTGCCTCCAGTATTCCTCTTAGACTGAAGCAAGCGTGCTACCATTCGTGTTGTGTATGCTACTCTCTACGTACTATGTGTTTACCACATGTGTTTCCCACGGTTTTGTGGGAAATATGGAACATCTCAGCCTGTGGTTTAAACCCCTTTATACTCTATGGGGAGAAAGAGGCAGTTGCAGCTGCAGAAGCCCTCTGAGCTGTCTTAGGTTCCTACTGTAGGACAGGATTCCTCCCCACGTAGACATGCCTTGCTCTCTCTCTGGACTATGGAGAGAGTCTAGATGACTAACTTGGATATAGATGTGCCAGTTTAGACACAGAAAATAGCCAATGGGTGTTATGCCCACTACCTTTTGCACTGACAGGGACGTCTCATCAGTTCCTCATGACACCACCTTGGACTAGTTGTGTCCACTCACAGTCTCAGCCTTTGACTGCATCCTCCAGGGGAGAAAGCTGTTTTTCTGTGCTGTGTTTGAACGGCAGCTGGAGCAAAAGGGCTTCAGTCTGTGCTCCTTCAGTGAACCTCTAGTGTTATCACACACAAAACTTATTATAATCATCATCCCAAAATATGAAAGTATGTTTATCTCATGCTTCTGTGATTTCAGTGTGGGGATATCAATGCTAGTGTAAATGGCAGGATGGAGGGAAAAAATAGAGACATATGTCCTAGGTCAGAAACCATGGCAGTGCCAGTCAGTGTGTTTTCACAGCAGTGACTGTTGCTGATTTCTGCCACCTGACAGTCTGGGCCTCCATTCTCAAGGCTCTGCCTCAGTGAAATGACTCTCCCAGAGTTGGTTCACATGGTTGTCCTAAGAATGCAAGCTAGAAGTGAGTCCCTGCTGCTCCCCTCTTGCAGCTGTGGCACAACCTTCTGCCTGAAGCACAGGCTGGGTTTGAATGAGCTGTGGGTTGTATGCAGTGAGGAGGCAGTATCTGGGTGTGAAGAAGAGCAGGAGGTATTCATCTTCATATACAGTAGTTCTCCATCTTCATTTGCAGTAGTTCTCTTATCCTTGTCTGGCCCACCAGCTTTCCTGTTGCTGCTTTCTGGTGAGTTTTGGTGACATTTCACACAGCTGTGCTGGGTTGTATGGCAGAGCATTCATCTGCTATCCCATCTGGGCTAACTCAGACTTGTGTCAGAATGTGGGAAGTGAAAGTAGAGGCACCAATTTGTATTTAGACTGTGACCACATTATTTTGAATTGCTCCTCTCCCCTTTGTAAACAGGCCATGCAGTAAGCACGCAGCACCACAACAGCAAGGCCAGGTTTGCAGGAGGGAGCGTGCTGAGAGGTGTGCATGTGTAGACAG
The DNA here is from genome assembly GCF_964289735.1 of Phaethon aethereus. Taxonomy (NCBI): domain Eukaryota; kingdom Metazoa; phylum Chordata; class Aves; order Phaethontiformes; family Phaethontidae; genus Phaethon; species Phaethon aethereus. The sequence continues at coordinate 69,398,547 of NC_138576.1, read as the reverse complement.
CCGGAACGAGAAGGGCAGATGTGCAGGGGTGCATCTTTTGTGTACTCCTACGAAGTGGAAAGTGGTCACTCTTGGTCACAGGAGACCACAGATTTACTTTCACCTAGTAGTTGTCTAAAACCAGTTAAACACCAGTCAACACCATTCCTCTTAGCAATCCAGTCCTCCTGAATTGCAGGTTGTGACATGTATGGAAGAACTGGATGGCCTGTATAAAATCTAGAGAACCACTGAGTTCTCTTTATTTCATGACAGGGCTCACCAGTAAGTGGCAGCTGTACAAGACGTAGGGATCCAGGATTGAAAGGGACTACTGTAAAGACATCCTCTGGCTTCATGCATTTTTGCATCAGACAAGCCTTTAGTCATTTTATGTTTCTCTGCTTTTAATCTGCTGAAGGAGGACAGGAGCACTGCCTTTCTTCCACCTCATCTCCTTTGTGCATTGCAACCTATGTATTCCTGGGTGTAATGGCAGCCTCTTGTTAGAGATACCCAAGAGCAATGGAAAGCTCCTTTTTGGGCAGGTCCTTTTGGTACCACTGGGACATGGCCCTGGTCTTGGTCTGCAACATCCCTTCCTGTGTGATCAGGGAGATGACCCCCCACTACCTCTGCTCCACATTTGCTTCTGAATACACAGGAAAAAACAGGCATCTCTCCTCTGAAGCACCATGAGGTCAGGGGTAAGAGGTACCTCAGGCCTTCACCTACCCTTTAGCCAGACGCAAGCTGAGGAGACTCTGCAAAAGTATCTATGGCTGTCAGAGCAGGACCCAGATGGCAAATTAGCTGTGGCTTGAAGGCAAAACTATTTTCACCGACAAAAAGTCCGCACAGTACAGGATAGGGCCAGGTGCTGACTTGTCATATCCTGTTACCAACCTCGCACAGTCTCTCCAAGAGGAGCGCAGTGCTTTGGAAAAGCCCTGGTGACCTCCCTTGGACATTGCCATGACCACTCTAAGGAACAATCCTGACACTGCATCCCTGGCAGGCATTATATCGGTACGGAGAGACTCCAGATGAACAGCAGCTTTACATTCAGCAGACATAAGAATGGGAAAATGGAAGGGGAAAGGCTGGTCATGAATTTCCCATGTAGGAGCAGTGCTCCTTCATCCTGGGATGGGACTGGGCTGGTGCAGGCACAGGCAGCACCAATGGTGCTCCAGGAGAAACCTACAGCCTGTGGTCAGAGCTGAAGGAGAGGTGGGATTTAGGCTTGCTAGCCCTTGGTGACTGACAAACAAACCCAAACCTCCCTGGCCTACTCAGCCCCTCTTCCACGAGGAGTTCCTAATCTTTTCAGATACGGGATGAAGAGCTGGGGGAGAAATGCTTTACCCAGCCCATAAAAAGTTTATGAGTCTTAAAAATTTTCAGAAGAAAATTCTATTGAGATTGCTCAAAATTCCCAAGGTATTTCCCAAGAAACTGGAAGGGAAGATTAAAGAGCTGCACTGAAATAAACAACTGTGGGAAAATCAGGCTAGACAGACACTTAATGTCAGTCACAAACCTACCAATATTGGGACACTTTCCTGTCTTTTGTTGCAAACTAGTAAAATGAAAGTTAAATTCAGTGGGTGGATTTTAATTGCAACATCATTCTCTATGATGTTGATTTACAGATATGTTGAGCCTCTAAGAGAAACATCTCCATAAACTGCAGAAGTAACTGCCCTTCTGCCCCTCTTGCAAAACATATTCCAGGAAATCATGAGGGAAATGCATCTAGTGAGGAATCCATTTCCAGGAAAAAAAACTCAGTCTGGACGGGCCAAAGAGAAGAGAAGAGAAACTGAACAGGGTGGAGGGGAAACATAATCACAGAAAACTGTGTGACAGCTGCATATCTCAATGCAGAAATAAAAATGTACTAGAAAACATCACATGGGTCGTGGTGAGATGAATTCACAAATTTTGGAATAAGAAAGATAAAAATATTATTTACATTTTTCTTAAGCCCATTCCTTATACATTCATTTCAAATGCAGAATGAGACAGGGATCTTATGAAAAATACATCTATGTAATCATATAACTGGAGACATTACGAGAGCACACAGAGTCAAGACAGCTAACAGGTTTGCCTATGCAACCATAAAGTGGACACTTCCCAGTTTGATCTTGGCAATCAAGATCACTTTCTTTCTTCAGTGTAATTTCCTAGGTCTTTATTAAAGGGAAACCAGAGACATCTTTATTGCTTTGTTTTGCAGGCACATGCATCCTTTTACTTCAGATTTCATTATTTGTGAGCTTGAGTTCGAAAGTTGGGACTCCCAAGCCCCTGGCAAGGAGAATTAGCTATGTTTATAAATCTGAATGGATGAAAAGTGACAACTGAGCCGAGTCCAGGGAGATGGCCATAACTGGACAGCATTCCCACCAAAGTCATAGATTCTCATTCCCCTTCTGTTTGAGACAAAAGTGTCTACAAACAGGAGGAAAAAAGGAACAGTGAGAATTAATAAAGGCAGCCTACAGATATGGCTCAGGAGACTCTTTTGCTCCCTGTCCTCATTCAGAGCAAGCATCATGCATAGCTTTTTCTCACTAACTTCAGGTGGCTCTACCAAAACCCTGCAGACCCCTTCCAGCCTGTATTCCCTCTTGGGAGTCTCTACTGTGGCTTTGGATCTGTCTCCCAAAGGAAGAGCAAATGGAAAAACAAACGTAAACAGCTGAGCAGCTGGAGGACAAGTTCTTTCTGCTTGTCACTTTTCCTGTCTACCTTCCACAGGGGTCTCTGACCTTCATGTAACCACTGCCCTCAACTATGGACACTGCACCAGTTGGGTAACAGTGGGGGTGATCGGAGCTGCTTGCTCCTCACTGAGCACTCTCTTTCATCTACCCAACTTCTGCATATCATTATATGTAACTTTCACTAATATCTGCATTTCTTACTCTACCCCACCATCAGACCATGGTCTGTAAAGAGAAAATGGGAGACAAAAAGAGAAGAATACCATATCTGCATAGATATTAAAGAATTCTTTCTCTCCGCTAATATTTACTTGATATGTTTTTCTCCTTGAAGATGTCAACCAAATGTCCTTGCCACAAGCCCTCCCACTATGCACCAGCTGAGGGACTTGAACCCTTTGTCATTGTAAGGGTTGAGTTAAAAAACAAGTCACGGTGGCTTGCATGAAGTGAAGGCTGGTATCTCAAAGGTAAAGATGTATATTTGCATCTGAGGAATCAGCCAGCTCCTCACCCAGCATCTCTGTCAGCTGCTGCCTCCCCTTCTCATGGGCCCAGACCCACCACAGTACAGGTGGAAGCTGTTCAACTAACCATCTCCCTCCTCCCTGCTCTGTTGCACTCATTTTGACAGCTGTCAGATGTTCTCAGCACAGTGGCTGCTGCTGTTGCTGCGTTGGTACTGATAGGAACTTGGCCTTAAATGTTCCTGCATTTAGTTGTTATTTGGACAGGCCAACAAAGTGTTCCCAAGGCAACCCAAGCTTGGGAAGGTCTTTGACAATAGTTGGTACTTCCTACCTCACCAAAAGCCCACTGGACTTTAAGAAAATAATGCAAAGGTATATGTATCACTCTGTAGCTTTTCATATGCTGAGCAGAAAAGACACTGAGAAGGTTTGTGGGTCCCTCCAGTGAAAGATTATAAGATTCATATATAGCAAAACCAGGTATCACAATCAATTCCCCCTTAAAACATCTTTATCCCACTTCTACAGAGAGCTAGTCAGTGGGTACATTGAAAATTTGTTACCAGCTGCTCTTAAGTTGAAGTGTACCCATTCCCTGAGGTGTTGAGGGAAGTGTGAGCATACATACACTTTCCCATAGGACAGCTGGTTAAGAGGAATCAGGTTAGCCAACAGTAATGGGGTGCAGCCCAGTGATGACTGGGGAGTCTGTAGTACAAATCAACCATGACATGTGCAAGTGCTGTTACCCATAATCAGCCAACACAATAGAATGGTTTCTTGGTTTTCTCTACACTTTTGTTATTGTTGCATATTTTATGGGCACATCCAAACATCTCCTGAATTCCTACAAGATGTTAGCAGGATTTGTATTCTACACTTTGCATTATAACACTACTTATTAAAGAAAACAGTACCTGCCTCATTTTCCTGTCGTCATGCATATCACTTTTAATGCATCAAGTTTGTGGAGAAGGAATGGATCCTGCCTGTGCACAAGACTATGAACATACTGAAGGCCTGTTAAACGTTGATACAGCGTGGCACCAGGGTATAGACGTGATGAAGGATCTCAGTGATCCAGTGCCCACTTACAGTAAAGGAAACATCTTGCTGTGGCCCCATAACTTTGTCCAAGGCAGAGTTCATTCAGAGCAGAGTTCCACTAGGGACCGAACAAAATCTCTTCATTCATAAGATTTTGATTGGTAGTGGATCTTTGAATCATACTCATTTTTTTAGAGACAAGTCATTGACTAAAACTTGATTCAAGCACCATTTGGAGCAACAAGTCTTTGAATCCCAGCTTTGCAGCGTTCCTGTGCAATATTTCTGTGACAACTCAAATCAAAGCCTAGGGGCTGATCCCTGTCCCTTTTTTGTCTGTGTCTCCAGACCCGGCATTCCAGGCAAGCACCCTGATATTAAAACCACCCTCTGTAATTATCAGATATGGTCTAGGTCATGCTTTTATCATGTGTTTTCTGTAGAAATGTTTTGGGAATGCATCATGTAGACTCTCTGTTCCTCCTTTCACTGGTACTGAAAATAAAAGGGATCACAATGAAAAGCACTGCCCAAAGCACAGGTTAGTTTTATCTCAGCCATGCTCAGTGCACAGCAGTCATGAAGAAAACCAACTGAAAGGAGTTACATCTCACACTGCCAAAGCCTGCCTGACCTCTCCCCAACGCTGATCTCATCCAAAATTTGCCAAGGCAGTTACACTCCCAACTCCTATTTAAAATCAGGGTGGGTAGGTGATTAAAAAGACAATAGGTCTCTAAGTATCTTTAAGGGTCTGGTCCTTGACTCCACTTCCTCACCAGAGCCCTCAGTGGTAACTCCCCAGCACAATATTGCCCACAGCCACCAAAACCAGCTCCAGCCTCCTCCTGCCGAGACAGTGCAAAAGTCATGGCACAGGAGATAAAATCCCACAAGTGGGCAAGTGGTGTTTCCATCACCTGTTCTTTTCTAAGGAACAGAGACTGGTGTGGTACCTTGACCACATAAAGTAAAGCCCTCATACATGTGTATCATTGTGAAAGAGTCTGTGGTTTCTAATGGAAATTCCCCATTTTGAGGACAGAAGTTTTTACTAAAAGTGATAGACTATTTCATGACAGCAGGCTTTTAAAGGTGTTCTCTTATAAAGGCACAATCCGACAGCAAAAGCCTGGGATTTTTTCCTATTCTTCTTGTCACATATCCCTGTTTAATTTTGAACACCACCTAAATCAGAATGGTGGCATTTTACACCTGAGGTGCATGGAGAGCCAGGCTGCAAGAATCGGGCCCTTTTCAGTTATACCTACATGGATACAGAAACAGCCACAAAAACCACTGTGAGGGAAAGCATTTTTGGCGGGAAAATTCATTCTGCAAAATTAGTGGTATCTGACGCATTGAGAAAAAGAGAACCAACAAAAAATGCATTTTGAGGAACTAAAACTAGGATCTGCAAAGCAATAATAAAGAAGGAAAAAAGAGAAGGAAGAGAAAAAAACAACCACAGTGGCTGACCGTAATTTCCTTTTGGAGGATTACCTCTGTATAAGAAGTTAAGAAACTACTTTCAAGTTGCTTAAAATATTTGTTTTCAATCAGTACAACATAATGCAGCATTTAAAAACTAAACTGGAAAGTGCAGGCATCTTTCTTCCTTAGTTTCATTAAAATCACTTTTCTACATAGAATACTGGCCAAACCCCAGCCAAAATTCTCTAAGGTACGCTAAGCAAAAATCACTGGTTGACCAAAGAGAGGATATTGTTCCCATTTGTTATTCGATTCTTCCCCCACTGTTAAAAATAAGTAATCTTTGGGATATAAAATGGGCCTTTGTCTCTTGGCCTGGTACCCCAATGTACTGAAAATGGAAGAGGGGAATTTCAATCTCTGAAATGATACATAAGCCCAAATGCTACTGATTTTCATTCATTTATGATGACAGTAGAGACAAGGGAAAAATCTATTAGTCACAAAGATAAAGCAGTGATTTCTGTTTTGGGACCGAGTGTATTCAGTTCACACTCCAGCTCAGGGTGTTCAACTAGGCACTCATATATTCTCTCTTCTGAACAGTCAATCAAGTGCTCTGATACAGTCTGAACATCTCAGTGTTCACACAGATGGTGTCACACTGGGGGAAAGGGGTGTTCTCTGGCTTGTCATTAGGATATAGAGCAAGAAGTCTATGTCCATACACTCATCCCTCCAGTCAACATCCCAGCGGTTCTTTAGAGGATTAAATATGAAATTTACAAATATTGGCAGCTTCTTGTATATTCTGACAGCCTTACAGGCATGCGTTTGATGACAGAGGCATACCTTGGCACAGGTCTTATCACAGAATCATAAAATAGTTTGGGTTGGAAGGAACCTTTAAAGGTCATCTAGTCCAACACCCCTGCAATGAGCAGGGACAGCTTCAACTAGATCAGGTTGCTCAGAGACCCATCTAGCCTGACCTAGAATAGTGTTTCCATGGATGGGGCATCTACCACCTCTCTGGGTAACCTGTGCCAGTGTTTCACCGCCCTCACTGTGAAAAATTCTTCCGTAGATCTAGCGTAAACCTGCCCTTTTTTAGTTTAAAACCATTACCCCTTGTCCTGTCACAAGAGGCCCTGATAAAAAGTCTGTCCCCATCTTTATTATAAACCCCCTTTAAATACTGGAAGGCTGCAATAAAGTCTCCCCGGAGCCTTCTCTTCTCCAGGCTGAACATCACCAACTCTCTCAGCCTGTCCTCACAGGAGAGGTGTTCCAGCCCTCTGGTCATTTTTGTGGCCCTCCTCTGGACCCGCTCCAACAGGTCCACGTCTTTCCTATGCTGAGGGCTCCAGAGCTGGACACAGAAATCCAGGTGAGGTCTCACCAGAGGAGAGTAGAGGGGCAGAATCACCTCCCTCAACCTGCTGGCCACGCTGCTTTGGATGCAGCCCAGGATACGGTTGGTGTTCTGGGCTGTTGAGCACACATTGATGGCTCATGTCCAGCTTTTCATCCACCAGTACCCCAAGTCCTTCTTGGCAGGGCTGCTCTCAACCCCTTCATCTCCCAGCCGGTATCGATACCAGGGATTGCCCCAACCCAGGTGCAGGACCTGCCCTTGGCCTTGTTGAACCTCATGAAGTTCACATGGGCCTACTTCTTGAGCTTGTGCACGTCCCTCTGAATGGCATCCCATCCCTCAGGCATGTCAATCACACCTCTCAGCTTGGTGTCGTCTGCCAGCTTGCTGAGGGTGCACTTGATCCCACTGTCTATGTCACTGGTGAAGATATTGAAGAGTACTTGTCCCCGTACACCCCTGAGGGACACTGCTTGTCACCGATCTCCATCTGGACATTGAGCCGTTGACCACTACCCTCTGGATGCAGCCATCTAACCAATTCCTCATCCACCCAACAGTCCACCCTTCAAATCCATCTCTCCAGTTTAGAAAGAAGGATGTTGTGGGGGATTGTGTCCAAAGCCTCGCAGAAGTCTGGATAGACAACATTGATAGCTCTTCCCTTGTCCACTGATGTGGTGACTCCATCATAGAAGGCCATTAGGTTGGTCAGGCAGGTCAGGTCAGGTCAGGTCCTCGGTGAAGCCATGCTGGCTGTCTTGAATCACCTCCCTGTCCTCCATTTGCCTTGTTGATTGATAGATATAACGGGCTGTCCATCTAACCACCTTCCACTCTCCGTTTCCTCATCTGCGTAGGTCAAAACCTGAACGCAGTCACTGAAGTTTTATCTGAAAATCTGACTATGCTGTGGAACCAACCCTGTGATGTTTACTGCAGACTGGTCTCCTTTGTGCCCTGATCCACCTCTCTGCAAAGACCTTGATCTCCACCATGATTATATGCCATTTCCACCAGGCACACCACAGCTAACCCAGAGCTATGGGCACAGTGACAGAGTGACTGTGGTGCTCATACTGATTAGCCACCCAAGACTGCTTAATGACTTTTTTCTCAGGGAAAAAAATACCCACTAATCTCCAAAATGCTTGTAGGAAATTTACTGGCTTGGGGAAGAGTTGCTCCCTTGCTTGTTGTGATTGAAATTAATGTAGAGATTAAACGTTACTGGCGGTGATAGAGGAGCAAAAACACCTGGGAAAAAAGTGAAGTCATATAAGGCTTGCCTGTGAGACTAGGAGCCCAAGATTAAAAGCGCATAAAGGACTAAATCCAGTTAAAACTGGTAAAAGTTCTGCATGGCTAAAGATAAAGAATTCGGCATAGGAAAGTAAAAATTAGAGGACAAAGAATATTACACGTGAGGAGTTAGACACCAGTGTCTTAGAGGGGATGGCTGGGGGGTTCTGAGGAACTACCACGAAGCTACCCATGCAGAATTAGACCCTGTTGCTAAGGGATCTTGCAAACGTTCCTGCTAAGGAGGCTAAGAACCTCCTTAGGAGCTCGAAGATACACAGTGGTTGCAATGACTGCAATGCCATGTGGCCCTTCCCAAGCTCAATTTGAAGGAAGTAGCTCCTCAAAGACCGTATAAACGTCACATGACGCTATCTGCCTGATGTTTAAAGCATGGCCTCTGCTGTGAACATGAAAGAGTCCACATGTCAGATCCCTTGCCAGAGGTCAGGCAAAGGGAGGGGAGTTCATGCTCAGAAATATTTTTATTACAGTATCTAGATAAAATGGTTAGTTCGATTACCATATTTAATAGTTATTTCATTATGATATTATCATATATGCTCCTGACAATAAGCTGCATGCTTAAAATAAGCAAGTATTTGATCTGGCCAGAAGGTGATTGTCATATTTCGATGTGGTAAGTAGAACCACAAAGACCTCGAGGGACACAGGTAATGCCCAGATAATAACGTATTGTCCTCACAATGATGCATTTTAAATGCCTTCATTTATCAAAGATTTGCCAATAAGGCTAAAATTAAGGTCTTCTCTTTGCTATGTGGCACACATGAGACAGAAGAGCAACAGCCGCCAAACTCTTTATGCGGTTCTCCTGTACGTATCACTTTTCACCAAAAGATGTCAAAACACCTTACACAGTGCAGTGACCTTTTATTTTCTGCATGTTATTCATGAGAAACGGAGGCAGGAAGAAGGCAAGGTACCTTTCAGATGTTGCATGGAAAACCAAAGGGCAAAACAAAGCATCTCCTGGAGTTCACCCACAAAAACCCGACACGCAGATGCAATTACAGCTTTTTGTTAGTCTGAAAATTCCCTAATAGGGGGATTACTGAGCGCTGTAGGTTTGATGAGTAAGCCTGTTCAACTGTCAAAGTAACTACTTTTTCCATGCTTGTGACGTTTGTTAGGATTTTTCTTTTAAGGTCAGTACAGAAATATTATCTGCATTGTTTATTCATGTCAGACTCACAGTTATGACAGGTTTACGTTGCAGCATGCTCTTGTCCAAAGAAAACTGCAGGAATGCCTGGTTCTGGAAGCAAACAGAAATGTTGCAGGGAGGAGGGACAACCACTGGAACATAATGCAGGCCTCTGAAACTCCTCTTCTTGCACATTTGGCTCTCCTAAAATAGCACAGACAGGAGTCAATTACAGTGATATGTTGTATTTCAGTGCCTGAGTTTTGCAAACATTTTTGCTGACTATAGCATTGGAGATGACTAACTTAGAGCTATAGTAATTCCAGGGTGTTATGTTTGAAAGATACACTTTGGGGATGTGTGTACAATGCAGTAAGAATAGGCACTTCGCCTTGTTACCTACCAAATGGAAGTAGGACCCCCTTGCAAATGTACCAGCATCTTAGGTTTGGCATAACTTACAGGATAATGAGCATTAATTTTTACTCTCTGATTACTATGTTCAGTTAAGTTACAGAAGGACAGGATTGGTTCACGGTGTTGCACAAGCACTACTAAGACTCTTGGTAGCAATATGGTCTTTGGTTTACAGAAATGTTACAGCTGTTGCTGCACTATACATCTTTTGGCTTAGCATTTTTATATCTTATGGTCCCTAAAGGTAAGAGGATTCAATCTCTCTTTGAAAAGACCTTTCTTGAGGTACTCCTGGGGTACCCATCTTATTTCAACAAGTAGCCATGTAACTGATTAACATACCTAATAAAATTCAGAGCATTTCTTCCCAACTTATCCTTAGATTGAAGGCAGGCATTTCTTTTCAGACCTGAGGAAGGGTTTTGCACCTATATCAGTTGGCCTAGTTAAAGATATATCCTTCCCTCCCAAACTTTCTTGCTAATACTAAATAAGGCAGTTCATGACCGTAAGACCACACACAGCGACTGTTTTCAGAGAGAAAAATCCCAAGGAAACATATTCATCTGATAAATGGGAGAAAAGGTAAAGCTCAAGCAAAGCACAAACAAACCTTTAAAAGGAAGTGGAAAGGGAAAACAAAATCTTCTGTTCAAAACTCTGTCACCACTGAATGGGGAAACGGACATGGTGGCATGCAGGTACCTTCTCTACATACTCCTTAATGTCATCTCTGCACATCTGAAAGCAAAGGCAGGATTCAGAGCAGGCACACACATGTGAAATAACCAAATACAGCCATAACAGCACCTGGCCTGTGTTAATTAATGGCCAGCTTTGCAGGAACACAGGCCTGAACAGAACAGCCTAGCTGCCAAGCCAAGCCTTCTCCAGCAATAAGCTGATATAGTTGAAGTCAATATCAAAAGCATTTTTTCTTCCACGCCACTCCGCTCTCGCTAGCAGGCGATCCCAGGTCCTGCTTGCTCTTGAAGGTGGGAATTCCACTCTTATTCCCCACCTGGAAGAGTCACCGTGCTTTTGCAAATGTGGAGGTGAGGACCTGGCTGCTCTGGTTTCAGGCGGGGTGGCCCTCACTACCCCCCAGTTCTGCCTGCCAGTGCTGGTGCCCGAGGCCGACTTGCCCTGCCCCACGGCGGCTGCGGCTCTACCCTCCGCGTGTCCCCTCCACAGCAGTAGTTGGCCCAGAGACCTCGTGATGCCCTGCGGTAGGAAGGGCATAAGAAGTGTTCCCTAAGAGGCATTTGCTTTCTGAAATCCTCATAAGGTAGTCCCGCTTTAAAACAGGATAGCAATATAAAAGTGGAGTGTTTACATAAAACACTAACACAGCAGCTGTTGCTCGTAGCAACAATATGGCAATCACCAGCTAATATGGAGATGTTTGTTTCAAATTTATCATCTTGATTTTGATGGGTGGCCAAAACTTCCCAGAAGAACATTTTATTTTGCTCTGTGTGGATATGCATGCACAAGGACAGAGGGCATGACAACAAATAACTCTCCCAAAGTATGGGGTCAAATGTGCTCAGGGGAGTTTAACCGCAGACAGCAGAATTGCGCTTGGAAAGATTTGCCTTGCCTGACATTGCTTTTGCCTGGAGGATGGAGTCCAGGTGTGTGGTCATAAATGTTCCCGTTCATGGTTAATGTAGTAGTGATGAGGATCTGGTTACTGGCAGTTCTACTTAGGAAGCAGGTACAACATGGGAATGACAAACTCACAAGGGCATCACTATGAAGAGTTTGGGAATATTCCCATCATACCACTGAGGCTTGGAAGAGGCCTACTGGAGGCAAACGATGGGGAAATTCCAGCTAATTCTGGTTGTTCCTCCTGGGTGCATACGCTGACAGCCATGTTTATAGCCACGGGTGCCTTCTATGCCTGGAGCAGCTCCCACTCTGCCAGGGGAGTTGTAAAGTCTTGCCACTCCTGAGCCTGGCTTTCTTTTCTAGTTTTTGTATCAATGGGACACACAGACAATGAAACCCAAAATTACACTTAGGCCAAGTTTTCTTGGTCTTATTCCAGACTGGCTTCTATGCCATTGGCAGTCTGCAGATCATTTTTTGTGTGAAAATGAGATGACTTATGCCTGAAAATCACAGGCAAGTTAGAATTCAGTGTGAAATCTAGGTTATCTCTGGTTTCCACTGATTCTCATTTTGAGATCTGAGATCATTTGATGCTGAAATTCAAAGTGAGTAGCATCTCACTTTTCAATACTTTTTGAGTACCTTCAACCAGAAACCCTGACAAGAATAGAATTCAGACTTAATTACACACGTTCTCTATTATCTTGTTGTTTATTGTAAGCAAGAAAAGACTTAGACTGACATCCCCTCAGTCAGAAATGATGGGCAACTTCAACTCCCTGACTCTTTTGTGCTGGCTACCTTGGGGAGCCCAAGGAATGAGTAATTCCCAAATGCCACTGAGATACAACAGCAAGCTGAGTTCAGACACAACTGAACACCAGCACAGATGCTTTGGAAAAATAGCCCTCCACAGTTGAAAAAACACCCATTGGAACCAGTCACCTGATGGCTGGTAAAAAACTTTCAAGCTGACAACTTAGTCTTGGGGGAGGCACCCATGAAAGAATAAACAAACCATCCTGCAAAGCAAATGCAAACCAACAGGTGTCATGGGAAGAGCACAGAATACACCTTGGGCTGTATTTACGGTATTATTCTTGATTTGTAACTTTTTCCTGTGCAGTAGTAACCAGTGTGTAGAAGGATGATGCAAGCTAGCCCACATTGCAATCTAAACTTGATACCTGATTAAGGACAGAAATCAGCTAGGCAGAGCTGGGAAAAACTGCCAGTGGGTTTCACTTTCCAAAGGCAGGGTTAGCATGAGCCCACGTCCCACCTGACTAAAACTGTAGGAGCTCAGCACCAGTTGGGTTGATGAATTTCATTCTGAACCATTACATGTAGGAAGTCGGGACTGGCCTGATTAAAGCTCAGACCACCCTCTTTTCTGTCATCAAACCCTGAACTTATGCAACCTGCAAGACACTCTGGAGAGTGGTAGGAAATTACAGCTGCCTTTAGAAGACGTGTAGAAATGTGACCAGTTCTCAGCAACCCATGTGCCACCCTGTTCTTTGAATCCATGGACAGATCATGCAGAGCTTTCCTTTCCAAAAAAACCCACCCAACAACTCTCCGACTTTGGCATGATTGCTTTCCTTATTTTGGTAAATGTTCCTATCGTCCCCCGGGAGACTGCAGTTGTGCTAGTGAAGACAAAACTGGAATAACCACCCCTTTTCCACATGGAGAGGCACTGATGAAGGCTCTTTCTGCTTTATATGGGCTTGAAAGAGTCACTGCTGCAGGCGCGTCCTGCTGTACGCTTGTCACAGCTATGCTCCTGCTGCATCCCTGCTGGTACCACAACAGGGCGAAGGCAGATTTCAGGATTCATTGACACTCTCCCTCATTTCTATGAGCCATCATGTCAAACATTTGTGAAAGTAGTAGAAGTAAACAAAAGTGAGCTGTGGCTGGGATTTTCCCATTTGTGCTTTGATAAGGAGAGAAGAAAACAGATGCTTTCCAGCCATAGCAGATTTGTTCTTTTGTTCTTTTGTTTACTATCAGCTCTTGATTCCTTTCTCCTCCCAGCTGATGCTGCCCCTTCATTGCTATGGTCTGGAGTCCTTAGCTGAGGCACAGTGTAAGAGGACAGAGCAGAAATGAGAAAGAAAATGCCTAGCTTGACTGTACCTCACAGAAAGGGGAAAATCACTATTTGGTCTGTATTGGCAGCAAGCGCTACATAAGCCTTCTCTCCAAAAACTGGCTGGACAAGGTGCTTGGGAGTGGACCACAAAAGCAGCCATGCCCTGGGAGAAGGAAGGGGCTGCCTGGGCCCAGGGGGAAGCACAGGTATCTATCTGATGTCCTGGCTTCTACAAAGAAAACACTTCACACCTCGAGGAGCAAACCCAGTCCTGAGAGGCCTGGATCTACCCAGGTTCGGCTGCTTTGCAGGACCCCTCTGCTCCTGCTTTCCCTCCAGTGAATGTAAAGCACTTCAGCAGAACTGAGGGGAGCAACCTGATGTACAGGAGGGAAAGAGCTCATACACAGGCCAGTCCTACAAAACCCCTGTAAGTTCACCCCCTCTCCCACGCCCTGATATTTGTGTAAACATCCCCATGTCTTTGAAGGAGGGTGCATTTGCTTAGTCAGGGATGGCTTAGGAGAACCACATCACCTGCAAACAGTTCCAGGTGTGCCCAAGCCATCTGCCATCTACTCTGCCTGCCCTACGGCAACAGCTGTCGTACAACAAATACATTGTACTGTACACTGTGGTACCAAAAAACCTTTGTACTCGAATGCATCATGTTATAAGATCTGTACCAAATGGAGGGGCAGACCATAGGAAAGGCTCTGAGTCTGCAGGGCAGAGCTGGATGATAGAGAGGGAATCTATCTCCTCAGGGAGAGAAGCTGTTCATGTAAAGGACTTTGATTTGTAAAACATCCCATATGGCAGGCCTTTTCTGTTCGTATTCAGTGTGGAGATTGGCTTTGGGAGCTACATTTCTGTTATCCTTTAGACACTGGTGGAGGAAGCTGTGAAGCTGCTCTGGCTGGTCAGTGTGAGGGCAGCTCACACTGTGCTGGTCCTCCTGTCCTCACCCACCTGGCGCAGCAGCTCTTCTGACCTCGGGACCCTGCACGCAGCTTTCTGGTGCTCGACAGGAGCCAGCACATGCTCACTTACTGCTTTTCACAAATACAGCCAAGCATCGCTCTGTGTGGCCATACGATTACTCCACCAAGCCATAGCATTTTAGGATGCTTGGTATTCAGATGGGGCATGTTTTTGTGTAATGAAATAAGCTGCTTTAAAGTTCTTTTGGCACAAATTAAGTGTTTGTGATACACACCATACAAGAGCTATAAAAAAAGAATGCTACCAGGAGGGTAAAAAAACCCCCAAATTGTTTTCCATGTGGGCAGGCAGGCCTGTACACATATCTTCCACATACAATGGCCCTTATATCCCCACAACTGTTAATACATGGGAACTAATTAGATTGAGATACAGCAGTGTGTGCCAATGGACAGGCTGGTGATGTGCTATCAATACACCACCCATTACTGTATCTTTTCCTCCTGGGAAATTCAAAGCATTACGCTCTGTGCACAGCTGTGCCCTATTTGTAATCTAAGCTTCTGGCCTGGCTAATTACCATCCATTAAACTCCCATTTTTTTCATGAATTGTACATTTTCCAGATCAAACGCTGTGTCTTAATCATGCAACAGACTGAGCTCAGAAATACGTCTGCGTACAGTGCTGGAAGCGAGGGCAAGGCAGAACTGAATTGCATAGGTCCCCTTAGCCTTCAAGATACTTAACAGGCAGATACGTTTAGATACACATTTAACAGATGTACTGAAAAATAGCTGTCCCTTGTCCCATGAATCCTGCTGGGACTATCAGCAGGGGTGCTGCACCTGCCAGGGAGCCTCAGAAGAAATTCTCAGGAGAATGTGATACAGGATGACAGTATTTCTGCAAGAACGTGCATCAGCCCATGGAATTTAGCAGGGAAATGACCGATATCACGGGACTGCTAATCAACAAAAAATCAGTTACAGCAGTGAGTAAAAGATCAGTGGTAAATGCACAGGACTACAGAGTAATTGACTGAGACTTCTCAAAGTTTCAGCCCTAAACAAGTCTACAGACCCGTGTCTCTAGAGAAGCATGGAAATGATGGGCTTCAGGAGGACTTGGAAGGTCGTCTACAGCATCTCCCCCCACAAAAGTAGGGCAGCTCTCCTTTTGCCCTTCTGGACATATCTCTGTCTAACCAAAAGTGAATTTTGCATCTTGGGTTTCTGCCAGACTCAAGCTGAGACCACCTGCCTCTGTTGCATGACCACCCAGGGTCAATACTACATGGGCCAGGTCTGATGTGGTTAAGCAGAGAACGGGTTTCAGGGTGAATTCAGCAGCGGATGTAGCCGTAACATGCATCTGCAAAGAGCTGTGCTATGACACAACCTCGTCCCCTGCACACGTGAAACGGAGCATCTACTGGGGAAAGCAGCAGAGAGACCACACTTTTACAAGCATGTTTTCTACCTAAATCCACCACTGAAATATTGCCAACCCTTTGAATCTCAGCCTTAGTCTCTCTTTTTCACTAGATCAAAAGACTGATACCCAGGATACCAGGTTGTAATTTGTACTTTGTCAATGAATCAGTAGAACTAATATCATGCATTTAATAACAAACATTGCTGAATTTTCCTAATGGCCTCGCAGAGCGAATACTGTTGTCATTATGTTCCTGATGTGCTCAGGTTGGAGGTAGTCAGCAACAGACCCTGAAGAGGTATATGGAGGGCACAGGTAGATTTTTCCTGGATTTTTTGATCTCTTCAGTTTAATTAAACTTTATTACTTGGACACATAATTCTTATTAAGACACATTTTAATCAAGATTTTTTATTACATATTGTCATTACATACACATTACATATATTATGAAATTATTACATAACACCACTTCTATGGAAGTCCAATGCTTAGATTCTCAAGAACTAGTTGGCACTGGCAAAGTGTGTGTCTACATCTGCTCGCAGACAGTAAACTGTTGCCATTAGTTTTTCAAAAAAATAGACAAAAACATTTCTCTGAATCTTGGCTATTCCACTCCCCCATCTTTTAACTATTCTTAGTGTAACTTGATCTGGCGGTGCGTCTTTAAACTGCAAAGTCTCAGGTCTCTGAGCAGTCAAAGGACAGACTGTACCCACTGCCCTTTAACAGTAAGAAGCAGCTGCTCACACTGCAGCCCCCTCTGCACATCCCACCTCACGCTGGTGATGCTAGATGGAACCTTTACCTGGAGAATGTCTCATCTTTTCCATCCATAACAGCTACAAGGGCTTTTTTTTTTTTCTTTAAGGGGAAAAAAAAGTAGCTCCTCTAAAAGGAAAGAGGAAGCCAGAAATTTCGTAGTGTCTCAGTCCTGCCCCATGATGCTTCTTCCTGTCTGTGAATTTCCACCTGCCCCTTCTGCATATATAAGGCAGCACACGTGGGGTAGAACTGTTTAGTTGCCTGCCTCCATCCAAAGGATTAGTAGCAGTGGGAAGTGATGCTGTTTCTCCTTTCCTCTGCAGTTCGCGGGAGGTGAAGGAGCTCTGGCTGGACTCTCTCCTTGGGTAAGTACTGCCTGGGATTAAATCTGTGGCGTCATGGTTGAAGTCGGTGGAGTGCTCCAGATGCAGCTGTACAGAGATGTACCAAAATATACAGGGGGGAGAAATGCACCCACTGCTAAATGTAGCTCGTGGGCAGACCTGACTGATACACTTAGCCTTGCGTTTGCAAACTAACAGCAACCATATGTAGCTGTCACCACTTGCTCATTTTTTGCATGGATTAAAAATGGAAAGCTGCTGCTTTTCTGTTTTAATCAAGAGGCAGATAGAGCAGCAGGGCTGAACGCCTTCCAGAGAAAGGTTTTATGATTGACTTGTCTGGGATATCTTGCTGGTTCAGGATCATACTTAAACGTTACACTGGCTTGCAGGGGAGAAAGACAAGAAGGGTGCAGTTTTACAAAGCTCTTTCTTTGTCTGTTCCCTGTTCAATAAACAGGCAAATAAAAGGACCGAAGGAAACCAGAGTGTCCAGAGCTCCCCCGATCAAACTCCTAATGAAAGTGTTAAGCAGCTGTAATACCGTGAGTGTCTTTATTGTTTCAGCTCTGCCAACAGGGTGATTTTGAAAAGCTCTGATTTCTAAACCATAGCATTCAATTACTCACATAGTGTCTTTGTTTTCTTGCCTAGTCAAAGACACTAAATGCTGGGAACATGGAGAGTCTGATTGAGTGCCAGTTGGAGGTAAGCAGCCGTTTCTCCCAATCCTTGTTTGGTACTGACGTGAGATATCTTAGCAAAACGAGCGGGCAGAGCCCTTTGAAGGCAACCCCGTGCAGCACTGTGCAGAAGGAGCTGGGCATCGCTGTGAGCAGCCAGCGCGTTCCCCGAGCTCCTGGGGAGCTTTTCTCAGGAATCTGGCAGGCTCCAAAGTCATCAAGGCTCCCTGGACAAGTTTGGGAGGAAATGTCCAGTGTCAGGAAGGACACAGAAGAGCAGGCTGTGTCCGGCTGTGGCTTCTCTGGGTCAAAAGCGCTGTCTGAAAGAGCACAGGGTTGTGACCTGCTGGGCAGGTCCGGGGTGACTGGCTGCAGGGTTTTTACCACAAACCCCTCTATTGGGCCGTGAGACAGTGTCACTCTTTGACCAAGACACCTCTTCAGCAGGTGTTGGTCTTGCTCTGGTTACTCCCCAGAGACTCTCACAGATTTCTGAGGAGCTGCAGCAACTTGCTGGTGGCCCTTGCTGCTAATGGCAGCTCTGTAACCCTAACACGCTTCTTGCAGGCTGATGCCAAGAAATGCCCCCTGCTGGTCCCAGCAGATACTGAAGATGGACTTTGCCACTTGGCTGGTGAGTTTTAAAAACTGCGGAACTGCCCTCATATAATACATGCAAGCTGGCGCTTCTGCAAAACCACTCGAAACTGCCTGCTTCACCTCCCTGAGAGCAATCCACAGCCCTCAGCCCAATCCAGGAGTCAGCTTAACCCCTTGGAATGCCACTCACTTGCAAATGACTTTCCCTTATGCTTAGTGGCAGAGCATAAAGTGAAAGAGCATGAAAGTGCTGAGTGCCAGAGGTCTTGTATCCCTGTTCCCTGGTCCTCAGAGCCACATTTCATTGTGTTCCCTGACAGCTATGGGAAGTAAATGTGCTCCTTTCTCACTTGAGCATCGCCACTGAGGTGTGGCACTGCGAGTACCACTATCAGCAGTTGCACACCAGAGAAAATCAACCCTTCCGGCAGCAGCAACTGGGGTTGTTTTCTCTCGCCATGCAAAACCACAGCACCTGTAAACAACCTGGAGCAGATCATTAGCAGGGCAGGGTCAGATCTGGAGCAGACCATCATATCAGACCATTTTTCAGGAATATCAGAAGCAAACACTTTATATGACACTATAATGTTAGGTGACTTATCTCTAACCCCTCCCTACCAAGGACTTGTGCTAAGCCACAAATCCGGGTTCTGAGAACTGCTCATCTGCAAGAGACAACTTCATTTTGGAGTAGAGGGCAAGTCCTTTATAGGAAATTTGCAGAAGGCAACTCCTTTAGAAAGCTTTCTAGCAAAAGGAACCTTCCCTCACTGTTTCTGAAAGGGGAAAAAAGCCACATCTCATCCCAATACAACCATCATCTCCAAATTCCTAGCATGCCATCCTCTTTAAGATGCAGGTGCAAAACCCAAGCTAAGGGATTTCTGACCCTGAAGCCAATGAGACCCTGCTGTGATGCTCCCATCCTCTGGAGCAAGTATCACCTTCCACTGGCTGGCTGGCAAGTGCTAGCTCTAGCAGGACCACTGTCATTAGAGCACTGCTACTCTGAAGCTGGCAGAGCTGGAGCAATGTGTTTTCACTTCAGCCTGTGAAAGAGGCTGAAAAGCAGGAGCCCCTAGTACCACTCTTGCCCTAAGACTGGGGCACGGTTAGACCACATAGTGGTCATTGCCAGCTGTCCTACTGACATATCTGCCCTAGTTATCACAGAAACTTCTGCAATATCAAAAATGTCTATAAATGCTGTTATTTCTGTGCCTTGTATGCTCCCACTCTCTAAGAAGAAACAGTAACTAGAATGTAAAAAAAACACCCCAAAAACAGGAAAGGTGGTGTCCTTAGAGAGTTGGTCACAGTTTTACAGTTTATGCTGCTGTTTCCTTAGTAACCACTTAGTTGTCTTTCGGTTTCTCCCCGTTTAATTTGAGCTGTTTCCACATACATCTCTGCACGGTACACAGATGAAAGGCTGCATAGCGTGCTCTGTTTCTTTTAAAAATTGATTTTTTGCTTTCCTTTCGCTTGCAGCAGATGGAACAAAGAAAAGAAAGAAGGTGATATCACAGTCATTTACTCTGAGACGAAGCTCTACCAACAGGAATTCCCTAGGGCAGCTAGACTCGGGTGCCAAAATTGCTCTGTTTGGCCAGCCTCTGGCAATTATCTGGGGTGAAGATGACAAACTGCCCCAGCCGCTCCAGGTAAGCAAGCCTGGCAATACAGTTATCATACCTCTGGCTGCTTGTATGAGGCAGGATCCCCGGTACTTGTGCTGCAGCACCCAGGAAATGAGTGATTTTGGTGTTCCCACTCCACACACACTTCTGATACGCTATAGGGCCCATCCCAGATGTAGAAAGGGTCACGTCTGCAGGTTTTGTCCAGCCCACCCAACTTCTACTGGAAGTAACTTTGAGTGGAGACAACCCAGGACCAGGAATAGGAGAAGAAAAGCTGATCCTTAGTATAAATCATAGAATCAGAGAACATTTGTGATTCTACGAAGTCATTTAAATGAATCTTTCATCAGCATAAACTTCCAAAGATTTCTGTATTTCCCTGAAAAAAGTGTTCAGCTATGGACTGCCACTGACAAATATCTAAACACTATCTTCTGGATAAAAATGGTCTTGTGACAATTGTCCCACTCAGTTGGCTTTTCCAATAGACAGGCTTTTGTCTATTTTATTGTCTCTAAGCAATATTTGCCTGGCTCAGGAGGGAGGGTATTTGAACCAAGACTTAAGCCATCCCTTGTTTCCTTCTGGAAGGAAGCAGGGATGACTCCACTGAAGTTAGTGGAATTGACCAGTCTGAAAAGAGGGTGGGTTGGGGGAAAATCAGGTTATTGCCCATGTAATCTACTAGGAGCAAGAATTAGCTACTGACCTAATTAGAGCACAGTGTACCTCCAGACAATTTTTCTTCTGTTTCTAAAGAAATGTTCACTTGCTAAAGGACTTTACCCAAGTAACTGTTCTCACATTCCTGCCTGTTTTTTTCCCCCGCAGGATCTCCTAGCTATATTGTATATGAAAGGACCTTCCACTGAAGGGATATTCAGGAAAGCTGCCAATGAAAAAGCACGAAAGGAGTTGAAGGAAGACCTAAACAAAGGCAGGAATGTTGATTTGGAAAGCAAATCTGTGCACCTGCTGGCAGTGGGCTTGAAGGTGAGCTCCTCTGACCTGCAGCGGTGGGAGGGCATTGCTGATCTGCACGGGACCACTTCAGCGCCCAGAGCTGACCTGGGTGGGACTCCAGGCTAAAGCCAGACCAAATGTTTCAGGCTTGGGAAAGTTTGGCATTTCCCTTTCCCACCTGATTTTCTGTCCTACACGTTGTGCCACTGATTCCCTGCATGCCCGCAGGAAACACACTTTGTCCTCCTCCTCAGCATCCTTCCCAGGGAGGAACACTGAGACTTACAGGTGAACGAAAAGCAGCTAAGAGCTGAGTCCCACTACTACACCAATGCAAGTGTACTTGGCATGTTCTTGTGAACCCCACTGCTCTGCCAGTGCTGATGGTCAGGTAGCTCAAGCCAACCTGCCTCCTCGTAAGCCCATGTCACAGTGATGTCCCCTCTGTGCTCAGGGGTAGTGTCCAAAGCCTCATCTAAATCTCTTCCCTTGCAGGACTTCCTGAGAAATATTCCCTCCAAACTCCTGTTGGCCGACCTTTATGAGAAGTGGATGCAAGCTCTGGAGAAGCCAAGCAAGCAGGAAAGAATTGAAGAATTGAAAGAGTAAGTTTGGCAACCAGGAAGTTTTGCAACCAGCCCCAATGTGATGGAGGGGCTGGTAGAGGCCAGTGATGTCTCTTGAAGTTGAGAGTCTCATTTAAAAGCCGGGCATTTATATCAGCTTGCTATTGCTCCGTGGGCTTTGGTTTAGAAGGCTCTAGCACTTCCTGACATTATTTGAGATTGCTCTAGGAAATGACTAGCGTAGGAAGAGGAGAGAGGCTGCAGTGTCTCAGCTAACGTAGTCACTGCACGGTGAGACAGGCACTGACAGGGAGCCTTCACATCTGCTGGCAATGAAGTTGGGCGCGTGGAGCCCATGGCTGTTTTGCTCGTTGGAAAGAGCAGGCGTGGAGGCTGACTGGGAGTGCTTTGAAAGCTGCACAGCACAACCGCAGGCTTTCACGTGCCTTTGGGAAGCCTCCCGTGACATCTCTTGATGTCATCCCATCTACTCAAGGACATGGACTGCTGTAATACTCGCCTTTCCATCAAGACCTTGTAACTCAAGATCTTATAGTAAGCCACACGCTCAGATGCTGTTGGGGATTTCTGAATGACACTTCTGCTAAGCAGTGGAAAAAAGCACACACATGCCTCTTTCTGGAGGAAGCGTCAGCTGAGTTTAACTGACACTTGCTGAAATAAAGAAGTAGCGGCTGCTGCACCATGAATTAACATCACGTTTTGTTTGTGTTCATGCAGGGTGGCTGACAAACTGCCTAGACCAAACCTCGTCTTGCTCAAGCACTTGCTGTCTCTGCTCCACCACATCAGCCAAAACGCCGAGACCAACAGGATGGACTCCAGCAATCTGGCCATCTGCGTTGGCCCAAATATGCTGAGCCCAGAGATGGACAACACGCTCCCGCTGGAAGTGCAGAAGGAGATGAATGACAAGGTGTGTTGAACTCACCAAGCAGCCACCTGCCTCGGGGCAGCTCAGAGCCATCCATGGGGATCCCACTGCCATTGCAAAAGCTGAACAAAACAGCACCCCTGGGCATCGGGGGTGCTCCTCCTCTCAGGTGCCTGCAACGTGACGGGCAAGGCTGTCCCTTGTCTCGCTTCCTCTGAGCACAAGTAGTGGTTGCCCTGCAGCCCCCGTGTCGTGCCACAGCTCCTGAATACTTTGCCCACAGAGAGCAAGGGCACCCTGTGGAGAGTGTCACCCACCATCCCTCTGGACAGTGAGGCTGAAGCTGTGGCTGATGGCGTTGTCTGTATCGGGGCAGATCAATTAGTCTGCAGCATCAGCTCTCATCCTCTGGAGTGGGCTCACCCTCTGACTTAAAGCTGGCATTTTGTCAGAAGCCACCCTTCACTGTGCTGCCCTTCATACAAAGACAGCAGGCAGGGGCCAGAAAGACTGTTCAGTATGTTTTCAGCCCTTTTGACTGAAATAAACTGTTTTCTGTGTGCAGGTGACAGTGTTGGTGGAGTTCCTCATAAACAACTGCTCAGAAATATTTGGGGAGGGCATTGCCTTGCCTGTCTGTGCCTTGGCTGAGGAGTCACCAGAGCACACTGACAGCTCCACAGGTATGAGAATGGACTGGGGATGTCATAGACTGGCTGCTGAGCCAAATTCTTTAATTTGATATGGGAATACATCTGTGGAAACACAGAGAGTTATAGAGGGTTCAAGACACGGTTGCAGTGCTCTTCTACAGGAATTTTTTCCATATAGTTCCCTTTCATCCTTAGATGGTCAGTGAAAACTAACAGGTTCTTTCTCCCCACAGAACACCTGTGTGCTGCTCATCAGAATGACTCTGCCTATGACAGCCCAGATCCTGAAGCTGAAGGCAGCCCCCAAACCTCTACAATGGAGCAGCCCAAAGGGAGAAGCACTACCGTGAACAGAAGATATCCAACACGCATCTCTGCCCCTTCACTGAGTAATTTCAGAAGTGACATCAGCACAATGGACAGGAGGTACTCGGAGCCAGACCTGTCTTTCCAGAACTGCCTTGAAGGCAGGATAAGGAAACAGAAGCTAAACAGAAGTGAGGACAATTTTCCGGTTCATCAGAAACAGCTAGGGTTGGAGGCACTGGAGAAACGGCTTGCAATCTTACCTTCACAATTATCAACTGACTCTCTACCCAAAACATCCTCCAGTTGCTCACTGGAGAGCTCTGATGGCTCAGTCTTCACCAACTCTCCAGTAGTTTCACCCTCTAGTCCCAAAAAGACCTTTTTAAATAGGCCCCAGTCCTTTTCCACCAAGGCCACTGAAGACTGCAGTACACCTAGCAGAGAAATCAAAAAGCATTCCATGTCATTCTCTTTTGCAAACCGCAGGAAAACACTAATAAAAACCCAGAGCTGGGGGCCTGGAAAATACATGGGTTTTCAGAGAGACAGTTTCACAAAGAAAGAAGATCAGTTCTCCTGCAGAGTTGTCCAGGAGAACAGCCCTGATGATGACAAACCATTGCCTGTGGTGTATCAGCAAAGGCCCCGTTTCAGGTCAGCTGATGAAGTGTTCAGAGAGGTAGACCAGAGGAATCCTGGAAGACCACCCTCTTACGAAGAGGCTACTAAAAACTGCCTGGCCACTAAAGTTTCCTCCCACAATCTCACGGTTCAAACTATGAGATTAAAGGTGTCAAACCAGGATGATTTGCCGCCTCATCCATGCAGCAGCTGTGCACATGACGCAGCATGTACAGCTCTAAGGGATCTACCCAGGCGCAGAGTTTCTGCAGTGAAGGATTCTGATGCGGAAACTGAAACCCTCAGCATCACTGTGGGAATAAACTCCCGTGTGAGCTTACCCGTAACCCCAGGAGTCTACCGATTGAGAGCCATGTCTGAATCCTGTCAAAAGAACAAACTTGAGTATGTGGCTCGGAGGTGCAGCCAGCCAGTTTTTGAGGTAGACCAGATACAGTATGCTAAGGAATCCTATGTTTAAAAAGCCTATCCCTCCTTGCACTGTACAAAGCAGATATTGTAAAAATAGACATCTTGCTCATCCTTTGTAAGATTTAACTTTCAAGAAACCAAGAATAAGCTAGCTTTGCATGAACTCTTTTTTCCTTGAGGCTCTTCTAAAGTGTCTTGACACGTCACATTCTTTCACCACAAGAGGTGGTGGTGGGAAAGACCTGTGTATTATTATGTAAAAATGTAAGTGGTTATCTGTACATAATCTGTTGTGTGGGAAAACTAGTTAGTAGTTGATAGTGTTGTATTTGTATCCCTGAAAGGGCAATTAAAGAGTTGGCAGGTCCAAAACCTGTCCCACATTCCTTTTCTTTTCTGTATGGTTACAGACTCCATGCCATTTATCACATGTGTGTGCCAGGCTGATGCAATTCTTTGCTCATTTTCTGCATTAAGAAGTGGGCTGGCAGTTACTCCAGCTGAGGAAGAGCTGTTCTGTTATCAAGGCCACTTCAGTACTCTTCCATAAATCCCCTGTACCTGCTGCCACTCCCTCTTCTTGCTTCCTGGTCATGAGAATGATCTGACCACTAGCCAGCATGAGTGTTGTATACCGAGCCTGGGTATAGAGCCACCAAAGCCCTACAAGGTCATTATGGGAATGTATCAAGTAAACCTCATGTGGCCTGAGGTGCTTTTAGTCTAAATAAACTGGACAGGCTAAGCAGAAAGAAGGAGTATCTTCAGGTTTGCTTTTATGAGGGGAAAAAACCCCAAACAACAAAAACCTGTAAGGATTTGTTTCCTGTAAGGAAACATTCTGGACTCCAGCTTTAAAGAGTTAAAGATGCAGCTCATTAAAAAAAAAAGAAAAAAAGACAAAAAATAAAGTACCAGGCAGTGTCCTTATAATCTTGTAAAAATGACTGGAAGTGCAATGTGTTTTTACGTGTAGGAACTTGTTTTGGTTAGCACTTACCTCCCCTTCCATGGTTCATCATAGCCTTGAAGCAGGAACAGGGAGACTTTTGTTTTTCTCCTGTGTAACTTCACTACAATAAAACATTTTTCTGCATGAATACTAGACTGTCCATTGTCTGTCTTTAAAACATCCAGGCACTACACGTACTGTACCTACTTTTATACTATTCCACAGGTACTGCAGGTCTGCTTGAATGACACGGCATATCTAAGTAGCAGGAAGGAAAGTAACTGACCAGCAGTATCACTACTGTTATTGTTGTAAGAGGCTGGAGGCTAGATTTAGCTGCAGAGAGGTGATGCTGCTTCAAAAGTAGAGCAGATTAGAAAATAGCATCCCAGCATCTCAAGTGTGATATTTTCCAGGTGTAGGTGTTCCTAGGACACAGGGAAAGGGGGTAGGAGAGTACCTGGCCTGACAGGAGAAAATTATGTGAGAAGGACCATACTGGTAGGCTTCATATAGAGAAGATGCCACCTCACTCAGTCCCCTAAGCGGTGGCACTCTCCTTCCAAGCAAGCTGAATGAGAGGGCTCTGCTGGAAGCTCCAAAAAGCACTTTTGATTTTCTGGAAATTGCAGCTCTTGAGTTGCAGAATCACAGAACAGGTGAGGTTTGAGATCCTCCTGTCCAGCCCCACTGCTCAAGCAGGGTCAGCTACAGCAGGGTTGCCCAGGACCATGTCCAGATGGCTTTTGAAAATTTCCACAGATGGAAACTCTGCAACATCTCTGGGCAACCTGTTCTTGTGTTTGACCACTCTCACAGTGGAAAAAGTGTCTCCTTGCATTCAGATGGAATTCCATGTGTTTTAATTTGTGCCCGTTGCCTCTTCCTGTGTTGAGAAGGAATGACAGCTTTCTTTTGTAAAAAACACAAACGTCTTGCCCTCATGGGAGAACGAGTGTGAAGAGATAATCCATATGCAGTGGAAAGGCTCAGAAGCCACGGAACAGAAAACACGAACTTCAAAATGTACTCAAACGACACATCTACTTCTTTGATAAGTCACTCATTCTTTTTGACTGTGACAAGACAAGGATCCCAAGAAGAGGAACTGCTCGTTTCCTGTCCTGTAACCACACCAGAAAACCCAGGGAGAATAAGCACAGTCACTTCACCAGAGATGAGGAGTGTCTCTCTTTAGGTCCAAGGTGTCCCAAGGCAGACATGCCAATCACACTCAGAAAGCTTACCTGGTCTCTAAATATTCAATATAGATAAGCCAAAATTTTCCAGCTCCTGGATAAGAAAGCACATTTGGACTTTCTTGCAAGGCACTTCAATAGATGGAGAAAAAGGAAGAGAGAGGACCTCTACACATTGTTAACAAACAAGGAGTGTCCTTGTCCTTAACAAGGGGTAAGGTGAAGGAGTTGTATAAAAGAGCAGTCCAGTCCCCCTCACCTTGCTCTTGCATTTCTTCAAGTCCAGGAAACACCACGATTAAACAAAATCTGAATGTAAATGGACCCCAAAAAAGATTTACGCCCTCATTGACAGATAACTTTTGTCTTCCTTCATGTCTTAAGACTTGCCTGTCAGCCTTATTTTCATGCCACGTCCCTTCACAGAAGTGATTTCTATATAAGCACTTAGGAGACCTCAAAAGACTAGAATGACACAGAAAGCAGAGAGCTTTGCTTTAGCACTGAGTTGTCTGCCTTCAGCTCAGAAAATGGTTTTATCACTCTACCAGCCCACCACACCACCTTCAAAGATCCAGCCCAACTGATCTAGTTGAAGATGTCCTTGCTCATTGCAGGGGGGGTGGACTAGATAACTTTAAAAGGTCCCTTCCAACCCAAAGATTCCATGATTCTATGATTCTATCCTGGCCTCCAAGAGTAAGGCCCTTTAACTGCTATATTCAACAACAGAATTATCTGAATATCTTTGTCAAAGCTGCCTTTGACGACTCAGCCAGAAAGATCAAATACCCATTTACAGCTGAGTCAGCTGGAGGTGGATTTTGGCACAAGAACTGAATGATGACAGTAAGCCTCCTGTTCTCCACAGGTTACTCCACCACTAGTATTGGATCACGTGCTTCACACATCCAATTTTCTAATCAAATTTCATGAAGACGCTCTAAACATGTAAGGCATATAGGACTGGAAGAGGGAAAAAGCAATATTAAAGCAGAAAATCCAAGCCATTGCCTTGTAAGACAATGCTGGAATTAAGGCTGTTGGTGCAGCCTGAATTCATTTTCTTGTGTTTGCATCCTGCTGTTGTTTTCAATCACAGTGACACACTCTGCTCTTCCCCACAGGATGCACCTGCTCTGGGGAGCAACCAAACTCATGCCACAAAGGAGCAAATTTTAATTCTGTCATTCCACAGCATGGCTCATCTAGCAGGGCACCTGGGCTTTCGACATATGGCTATGTCTCATTTTCTAGGATTTGAAAGAGCCAACAGAAGAACAAAGGAGTTCCTCATGCAGGAACATGCTCCTCTCTTTCTTTTCCCATGTTGTGCGCTGGGGAGTTACAAACTCCTGTTCACTTGAATTAGGACAACAACTTACAGCAAAAGCACATTGTCATGAACTCTATGGCCAAACATTAGTGAAGGCTGAGAGAAATACCATGCCTGCAGGTTTCACAAGCATTCAGACTGGCACTCAGGTGCAGACAGAGACACTTACATTTAGTTATCTATATGCAAGTATTTATGTGAGCCTGTGTCTCATCTTCTTCACAGTCTGCATTTGAGTATCTCTCTGGACTCCTAGGACTGAATTGAGTGCAGATGGAACACAGCTGCCTGAAAGCAGACATCTACAGTCATTTGGGTGGGTATCTTAGGGCACCTTGAGGAATTTTCTAAGGCATCAAAAGTGGATGCACGTCCAGATGTTTAGGCAGCTGAATCCTTCCCTAAAATGTCCTCTGACTGTGATGGGAGCTTAGACTCCCACCTCACACATAGATGCCACATTTAGATACCTTGAATGTAGGTCTCTATAATCTAGGGCTGACACTTTTACTGACAGCAGAGAAACAGTGAAACTTGGGATTTTAGGCTCCAACTAAGCCTTTAAAGGAAGCATTTTTGAGCAGTTATAGGCCCTCCTGCTTGCCCCGCTCCAGAGCTTTGGTCCTTCTGCTCCATCCCACCACAGATAACCCTGACTCAGACCTTCCTCTTCTCCACTCCTGACTCCTCATTTCTGTCTCATTTTCATTGCTTCCCCGTTCCCAGCCTGCATTCCTCACCTCTTCCTGCTATTTATCTTTTAATTGAACCAAACCAAAACTATCCCTGTGGACTTGCTCAAAGTCTCAATTTAATTTCTGTCTTTTCCATCCCCAGACCCACTTCTCTCAGTTAGCCAGTTTCAGTTTTCCTCTTCCAATTCTTCCACATTTTTCCTTCATATTTGCACTGGTATTGCAATAAGCTCCACCAACTTATTGGGCTCATCCAGTCTCAGTCCCATACAACCCCATCTCCCTTTAGTCTCTGCATATGCAGAGAATCAGAATAGGAACAGGAAACATCTCTGCAAGCTACAGGAAAAAATATACAATTCATGAAGTCCAGTGATGACCTCAGTTCACAGCTGTAACTATGGAAAGCCTCTAGGATGAAAGTCCCATGGATGGAGGTCCTTGACTTTATGGGATTTCAGCAAGGTCTGCACATCTCTTGTTGTGGGGAAGTATGGGCTGTCAGCTACTTTGGAAGGAGACTTGGAGCTAGGTTAAGGTAAAATAACAAATCAAAATGAGCCACCTTCCCCTCACCTCACCAAAGCAATTCACAACAATTATGTTAGGGATATTTTTGGTAATTTGCCTACATTCTCTGAGAAAAGGCATTGTCAGTACATTGATTTTTGCTGCCTCTACATAGCAAGGACTTGGGGAAGAAGCTTTCTCACCTGTCTGACATCCTCTCAAAGATGTTATCTGAAGGTCATCTCTTTCTGGGAACTGCAAAAACTGAAGAGATCATGAATCCTTCACACCTCAGGAAGAACAACTGCTGGCCAGTTAACAACGATGGACAAGATAGTTGTTACTACCATGGATACCTTCTATAATATCTGCTGCAACATAGTCTAAGAAAGCCCTTCTCTGGATGTAGTCACTGAACAGAACATAACTGCTTGTCCACGTAAGATCTTTCTTCCATATCTTCTTCTCATGATTGCTTCCTGTATACCCCCAGGCACAAGATGCAACATTGAAATTGCTGGTACAAACCCCTTGCAAAAATATTAATGTAAGGAATTCCATCAACTTTATATTAATTAGCACCTTGGAGTGTTACCACACACAGTTTGTATTTGGCATTTACTTCTCTACAACACAGCTTTGTTTTTTCAGGTGCATTTGGCTCTTCAGAGTTTCTTACACTGTACCTAGTTTGATGAAACAGGATTTGCAACCTTCTTCTTTGGACATTACATAAATGGGGTACAAGACTGCATGGCCTGCAGTGACAAACATCACTTGGAGTTCAACAACTAGTTTTAGGGAAGGTAGGGCATCCTGTTTGTCACCCAAAACTCTGTTTCTGTTGGGATTGAACCCCTCTGTAGGATGTGACTGTGCTCCATAATTCTGACACCTAAAATAAAGCTAAGAATTTGGAAATTTTTTTGTAACAGGATTGTATCTCTTCAATCTTTTGTTAGAAGTAAATGTCTTGTAGCACTAAAGCCAAAATGGATGGCTTTGGGATTCCTGTGTGGATTTTGTATACTTTAATGTGAAAAAGCTAATACTAATGTTAAAAGCTAATGATAAAATTACTGTCTCGTAACTCAGTTACACATTGTAGGGAGTTCCACACAGACCATTTTTACCATAACGTTCCCTCTTGTAATACTGCTATCAAATGTCTTCAACTACAACAGGAATAAGTATCACAGCAGACAAAAATCCCACCTGTGTTATTTTGAGTCTGGGAATGGGAGTTCTTGTTTCTCTACCGCCTGTTTTGATTTTGGTGCTGATCCATCACAGGAGAGCAGGTGGTTTGCTGCAGCACCACAGGAGCACTGCTTATTCCTGGGCTGACTCATTCCTCATCCATACACTGCAAGTGACAATTTCAGTTTCCCATTGCACCCAGGCAGGTCTCTTGACCCAGAGAACAAAGTTTTTGCCATAGTGAGGCCAAGAGATTACAGCACTTGCTTATCACAGGGTTGAGCTTTGAACAAACATGGGTAGTCATCCCAGGATCCTGGATGATACTCTACCCTAGGTAAAAGAGTTCTCAAGTTAAGGAGCCACTGATTTCCAGTGCCTCTTTTCCAGGGCCTTCAAGATCAAGGGTTCCCTAGAGGAAGAGGTGATTGTGGTCATCAGGAATTTTATCCTTCTGCCACCTGAATGTGTCCAGAGACACTTCTTCCCACAGGATTCCTACAAAGGGAACCTCTTCATAAGGCAGGCTGAGAAAATCCCCCAGTGGCTCACTGCCAAAAACTCCATGACAATAACATTATCTTTCTTCCCACTCTCAGGAAAAGAGGATGTTTTCAAATGTCATTCATGCAATCCTACTCTTCTGTTCAACGTAAATCATGCCTTTGATAACAGGCACACGAGCCATTTCACCTGCCAACTAAGACATGTTCAAGACAGCCGGCCTGCTTCTCTGCTGCTCTGCAGACTCAGAGGGCATCAAGAGCTGTGTGGAGCAGGTGTGAAATGCTGTTTTCTTGGTACACATTCGCTGTGCATGGCAAATATATCTGCCTCACATGGAAAGTAGCACAGAAACTCACCAAGTTAATTTGGAAACTCAGCCATGAAGTTAACCAAGTTCACTTTGAAGCTGGCTTGGTTGGCTGTCCAAACCAGCTAACATTTAATGTCCGTAACTCATCACATCCAGCTGCAAAATTCAGGTGGTTAAAACATGCTGCTACTCTGCTAGCACTGGCCAGATAGCAGTTACTGTGGCTATTGTGTGTCTCCACGAGGACAATTTCTGACTACAGGAAGAGGAAACCCACCTTGGTTAGGCGCTCTGGTTGCATTTTTCTCTGAATTTTGTTAGCAGTCAGTCCTTATCGCATGTGCCATCAGAACAGAGTGAAAACTTCAGAGGAACTTCTGAAGGCTAAAAATTCAGAAGAGGCGGCAACTTTTAAAATAAAAAGTCTGACAATGATAGAAAGAAAAATCCATGGGAAAAGGGCAACCACTGTTGGAGAAATGATATAATCCTCATATGGACAGCTGAGTCCATACATAGCCAACTGCAAGTCTCCACGGATGTTGGGTGAACAATCGTTTTTTACGTGTCTCTGTTACTCAGAAATGCTAATTATCTAGTCCTTTTTTTTTTCTCTAGAATGCATCACTTTTATTGTTCTAAATCAGTCTTTTCCATTTGATGGATAAATATATCAACTTAAATCTCACTTCTGACAGAAGCCCATTACAAATTCTTCATGTTCCCCTACAAGGGGAGAGGAAACCACAGATTATTTTGTTTCTAACCTGAGATGCCAGCACATAAGTCTGAAGAAATGGTTCACAAATCCCAAACAGGGTTTGACTCAGGTGAGCTCTGCTTCCTCTGTTGGGTAATAATATGAAAAGGTTTCTATGAAGGGTTTCACACATTCTAAACAAAACATGCTCTTTAGCTAATGAGCTATTTACAGAACTGATCCAACGGCTGCTTGAAACTCTTCCTTCCTACAACTCACAAACCTCCCACCAACTTCCTTGACAGATGCTACAGTCCAAATTCAAACCTTTCACCTTCAGTATCACATAGGCCAAGTTGAAAATTATAAAACTGTATTTTAAAAAAATGTTAAGGTCAAACTCAAGCAGATTACAAGACAGATGATCAGAGAAGATGCTCTTATGATAAGGATTAGAGATTTGTCTGCTTTTCCACATGCTTGCTGCACAGTCTTGGGCTGTGCAATTCAACCTCATATATAGGGTATAGTCCTGTCTACTTCCTCTGTGTACTGAGGAAGAGGTTTGCACTCACCCTTCTCCCCACTCCTCCAGGTGTGAATTCTGTCTCCCTGTCATAAAGCTGTGACTTCACACAGTAAGTGCAGCTGGACAGCTTTGCCTACAATTCACCAACAAGTTCTCTTTAGCACAACTGGTCATGAGGTAAGAAAGAACAGCAGAGTGCTGTACTCTGAGGAGTACATAACGTTACATGATATGATATACAGATGCACTCCCATCTTATGGAGCTACAGACACCAGACGACACGGTATCTTAAGAAGTCTTTGGGTGTGTAAAAGAGCAGAGCAGTCACTAGCTCTCCATAGGTGATGAGGGAAGATGACCTTGGGATGAAGACTGGAGACTTGTAGTTAGATTATTCAACATCAAGGTCTGTTTTTTCCACATGCTTGCTGCCCAGGTGGGCAGTTCTTGGGACTATGCAGTTTAACTCCAGTAAAGCACAGATGCTGCTGCTCTGCCTCCCAGAGGTGTGATAAAGGGCAATCTATTTCAAGATGGACAAACACCAAAGCTACAGTGAAGGGGCAACAGAAGCAGATCAGTCTTGTTTCTTACTCTGCAAGCTTAGTGCAGTTGAACAACTGCCCTCAATACAGGGAGATGGAAAATAAGGCAGAGCTTCCTGGGGCAAAAGGAAGACAATTGGAAGATCCCTGTTCAAGGAAGGAAGATGTAAGAAGGGGCTGGAGAGGGATTAAGAGCACACAATCTAGTTGAGCTTAAATAGGAAGGTCATGAACAACTGATTTTCCAATTAGCAGTTTAATGAATGATAGTTTAAAATTAAGTGTGCACTGCTCCACCCTCTAAGGTGCTTTCTCACCCCTCCATAATTCTTTTCAGTCACTGACTCTGAAGTGCCATGGTGGCATAGGGCAAGAATGCAAGCCCTATGAGCAGGCTTCTCACACTGGAAAAAAAGAAAAAAAAAAAAAAGCTTGTGAGGGACATGGAAAGGAAAGGAAAATGGTGCTGAGAGTCAGAGGTGAAGTGGTAGGGGGAAGCAGGATTGTTAATTTGTTAATTTTGGCTGGAAATCATGAATAATAAAATCTTTTTTTTGACTAGTGTTGGAGAAATGAAGATCTTCAGAACTGTAATCTCCCAGTCCTGCCCAACCCCACAGGCTCAGGACTGGGGTCAAGAGGAAGCTGTGCTGCTACAGAGAAAAGGAAGTTTAATCATTTTGGCTTGAAAACATGAGTGATAGGATCTGCATTTTTTTCTATTCACAATTACATATCAAGATTAACAACCCTACTTAAAAAATACTGAAGTCACCATAGGGACTCAAGTTTAGCTCAGGTATTTATTCCATTTTCTTTCTATATCTCTCATCTGTCAAAACTCTCAGGCTGGCACATATTATTTAAAACTAAGCATTTCACTACTAGAACCAGGCCTATATGTAGGTAATGTCTGTATGCATGGATGTCACAGACTAATACGCATTAATGTCATGGATGCATTAAACCTAGTGCCTACGAACAGCAGCAAAGACACCATCTGAGGGCTGGCAGACACCAGTGATACCATACTGGTGCAGTATTGCTGATCCTCTTTGGTCATGTTACTGCAGCAAGTCACAAACAGGTTTCAGTGCACTTTTAGTAATTGTTCTCCAACAGCACTGGGGCAAATGATACATGCGCACCTCATTTGGGCTCTGCAATTCTTTTGTCTTTGCAGTCACATTGATGGCTCTCCATGTTTGTATTGTGTTTTATATGTTTCTGTCAGACATCTCAGGGCCTTGATTAGCAGCAGCATGATGCTTTCTGGGATTTTCAAGGCTACCCCAAGCATCTCTGTCCTTGGAGATTTTCAAAACCTGGCAGAAGAAGGCCTTGACAAATCTGATCTATCTTTGAATTTGTCCCTGATTAGGCAAGGAGGTTACACTAGAGACCTCCAGAGTCCCTTTCAACCTAAATTGCTCTGTGATTCTGTGATGTCTACTTGAAGGCAATGGCATTTTGGCCTCAAGTAGAGTTACTGCCAAGACTGGGAGCTCTGTCCCTTTAACTGCAGGCCCACAGGGGTAAGAACTGCAGCTTTAAGATTCTATCTCAGGACCATGGACAACCAAAGTTAACCCAAATTTCAGGTAATTACACAGTATTACATCAGGGAAGCATTCCTGTAATTTTAAAAGCAGCCATGGTCCTCTTCAGACAGAAAGCAGTGATCTGGGAAGGCAGCATGCCCCTCCATGTCCTTCCTTGATAATTAAGCATTGTCTATATCCAAAATGGCTCTGTAAACCTCCTTCTTTTCTTAATTATGCAATGCTGCATGAAGATAGTGGAAGCTGGACTCAGCTAGACTGCTCAGCATCATACTATTCAATGCACTGTGGCACAGGGTCTCCCAAGCTAGCAACATCTAAACAAGGACCCCAGGAAGACCCAGGCCCAGCACTGCAGGCCCTTATATTGTATTTCAAGATGTCATTCAGTAGTTACAGAATGCATCCCAGGTGCTGGAGGAAATAGTGGATGCACATCTTATGGTACTAGATACTGACACCTTCACACTTGCTTTGCTGGGAATAAACTCATTTCACATCCAGAAAGCCAAGGAGCATGCCATAAGGCATAGTACAATGCCAGGAAATTCTCATGAAAATAGAAAACCCATAGTCTGTTTGTGGTCCCAAGGCATTTTAACAGACCCACAGCAAACCTGGAAGAGAGATAAAGGCCTTGCTCTGTAGCTTTCAAGTCAGTTGAAAACACCTCAAAAGACCTTTCTTAGCTGCCATATGGGAAATGGGCTGGCTCATTCCTCAACAGGCAGGCCCACTTCCCAGGCAGCACCTCCTGCGCTGAGATCTGTGCAGGTCCCAGACAATCTTCCAAAGAATATGTGAAACAGCCATTGTAAGAGCTGGAGTGCAGCTGTGGGTACTAACAGCAGCCTAGCCATCTGATTATTATCAATGTGTTTTTAGCTCCTGCTGCAGTCAGTCTTGTGATGACATGAAATGTTCGAGAACTCATAGGATATGGCGAGACCCCACCTGTAGTACCGTGTCCAGCTCTGGAGCCCTCAGCGCAGGAAAGACATGGACCTGTTGGAGAGGGTCCAGAGGAGGGCCACAAAAATGATCAGAAGGATGGAACACCTCTCCTATGAGGACAGGCTGAGAGAATTGGGGTTGTTCAGCCTGGAGAAGAGAAGGCTCCAGGGAGACCTTATTGCAGCCAGCCAGTACTTAAAGGGGGCTTATAAGAAAGATGGGGACAGACTTTTTATCAGGGCCTCTTGCAATAGGACAAGGGGTAATGGCTTTAAACTAAAAGAGGGCAGATTTAGGCTAGGTCTAAGGAAGAAATTTTTCACAGTGACGGTGGTGAAGCACTGGCACAGGTTGCCCAGAGAGGTGGTAGATGCCCCATCCCTGGAAACATTCCAGGTCATGTTTGACAGGGCTCTGAGAAAACTGATCTAATTGAAGGTGTCCCTGCTCACTGCAGGGGGGGGTGGACTAGGTGGCCTTTAAAGGTCCCTTCCAACACAAACAATTCTATGATTCTATGCCATTTTTACAAAAAACAACATAAAAAGAGGCAAGGGAGAGGAGCAGAAGTTTTTCCTGGACATGGCTTTGTCACTTACAAAGCTCTGCTAACCCACAGAGACCTTTGCCTCTCCTGCAGAGTTATTGCAACACTTTTACGCTACTACACTGGTAACTTAGGAGTTATCAGTGTTTCAACAGAGGTAAGGAAAGGCGATACCATTCAGTCAGTGGACATCATAGGTGATGGAGAAATTCACCCAACAGGTGAGACACCAAGCTGAGGCCAGCTTAACATAATGAACCTGCAGTGCAACACATTCATCTTCACAAGATTTGTGGGCAATGGGGGTGTGACAGGCAGTTCCTCAGGAATCCTTGCTCAGGAGGTTACAGGCCCTCCTCTCACCACCTCCCTGCCCAGTCCATTCCAGCCAGATTTCTAAGGTTGTTCAGTGAGCACATTCAAACAATTTCTTATGGGACATGTACAGACTGATGTTTTTGAAGGCTATACTGCAACTACTTTTTCACGCAAACACAAAACATCGTGTGCGTAACAGCTTGGAAATGTCTCCCCAGATTTCAAGTCCCCAGACCAAAAGCAGAAATAGGCATATAGCCCAACTGAAATTTTCAGAAAATATGAGTCAGGTCCCCAAAATCAAAGGGTTGTACTGTTTCTGATCAAATTTAAGGGCCACAGTGCTCCAGCTTGACTCTACCAAGCTGCTCATTCATTAAGTTTCCTTGCCCAGACACAAGCAAATATTGAGGGATTGCTCTCCCCTCCCACCCCAGCGACACGTGCACTGTGCTCCTGCAGCCCCATATCCTCTTGTCCCACCACCCAGCTGGTAACTTTGTAGTCAACACAACTCCCTGTATTGACTCTGACAGCTGCCTGTTAATTAATTCCTTCCTCTTTTCCCTTGCCTCCCACGCTTGGTCTTGGTTTTTGGTAGTTTTTTGGTTTGGGGTATTTTTTTACTTCTTTTTCTAAAAGTTTCTCTTGCTATACAGCTTCCCCTCTGCCTTGCAGGCCTCCTATGAAGTGCTCTCCGCTACTCGCAGTTCTTGTCTGTGACTGTCTACACAGGGCTGTCATGGAGCACAGACATCTGCCACAGTAACATAACTGAGCTGAAATAAATAGCATTTCATTACATTTGAAACAAAGATTTCCATTTTCGGGAACCATGTCCTGAAGTGCCACGTCTACACGCTTTTTGAATATTTCCAGTAATGGTGACTCCACTACCTACCTGGGCAGCCTGTTCCAATGCTTGACTACTCTCAGTGAAGAAATTTTTCTTAATATCCAGTCTAAACCTCCCCTGGTGCAACTTGAGGCCATTTCTTCTCATCCTATCACTAGTTACTTGGGAGAAGAGACCAACACCCACCTCACTACAGCCTCCTTTCAGGGAGTTGTAGGGAGCGATAAGGTCTCCCCTCAGCCTCTTCTTCTCCACACTAAACAATTGCAGTTCTCTCAGCCGCTCCTCGTAAGACTTGTTCTCTTGACCCTTCACCAGCTTCGTTACTCTTCTTTGGACATGCTCCAGGAACTCAATGTCCTTCTTGTAGTGAGGGGCCCAAAACTGAACACAGGATTCAAGGTGTGGCCTCCCAGTGCCGAGTACAGGGGCACGATCACTTCCCTGGTCCTGCTGGCCACATCATTTCTGATACAGGCCAGGACGCTGTTGGCCTTCTTGGCCACCTGGGCACACTGCTGGCTCATGTTCAGCTGGCTGTCAACCAGCACCCTCAGCGTCTTTTCCGCTGGGCGGCTCTCCAGCCACTCCTCCCCAAGCCTGTAGCGTTGCATGGGGTTGTTATGATGGAAGTGCAGGACCTGGCACTTGGCCTTATTAAACCTCATACAGTTGGCCTTGGCCCATCGATCCAGCCTGTCCAGATCCCTCTGTAGAGCCCTCCTGCCCTCCAGCAGATCAACACTCCCACCCAACTTGGTGTCGTCTGCAAACTTACTGAGGGAGCACTCGATCCCCTCATCCAGATCATCAATAAAGATATTGAACAAGACCGGCCTCAGTACTGAGCTCTGGGGAACACCGCTTGTGACCAGCTGCCATTTGTCATGACAAGGAGTGCAGCTCACTATGGACATGGGATGGCATACTCTCCAATCTTCCATTATATGACACTTTTATGGTATCCCAATCCCCTACTTCTGTGGAAGAAACCAAAATTAGGAATACAGTTGTGTGGGCGGCTTTTCAGGACACCGGTACTTAAGCCACCAGCACGCCACCCAATAGGTTTTCGCGACGTTCCTGACAATTTTTGCATCCCCAATGGCACTGCAGATCGGGCTAAGCCGCCGGCAGTTTAACCAGAAACCTTCCGGCCCCCTGGGCAGCTCGCACACGGGCGGAAGAAGGACGGTGACACCTCGCGGTTAAACTCCCTCACTACTTCGGCCTTGGAGGGGCCCCGCAGCACTGCCGAGCGCAAACCCGTCAGCAGTTAAAAGTGTTTTCCGCGAAGCATCCCAGTGCCTGGGGAGCAGGCACGTCCTCCTTAAATCTCCCTCAGGCCTCAGCTCTTTCCTGGCAGGAGAACCTGCCTGGAAAGCAACAGGACTAACGGCCAACGGCCCAACCTCCCGCGACCGCACCGCCCTCCCGCCCCGCGCATGCGCGGCGCCCCCCTCCCCCCCCCCCGACCGCGCGTTGCCCTGGAGACGGTTGCCGCGGCGCTTGGGCGGCAGTTACAGTTCCCTCACCGAGCCGTTCGCCTGCTGCGGGTCAGACCCGCCGCGCCTCCGCCGGACCCCGCCATGCAGCCTGCCTG
Source organism: Phaethon aethereus (assembly GCF_964289735.1). NCBI lineage: Eukaryota > Metazoa > Chordata > Aves > Phaethontiformes > Phaethontidae > Phaethon > Phaethon aethereus. The sequence goes on along the minus strand of NC_138576.1, from coordinate 69,359,711 downwards.
CGACCCGGAGGTGGCGGTGGTCGCCCCCGCCGTCCCCTACAGCTACCGCAGCCGGCCCCGCGCCCTGCCCGCCCGCCCGAAGTACCGAGCGCGGCCGGACGCCGCCGAGCCGTGAGTGCCGGTGTCCGGCGGGTCGCGCCATCCAAGCCTCGCGGCCTGCGCGACCCGAACGGACATCGCTGCCCCTCCTGCCCTTCGCCCCTTTCTCCCTCACCCCAGCTCCCTCGCCGCCCTTCCCGGGGGAGGGGAGTCCTTCGGGGGAGCTTGCACCTCTGGCCTTTCAAAGTCGCTCTGGCTTGTTGGGGCGTTAGCATATAGGTTGCAGCTTTGTAACCCCAACTGCCTGTGCTTGGTGTTGCAGAGAGAAGGAACCTGTTCGTTATGCCAACCTCATGTATGACAGGAGAGTGGTGCGTGGCAACACTTACGCCCTTCAAGTCATACCTGTGGTATGTTTTTTATATGGCTCGTATTACAGCTTTGTTGAAAAGTAATAGGTAGGGCAGGAAAGCTGTTCCTCATTAATAATTTTAACTACTGAAGTTGTAATTTTACTTAAAATATTTCACACAGTCAGAGGCTCACCAGTTAAACTAGCATGTGACAGTTTTCCGCTTTTCTTTGAAACACTTAGCTTCACATGAACTTCTGTAGTTCTGATTTTTTTTCCCCATTAAGTACTTGATTATTCCCCCCCCACCCCCATTTCTTCAGTGTAATGATCCTGAGCACAAGTCATCACTGCATAATCTCTTATCATATGCAAGGTGTCATCAGTGAGAATCACAGGTCTTGGGAAATTACGTCTTGGGGTAGGCTTTGGCTTATCCTACTATAGAAGCAGAGCTAAATGTTCCAGCTGCATGCACAAGCTGCTTGTGTGGAGGCAAAAACATTCTATTTGTCCTGATACAGTAGTAAATGTTTTAGTGATACTTTATTTTCAGATAATATTTCTACATAGGTAATTTGATCACATAAGAATGTAAAGCAGTCTGTATTTTTAAAAGCTACTTTGTGGAAATAACTCCATGTTGTTCAGTAGCTGTTTCTTAGAGTGACTATCACATGTTTTAAGAAGTTCAAAACTGATGTTCATGTCATTCCATAAACAGACTACTGAATTTAAAAGTTAGTATGGGTTTCTTTTGCTTCATCAGCAATAAAGAACCTATAATTTTTACCTAGCAAACAATCCTGTTGATAATATGATAACTGGACTCAAGTCCATTTGACCTTCTTAAAGTTTTACCTAGAAACTCTCCCTTGTCAGCAAGAACATGCCATTTTGATATACTTTATCTCACAAGGCAAAGTTCTGTACACAATATCCACTTCCAAATAACAACTAATTGCTCTTAGTGTGAGATGCTATTAGAATGTGCCTGTGGGCAACTAGCATGCCTTACTAGTTTCATGCCCTACAGTCTTTAATGTAACTGAAGATTTAGGGTCAGGACCCAGAAAAGTAAATCTGAAATGCTAGATTTGTAGCATTAAAATCAAACAACCTTGATTTTCCTGTAGAGAGAAATTGGTATAATTTCCAAGTACAAGATGTATCCTGTTTTGTGGGGTTTTTTTCTTCTTCACCCCTGCTTAGAGTACCCACCCCAATCCCCTTGAGATTCAAAGGCAGAGGGAAGCACGGAAAAGAGCACTGGCTAGAAAGCGTGCAAAAGAGCAAATGCAACCAAGAACACCTGAGCCTGTGGAAGGCAGAGAGCATGTTCATGTGCAGACAGGTAAAAGCCTGAATTTTTTTTAAATTCATCTGAAAACAAAAACCTGCTGATCTATAGTGACTTACTAAATTGACGATGCAGTTAGTAGAATCACATAGGGTTAAGGTTAGAATCAGAGGTTCTCTATTCTTTTCCATTATAACCCCTTAATTTTAGTTGTATTTAATAAACTTGGCTAATTAGTGACATTTCCCCAGAGACTCTGTTTTTCAGTTTTCAGTGTACGTTCTTGAACACTAGTCAAGGTTACTTCATTTATTCTTTTCTTTTCCTGTATCATCAGAGAAGTTTGGTATGTGCTTAAAATTGGAGGGGTTTAAAAATTTTGCTTAAGAGTGGTCATATGTAAGACTACTATTAAAAATTGGGGGACACACCCTAATTTAGAATAGAAAACTGCCCTATTTGTGGGAAAACAATTTGACTTGTAGGAAAAAGAAAATTTGGCAGTGGAGTTAATCATGAGGCGAGTGTAATGTATTGCTGTGCCCTCTGAAAATAATTTCAGATTGGACTGACTTAGAAACTGATTAGCTGTAGTACATGCTAATCAGACATGGTCTTTGATTTCTGAATGTTCTCTCTGCCACAGCCCTGCTAAATCTCCCATACCACCTCCAATGCACACAGCAGCTTTTCCCTCAGTAAGTTTGCAGATGACAGCAAGTTGGGTGGGAGTGTTGATCTGCTGGAGGGTAGGAGGGCTCTACAGAGGGATCTGGACAGGCTGGATCAATGAGCTAAGGCCACCTGTATGAGGTTTAAAAAGGCCAAGTGCCGGGTCCTGCACTTCCATCATAACAACCCCATGCAACGCTACAGGCTTGGGGAAGAGTGGCTGGAGAGCTGCCCAGCGGAAAAGGAGCTGGGGGTGCTGGTTAACAGCCAGCTGAACAAGAGCCAGCAGTGTGCCCAGGTGGCCAAGAAGGCCAACAGCGTCCTGGCCTGTATCAGAAATAGTGTGGCCAGGAGTAGGGAAGTGATTGTGCCCCTGTACTGGCACTGGTGAGGCCACACCTCGAATACTGTGTTCAGTTTTGGGCCCTTCACTACAAGAAGGATGTTGAGGTGCTCAAGTGTGTCCAAAGAAGGGCAACGAAGCTGGTGAGGGGTCTGGAGCACAAGTCTTATGAGGAGCGGCTGAGGGAACTGGGGTTGTTTAGTGTGGAGAAGAGGAGGCTGAGGGGAGACCTTATTGCTCTCTACAACTACCTGAAAAGGGGTTGTGTTGAGGTGGGTGTTGGTCTCTTCTCCCAAGTAACTAGTGATAGGATGAGAGGAAATGACCTCAAGTTGCGCCAGGGGAGGTTTAGACTAGATATTAGGAAAAATTTCTTCACCGAGAGGGTGGTCAAGCATTGGAACAGTCTGCCCAGGGAGGTGGTGGAGTCACCATCACTGGAAGTAGTAAAAAAACGCGTGGATGTGGCACTTCAGGACATGGTTTAGTGGGCACGGTGGTGTTGGGTTGATGGTTGGACTTGATGATCTCGAAAGTCCTTTTCAACCTTAATGATTCTGTGATTCTGTGAAATACTGTTGGACACGGAAGGAGGCCATCTAGTGTGGAAGTCTTGGTCTCGTATCCTTCCCAGTGACTAGTGCAGACAATTTTAAGTACTCCACAGACCTTATTTTCTGAGCCAGTCTATTTATCTCTGCAGTAGGAGACAGACAGTTACAAGTCAAATCAAGCACATGCTGTTACAGATGTGTGGTTACTTCAGGGCCACTTCTGGTGGGGCCAGAAGTCAGATATCATTCTTTAAACCCAACAGATACAGTGTGCTGTTTTGCCACATACAATGGAGAAAAATGTATGTTTTCAATATTACTCATTAGTCGATAGGCAATCATTATGCTTTTTTGAAGTTGTCCTATCCCCTTGACTCTACCTTGTTTATTCTGCAAGGAGGGCTGAAAGGCTCGAGACTCTGACTTTTGAAACCTACTGAGTGAAATGCCCTTTTAGGAATCTCTTCCAAGAAATGCACCAGAAATTGCAGGGAACGTGGCATCAGATGGCCTGTGCAGCCAACTGATCTATGTGTTAAGTTGAGGTGTCTTTTTTTAATTTATAATCTTTATAGAAGATACTTTATTGCACTCTGTACAGTCATCTATATTCACCCTGTACAGTCATCAAGAACAGTTGAGAGTTAAAATAAAAATAACTCAACTTACAGAGTTTGTTGCGCTGTTGTTTCTAGAGCTGTATTTGGAAGAGATTAGTGACCGGATAATAGAGGTTGATACAGAGTGTCAAACAGATGCATTTTTGGACAGACCACCTACTCCACTCTTCATACCAGCCAAAACAGGAAGAGATGTGGCCACACAAATAGAAGAAGGAGAGGTATGAAAGCAAAGTGAGGTCCACAAGTGCTGTCAAAACATATCTGCCATACAAAACACATTTCTGATGCAAAATTGAGGCAGAAACAGAAAGGAACTTATCCTCACAGGACATGCAAAAAAAAAAAAAAAAAAGTCCCCAATGTTTACTTTGAAGTTAAGTGCAAAATTTAAGTGCAAAATTACAGAAGGTGCTTCTCCATATGCACTGGTTCTGCTGCTTTCAGCTAAGAACCGAGAAATGCTACTACAATGCTGAGAAAAGCTCTGCCCTGTGGAAATAGTGTCCAGCCAGAGAAGGGGTTGGGAACCCAGGGGTGAGCAAAAATAGGGTCCAGGTGAGTGCTGTGCTTCTCCTTGGCAGTGCCCCCACTGTGGCTGTGGTCAGGTGTGTGGTGTCTCACTCCAGCCTGCCCATCTCTTAGCCCCAGCTGCATTCATGCTTCTGCCTTAGCTGACACTGGCCCCCCACCTGCACTTCTCAGCCCTGCCTTCAGCATAAGGGCTTTGTTCATCCTCCTTTTCTCCTTGCCAAGGTGTTGAGAGTGACTGTGAACAAGGGTCATTTATCTCTGTTTCCCTTACTCCCATCCTCAGTTGTTTGACTTTGACGTTGAAGTCAAGCCAATCCTGGAGGTGTTGATTGGGAAGACGGTTGAGCAAGCTTTGCTGGAAGTCATGGAGGAAGAAGAGCTGGCCCAGCTGTGGGCACATCAGCGTGCCTATGCAGAGCTGCGTAATGCAGAGCTTGCTGAAGTACAGCGCCTGGAAGAGCAGGACAGGCGATACAGAGAGGAGAAGGTAGGACTTCCTAAGAGCAAAACAGGCCTGCCTGACTGCTCGTCAGAAGAGAGAAAACCATTGCCAGTACTGAAAGACAAGCTGTGAAATAAGCTGGATGTGCTCAAAAGCGTACTGTCAAGTTTGATATTCCTCAAGGCATTTTGGTGCCATACAGCTGCACTCTGCCATTTGCTCTCATGCACCAGCACCATGCTGTTGTGTTTATTTGGAGCAGTCATGCTCCAGTGACCTGGTGTACTCGAACACCTGATCAAGAGGCCAAACTCAACAGCATTTTCCTCTGTACCCTGTGCAGCTGTTACAAAAGCCTCTTCATTAGAATTACTGCTAAATGAATAGTCACAGTGCTTGAAAGTAAGAGAGGCACCTTGTAGACTTTCACACCCAATGCATGCACTACTGCATGTGCACACATACGTCTCAAGAGCTCCAAGTATTAAGATATATTCATACTATCTAGTAAATAGGAATAAACAGAAAGGGCAAGTCTTAATTACTCACTATTCATAAGTCTTATATATTTGGGTTTTTTAATGTTTTGCTGGATGCATTTGAGTTTTAATCTTTTCTTCTACCAATTAGCGTATAAAATTGCAAAAATGAAAAGTTCATGAAATCCTGACCCAGCTTCATCTCTTTCCAAGGCCAACAATCAGATTCATCTGCAAAAATAAAGCAGAGAGTCATGAGATAAAGGCATACTAAGGTAACAGGAGAAGGTTTCATTTGGCCAGCTACAAGGCCTTTATCTTACAGATTTGCCAAAATCAGAAAAGATATACCAAAGGAACACATTTCCCTCTAGTCCTTGTGGATTTTAGTACTCCATAGATTGAATACAAGTTTGTTTTCAGTCTTTGATGTGAGGAGTTTTTTTGAAAGTTAGAGGCTGCAAATACTAAGTAGAGACCATAAGTATCAGTACTCTTGATTATCTTTGCTATTTATGACTCTCACACTGTGATCGTTCTTCACAGTCTAGATCAAAGAAGTAACAGCTAAAGGCCTGAAGGTTTTACATGCAATATTGCCTTGACAGGAACGTCGCAAACTCCAGCACATGCAAATGCTGCAGAAACAGAAAGAGACCACAGAGAAAATTGCAGCTCAGGCATTTGCTCAGCATTACTTGGCTGATCTCATTCCCTCAGTCTTCAACAATCTTCGTGAGAGTGGGTTTTTTTATGACCCTATAGAAAGAGGTTTGTATTTTATTTTATTAACATGTGAACTGAGTAACATAAAGGTCAAACCAACCATAAAACATACCTTATTGTCCTATTATTTAGAATAATGTGGTAAGACTTCATTAATTTACATTTGTGGCTGAACAGATCATGTTCAAACTCAAATTTTTAAAACAAACATTATCAGTCATCTGTAGTTAAGAACACGCAAGAGCTGACTGTTACAATGAGAAGAGCTGCTTTTGAAATGGAGAGAAAGGAATGGGTGGTTAGGATTGGTAGAGCACAGAGAGAGAGATCCAAATTGAAGTAAATGTATTTTGATAGGAGAGGCAAAGAAATCTGTATGTCATTGTGAATCTTAGTTAAAGATTATCTTTTTTAAAGAGCAAGGGAGATATCAGTCAGTTAGAATTAGGCCCTGAATATAATTTTGGAATTGTACATCAGTAACTTCCAAGCTTTTAGAATCAGCAGCATTTCTTATGGGCTACCTTGCTGCATCCCACTTCCCCAGGCCCAGCACAGGTGGCTGGACAACAGCTTCGGAATGGATGTACTCTCTCCAGAATGAGTCATGGAGCAAATGCAGAAACTGAGTGTATTTTGCAAACAGGGTAGGCAGGCTTTGGGACCACTGTGTACAAAGAGCATGATTTGAGAAATACATGGATGAGCAAGAGCTCTGTAGTCAGAGAGAACAAATGCTTTCAGCAGATCAGAAGCCAGACGTCTTTGGAAAGCAAGGCAGGAAATGTTATTCTCCTGCCTTGTTCAGGATAGTTATTTTCATCTTGCTAGAACATTACTGTGTATCTCATCTGTGCTAGCCCTTCAAGGGTGCCAGACACCTTTGAAAATCACTGCAAAGAGAGGACTCTGACATGAATCCATAACGATGAGGAACCTCTCTAAGAGAGGCAGGAGATAAGAAACCCAACAACACCTGAGAGGTTTCATCTGGATCTTGCAAAGCGAGCATCTTTTGGCAAGGATGTTCATCCCTTCATGATCATAGCAAATGAAAAACAGCCCCAAGATCATGTCACTCACCCTTAATAAAAAGACATTTTTTCTTTCTTCCTTCTTTCCTGTCAAATTCTTACAGATATCGAGACAGAATTCCTTCCGTGGCTGATGACACAAGTGGAAGAAGCACTAGAGAGGAAGATTCTGGGGAGGACAATGCTTGACTGTAAGTTACAAAATCCTGGAATGTAACAAACACAACATTTAGAGGGTCATTGTGGATTAAGGTAGCAGGTGTCATTTTAGCAGAACTCCAAGTACCCATGGTGCTTTGTGGGTTTTTTACCATTTAAAAATGTTTTTAATGTTGGAATATTACATACACCTAGGTAATTCATTTTCAGCTGAAATAATAGAAGTGTCAGTCATGCTGCACTGTTCTTTCTCTGCTGGCTTTATACTCTTCGAGATGTATTGATGCTGGGAGGTACAATACATTTGGCAGGAGTGGGATGGTTAAAGAACACCAATTCTTTTCTCTGCTATAAAACTTGCATTTCTCATGTGTAACACAGCCACCATTGCTGTGCTCTTCTCTGTAGTGTGCCTGATTGTGCCAGTGGGAACAGAAAAGCCCATCCTGTCTTACAACCATGTGTATACTGTGAAAGTCTCTTAACTTGTTTGTGTAAGCTCCCTGAGCTATGGAGTAATATGTTCATCCTACATGAAAGGAGAAGGATAATCGTAGGCCATGGTTGACAGAGAAGTCAGGGGACCAACACTTTTCATCAAAACAAGGGCTTACCTCCTCAGCAGTCAGTAATCACGTCCTTGCTTTTGAAATAGATTAAAATATCAGTCTTTTGGGGGGCTAGTTCAAGCTAAGTATTCAGGTTCTTTTATTAGTCAGCCTTCAGAATCTGCAGTTGAAACACCTGAACAATCTAAACTCTGTCTTGTGTAGAAACATAAAATTATGATGAATGCGTGTGGCAACATGGTGGTCCTAGATCAAACCACTTTTTATACTTGCATTACATCTTTCATTCCTATGGTTTTCCTCCTGCTGTGATTTTGGGTTTGAATTACAATTGTTTGTTTCCTTTGGGTTTATTTTCAGTTTATCAAGGACCCCGAATTTCCTTTGTGAAGGTATAATTGGATAACTACAGCTGGTCTGTTAGGTATTTTATCCTATGACATATGTGCCAGTATGTACACTCAAGAATCACTTCTTCATGCAGCTCTTCAGGGTGGAGGGAATTTTCTCTCCTTTTAAGTAAGAAGTGTTTTATGTGACTACTGAATAAACATCCCAAGGAGAATGTTCCTGGAGGATATACTATTGATGAGACTGTCTTATCATATTCCTGTTAAATCTTTCTGTTGAATTTTTACAAGATATCACGCTCTTGCACCAATTCTAAGATACACAGAGCAGCTGGAGCAGGCTAATATCAGCAGCCCCTGTTTTGCTATTTACCCTCTGTATTTCCTGACTTATACCCAATTACCTACTGTTGAGTAAACATAGTCTCTGCAAAAGGAACTGCAGATTGCATTCTCCAGGTTTTGTAGAGGCAGACACAGCCTCGGCTGAGATACTTGTACAATACTGAGATACAGTACAAGAGCTATGAGCTACAAGGGAAGCACTCACCGTGTAAGGTGGTTATGTTCGTCCCCTCAGAGAAGACCTTCTTTTACTTGCATGAATGTCAACCCATGAATTAACAATGAAGCTCTTTTTAGTACCTGTATATTGTCCCATTTTCTGTGTTAAATCTCTTTTCTTTCATTGTTGTATATCAAAGTGATTGTTGATTTTTGTTGTTGTTGTTGTGTTTATTGACTTGGAAGGGGTATAGTGTTTAGAAAAATTTCTGAATTTTCTAAACAGCAAAAATAATAAAGAGTAGGTGCTTTACAGCTGCTTTTAAGAAAGAGAAAATCTTTTGATGACTCCCATAGTTCCAGTATTTTCCACTGCCAAAACCATCATTCTGTGTGCAACCTGACTAGTCCTGGTTCCTGGTGGGGTGACCCGCTCTGAAAGTCAGGAACAACTGTGAGGAAATCAACAAAACAATCCAGGTGAACCCTTTCAAATCGCTGACTTCAGTGTAAACAGCTTGTTAGGCTAGAACTAGGCTACAGCAGCAGGGATGTTTTTTCTCATTCAAGTATTCTTTCATTTTTACTGTTATTTCAGGGTTTTTTCCCTATTTAAGAAGTTATAGGTCAGTAATATATAATAAAAATCTAAAATTACAGGGTTTTTTCCTCCATGTTTGTTAATGGTGGCTTTCTCCGTTTCAGCCTTGATTTGTACAGTGGTTGAAAAACGCTTAGATGCATTTAGCCGTAAACCTCTGTCTGATCAGACAGAGGCACCTGCTGAAGAGCCCAGGCCAACAGATGCAGCACCCCGGGTGGCCGGTGAGACAGATGCTGCTGACCAACCAGTCACAGAGGAAGAAGAGACCGACCAACCTGTTGCTGAGGAACAGCCTTCACGTCACATCTCTTTCCAGTTAGAAGAATCAGATCAAGCAGGAACAGAGGATCTGGAAACTGAGTAACAAGCAGGCAAGTCATCAAGTAAATGGAGATGAATGGCTTAACTGAAAGAAGAAACTAATTCCTATCTATTTACAAGTCTTGTGCCCAAGCCGTACTGAAGGATGAACCCAAGCAACAGTAGAGCATTAAAGCATGTTTTCCATATGATGACATTGCTGATTTCAGGCTGTAAGAATGAAGAGAGAGGTTAATAGTGCCATGAATGGCAGTGAAATTCTAGCCCCTTCTACACAATCCAATCCATCAAAAACCTGGGATGTTTACAGTTGAAAAGTAATGCTATCCCACACTCCATGCTAGAAGGTCACGAGAAGGACACTGAGAGCATGCTAATAACCTTTGCAAGTGCTTTGATTCTCAGAACAGGATTTCCTTACTTTCCCTATTTTGAAAGGTAGCTGCTATGGCACTTAGCTAAATTTATTTTCACTCACATTAGTCTCTTCTTTCCTAACAAACTTGGATGGACATCTCAGCAGGTGTGGTGGGTTGACTCATGCTGGATGCCAGGTGCCCACCAAAGCTGCTCTGTCACTCCCCTCCTCAACTGGACAGGGCAGAGAAAATAAAACAAAAGGCTTGTGGGTCAAGATAAGGACAGGGAGAGATCATTCAGTAATTACAGTTACAGGGAAAACAGACTCGACTTGGGGGAAATGAATTAAATTATTACCAATCAAATCAGAGTAGGATAATGAGAGCTAAAACCAAATCTTCAAACACCTTCCCCCCACCCTCCCCTTCTTCCCAGGCTCAACTTCACTCCCGATTTTCTCTACCTCCTCCCCCCGAGCTGTGCAAGGGGACAGGGAATGGGGGTTGCACTCAGTTCATCAGACGTTTCTGCCGCTCCTTGCTCCTCAGTGGAGGACTCATCACACACTTCCCCTGCTCCAGCATGGGGTCCCTCCCACAGGAGACAGTCCTCCACAAACTTCTCCAACATGGGTTCTTCCCACAGGCTACAGATCTTCACAAACTTCTCCAGCCTGGGTCCCTTCCACAGCGTGCAGTCCTTCAGGAACAGACTGCTCCAGCATGGGTCACAAGTCTGCCAGCAAACCTCCTCCTGCGTGGGCCTCCCCTGGGGTCACAGCCTCCTTCAGGCATCCACCTGCTCTGGCGTGGGGTCCTCCATGAGCTGCAGGTGGATATCTGCTCCAGTGTGGAGCTCCATGGGCTGCAGGGAGACAGCCTGCCTCACCAGGGTCTTCACCCTGGGCTGCAGAGGAATCTCTGCTCCAACACCTGGAGCACCTCCTTCCCCTCCTTCTTCGTTGACCTTGGTGTCTGCAGAGGTGTTTGTCTCACATATTCTCACTCCTCTCTCTGGCTGCAAATGCCACATCCCATTTTTTTTTCCCCCTCTTCTTAACTCTGTGGTCCTAGAGCTGCTACCACCGTTGCTCATGGGTTTGGCCTTGGCCAGAAGTGGGTCCGTCTTGGAGCCAGCTGGCATTGGCTCTATCAGACACAGGCGAAGCTTCTAGCAGCTTCTCACAGAAGCCCCCCTCTACAGCCCCCCTGCTACCAAAACCTTGCCACGCAAACCCAATACAGCAGGTAATAGAGTGAAGGCTGCTGTTCCTGAAGCTCTTCAAGTTCAAGGAGTTATCTGCCACTGGGAATTTCTGCCAGTGCAAAATCCTCCTCAGCCTCCTGACTCCTGGAGCACTGGTGAGTGGCTGGAGCCACGCACTAAGTCCAGCCTCGGTTTTCTTTGTAATCCTCCTTTCCTACTGGTTCACTGGAAATGGTACCAGACATGACTGACAAAATGTGCCTGCACAGCCACACGTATCTATCTGTTCACAGGCCAACTCCACAAGTGGGGCATTCCCCCTCATAGAAGTACATCTGTGGCTCTATTGCAGCAACACCGTTTCCTTGCTAGCTGCACCTGTGAAAAAAGTCCTGCCTTGTCCAGACTGCTTTGTGCTACCTCCTCTCTGCAGTTCAGAGGAGATGTGTGCTACCCCAGCAGGCCAGATCCCAGTCTGAGAGTGGGATGTCAGAAATAACACCTGAAGAGACAAGTACCTGCTCCACGACTTGTACCCTCAAGAGGGACATCTCCAGACTTCTTCACTGGACCACTTGTACATGTGGCTTCACAGTCAGACCCTGCCTTCCCTCCATCCTGGGCTAGGGCAGCCAGTGATAATCAGGGCAGCTGTTGTTCACATGGAAAAGCTCCCTTGGAAGGTGTCAGGTATTTACCTCACTCTGTAGGTAGTTGAAAGTCAGAAGTAATAAGATGTAACCACCAAGAAATCCACTCAGTGGTTTGATGTAATATAAATGTGTTAAAACTGACTGTCTGGAGTCACGTAGCCCAGACTACAGACAGACACAACCATGGATGCTTTTCAAAGCTGGAATATTCCCTTGTAAGCTCCTCCTCTGCTAAGTTGACAGTATTTCAACAAAGTGTGCTTGCTTTTTCATTTATGATTGATTCATCAAAGCATCCAGCAAAATGCATTATGTGTGTGAAATAAAGGTAGTCAGTGCTCCCTACATCTGTCTGTAAGTTTCTAAGAAGAATTTATTTTTATGCACATGAGTGGAAATGAAGGCTTGAAATGAAACTCTGGTTTAGGCATTGAAGTCAGCAGGAGGTTTACCTCAGTTTCAGTAGAACAAAGATTTTGCATTGTTTTTTTTCCCGTGGTGATAGAGACTCCTGTCACAACTTCAGGTGAATCATGTAAATGATTAGATAAATAGATAAATATAATAATCAGGCTAATTTTATCTAGAGAAATAAAATGGCTTTGTGACATGATTTATGAGAATTGTAATTTTTGGAACACTGTCAGTTTTAAGGATTCCTCATTACTGAATAATTGCTTTGTCATGTATTTACAGGAGACTTATCATAATCTAGAGGACTGCCATGGATCATTCCTGAAAAGATTCAAACGAACGGTGACTTGAATATTTGGTTTTGGAATCTTAGAATAGTAAGGTGATCACCTGGAATATTTTCATTTTTGTCACTGCTGCTTTGTGATTGATTGCTAGAAAATGTACTTGAAGTATTAAATTATTCTATTTAAATAGGTTGTGGCATTATTATGTATTTGTAAATTATTATTAAAAAATAATGAGTTGTATGCCCTGCATTTTTACTTTATTAGAATGTATAGATACAACTCAAGAGTCTTGTGTACTGTGGTAGTTTGCTGCAACAGGCTATGTTGTTATGGGGCCATACCGCCATGAAGCGTTATGCTGCACTGGCATTTTTCCATCAATAGTCCTGTTGGGCCTCTGGGCAACCTGATCTAGTTGAAGATGTCCCTGGTCATTGCAAGGGAGGTGGACTAGATGGCCTTTAAAGGTCCCTTCCAACCCAAACTATTCTATTGTACTTGAATTCTACCAGACACAGGGGAAGCTTCTAGCAGCTTCTCACAGAAGCCCCCCTCTACAGCCCCCCTGCTACCAAAACCTTGCCACACAAACCCAATACAACAGGTAATAGAGCAAAGGCTGCTGTTCCTGAAGCTTTTCAAGTTCAAGGAGTTATCTGCCACTGGGAATTTCTGCCAGTGCAAAATCCTCCTCAGCCTCCTGACTCCTGGAGCACTGGAGTCAGTGCCCAGACATGGGCAGGGTGGCAGAGGATGGGACCCCTTGCATCCTGTTGGTCACTGAAGAAGCAGAAACCCATAAGCAACAGTAAGGAGGGGAAGAAGGATGCGGGGCAATGGCGTAGCTGTCACCTGTCTGGGGTGACGCCAGCAGACACGCAGGCTGTGCAGCGCAGACCTTGCTGCTGGCAGGGTGGATTGGGGGCTGGCATACAGGTGGCTGGGAAAGCCACGCTAGCCGAGCCCTAGGGTGAGCACCACATCCCTCACACCAGCTCCCCACAGGGACCCCTCTTGATGCCCTTCCCCTCCAACTCTCCTTTCTCTGGCCTAGGTCCCCAGCAGCAGCTCTCCCCGGTAGGTGGGTAAGGCTGCAAGAGTGGCCAGCTCTGCACCCAGGGTGGCCTGTGGGAGGCCCAGTGGCCTGAAGCTCCCTGCCCCTGCTCAGAACCACAGAGGCATCCCTCGAGTGTGCATGTGGGTGCAAGGGGAGCGGAGGGGTGGCAGAAGGAGCTGACACTGCAGGCACTAGAGGGCAGGACAGGCCACAGCAGTCCCACCACAGAGACCCATAGAAAGACACTGATGTCACCTATTGCACATCACACACCCTGCACTAGTGACACTCGACTGCATTTCCCTCCTCTGCTAAACCCCAAAGGCATCAACCTCTTGCACAATCTACTCATAACAGGAAGACCCAACCCTTAGGATCACCCAACACAGTCCACACTAAGATCACAGACTCACAGAACAGTTCGGGTTGGAAGGGACCTTTAATGATCATCTAGTTCCAACCGACCTGCCATGTGCAAGGACATTTTTCACTAGATCATGTTGCTCAAATCTCCATCCAACCTGGCCTCGAACACTTCCAGGGATGGGGCATCCACAACTTCTCTGCCGGCCTGGGTTTCAGGGCTTTCTAACTGCCGCTGCTGAGTGTTTCCACACCATGTCTCAGCCCTGAGCTGAACTGTTTTAGAAAGTCCAGCAGAGCTGTTTCAGCCTGTCCTTTGAATGAGATTGGAGGAAAAATACATTTCCCTGCCTATATTCAACCATCTTTTCAGATGATAAACGACTTGATAAGCAACTTCTTAACACTTCTGTGTACTGGACTCAGGATGCAGGCTTCTGGGCACTTTCTCCCAGAACCATCAGAAACTGGACAAGAAGTTCATTTTGGCATTGAAATGTGCACCAAGGACCGCTTGTAGCACAGAGGAGTTGAGCTGGTACCTCTTCTTGTCATGCCCAGGATGGGTACTTGTCAGTAAAAGCCTCAGACAATAGTGTGTGTGCACATGATACAAAGATCATCAGTGTGTGCAAAGATGTTCCCATCTTTATGTTTTTTATCAAAAGCAGCTGGTTTACAATATGACTGTATCCACGTGGTTTCCATCTATTGATTTCTCTGCAAAGAGCCCAAGCATTGCTCCAACAACCAGCTCAGCAGTTTAGCTCCATGTTTACTTCAACACTCACTTGAGAAGTGGGAAAGACATTGAGACTTACTGCCTGGCCCTGATACAGTTTGGGAATGCTTTTGATACTGATGGACCAAACCGAACTCCCCATCTCTCCGTTGCACATTGACAGACTGGGAGTGTTTTGTTGAGACTAAAAGTCATGGCTGGTTTGCTGCTAGCAGAAATCATGGATTTCAAAGAAGTCGGGAGAGGACAGATAAAAAGCATACACCTGTGAAAGTGTTTGTTCGCTTGCTATATGCGTGTCTTAAACATGAACCTCATCTTACCCATCTTTAATGGCTACAGCCCCAGGAGCCCACAGAAGCTGTGTTACTTTCACAGCAGCAGTACACAGCAACAGCCCTGTGGTGTTCACAAAGCCATGAAGATTCCTGCCCTCCTGCAGGAGACACCTTTAGACCAGCAGGACAGTATCTATCACAGTGAAAGTGAAACCCTTTCAGCGTGGTTTCTCACTGCCAGGGTTGCTTTACTGGTACAAACCAGAAGCTAGACATGGCCTAGTGTACATTTTGGTGGTCTAGCTGTGATTCTGCTTTACTGCAGTCTTACGGTAGTTATAAACTGCCTTACGTCGCCTCACTCCTCCTCCTCAGCCCTACCACGAACATTTGGCCCTCTCAAGTTGCCCAGGTCTTGGTTATTAACATATGATAATATTAGCATGCACATATTGTCACTGGCAGTTTCAGGTAATAAATTGGACAGTGAACTGTGGCAGCTGTGGTAGCAACATATCTCATGCTGCTGACTGCCACAGGGTTCGCGATTTCTGGC
This sequence comes from Phaethon aethereus, assembly GCF_964289735.1. NCBI lineage: Eukaryota > Metazoa > Chordata > Aves > Phaethontiformes > Phaethontidae > Phaethon > Phaethon aethereus. The sequence goes on along the minus strand of NC_138576.1, from coordinate 69,344,190 downwards.
AAAAAGTCTGGCTGGCAGGCTGATGCAATAATGCTTGAAACTGCCCCAGAAAGATTGCTTTTATCTATCAGAGTCCTAGCTGGGTCTTGCACCCACTGCTGAGACAACATATATTGTTAAAAATGACCTAACAGTGTAATTTGGCTCAGTAGGAATTGTGATTCCATCATGCTTTGGCAATTGAAATTATATCTGCTTTAAACATAACTTTTTTAAGATGATCATGTCGGAAAGTACTCATATGTATGCTGGATTATGGAGTACGTCTAAAAGGTTTTTTTAATGTGCAAATACTAGCAGGCCAGCCATTGCCATTTTAATTAATGGTAATGAATCAAATACATTTGTTTCAAACAGAGTTGACATAATACTCAAGTTATCGACAGTTCCCCAAAATACAACACACTGAATCACAGGATCACCGAAAGGTCTAGCTAGGCTGGAGGGGATCTCTGGAGCCGCCATCTGGCCCAACCTTCTCTAAAAGCAAGGCCTGAGATTAGGCTGGACTTTGACTGGCTGGAGTGTAGCACTGCTGAAATGGATTTGGGGCGGTCCTGGTGGCCTGCAAGCTGAGCAGCTAGGCTGCAGTGCCCCTTGCAGCCATGAAGGCAAACCATGTCCCAAGTTGTGTCAGCAAGAGCATAACTAACAGATGGAGGGAGGCCATTATTCCCCTGTATTTGGCACTCGCTGATCCACACCTGTGGGACTGAGCCCAGCTGTGGTCTTCCTCAGTTTAAGAGAGCCACTGAAAAATTGGAGAGAGTCCCACGGAGGGCCACAGAGGTGGATAAATGTGGAAAACTTGCCATAGGAAGTGAGACTGAAGGAGCTGGGTGTGTTCAGCCTGGAGAAGAGAAGGCTCAGTTGGATCTGATTGTGGTTTTCCAGCACTGAAATGGTGGTTATGGAGAAGGTGCAAGCATCTCCACAAGGATGACAGGACAAGAAGAAACAGCCAGCAGTCGCTTCAGGGGAGATGCCAGCCGGCGGTGCGCACACTCTTCCTGCGCCCCTCAGCTCTGCTGGGCTGCAAGTCTGCAACGACACCCCAAGGTAACGAAGCAAGATTGGAATCTGTGCAGCAAACCCTTAATGTTGCAGCGTGCCCTCCTTGGAAGTCACTAACCACCACCAGTGCAAGTGAGGGGGTTTGTGTGGATCCTCACAAGTGCGGACAACCCCGTACGGCCACAGCAGTGGCAATGTCGGTGGTCGGCAAGCCGCCGGCCGGGATGCTCACACTTCGTTTTTAACAAGTTTCCCGGCAGCGTCGTTGAGGAGCGAGCGCTCGGGCACCAGCAGCAGAGCTGTACCCTGCCCAGCCCGCCACGGCCCGGCCCGGCCCCTCCCAGCGGCCCGCCGCGGCCCCCGAGCACGGCTCCCCGCCGGCCGCCCTCCCGAGCAGCCGCGGCCCCGCCGCTCCGGGGCGGGGAGGGGACGCGTCCCGCCCGCCACTCCGCCCGGCCCTCCTCCGCCCCGCCGCCAGGCGTCTCCCCGGGGCCGGGCACCGCCGCGGGGACGGGAGGAGCCGCCGCCGCTGCGCTCCCCGGCCCGGCGCTGGGGGAGCGGGCGGCGCCCGCGGAGCTGGGCCATGAGGTGAGCAGGGCCGCGCCGCGCCGGGGGCGGCAGGTGAGCGGGGGCGGCGTGCGGGGCCGGGCCGGGGGCGCTTCGCCGCCCCGCAGCGGTGCCGGGCCCCGCGGTGGAGCCGGGGCGCGCTGCGGGCGGGCCGGTGGCGGCGGGGCGCTGAGGGAGGGAGGGAGGCCGACGGGCAGGCTGGCGGGCGGCGGGGCGCTGCGGGGCGGGGGCCGCGGCCGGGCGGGCGGCAGCGCCCAGCCCCGGGGCTGGCGGGCCGGGCGGGCCGCCCGCCGCCGCAGGAAAGCGAATTGCGCCACATGTGTCCGCCTTCAGGAGGAGACTTTCGTATTTATGTATGTATGTATGCATTTTCCCCTTCTCCCCTCAACTTTCCTCAAGCCCCAGCTGCTGCGCAGGCTCTCCCGCTTGTCTGTCCGCGGAGTGGCACCAGAGCCCAAAATGGGCTCACGCACCCGGGCCCGCTCCTGCCCCTCTTGCCTCCGGGAGCAGAAAGGCCTCCGGACCAAGGACTATGAGGGGCCACATCTCACCGTTCTTCTCGTGCCTCCCTTCAGCCCCACGGGGCTTTCGCAGGGCATGGGGCAGTTGACGGCGCCTTTGGCAGTGGCCCCCCTCCGGTGTGAAATACGGGCTGCGGCCCAGGAGGTTTGTTCCCGCCTGAGAAAACATCGGCGGGCCCACACCTGCATCCGCTGCTCAAAACGGGTCTTGACGCCTCCGTCAAAATCCCACCCGACAGAAGCGGCCACAGCGCGGTTTGCATCAGTTTGTCATCCCTCTTCAGCAGGGTGACAGCTTGCTGCGGTCAAGTTGTGAGCTGTCATTGACTCCTACAGCAGATGTGACCTTTTTTTTTTTCCTGTGGGGAAGAGGGATTTACCATGCTATATGATTTATTTTTTCTTAAAGTACATAGCCTTTGTTAAAATTTAACTTTCTGTTGTTTTTTATTTCCCCATTAAAAGTCTGTGTCCCACAGCCAAGTGACAGTTCTTTTTTCTAGAAGGGTGAATTTGGGACAGCCAAACTCTTCTCCAAGGGCTGTTGTTTTCCCTGTGTGATCTGAGCCTAACAAGTGTGTTCCTCCTCACAAAGGAGGGGCAATACGGCTAATGGCTTTTGTAGAAGATATTTAAAGTAGTCGATGAAGAAGTAGTAGCTGTCTTTAAAATGTGAGTTGAAATGTAATCTTCCTCCCTTAGCTGATGTTTTTAATTTGTAAAGGACTGTACAGGACAGAATCCAAGGTATGTTTTTGGGTACATGATATACCTACATACATATTCGTGTGTGGCCACTTGAGCCACCATACAGGATTATTCATGCCACCTTGATGATGAGGGTATTCATGTATAGATACAAATGGTACATACATTCTCTTTCCAAGAAGTGATAGGAGAGGATGTGCTTGGCATTATTGCCAGAAGATTGGCAAATCCAGCTCTGAGAGAACAAGGAAGGAAGAGGTTCCCAATCTGAGTGCTCACATCTCTCGGTATTGCAGCTGTAAAATTAACGTCAACATGTCTGACCTGATTCTTGGTTGTCCCAGTGCTTCGCAGAAAATCTGGCTGTTTAAGCCTGAGGTATCTAATAGCCTGCAGCAGCACAAAGTGTCACGCGGTCCTGTCCTGACTTGGCAACTTCTCCTGCAAGGCAAGAGTGTCTGTTTTTCTTGTGAGGGCTGCAGTACTCCACTGACCCTGCACGTGTGGCACCTGTGTTGTGCTCTGACCCTTTGCTGGGGAGAAATAAAGATGCTGTCATTGGGAATTTCCCTTCACTGGTCCTTCAGGTCCCTGTTGTTGGTTTGGAGAAGCAGCGCACAGAGCACTGCTCCACCTCTGTGCACTGGGGGTGGTCATACTGTACAACACAAAATGGGGCTGCGCGGGGCAGGTGGCTCTGGGTGGAACACGGGTACTTCTGCTCAACAGAAGTATGGGTACAGTGGCAGGATCAGTGACAAACTGTGTGATTATTATTTGATATTGTGTGTATTTGCTGCTGTGGTGCTGCTATATGTACAGTATATTTTCCACCATTAGCATGCACTTACTCGCCCTGCACTGTAAGTCAAAGCAGTCAAAATCTCGTTTGCAAACCTAATGGGAGCTGGTATAGATCCCGGAGTAGTATAACTGCATAATAGGCTGATTGCCACCGCGTTTTGAATTGTTGAGTGCTCTCAAGGTGCATGTCTGACATTTAAACAGGACCTGATCGTTCTGATCACGCAGGTGCTGCAAATTGATAACAGGATTATTTGTGTAAGAAGATGGGATGAGCAGGAATAAAAGCTAGAAATAAGATCTGAAGGGCTGTACCAGTTTCTCTGGACCTGCACATGAGAGTGAGAACAGTACAGGGAGGTTTGGGGAGTTCAATACAAGAAAGCACATAAGCAAAACAAAACAAGTAATTATTTCTTAAAGGCAGAAGGGGCTATTAAATCGTGTAGTTAGCTCTCCAAGTTTAACTGGGTTGAAGCCTTAGATTGGCATCCTCAAGTTTATTTGAACTTGGTCAGTTTTTAAGATAAAAATGAAGAGTTAAACCATTTTGAGTGCACTGCTTGTAGGTAGACCTTCTTTTAACATGGACACTTGTTTTGCATTCATTTTGCAGACATGTAAGCCAGCAGGTCACAGATTCATGCTCTCTAACTAAAGACAATAACTTCTATTTCCTTTCAATTCCGTAATCTGCTCTGCAGCAAGAATCTCCTTGTTGTGGAACTCTGGGAGCACATGCATTTCTTCTCTCCCTGCCTGCCCTTCTGCCAGGACTCTGTGGAAAGGAAGCAGCGTGAGATAATTCCCCCTCGACCATTGAGACACATTTATTCTACAGTGTGTTGCAGGGGCTGGGACCTGAGCTGCTGTGCCTTTCCCTCAAACTCCTAACTTCTTGGCTGATGATTAAAACCCAAAAACATCAACCCCCACCCCGCCCATAAGTGAATACACACACTGTTCTTAAGGCAGTCTGTGCTGGTGTTTTATTTAAGTTTCATGTGTTTGATGTAAATTTTCATGTGTTTGAGCACTCAACATTACACCTAACTTTACGAACCTGAATAGTCCTCTTTAGTAAGAGCAATCTGGCTCATAAGATGTTTGCAGAACCAGAGCATATTTAAAGTACGCATTGCCAACTAGTTCCCTATTGGCTCCACTGAGTTTTTATTTTAAGATGTTCCTGCTTTCAAAGATAAGCATGAAGCAAATGAGACTGCTCCAAACGCCAAGGGAACAGCAGTCACACACTTCTACTTAAGCACATGCCACCATACAACAGGCCACATCATTTAATTGTCACCAAACCCAGAAGAAACTGTTTATTCTTTTCTTGCGTGTGTGGAAAGAAGTAGGAAATCTCTTTAAATGATGCCAAGGGTATTGCTATTTATGATAACTAGCAGGAAATAACAAGAGTTAGGACAGAAAGAAGGTCAGTCTCTGAATTCTGTATGGGAAAAATCTTCAAAGTTGATCATAAAATCTAATTCCACACATATCTCAAGGATAATCAAATAAATATTTTGCTTCTAGCTTTGCTTTTTTGCTGACTTCTCTCTTTCTTCTATGCATTCTTCTGAATATGGGCTATTTGGAATTTGCTGTGAAGGAGCATTTTGGATTTCAGATGTCTCCGATGTGACGGTCTAGAAGCAACATTTCTTTCCAGTGGACTTTGTCCATACGCTTCTCATATTTCCTCTTTTTTCTTGCTTTTTCTGCCTGTACTGATGGATCTTCTGTAAGATGTTGTGAGTTGCAGTGCCAAATCAGGGTCAAGGATGCCTACCTGACTTCCTTCTATGACCAGGTGACCCGCCTAGTGGATGAGGGAAAGGCTGTGGATGTTGTCTACCTGGACTTTAGTAAAGCCTTTGACAGTATCTCCCACAGAATTCTCCTGGAGAAACTGGCGGCTTGTGGCTTAGACAGGTGTGCTCTTTGCTGGGTAAAGAACTGGCTGGATGGCCGAGCCCAGAGAGTTGTGGTGAACGGTGTTAAATCCGGCTGGCGGCCGGTCACAAGTGGTGTTCCCCAGGGCTGGGTTCTGGGGCTGGTCTTGTTCAATATCTTTATAGATGATCTGGATGAGGGGATCGAGTGCTCCCTCAGTAAGTTTGCAGATGACACCAAGTTGGGTGGGAGTGTTGATCTGCTGGAGGGTAGGAGGGCTCTGCAGAGGGATCTGGACAGGCTGGATTGATGGGACAAGGCCAACTGTATGAGGTTTAATAAGGCCAAGTGCAGGGTCCTGCACTTCGGCCACAACAACTCCATGCAACGCTACAGGCTTGGGGAAGCGTCACTGGAGAGCTGCCCGGTGGAAAAGGACCTGGGGGTGCTGGTTGTCAGCCGGCTGAATATGAGCCAGCAGTGTGCTCAGGTGGCCAAGAAGGCCAACAGCGTCCTGGCCTGTATCAGAAATGATGTGGCCAGCAGGAGTAGGGAAGTGATCGTGCCCCTGTACTCGGTGCTGGTGAGGCCGCACCTCGAATACTGAACTGTGTTCAGTTTTGGGCCCCTTGCTACAAGCAGGACGTTGAGGTGCTGGAGCGTGTCCAGAGAAGGGCAACGAAGCTGATGAGCAGCCTGGAGCACCAGTCTTATGAGGAGTGGGTGAGGGAACTGGGGTTGTTTAGTCTGGAGAAGAGAAGGCTGAGGGGAGACCTTATTGCTCTCTACAACTACCTGAAAGGGGGTTGTGGCAATGTGGGTGTTGGTCTCTTCTCCCAAGTAACTAGTGATAAGACGAGAGGAAATGACCTCAGGTTGCGCCAGGGGAGGTTTAGACTGGATATTAGGAAAAATTTCTTCACCGAGAGGGTGGTCAAGCATTGGGACAGTCTGCCCAGGGAGGTGGTGGAGTCACCATCACTGGAAGTGTTCAAAGAACGTGTGGATATGGTGTTTCAGGGCATGGTGGTGTTGGGTTAACATTGGACTTGGTGATCTTGAAGGTCCTTTCCAACCTTAATGATTCTGTGATCTGTAAACTAATTCTTGGAGGACAGAGTAGGTCTGCTTTTATCTTCCTCCATCCTGCGCCTAGAGCGCTATTTTAGGAGAAACAGTTTCACAAGCAACTTGAGATAGCAAAATTTAAGCTTTCCAAATAGCATTAGCTATTCATAATTCCAAGCTGGAATGATGATATAATAGAGATTGTATCATAAGGCATTGATTTATAGTTCTAATGAGTTGGAGAGAGAGCTTGATCACACTGATTACCCCCCAGCATTTTCTCCCATTCAGCTTCCATGATTTTGCACAGGACATCCCTGAACGCACTGGCACTGTATATTCCTTTGCTTGAACACCTGAAAAGCTGCAGTGGGAATAAAATGCAGAAAAGCGTGCATTTCTATTCCTTGTGGTGGGTCGTAAAAGGGTGTAAAGTAAGCTCAGTCATGCTGGGTTGGTAACTCAACATCCTTGCTTGTTGTAGCTTTTTTCCTCTGGAGAACCTCAAGTTTCAAGTACAGAAAGATTTGGCGCTTTGAGTTGCTAATAAGTTCTTGAAGATATTAGACAAATGTAAATAAAAACTCTAGTTCTTGTCTGTATCACTGAAGAGCCTGAAAAAGTATCTGTGCAGAAGAACTGCGTGCATTTCATCTTGTAATTCTTAACTTAGGTGCTGCTATTAGAGTATTAAAGATGTAGGGAGTATCTCAGGAATATCACCATGGTCTGCTGTGAGCAGCAGCTAGTCCTGACTCTCCAGCAATTAAGTAATGGGGAAGAAGACTTTCCAGCTCTGTCTGACCCACAGAGTCAGAGAGTAAGTGCCAGCATTCATCTCAGCCCAACTGCTGGGAGCCAGTCCTCTGTGTAACGTGGATGGATTCCCTGTCCCAGTTGTTTTCTCCTCCACTGCTCTAAGGGAGGTGGGAGTAGGTCTGTCCTAAGAGGATTCTTCTTCATTGCCTATTTTATGTGTATCTTGGGGAGGAGCAGGGGAGTTTTCTCTTTTGTGTGTTGAGGTACAACAGGAGAGCAGTCATCTCTTGGGTGTCCAGAGGGATAGTATTCTTTTTGCTTTACGTGGGGCAGTGGGGCTCCTGACAGGGAAGCTTGTGCTCATGGTTAAGGTAGGTCAGCTGGTGGCTGCCCAGACCTGCATGTTGCACGTAAAGCTGTTTCAGTGCTAAACGTCAACTCTTTGTGCCGAGGTGTGTTGCAGATGGCACCACGCTTTGTCTTCACAGCAACGCTAACCATGTTGGGGAAAGTTCTGTGCTGCCAGTTTGGGAGCACCAGTCACTCCAGAATGGCAAGATTCATCCGCAGATTAATAACTTATCCTGTTGGGAGGCATTGTCCTCTGTCAACCTTCTGATGCCGCTGGCCTCAAACAATCATCTGAAGAACTGTAGCAAGAAATGCATTTGCAGCAAATGCAGAAGAGCAGCTGGTAGAGTGCATAGGGTGGTGCCACCAGTGTGGTCAACTGTGTGCATTGGGCATACAAGTCACAGGCATGGTATAGAGAGGCTGAAGGGTCCTGTAGTGTAGACACACAGACAGTGCAGAGATAGACTGCACGGGGGCACAGTGGCTATCTGAAACCTAGAGCAGACAAGACAGGGCACAGCATTTGCTCCGAGTCTTGTACCACAGCACAGGTAACAAAGTCGGTGTAGATGTGCTCTGATTTTTCTTCACGGCATGTCATAGAACTGCACTTAAGAATATATTAGAGTAGCGGTATCTAATGTGTGCTAGCATGTACAATGGTAAGCAAATGTAGTGCAGCAAGCAATATTATACATTGCTCCTCCACTTGGTCTTTTGTTTCCAGGTTCTTGTTGCTGTGAATGGTGTTGAGGGACTCTTGAAGATAAGCAAGGGTATCTTCTGCAAGAGCGTCATGTGTATCTTTCAGAGAGAACTGCAACAGCGAAAGTCCCACGTGCTTTTTGGGTCACAAACTGTCACTGCAGTTTTGTTGGTCCACTTCAGCTAGAATGTTATTTCAATCACTGCAGCTGTATAAAGTCAACAGCGTTGGTTTGTTCCGTTCTACAGAAAAAAGTAACATTACAACCAATATGGCTTTTTTAAAGATTACAATTAAAAGTGCTGCAAGGCTGAGGAATAAAGTGATTCATAAAGCATTAAAATTCTGCTTTGCCAGTGCCTCGACTGATGTCCAGAGTGATGTCCAAAGAAGACACCAAGTAGCTAATCGTTATATTGTCCTGCAATAATAAACAGTGGAAAGACCAGTGAAGCACATGTTAAAGACATAACTAAGCTAGTTCAAAGTTTATTTTGTCCCCAGAGAGTTGGATGTTCCTTCTTGGCAGGTGGAATTATCTCCAGAGTCATCGCCACAGATGCGGTGTGCAGAGGAGTATGAAAGGAAGGGAAGCAACGATGCTGAACAAAGATCTGGAAAGAGGCAGTAAGCAAAAGGCAAAGGAAAGATAATGAAATACCGGAAAGTATTAGCTAAAGGAAAGTTACTAAAAACATAACTGAAGTTGGATTGAAGAAACAAAAGAGAAACTCTTAGGTGGAAGAACAGCAGTGCAAAAAACCCAGAGCTTTGTTTTGTCAACATAAGAAGTTCCATTTTAATTCAATTTTCGTTCAGCCTTAGCAACCAGCTCAACTTTTGTGCAGAAAAGCAACCTTTGTAATGTTCTAGAAAGCAAAAAGACTATGTACATGGTCCAGGATGCTTTCTGGCTTCTGTTTTTTTCTTGTATCTTGGTGGGAGTCATGGTTTACCTGCATCATTCAGTAATTAAAAGGCATTAAACCCTTTTTAAGCAATTAAGACAAGTGGAGAAGAAGTAACATAACTCTTTCCTGCTTCAACTACACTTGGATATCTCAGCAATCACCCATATTCATTAAACAAATGACTTAATACCTTTCAGGATGAAACAGCAGTAGGTGATTTGCCTGCTGAAATCAGGTGATTTACCTGTTGAAACACTACCTTTTTGTATTCTCAGGGCTCATCCAATAAAGACCGGGGCTGCTGGCCAGAATGAATCCAAATGCACTAGGATAAAACCACTCCTCCCTCTTTCGGTGGAAGAGAAATTTGAAAACTAGCACATGAGGTATCCCGAGTGGATGCATCATTTTCTTCTTGTAAACGTGGAGGCCAGATAGCCCTTCCTCCTTCTGATGGTGCCAAGCACTGGAAAGGGTTCGCTCCATGGTCCTCGGTGGTAGGTGCCAATGAAAGTAAGAAAAATCATGTCAGGTGTGGATTTCCACAGCTGGGGGGAGAGACTGTTATATCCCAAGTGAAGGAGAATGAAACCAAGAATTTCAGTGAAATATAACACAGCCTGTAGCAGTGATTCATTGCAAGCTCAAACTGATACATTTCTGCAAAATGTTTTGATTTCAGTTAACCCAGCATATTCAGACAAAAATAAGTTTTACTGGAAATATTTTTACTTTTTCATGACTCACTTGTTTTTACAAACCTAGCCCTCCTTTCCTCACAAAACAAGTAAATAAGCAGGCAAAGCAAGCACATGCTTACTATAAAATCTGTGATCTTGAAATTCTGTAGTTCCGAAAGTATTCTCTGCTTTCCCCTCTGTGAACCCGTAGTGGGGGGATGTGTGGGTGTGTGAAAAGTTTCTTACCGCCATGGTGATACTCACAATGTCCTGCTTTGGAAACCCGTCGCTTTGGATTTTTAATTTTGCATAGAACAAAAGATTGTGGAGGCATTTTGGGTCTCTTGGAGGTTGCAGATGGATCATAATGATATTCTTATCACTGGTTGTGCCCAGCAAGGCTTCTGGACCTTATTACTTCTCGCGTAACAGCTGCCAGTGACAAGAATAATTTTCACGCTTGGAAATCATCTTTACTTGACCTGTGCTGTTCTCTCTAAAATATTCTTAGTGTGAGTGATGGACGGAGTCATCTCCCTTTTTAATGCATGAATTTGCTATACAGATTTTTCACTGAGTCTCCTAAGGTATGTGGAGTTTTTTGATTAATAAAAGTGTATCCTAGGTTTCATGTATTTATTGGTTTCCTGTATTTATGTAGCTTTCATGTATTGTATTTGCAAGGCAAAGAGGCTGCCCTGACCAAAACAGAGAGATGAACAAGGAAGAAAACAAAACTAGGATAAATGGGAGAATAAATTGCTTTCCCTTCTTTTCTAAAAGAAAAGAGTGTGGCTAATTTTTTTCTATAAGTTGTTCTTATCATTTCAGTGATTTGTCAACGTTAAAGCCTGATTCTCAGAACACTTTGGTCTTTGCAGGCCTTAGCACCCATACAGACAAATATTTACAAATCTCTGGACCCCTAGCAAAGATGAAATGCTGAGTTACAGAGTGTATAGGGTCAGAGGTCATCAAAGTGACTCAGTTTGGAAGGAGTTGTGTGTCTCAGTCCTTTTAAAAAAAAAAAAGTAATATTTTTTCTAGGTTTTTCACACCATCTTTTATCGGCATTAAAAATATCAACATTTAAAAATTATTTTAACATAGGACATTACAAAAGTGAGTATAGACTTCTTAAACTAACGGAAAACAGAGTATAAAAATAAGGTTATTCTAAATATTTTGTATCCAGATCAGTAAAACAGTTCACAAAATACTTGAAGACAATATAAAATTAGTGTCTTTTTTAATATGTAAAAATATTAGCAGGATGTATTACTTTAAAAATTTTTGTTGTCAAAATCACTCATTTTTTAGACTATATAAGTCTCTGAATTGTCTTTATGATCAGTGATTTGCACTGATTACTTTAGTAATAATCCAATTTAGTAAAATCCATGGTCAGGTTATAATTGTAAAAATTGCATTACAAGCTGATAGCAAAAATTGCCACACATTCTACTTAAGTGCTAAGATTGCTGTCATACTTCTAATAATATATTTGGGTCCCAGAATCTTAAATAGCATTAAATTGTAGTTTTTATCTAATTGATTTTGACAAGGATATTCTTCAGAAGTTGAATCCATGGAGTTTACAGGGCAACCTGAAACAGCAGCTTTGTGGAAAGTGTGTCTTGTGTCTTCAGTTTGTCCCAGCAGGGCACTGACTCTCGAATCATACTGATTCTCCCAGTGTGAATCTGCTTAGCAAGTCATCAGTGACCATTTATTAGAAATCTATTGGGTTTTTTATTAGCATTGTAGTAGATGTTGAAGACTAGAATGTCATGGTGCAACAAGTAAAATACACTTCAGTAGTTTATTGACTGAAACCATCTAAGTATTTGGATAGCAGATGCTTTTAGATAACCCTAAGTTCTTCCACTTGCAGACCTCACTTCCTATATGAACATCTGACAGAATATGGTCATGTATGTTTTATAAATTACTAAAATGACCTTCTGGTAGCTTGGGGTGCAAATGTCAAACGTCTTTAGTTGTTTGAGGTTATTTTTCGTTAAAGCACTGAACCATACTGAATGGATGTTTCAAATGTCAAAGTTGGAGTTGAAGAGGTCACCCAACTGGGTGAAGAAATAAGGACAAATGACCTCTTGGTGAACTTTTAATGAAAGGTTAGAGATCACAGGATTTTTTCTACGTTGTTGTAACAAGCTTTTCAGTATCAGGATAACTTTTAAATGAAGAAATGGTGTTCTTTGCCTCTGCTGCTAGAGCCCTTGGAGAAGTTAAACGGATTCCAAGATTGTCTCTGAAAAAAAGGCATACAGACAAGTGACTGTAATAAAAATGCTGAACTGCTGAAATACTAGGCATATTTTATATCTGCCTGTACTTTGCATTCATTAAACCATGGTGTGCCAAATTTCAAGTTCCTTATTTAGTATTGATAAGGAAGTTAATGGTCACGTATTTTTAAGTGTGTTTTTTCATTCTGTGGAGGTAGTGGCTGAACTCTTCCTTCACCAGTCTCTACAAGGGCTCTTCAGCATTGGCCTTGTTATTCTGGTTTCGTAATACCTTTCGCATTCTCCTGCACTGAAAAAAGAAGCTTGCATAGACAAGAGCCGGTCTTCTTTAATTTATTCACGTTTCAGTTTTGCTGGAGGAAAGGGTAAAACTACATTACTGCACGGGATGAAATTTTAAACAAGCACAAACACTGTGCAAGAGTTGCAACATTTTTTAGCTTCTTGTTCAAGTAACATGCAAAAAGTGGCACAGGATCCCAAGAAGGTTTGTGTATCATACAATTACTAAGAAGGCTTCCAATGCAGACCTCAGAAAGACAGGAGTCTAATTATAACTCTGCGTTACAAGCTGTCGGTTTGGGAAAACAAGAGGTTCAGCTGATCTTTAGTTGACAGTGGGGAGCAACTTTTTCGCTCTCCTTTAGCTGAGAAACAAATTACTGTGCTGAATATGGATGGCGATTCATTGTATTGTATCTGCATTTATATCGACATTTATTCAGCAATAACCCGTGAGTCACAATTTGATGATTTTTTGAATTATCATATGGCTTTATAATCAAAGGAAAAAGTAAGGAAACAGCTAAGTAATATTTGGGAAAGTGTGTAGCTTTCTTTATTCAAGTATATATGCAGTATTTGAAGGATTTGGAGTTTTCTAGGGTTGTGTGCCATAGGCATTCTAAGCACTCCTATGAAAATACATCCCCTAAAATTACCATGCTCTCTAATAAAAGGCAGTAAGAAATCTCTCCCCAAGTTACAGTTTAATTCCAACAGAATTAGTCCCTGATGATTTAATGTAATGGCTCCATTTCAGTAAATTAGTTTTAATAATTGTCCTTTCCATCCGTGTCGTATGAAGTGGTAGATTGAATTTCTCATGCAATATCCAACTATAGCCAGCCCACGCGTGCGAATGGGAGCGAAAGGATGGGGGTGATTTTGCTGCCGTGTTTGCTGTTGGCAAATCCAGCTGCTGCTGGCAGAAGGTCTGAGTGTGCAGGTTGCAGCAAACAAATTGAGGGATGTGATGGGCAACTGTTATCCAGTGCAAGGCTTGTGGTGTTTAATTAAACCAGCTACTGTTTTCTCTCTACCTCAAGTATTATTAAGTTCTTGGTGAAAACTCGTTGCCTACGCTTTAGTTTGAGTTTTGAGGAGGTTTTAGTGTTATCATTGCTTCCTTCAGACTGCTCAAGAAGTTCTCCAAGTTTGAGGCCTTTAGGAGTGGACAGAGGAAAGAAAACATTCGTACTAGCCAACATGCTCTTAACAACAGTGAGGAATATTTTGGAAGAGCATTAATTATGCTTTGATACATAACTTACGTATCGAGACATCCAGCTTTTAGAAAGCAGCTAAAGAGACAAAGCTGCTAAACCTGTTAAAATCACCGTTAAGATGGTATATTGCACCTGAAATAGCTGTAAAAATACCAATATTCTCGACCTGAAATCCTTTTCCAGGTAAAACTTCCCTAGTTTTACTAGTTTCTGAATGAAGTGGTCATTTCACAGCATCGAAATTTAAAGCTGTTAAAGAGTGAGAGCAAGACTCTGAAAGTGAAGTTTGATGAAATAATTTGAATATTAATATTTACATAATACAGCAGCAGCATTATGCACTGCATTACATTATTGAAATAGTGCTGTATGACACGTCTGGATGATGTTGTAGGTATGTGCAAAGTTTGTGAGTATCTGAGTCTGGGAGGTGTTAAGTTACCATAACCTGAGCAAGATGCATGAGGTAAGGTGTTGGCTTCCAGATGACAAATGTGTGTTTATGATTTCCTGAAGTTTACCGACATTGCTAAAGTACTGGCTAAGTGTTTGTCCCCCTTTCTGGTCACGGGAGCGGCTGTCACACTGTGCGGGAACTCGTCGGTCCCTCAGTCTCTGCTGTGGGTTTCGCTCACCGCCTTTGGAAAGCTGGCAGCTGCTAATGCGTTTTATTTGTAGCAAGCTTATGAAAAGGGAGAGTGTCAAAGCCAAGGTTTTCGTAAAACCTTTTTTGAAGCTGCCAGAGACTTGTTGACTTTTTGCAGTAGGCTGCCTGAGGAGGATGCAGGGAAGGGAAAGGAAATCTCCTTTCTCCTGCCCATCAGCCTGTCCAGCCGAGAGGATTGGCAGTGCCTTCCCTGAAATGAGTGCTGGGATGCAGGCCTGAAGCGATGAAAAAAGTTTAGCCAAAGTATTGAGGCAGAACAGGAAAAAGTGCTTTTTCACGTGACCTCGTACAAGTGGGTTCGGTGTTTGTTTTGTGCCAGTTCAGTCCTGAGTTTAAGCGAGTAGACCAGAGTCCTCTCCACGGGCTCATTGAAATGGAAATGGTTTTGCCCCGCTGCTGTGGAATGCAAATTATTTTAGGAATGTTCCTGGGTCTTGAGGCTTTTTAAAACTCACACTTTTAAGATTTTTTTTTTTTTCGGCTTATTTTAACTGCTTATCATAACAAAACAAGCATCCAGGAAGATGATTGGTGCCTTGCTCCTGACCCAGCGAAATACTGAAGTGTAGGTTTGTCTTCACATGTAGACATGGTTCCCTGCATGTCAGTGGTGGAAAGACAGGGGAAATGCAGAAGTGCTTTGCTGGATCGCAATAAAAATGCTGAGTGCTTTGCAAAGCCAAACAACAGAGCAGCTCTCAGTAAGGCAGGCTGGCATGAGATGCCATTTGGTACCGTTCCCTAGAGATTTGTCTCCCTTTTGTTACTACTGCGTTTTAAAACTGCTATTTAATAGCATTTCTGCTGTTATCAGGGCACTGGAGATGGGAAAAGACTCGTTCTTGATGCATTGTCTGCCATGGGTCTTCTGCTGACCAGAATACATTGACATCAAGTGATACAAGGTTAGGAAAATTAAAATAAGAGTTCAGAACAGGAAAAACTTGCTTAGAAAAAAGGAGTGGGATTTGTTGGTATCATAGAATCATAGAATAGTTTGGGTTGGAAGGGACCTTTAAAGGCCATCTAGTCCAACCCCCGTGCAACGAGCAGGGACATCTTCAACTAGATCAGGTTGCTCAGAGCTCCGTCCAACCTGAACTTCAATGTTTCCAGGGATGGGGCATCTACCACCCCTCTGGGCAACCTGTGCCAGTGTTTCACCACCTTCACTGTGAAAAAATTCTTCCTTAGATCTAGCCTCAATCTGCCCTCTTTTAGTTCAAAACCATTATCCCTTGTCCTGTCGCAACAGGCCCTGCTAAAAAGTCTGTCCTCATCTTTCTTATAAGCCCCCTTTAGGTACTGAAGGCTGCAGTAAGGTCTCCCCCTTTGTTGGTCTTTGTGTTTCTGATATCAGGACACAAGATATAAAATGGATTTGCTTTTAACGAATTTTTTTTTTCTTTAAACTGAAAATAGACTCAGATAGATGAGGCACACGTGTGGACCATATTTGATGGTGCTACATTTCAACATGATTGTAACGAGGCTAGAATATTGATTGGTTGGTGCAGGGAATGGAAAGGCCTGATGGGATCCACTCGAGAGTACTGAGAGAGCTGGCAGAGGAGCTTGCCAAGCCACTCTCCATCATTTATCAGCAGTCCTGGTTAACAGGAGAGGTCCCAGAAGACTGGAGGCTTGCCAATGTGACGCCCGTCTACAAGAAAGGCCGGAAGGAGGATCCTGGGAACTACAGGCCTGTCAGCCTGACCTCTGTACCAGGGAAGATTATGGAGCGGTTGGTCTTGAGAGTGCTCACAGGGCACCTGCAGGACAACCAAGGGATCAGGCCCAGCCAGCATGGGTTCATGAAAGGCAGGTCCTGCTTGACCAACCTGATCTCCTTCTATGACCAGGTGACCCGCCTAGTGGATGAGGGAAAGACAGTGGACGTTGTCTACCTGGACTTTAGTAAAGCCTTTGACAGCGTCTCCCACAGCATTCTCCTGGAGAAACTGGCGGCTTAGACAGGTTTACTCTTCGCTGGGTGAGGAACTGGCTGGATGGCCGAGCCCAGAGCGTTGTGGTGAACGGCGTTAAATCCGGCTGGCAGCCGGTCACAAGCGGTGTTCCCCAGGGCTGGGTTCTGGGGCTGGTCTTGTTCAATACCTTTATTGATGATCTGGATGAGGGTTTTGAGTGCTCCCTCAGTAAGTTTGCAGATGACACCAAGTTGGGTGGGAGTGTTGATCTGCTGGAGGGTAGGAGGGCTCTGCAGAGGGATCTGGACAAGCTGGATCGATGGGCAGAGGCCAACTGTATGAGGTTTAATAAGGCCAAGTGCAGGGTCCTGCACTTCGGCCACAACAACCCCATGCAACGCTACAGGCTTGGGGAGGAGTGGCTAGAGAGCAGCCCGGCAGAAAGGGACCTGGGGGTGCTGGTTGTCAGCCGGCTGAACATGAGCCGGCAGTGTGCCCAGGTGGCCAAGAAGGCCAACAGCATCCTGGCCTGTATCAGGAATAGTGTGGCCAGCAGGAGTGGGGAAGTGATGGTGCCTCTGTACTCAGCACTGGTGAGGCCGCACCTTGAATCCTGTGTTCAGTTTTGGGCCCCTCACTACAAGCAGGACGTTGAGGTGCTGGAGCGTGTCCAGAGAAGGGCAACGAAGCTGGTGAGGGGTCTGGAGCACAAGTCTTATGAGGAGCGGCTGAGGGAACTGGGGTTGTTTAGTCTGGAGAAGAGGAGGCTGAGGGGAGACCTTATCGCTCTCTACAACTACCTGAAAGGGGGTTGTGGCGACGAGGGTGTTGGTCTCTTCTCCCAAGTAACTAGCGATAGGACAAGAAGAAATGGCCTCAAGTTGCGCCGGGGGAGGTTTAGATTGGATATTAGGAAAAATTTCTTCACTGAGAGAGTGGTATTGGAACAGACTGCCCAGGGAGGTGGTGGAGTCGCCATCTCTGGAAGTGTTCAAAAAACGTGTGGATGTGGTGCTTCAGGACATGGTTTAGGGGACATGGTGGCGCTGGATTAATGGTTGGACTTGATGATCTTGAAGGTCCTTTCCAACCTAGTGATTCTGTGATTCTGTGATTCTGTGACTTTTTTATGTATCCACATTTAACACTCAGTATAGCTTTGGCAAAATAATAGCCAAGTAGTACAAAAATTATCGAAGTCAATAGGATGTCTTACTGCCTGACCTCTTAAAGTCACTAGAAACTGGCAGTGCTCTTGGTTGCTTTCATACCAAGGCATTTAATCTGTAGAGATGCTTATAAAGTATCCTTCAGCAACAGGGCTAGTTTATATATTTGTATAGTGTGTATACACACTTTATAACAATATCATGTAGATATGCAAAATATTCTTAGTAAACACATTAGAGAAAACATATCCCTGACTTTTTGCTGCCCACAGTCTCCCTTACGGTTTTGTGCGCCATGCTTTTACATCTGCATAGCCCTTTGTAAAAGAGAGATGGTCCATATATAACTTCGTATTTTGTTATTTTTTACATTCACAAATAAGAACTTCAGTAGTATCAGTGAGCCAGGTTTCTGGAGCTAGGACACAAGTGTTTATGTGTTGTAATGCTCAAGTTCTTTGCTTAATCAAGGAAAGATGTGGAATCCCATACAATAAATAAAAACATTATAATAGTAAAAGAGTTATCCTGTTTTATAATTATAGAATAATACCATAACTTAAAAACATATGCAATTTTATGAAAGTACAATTATATTCTATTTTATATGGTAAATTACAAAGTTATTTATAATTTCATCTTTAATGTTTTCTCCAATAAGGAGCTTTACATGTAATAGATAAAAAATGTACAGAATTTCACTGTTGGACATGTTTGATGAGTTGTACTTAGCATGTACCCAATCCTGATTGCGGATGCACATGTGGGACTAATACAAGCTTCGGAAAATCTACATAGGTGTCTCTGAAAGGAGATTCATATCCATTTTACCCCTGTTAGCAATGTGTTAATGCTTAAATCATTTCTATATCATTATGATTTTCCTTCCTGTTCATGAATTCAGGGGAAGAGAAACTATGTCAGGAGAAATGCAGTTGGCCCAGCATGAGTGCTAGCAGTGGCCAAAAGAGAACAAGTAGGGACACCAATGGAATGCTAATGCTGTGTAATAGATGTGTTGTCTCCTGAAGGTATGTTTTCTTCTGATGGATGCAACTGAGGCATAAGGTATGCTGAAAGTTAAACCCCGGCAACCGATTTCTGTAATGGGGAAGAGAGAGTCCTTCCTGATTTAATCTCAGTGTAAGTAGGTTAAGTGTGGTTTTCCTGTCATGTCTTTGCTTGTGTATTTTAAAGACATCTGCAACCATATTACTTAACTTAGATGTCCTGAAAAAATGCTTTTACTTGCATTTTAACTTTACTCAGTTAAAATGTGGTAAAAGTTACTTAGATAACAATGTCATCTTTATGTGGGGCTGTTGTGAATCTATAAATGGGTTGTCCTGGACATTCTTCAGAGAATCTGAAGTATAGCAGCATCCCCTTTTCAGCTGCATGACAAAGGTGGGCAGATGACTTTGCAGCATCAGAAGAGTCTTATGGTGACTGGTTAACTGAAACTGAGGTGCATTTTTGAGCTGTATAATGTCAGGTCATTAGAAAGAGTATGCCTGTGCTGAAAAATGTCATTGTTCTTGACATTGTCTTTGTGCAGAAAGTAATGTAAAGAATTCTTTAATAACCGCTGATGGCTTGGGGATGGGAAGATGCTGCCTAGTTCAGAACAGCCATGTTTCTTCTCACAATGGATTCATAATTCAAAAGCTATCAAGGTCTTTGTCTCTGGTTCTCTTGTCATCTACAGATGGCATCACAATGCAGGGTGTCTATCACCCACAGTCTGATGCGGTGCTATGTGGCGCTATGAAAGCTTTTCCTGTTGCTGCTTATGACTCTTCCCACATCTATGCCTGCTTTTCTTCTGGCTTTCAGGGGCATGATGCTGGGGAAGGTAGATGGATATTTCTGGAAGACAGTCAGGTACAGCGGAAGAGCTCTGACACGTGAACCCCTGTGAGAATGCTGTGGTGTTACGTGCAGGACAGCTGTCTTGAACAGCTAGTTGTCATCTTACATTGCAGACATTGCAAAGGTCCCTCACAGAGCTGTTTCCTGGCCTCCCTTGCTGTGGAGTTTGTTGTCTTTGGTGAAGATGAGTTTCAGGGCCAGTGAAGCAAATGCTGATTGGTAAAACATCCTGCTAGAAATCTGCATTGTCCTGCACTGGATACAGGACTTTGGGTGATAACTGCATTCAGAAATTAGCCAGGTGTTATTGTAGTATTTTCCAGGCACAGGTAGAGCAGAAAGTGGAGCCTTTGCTTCCCCTCTTGCTGCCTTTCAGTGCAAACCACTGGTAAGCAAGGTGGTTATCAAGGCCGTTGTTGGCAGCCTTCGTGTATGTCTTACGTGCAACATGAACAGCCCTGGGGGTCCTGTGCAGGCTGGTTTCTTTTGCTGTGCATTTCCTTGTGGGAGTCACCTTTCCTCTGGTGCAGCAGTGACCCCAATCCTCGTGTAGGGCCTCATGGACCATACCTGGAAACTGGCTGTCTGGTTTCATTATTCCCACATCCTCTGTATCAGAACAGAAGGGGTAACAGGCATTGCCTTTCCCACTGGGGACCCTGGATGCCCCAGGACAATCCCACCACCAAAATGTGTAACCATCCCAAGTCACACGTGCCTGCAGCGTGCCCACTACAGTCACTTCTGAAACACAAAATGCGTAGTCTGTAAATTAGTGGCAATGGTAGAACAACTAAGAAAAAAAAAATCGTGGCTTCTACAGAAATGTACTCTGCAACATGTCCTCCTCAACAGGCAGTGCAGAACCCATCCACATGGCCTCTAACTAGCACATAACCCCTTGTCACTTCCACAGGGTATTGAACTTTTCATTGTCTGATGTGCCTATAGTCACTGCTTTGCTATCTGTAGGCTCTTAACCATCTATTATACTTGACCTGTCAAGTCCTATTCAACCTAAATGCATAAGCTAATTTCCCAATACCTGAAAGCCTGTAAGAACCTCATACGGCTTTGCCTTAAATTAATTTTCAGGGCTGCAATCTTCATGTATGGGAAACATCCCCCACTCTGCTCCTCCTTCTCTTCTGCCCATCCATTGAGGAAGGACAGTATTTAAGAGCAACCACAAACAACTTCTTTTGGCTGTGTGGGCAGCACAGCAAGTTTGGCCAACGTACCTGCAACACTTCATATAAAGGTCAACGCGGTACGTCAATGTGTTTTACAAGGAGTAAAAACACAGAGGACTGGCCAACGGGACTGTTAAACTGAGGCCAGCAAGGCCACTGGCCAACCACCTAAGTTTAGATTGACAGGTGACTGATGTGGCCAGAAACCACCAGGCACTGTGCCTGGTTGGCACAGCGTAAGTGGCTGCTGTGACTCTGCTGTGTTGGAGCCCCCTTGGTCAGAGGGCAATACACTGCGCCAGAGGTGCCCTCATGTCCCAGTGGGCTGACCTTGAAGCAGGAGAGGGATTTTTGGTGGTGGTTTTCTGCAGCTAGGAGAACAGGTGGTTTTGGGTCCATGTTGAGGCTAACTGCAGGGAAGAGCTGGCACAGCTTTTATGAAGGAGCTGGTTCTGCTTACATGCCTTTGCTGCTGCAAATACACCCTGCTGTACCTGTCCTCACCCTGTCAGAGATAACATCCTGACTGACTGCTAGCAGAGGAGCAGTTCCTTGTGTTGGTGCACCTGCTGCTCTGTGTGGCAGTGACTGAGATGCCCTCACGGAGATGTTCCCACTTGGTCTGTAGTCCCTATGTCCTCCTCAAGGGCTGGACTTGGACACTATGGGGTTGCGGCTGCTAACGCTTCTTCATCAGAGGACCATACAATGGGAAAAAGAGAAAGCTTCTCAGGCTTTGAGGGCCTGTGGAGAAACACACTTTGGTGATTTATGGTTATCCTCTTCATAGTGCCCTCATTCCCTGTGGCAGTTCTTCTGCAGCAGAGTCTTGTGACTGTGACCACTTCCTAGGAGGACTGTTAGGAGTAGAGCTCTGTACAAGGTGACCTGCCTGTACTGGTAAGTGCCTTTAATGCTGTGAGGGGCAGCAGGTGGATGGCAGTGGCTCCAGACTGCAGGAGAAGGCTGCCTGGTCAGAATGGGCAAAAGGGGTGGGAGGGAAGAGCCAACCTGTGAATAGCACTTTTCTGCTATGTTTTTTGAAGCTGCTTCCTCACAACAAGTGAATGGAGAACTTCCCTGCACTTCTGGTAGCTGCCCTCACCCCAGCAGTAGATTAGCCTTTTGATTGCAGCAGTGGTATCTGAAAGGTGTTTGTGTAGCTCTGCACTGTGCTGCTTTTCATCTGAGCTCCTCTCATGCTGTTCTGACCTGTGATTTTCTCTGTGTCAAGAGGTATGGTCTTCTGTCCCAGGGAGTGTATGTGCTCCTTCTTCACAGAATCATTAAAGGTTGGAAAAGACCTTTAAGATCATCAGGTCCAACGGTCAACCCAACACCACCATGCCCACTAAACCATATCCTGAAGTGCCACATCTACACATTTTTTGAACACTACCGGTGATGGTGACTCCACCACCTCCCTGGGCAGCCTGTTCCAATGCCTGACCACTCTCTCAGTGAAGAAATTTTTCCTAATATCCAGTCTAAACCTGCCCTGGTGCAACTTGAGGCCATTTCCTCTCGTTCTATCGCTAGTTACTCAGGAGAAGAGACCAACACCCACCTCACCACAACCCCCTTTCAGGTAGAGAGTAATAAGGTCTCCCATCAGCCTCCTCTTCTCCAGGCTGAACAACCCCAGTTCCCTCAGCTGCTCCTCATAAGACTTGTGCTCCAGACCCCTCACCAGCTTCATTACCCTACATGTTCTTCTCCATGCTCCCTCCACTACCACCGAAGTGACACCACAGAACAATTCAACCAGACCTTAATTGGGGTGCTCATGGACCACAAAGTCACTGGAACATGGCTGCCTGGCAGGCACATGGGGGATGGGGAGAGATGGACTGAGGCGGCACTTTCTCCTTACAGGAGGCTGCTGCAGTCCAGATGTGGGAGGATGAAGGTAAACTACTGAGTCAAACCATATGGAAGGGGAGAGCTTGTTGTGTTATGGTGGTTTACCAGATAATTACCCTGCAGATTGAATGCCAGCAAAATTAAATCATTTTGCCTAGTAATTCAGTGGGGGGATGAAATCTTTATTAGTTGGTGGCACTGCTTTGACAGTGACAACATGTAGCCTGCTGCGTCTGGGGATGACAAAGGTTGGCGTGTGTAGAGTCACATATGAATGCCATTGAAGTCCACTGTTCCCTCTGCAAGGCCTAAATTCTTAGAAAATACCACCACAGACAAGTGTCTGTCTTGTCAGCTAGAATGGAGTCAAACTGCAGAGTAGTTTTTTTCCAGAAAGAAACTGTTTTCTGGCCGATGGAAATCAGGGTAGGACACTTGCTGCTTAGAAAGCTTGCTCTCAGCATGGCTGTTCTAACCTGGAAGGAAGACTTGTTGATGTCCTTTTAGCATGCGGACCCTTTACTGCTACTCTCTCCTATGTACACACAGTCCCAGTCAGAGACAAAAGACAGTTCATACTAAGCTGTATGTTCACCAGAGGCAGCTGTTTGGCAGAAGACAGAGGTTACAGAAGAAAAGTTGATGTGCTGGCACTTCTGTTTCGTGCCTCATCTGCAGACCCCTTGATCTCAGACAGAAGTGATGTACCAGCAACCTGCCTGGTCTCTGCCTGGCTTCTTCTAAAAACAGCAAACAAAACCTGCAATACTGTAGGACCTGATTGATTTGCTGAAACGTAAGCGCCTAGTGCTGTCTGAGATGCCCTGGCTAGTCCTGCCTGGTTTCTAGCTCCTGGTCCAGGAGGGACTCATTTTCTTGTATAACCAGTTTTATAGGTATCAGCCTCATGTGGGTGCTTCAGATGTCCTAGGGCACCTCAAAAGGCATAGCATGCTTGTGCACGGACAATTCAAGTGTCTTTCCTTGTAGTGTCTTTCCTGCTGAAGGTCTCTCATGAGCTGCTCCCTGTCAATTTTATCCCATTTATGTTAGGGAATGCGTGCAGCTGAAAGCTGTGAGGAATATTTTCGGTTTTGTATTGAAAATCTGAATTTTTAGGAATATAGACTACAGTATACATGTCAGCTACCCCTCAGCACCCTGCACTGCAAATCACTCTAAAATGCAAAGCTTGTGCTTGGCTTCTGTTTGGTGAAGGTAGTATAGACTTGAAAGACATGTTTAAGTATGTGGTAAGTAAAGACCAGGCAGCTTTTCATTTCTCAGCATCAGAACTCTTCCAAATTCCAAAGTACAGAGCATCTATAAAATATATTTTCTTTACATATTGTGTTTTATGCTAGGATTGACAGTTTAAATCCATGGGGGTTTGGTTATGTTGTGATGAGACACATGGTAAGATAGCAAGTCTGACTTACTAACTTTGTGTGTCATGGTCTTGGGATCGGGTCTGTGAATACTTATAAATGAGGATATACAAGTTTATCAATAGTTAACTTGATAAAGTAATCAGCATACTTATTGTGTTGCCCAGAAATGATGATCTGTATGTACATCGTTACTGAGTAAACGCTGGGGGGGAATGCTCAGCATGGCTGCTTTTGTGTGCAGGGACAAATGGCATGTCCTGAGGCTAGGACTGCAACTAGGTGCTTATGATGGATCACTAGAAGTGTTACCTTAATCTTCTCAAACTTGAAAATGGCACTACACTGTGCTCCTAGATTTCAGCAGGTAGCTGGATCTCAGCTTCCTCATCCTGCTTATGGACAACCTGGCAGAGTCACAGCTTCTTCCTTGGCAAATTCTCATCAGCAGGTCACTGACTCCTCTCTGCCTCATCAGGCTCAGTATTTACCTTATCTTACCACTTCTTTACTCCCCTTGAGTCTTGTTTCCTCCTCAGTTCTCATTATCCTTTACCATCCATTTTTCCTGCCATCACTGTTGCCTTCTTCCATACTCCTCTTCCCTCAGTTCTCCCAACCAGCTCTAGTTAATTTGGAAGTATCTTACTAACAATCATTGTATTTTTAAAAAAGAAGATTTCAACCTTTGACCCATTTCAGTCAGCAACAAAATACCATTGTCTTCATCAGGGTTAGGTTTTCAGCCAAAATCATAGGCATATACCTTCAAACACTGCCTGAAATGTTCCAGACTTGTACAGGACACAACAAAATGGCATATGCTGATGTGATTCATGCTGTTAATTGTATGCTCTTTTATTATTACATGACTTATTATTTCTGTTGCTCCAGATAGCCTTATCCACACATTGTGATCCCACTGTGTTGGAGGCTGGTCAGCTACAGAAAACTCAGACTCTGCTCCTATATGCTTATAGTAAAACTTCAGTAAAAAAACAGCAGATGAATGGGAAAGGAACAAGATGAACAGACTTCTGCAGAAAGCTAGAAGTCACCAGAAGTCTCTCAAGAGAGCAATTAAAATGTCTTGTCATATATCTAGTTAATATTCTCTTTGACTTTGCCAGGATGAGGACTCTTAAGATGAATGCCAGAAATAGCAGGCTTAAACACACAATGGCACTCAATGGGGTAAAATACACAGCACCTGAAAATTCTGGTTTAATAATAAATGTTAATGAATATGTGGGATACAGTAAACTGCTCTTAATTAAAATGCATTACATTAGTATTGTCAATTCACATTGTTTGTGAAATGAAGTAGAATTATTTATTAAGGAATAAAAAATAGATGGATTTACTCTTTTCCTTCACAAACTGAAGTTCTTCCTAGTTAGACTTCCCTAGATACGGTCTCCTCATTTCCTAAAGAACTAAGAAACTATGCATATGATAACTAGCATGAGGTTTAAACATGAATAGTGCTAGTTCATAAAACTGATCATTCTTTTTTCATTTATTTTATGTAGGTTTCCTTTGCCTGATCTGTAAACATGTCCACAGACCTGCTATGTAAGTACATTTCCGTCATCCCACAGTGATATTTTGTACCATATGCTTTTATTAGATTCCCAGATGTGCTCATGATTGATGTCTTTTATCTTAAGTATAAAGTCTGCTTTTACATTTGTGTTTCTTATGAGTCATCTGTAGAACAATATTACCATTATAATCAGCGGGATTATTCTTGGAGTAAGGCATGACTTAATATGAGTAAAATTGTAAAAATCTGGCCCCTGTATAAGAACAGACTGGTTCATTGAGACTTAAAAAATTACAATTCTATCTGAAACGTTTTATCTATCTTTGGCACAAATACCATCCCAGATTACTACTGAGTGATGTGCTTGGGGTTTTTTAATCACTTTGTGAATTTAACTCCTGTGTTTCCAAGGCATCATTATCGAAGTCACATCCAAATCTAACTCCTCATCACTATTATTGGGGACAAACTTTTTAGCAGGGCCCATTGCAGTAGGACAAGGGTTAATGGTTTTAAACTAAAATGAAGGTAGATTTAGACTAGATATAAGAAGAAATTTTTCACAGCGAGGGTGGTGTAGCACTGGCACAGGTTGCCCAGAGAGGTGGTAGATGCCCCATCCCTGGCAACATTGAAGGTCAGGTTGGTCGGGGCTCTGAGCAACCTCATGTAGTTGAAGATGTCCCTGCTCACTGCAGGGGGGTTGGACTGGATGGCCTTTAAAGGTCCCTTCCAATCCAAACTATTCTATTATTCTATGATTATCCATCCTTCTTTTTCAACAGCAAAGAGTATACAAGCAGCATATCCTTATACTTTGCTGTTTTAACTACCACAAAAAACTACCGCTCAGGTCTCCCCGGTACTTGCACTCTCTCACTCCAGCCTAAGCTATCTGCAGCATTAAGCACAGTTTCTATGCTTACTGATCTGATCTACATGCTTTCTTTTGCAGTCTCTCTGGTGCCTCAGCTGCTATTCCCAGCTGCATACTGTGCCGTATGAGAGAGGGGAATTTCAGAAACCCATTTTCTCACTCTCAAATACTTCCTCAGAGGAACAAACAAAACAAAATTTTTCTGGTCAATAACTGTAATCACTTAATAAATACGAAAACCATCAGTGACTAACTGGCACATAGCAGCTATCTGTGGAGGCAGTATTTTTTGAAGCTTTATCTGCTAACTGGAAATTTTGGGGCATGCTTAAGTGCCATTTAGATACATGGAGGGCTCTTAAAAAAGATTCATGATGAGCATAATATGCCTGACTGTATTGTACACAACAGGCAGAACTGCTGTTGGGAGTGAGATATTAAAGAAAGGAGGGAGGGCAGGGTGACTGCACAGTGGTCCTGGTCAAAATCACTTCAGACTCCTCAACTCTACTCAGATGTTTAAGCTAATTTGACTCTTTTAGCTAATTTATGCTGTGGCAGTTTCATTTTTCTCTCTTCAGCTCAGCATCAGCACCTCTCTCAGGCTTTCCCTGATGATCAGTGGGTTAGAGAAGTTGTCACCTGAGGAGAGGTTGAAGGAGTTGGGTGTGTTCACCCTAAAGAAGAGAAGGCTTGGGTGGATCTAGTCGTGGTCTTCCAGTACAAAAATGGTGGTTATGGAGAAGGAGGTGGAAGCACTCTTTCCCCAAGCATGTGCCATGACATGACAAGATGGCCACAAATTGCTTTGGGGGAGATGCCCCTGAATATAAGGGACTTTTTCAGCATGGGATCAATTAAACAATGGCATAGGCTGCCCAGGGCAGCGGTGGAATTTCCCACACTGCAAATATTCAACATATGGCTTGACAGGGCCCTGGGTAATGCTAATCTAAGGCCCTGCTTTCAACAAGAGGCTGGGCTAGTTGATCTCCACAGGTCTCTTGCAACTTAGATAATCCTGCTGTTCTGTATTTACTTGTGTTCTCAGCTATCTTCTGTGCAACAGTCAGTCATCCCTACCACCTGTCCCTGGTCTTCTCAGTATTGTACTGCTTGTGCTGTGGCAGGCCCTGCAATGCCTGGTCATGCTAGAGGAATAGACATTTGTCTTCTCACTTGGAGACACGCGAATAGTGTTGAGGCAGTACCAGCGCTTAGGGGACTTTTGCATTTCCCCCGGTGGGAGTACGCGTGCATGTGGGGTTTGTGACAGCCAGGTAGTGCCTTGGAAAAATGTCAGTGCACAGGAGAACACCAAAGAATAACGTGGCAAATCTGTACAGATGTGAAGTGACTCTAGATCTTTACATCTGCTTCTATATAAATAAATAGTACTGAGCCACCCCATGAGCTTAGTATTGGCCTATGCTAACAAGCAACACCAGGGCGTGCTTTGGGGATAACATCTACCTAATCCACTCTGTTCCAGGTAAGGAATTTGGACGTCACCAAACTGGGGGGGAAAAGGGAAAAAGGTGAGGAGTGTTTAGGCACGTGTAGCTGATGCCAGGTGGTCTCAGCACCAGGGAACAGTCTCTGGCTCCTACTGTTTAGTAGTAGACATGTAGCCTAAACACCCAGTCCCTAAGCCCGACCACAGCATTGTCTTTTCACTAATGCTTGGTTCAATACAGGGTCAAATTCTACTATTGGAAATCTTGTTCCAGGTCACATTAGTGAAGACTAGATGTATATTTAAAAAGAAAAAAATCTAACCAAACTAGAACAAAACCCCTTAGATTCCTAGGAAAAAAATGCTGCAGTCTGGGGCAAATTGCACAAAGAAAATGTCATGGCTGCACAATACAAGGACTGCTACAGCTAGACCTCAAACTCCAGCAGCTAAGTCTTCAAGCCTGTGGAAATAAACCAAAAAAGCCAACATCCCAGTGAAGTTTGTGCATGAGGAATTTGAGGTAGCAAGTGTTTCTCTGTTTTAGATAGACAAGCTAAGGAAAAAAAGAAGAGAGAAGTTTATAAAAAGTCTGGCAGCTACTGAGGCTCGGCTGGTCGGGGAAGCAACGGACTTCCCTTGGAGCTTGTTTTTCTTTTTATCCTTGGATGAACTAGCGTGCAGTATATTATGCTGCCTGAATGTAGGGGTTTGTCACGGTTAGCGCCGGGGGCTGTCCCGGGAACGTAGGAAGGCGACGGGCGTGAATGGAGCACGCGGTGGTCGGTGGGGTTCGAGCCTGCTCTTCGGGAAACCTGTCGCTGCTCCTCTTGGCCCGGTTGGCCAAAGCTGCGCAGGAAAGGAGGTGGGTCTTTGATCTCTTTGTTGTAGCTGCTCCCTGGGAATTTGCAGAAATCAATGCCCTGTTTTCCTGAAGAAATGAATGGCTATGCCTAACTAGCTTTGTGAAGCACTGGGGAATTCACCGCTTCTGTTTATTGACAGCTGAAAAGGAGCACATGGTGCTGAATGGGTCCTCTTGGGGAAACAAAACAGAGCGGAGTTAGACTTAGTTGAACACAGGGGCATTTGGAAAAGTTTGCTGAAGGAGGATGGCATGGTTCCTGCCACCTTGTACTAGCATAGCCTGACTTTTTACTAAAAATGCCATTTAAGCATTAAGCATAAGGTAAGGATTGTTTCAATTTCCCATACATAGTGTGATTATGAAATGTTTGCATTTGTGTTCTCAAGTGCAAAAACAATGTTTGAATTGTATTCTGTCACGGGAAACACCTAAGTGACTCTTCTGCTGTTTCTAGCCTCTGTGTATGTTCATTTGTTCTTTATTTTGATTAATGAATATGAAAAGTAATAGGAAATGATTTGGTATTTGAGTCTTGTGGTCAGCTCCTGAGCATCAGTCGTTTATGTAGGCTATTATATGCCATTCTCTATGTCTTTGAGAATCAGCTGAATTCCATCAGATGATTTCTTGACTGGTACAAATTGCGGCATTAATACTTACACACAATGCAGTGACTACAAAGTGGGCCAGTCTGGCAGAAAATCTGTGAATCTAAAATCCCTTGAAATGTAAGGTTATGTTTCCAAACCTCTGTTTCTATGCATTGACTCAAGGCAAGAGATGGACTTACCACCGCGCTTGCTGGTTTTAGATGTACAGGTTTTTTGTAAAGATAGCAAAGAATAGCAAGAGGAAGATGATAATGAAGAAGCAGTAGTTTCTTCATGCAAGTCCAGAACAGTTTATCAGACCAAAGGAATTTGCTGTGTAATTCATATGTAAATTTTCTACTGAAAACAGGAGAACAAATTGCCAGAGTTTCTATATTAGTTTCTGTGGTGACTGAAGAAAAAGGTTTCTGAGCTGACATAGCTACAGCTTTCAGGTGTATGACTGCAGGAAAAAAAGTTGTCATTTCTTCCTTTGTCAGTGTAAGTGAAAGGCAAGCTCCAAATGGAATAATTGCTGTTGTGCAAGTAGGAATTTCTGGTTTTGTGTTGTGAACATGCTTCAAAGTGTCTGTGTGTGTGTGCAGTTGTTTGAAAACTCTTGTGTAATGGCCTTATTTCAGGAGATGTACTTGGGAAGTTTCAAGCTTTATCAGAGTAGTTTGTGTTCCTCAGTCTGGCATTTTTGCTTTGGGTGACTTTGAACTAGTAACCTTACTAGTTTTGTCTCATTTTGCTCTTCTCTGCAGCAGATAACTTATCTGTTTTTCTTTGGAAGCATTGGGGCTTCATATGCAAACATGCCTTCTTTAGAATACTTTGTGATCCTGAAAATGAAAATACATTGCTTCATTGCAGAGTATCAGCATTGTTGCTTGTGGTGTGTGCCTTTAAGTTTCCAAGATTTTCAGAGGGAAACACAAAAAAAGCAAATGCATTTATGATTTTGACAGAGGTAAAAACACTGAGCTCAAGTAGGCTGATACTGATGTTTGTGAGCTCTGTTGTCATTATTGTTATCCAAATGTATCAAGTGTATTTTTTGACCTCGCTTATGTGTATTTATACGTGGTAGACATTGGAAGCCACTAAAATTTAAAGCTAAAGCTAATTGAAGTTAGAAGGAGGTATATTTGTAGGTCATTTTAATGCTATAGTCTAGATGTGTCATGAAAATGTTGACTGATGAGGGTTTCTGTGTAGTTGTAATGGTGTAAATAGAAAAGAATTACAGTCGTGGAAAGCTCAGGTGATCAGTGCTATTTTAGTTAGTATAATGGAGAAGAAAGTAGATGATTCATGTGTGACAAGGTGGCATTTGTTCTCTGTTACTTGGGCAATAAGGTAAGGCAAAGTGTGTTATGTTTAACTTACAGGACTGTGTTTAGGCAGAGGTGTGTAGGGAAGTACATGGGGATGTTTTGGCAAGGCAGTTGTCCCTTTACCTCTTCTAACATCAAGGATCTTTATAAAATATTAATATCTTTGTGACCTATTAGGAATGCTAAAGTGTAAGGAGTATAAAGTAATTGATTTCCAACCAATAGAGTAAGATATACCAAATAGAAAGTGGAATATGTGATCATACACGGCTCTAAGTAAATATGCATGTTAAATGGCCAGGGTTATACAAATACATATCCAAGGAATGGTGCATTTACCCCAAGGTGATGCCTTTACCATCTGTTGATCTTGTTCTTTAAGCTAGTAAAGTATGAAACCGGGAAGAAATTCATTGCAATTTTGCTTTGCAAGGTTGCTTCTTAGATTCTAGTAATAGAGACTAGACTTATTTTTATTTTTGTGACTTTTGGAAATAGTTCAAAGAAACTACAAATTAGTCAGAAACAAATGTAGAAAAAGAGTTTGGATTTTACTTAATCTCAAACTGAGATGACTGTCAACAGGAGAATAAAAACCAAGCATTATGGAGACACATTATAATCTGAGTTGAGTGCTTCATCTGCAGAAAAAATCTGCAATTTTTTCTAAACCCACAGATTTTTGTATCTCTGAGATGTAATTCTCCAACAATTCTGTATAATCACATACTTTATAATTCTCCATTTTAGAGAACTAAACTCAAGGCTGTCCTTATGCCTGAAGAGAATAGTTATTGTAAGGGAAATGTACTATACTGCTGCCTAATATGTTGCTGCTAATTTTATTATACTTTCATATTTGGTCTGTTAAAGAAGTTTAGGTGGACATAATTTCTTTAGTACAGTATCAATCAAGACATTAGATAATTATCTTACAGTTCCCACTGAAATTCTTTAGAGTAGAAAAAAGAATTGTATGCTAAATCTCAGGAAAAAGAGAACAAGTAAATGGAAACACAGATAATGACATTTGCACCTGTGAGTATTTTTTTCACAGAAATAAATTTTTGTGTCTGTTCAGCTTCCCAATGTCAATAGGTTTTTTTAAAGAAATCACTTCATGCCTTAAAAGAGGAGGATGATTTAACAGGATCATAAAGGCTAAGGATGAGAGTCTCCTACCTGTTTTGTTCCGAGAGAGGCTAGGAATCAAGCATCCTTTTTGTGTTGGAAATTAGGCAAGTAATAACAGAAGTTGTTGGCTGTTCCTCTGTTATGAAGGTGGTGCATAGTAAGAGCTAAAGCTGTTCTGCTAAACTATTAATGACACTTCATTTACAAAAACCAATGCTTTTAAAGTAAGGCTCCTACATTTCTATATTTTAAATATATGCTTTAGGATTCATTAGTAAAAAAAAAAATCAACTTTTTTTTCATTCTCTCGGGTGAATTGGAGTACCAGTAGGAGGTTTGGATGGTTCACTGAGAAAGTTAACTGATTTTCCAGTTTTATTCAGACTTAGTTTCCACTGAATTTAAATGGATTGGGAGTGTTCTTTCAGGACTGGCCCTCCAAGGTCTCAGCCCCCCCCAATCCTAAGAGTCCTTGTATTCACTTCTCCGCATGGACTTCCTTGTTTCATAACAAGTGGCTACTGGCACATCAGTACAGCTAAGTGTATGAACGTCTACCTGTAGAACTGGATACCAAGGGTTTTACACTGCACTTTTATTCTCAGTAGCTGTAGCTTGCTTTGTTTAGTTATAACTGCCTCTAAAGACCTCAAGTTCTCCAGCCACAGGGTGAATACAGTATCCCTCTGTTCTGTCATGCTAGGCTTCCTCATTGTTTCCTACAGTAAATTCATAATTCCTTCTCCAAAGTGTGTATACTTGCCTGTTTCTTTCTACCAGTAAACATCTGGAAGTATAACCCAACTGCTAGCGTCTTTTCTGGGAAAGTGCTTGGAAGTCCATGTTGAAAGTTGTGTCACAAGTGGAAGAGCAAGAATCGATTTGGGCTGGTTTCCTGAGGAGAATCATAGAACCATAGAAGAATTTGGGTTGGAAGGGACTTTTAAAGGTCATCTAGTCCAAGCCCCCTACAATAAGCAGGGACAGCTTCAGCTAGATCAGGTTGCTCAGAGCCCCATCGAACCTGACCTTCAATGTTTCCAGGGATGGGGCATCTACCACCTCTCTGGGTAACCTGTGCCAGTGTTTCACCACACTCATTGTAAAAAAATTCTTCCTCAGATCTAGTCTAAATCTACCTTCATTTTAGTTTAAAACCATTACCCCTTGTCCTGTTGCAAGAGGCCCTCCTAAAGTCTGTCCCCATCTTTCTTATAAGCCCCCTGTAAGTACTGGTAGGCTGCAATAAGGTGTCCCCAGAGCCTTCTCTTCTCCAGGCTGAACAACCCCAACTCCCTCAGCCTGTCCTCACAGGAGAGGTGTTCCATCCCTCTGATCGTTTTTTGGCCCTCCTCTGGACCTGCTCCAACAGGTCCATGTCTTTCCTGTGCTGAGGGCTCCAGAGCTGGACACAGTACTGCAGGTGGGTTCTCACCAGAGTGGAGTAAAGGGGCAGAATGATCTCCCTCAACCTGCTGGCCACACTTCTTTTGATACAGCCCAGGATACGGTTGGCCTTTTGAGCTGTGAGCTCACATTGCTGGCTCATGTCCAGCTTTTCATCCACCAGTGTCTCCATGTCCTTCTCGGCAGGGCTACTCTTGATCCCTTCATCCTCCAGCCTGTATCAATACGGGGGTTTGCCCCGAGCCAGGTGCAAGACCCTGCCCTTGGCCTTGTTGATCCTCCTGAGGTTCACATGGGCCCATTCGTCGAGCTTGTGCACATCCCTCTGGATGGCATCCCATCCCTCAGGCAAGTCAACTGCACCAGTCAGCTTGGTTGTCATCTGCCAACTTGCTTGTTGTGCACTTGATCCCAATGTCTGTCATTGATGAAGATATTAAACAGTACTGGTCCCAGTACGCACCCCTGAGGGACACTGCTTGTCACTGATCTCCAACTGGACATTGAGCCCTTGACCACTACCCTCTTGATGTGACCATCCAACCAATTCCTTGTCCACGCAACAGTCCACCCATCAAATCCATATCTCTCCAATTTAGAGAGAAGGATGTTGTGGGGGATCATGTGAAAGGCCTTACAGAAGTCCAGATAGATGACATCAGTAGCTCTTCCCTTGTCCACTGATGTGGTCACTCCATCACAGAAGGCCACTAGGTGGTCAGACAGGATTTGCCCTTGGTGAAGCCATGCTGGCTGTCTTGGATCACCTCCCTGCTCATCCTGTGCCTTAGCATAGCTTCTAGGAGGATCTGTTCCATCATCTTCCCAGGCATAGAGGTGAGACTGACAGGTTGGTAGTTCCCAGGGTCCTCCTTTCCACCCTTTTTAAAAATGGGTGCAATGTTTCCCTTTTTCCAGTCACCAGGGACTTCTGACTGCCAAGACTCCTCAAATTTCATGGAGAATGGTTTGGCAGATACATCAGACAATTCCCTCAGGACTCTGGGATGTATCTCGTCAGGTCCCATAGCCTTATTTATGTTCAGGTTCCTCAGGTGGTCATGAACCTGATCTTCTCTGACTGTGGGAGGGACTTTGCTTCCCCAGTCCCCATCTTGTAGTCATAGAATCATAGAATCATTAAGGTTGGAAAAGACCTTTAAGATCATGAAGTCCAACCGTCAACCCAACACCACCATGCCCGCTAAACCATGTCCCGAAAGTGCCACATCTACACGTTTTTTTGAACACTTCCAGTGATGGTGACTCCACCACCTCCCTGGACAGCCTGTTCCAATGTTTGACCACTCAGTAAAGAAATTTTTCCTAATATCCAGTCTAAACCTCCCCTGGTACAGCTTGAGGCCATTTCCTCTCTTCGTATTGCTAGTTAGTTGGGAGAAGAGACTGACACCTACCTCACTACAGCCTCCTTTCAGGTAGTTGTAGAGGGCGATAAGGTCTCCCCTCAGCCTCCTCTTCTCCAGACTAAACAACCCCAGTTCCCTCAGCCATTCCTTGTAAGACTTGTTCTCCAGACCCCTCACCAGCTTTGTTGCCCTTCTGTGGACACACTCCAGCACCTCAACGTCCTTCTTGTAGTGAGGGGTCCCAAACTGAACACAGTATTTGAGGTGTGACCTCACCAACCAGTGCTGAGTACAGAGGCACGATCACTTCCCTCATCCTGCTGGCCCCACTATTTCTGATACAGGCCAGGATGCTGTTGGCCTTCTTGGCCACCTGGGCACACTACCAGCTCATATTCAGCTGGCTGTCAACCAGCACCCCCAAGTCCTTTTCTGCCAGGCAGCTCTCCAGCCACTCTTCCCTAAGCCTGTAGCGTTGCATGGGGTTGTTATGATGGAAGTGCAGGACCTGGCACTTGGCCTTGTTAAACAATTGACCTCAGCCCATTGATCCAGCCTGTCTAGATCCCTCTGCAGAGCCTTCCTACCCGCCAGCAGATCAACACTCCCACCCAACTTGGTGTCATCTGCAGTGCATCCACTCAAAATGTGCAGCAAGAGACACTGACAGTGAAGACTGAGGCAAAGAAGTTGTTGAGTACCTCAGCCTTCTCCTCATCCGTTGTTACTAGTTTGCCAGTCTTGCTCATCACGGGGAGTACGCTTTCTTTGACCTTCCTTTTCTGGCTGACATACCTGTAAAAGCCCTTCTTATTATTCTTTGCGTCCTTTGCCAAGTTCAGCTCCAGCCGCACTTTGGCTTTCCTGACCCCATCCCTATACAATCGGGAAGCGCCCCTGTACTCTTCCCAGGATACCTGTCCCTGCTTCCACTGCCTGTGCATTTCCTTCTTGCCCTTTAGCTTGCCCAGCAGGGCTCGACTCAGACATGCTGGCCTCTTGCCTTCCTTTCCTGATTTCTTACACCTGGGGATTGAGAGCTCTTGCGCTCTGTGGAAAGCATCCTTAAAGATCTGCCAGCTCTGTTCTGCTCCCTTGTCCTGCAGGGCAGTTTCCCTGGGAGTCCTGCTGACTTACTCCTTGAAGAGTTGGAATTTCGCTTTCCTAAAATTCAGGGTCCTGAATTTACTCTTCGGCTGCCCCATATCTCTCAGGACTGCCAACTCCACCAGTGCATGGTCAGTGCATCCCAGGCTGCCTCCAATCTTGACATCACCAATTAGCTCACTTGCTTTGGTGACCAACAGGTCCAGTATCACACACCTTCTGGTAGGGCTGTCTGTTACCTGGCTTAAGAAGTTATCCTCAATGCATTCCAAGAGTCTCCTGTATTGCCGACAGCTCACCGTACTGCTTTTCCTGCAATTGTAAGGGTGGTTGAAGTCCCCCGGCAGGACGAGAGCCTGCAAGCATGATGCCTCCTGTACCTGGAGTAAGAAAGGTTCATCAGTGCACTCCCCTTGATCGGACAGCCTGTAGCAGACACCAGCCGCAAGGCTCCCTTTGTTGCCTTGGTCCCTGATTCTTACCCATAAGCTTTCAGCCTGCTGGTGGCTATTCTTCTGAGACAGCTCTTCCCACTCTATCCATTTATTGATGTAGAGGGCAACATGTCCACCCTTCCTTCCTTGCTTGTCCCTTCCAAACAGCCTGTAGCCATCGATAGCAGCACTCCAGTCATGGGATTCATCCCACCAAGTTTCAGAGGTGGCTTTTGTGACTGAGCCCTCTACCAGTCTCCTCCACATCACATCTGGACTTGGTGGCCAGTAACAACCAAGTTCAGTGAAGGAGAGACCCAATCTAAGGTTCCCGTTTAAGGGAACGTTCTAAGAGTTGGAAATATTTCAACTAATTAATACTAAGCATTAGTCATTAGAATTGCTGCACTTCATTTATCAGAATTGAAACCGTGGTGTTGACCTGCCATGAATAAAACTGTCGACTGTATTAATGCACTTGATATGGTGTGTGTGGCTGCATGCATGTATATTTATACGTACATATGTTTAGGAAGACATACGTGCTTGGGCGGGGTTTTTTTTCTAGAACAAAGATAGAATATTCTGGTGTCCATGTTAAATTGCAGCAGTCGCATTAACATTATCCATTGAAAGGTCTAAAATAAATCAACTGGCCTACCAAAAATCTGCCCAAAAGAAAAGTGCTCAAAACCAATTAAAGCTACTTTTTCTGTGGGAGGTAAAACTTGTGCTGTGGGAGGTAAAACTTGTGCTGTGGGAGATGTAGGTTAGGGCGTCCAACATGTGGCCCAGGAGCCACAGGGTGCTTATGAGCAGTTTGAATATGACTCTCTTGATGACTGTCTGTATTTCTGTGGACAGGGGATTTTAGTTTTGCTGTCTCCAAGTATGGAAGCAGTGCAGTTGGGACAGTGCTAGCGAAGACCCAAAGCAAGAAGGTGTCGCAGCCAGGTGCCACAGCCTTGCACCAGGACCAGCTGCTGCTGGGGACAGATGGGCAGAGTGCAACAGGAAGGCTTGGGTCTCTGGAAGCTTTTGGTGGGTATTTCATAGGACCAGGCTATGCTGGCTGAGGCTGTTTCTCACAAAAAAAAGCAGTTGTTTCTGTGAATTTGTTGTTAATCTCCTTCCCTGTTTCCCTAATTTTATATGACTTCATGCCAAGCCAGTGAAGGGAGAGGGAGAGAAGGGAAAAAAAACCCTGAAAAATCCAACTGCATTTTTCAGTTTGGTTGTTTGAAATGTATTCAGCTTTCAGCAATGAGAGAAGTCTCTTTGTTCACACTGATTAGAAGCTATTACATGTAAGCTACGGGAAGTGACTTCACTTGAACTGTGCTTGTTATGTATGTGGGTTCTAACAGCAACCAAACCCCATGTGGTATACCAGAAATGTGACATGTACAATTTAGTCCCAAGAATAATCACAAAAAGATGATTTCTTTAATTATCTTTCAATCAATCAATGCTTTCATCTCAAGTAATTCTTGGATGAATGAACCTACCAAGAACTTGGATAAACTGGTTGCTCAGACTGCAGGGTGAAGTTAAACTCGATAAACATACCTGCATACTTTTCCTGCTGTTTGGTTTCTTTTGGTTTCTTTTCAGTTTTTGGTGCTGTTTGTTGGGTTTTTTTTTCCTTTAAGTTTTCAAGAAAGTCCTATAAGTTACAGCCCTTTCAGGTGTTCGAACAGTGAAGGTAACTTTTTTTTCCTCCTAGCTGTGAAGTTTGTAAGATACAGCAGAGCAGAGGTATCGTAGGAGCCTGCTGAAGCTGCTGTGTGCAGTCACATTGCCAAATTTCACAGCCCGCTGTGTTCCTTGAGACTTCTCTTAACTGTTTTGCGTCTCAGATTTGCTAGATGAAAGGACCACAGTAGAAAGCCTCACTGGGATTGGTGGGAAGGTGACTTTCTATGGGAAGCTGGTTAAATTCCTTGTCTGTCATAGGACTTCATGGTCACTGAAGAGGAAAAAGTTACTGTTCCTACAGGTGCTCGACTGTCAGTTGCTCCCTATTAGGAACCAGTAATGAATCATAGTTGTTGTTATCATTTATATGTTTGTGTAACAAATAGTTTTGGAGTTCTGAAGAGTTTACATGCTTAAACTTGTGTCTGCCAGGAAAATGCATGCATGCTTTGCATTGGAAGATTTCTTTACACTCAGGTAAGTGCTGAGCCTCCCTTCTAGAGGCATCCTTCCATAACAACAGCTGTGCTGCACAGGATCGTACCGCCGTGAAGCAGGAGCCGGGTGCCTTGATGGATGATCTCCTACTGCAGGAGACTCAAGGATGTACTCTCCCTCCAAATCTTCTGTTCTCTTGGGAATGAAGGCAGGGGCACTGGGAGGATGGAAGCGAGGTAGAAGTAGTTGAAGACCAAGTAGAGTGCTTGTGGGTAAGGATGAGGGGGAAGGCCAATGAGGCAGATATCCTACTGGGAGGATGGAAGCGAGGTAGAAGTAGTTGAAGACCAAGTAGAGTGCTTGTGGGTAAGGATGAGGGGGAAGGCCAATGAGGCAGATATCCTGCTGGGAGTCTGTTACAGACCACCCAACCAGGATGAAGAAACAGATGAGACATTCTATAAGCAACTGGCAGAAGTCTCGCATTCACTGGCCCTTGTTTTTGTGGGGGACTTCAACCTAGCGGACATCTGCTGGAAGTATAACACGGCAGAGAGGAAGCAATCTGGGAGGTTCCTGGAGTGTGTGGAGGAGAACTTCCTGACACAGCTCGTGAGTGAGCCCACCAGGGGAGGTGCCTTACTGGACCTGCTGTTTACAAACAGAGAAGGACTAGTGAGAGATGTGGTGGTCGGAGGCCGTCTTGGGCTTAGCGACCACGACATGATAGAATTCTCAGTTGTGAGTGAAGTAAGGAGAGGGGTCAGCAAAACTGCTATCATGGACTTCCGGAGTGCAGACTTTGGCCTATTCAGGTCACTGATTGAGAGAGTCCCTTGGGAGACAGTCCTGAAGGACAAAGGGGTCCAGGAAGGCTGGACAGTCTTCAAGAAGGAAATCTTAAAGGCGCAGGAGCAGGCGGTCCCCATGTGCCGTAAGAAGAGCTGGCGGGGAAGGCGCCCGGCCTGGCTGAACAGGGAGATTTTTCTGGGACTCAGGGAAAAGAGGAGAGTTTATCACCTCTGGAAGAAGGGGCAGGCAACTCATGAAGAGTACAAGGATCTCGTTAGGTCAAGCAGGGACAAAATTAGAAAGGCAAAAGCCCAGCTAGAGCTCAGTCTGGCTACAGTCGTAAAGGATAACAAAAAATGTTTTTACAAATATATTAACAACAAAAAGAGAGGCAAGGAGAATCTCCATCCCCTACTGGATATGGCGGGGAACATTGTCTCCAAGGACGAGGACAAGGCTGAGGTACTTAATGCCTTCTTTGCCTCAGTCTTTAATAGCCAGTCCAGGTATCCACAGGGTATTCAGCCCCCTGAGCTGGAAAATGGGGATGGAGAGCACGATGTACTCCTCATAATCCAGGAGGAAGCAGTCAAGGACATGCTAAACCACCTGGACACCCACAAGTCTATGGGGCCTGATGGGATCCACCCGAGAATACTGAGAGAGCTGGTGGAGGAGCTTGCCAAGCCACTCTCCATCATTTATCAGCAGTCCTGGTTAAGAGGAGAGGTCCCAGATGACTGGAGGCTTGCCAATGTGACGCCCGTCTACAAGAAAGGTCGGAAGGAGGATCCTGGGAACTACAGGCCTGCCAGCCTGACCTCTGTACCGGGGAAGATTATGGAGCGGTTGGTCTTGAGAGTGCTCACAGGGCATGTGCAGGACAACCAAGGGATCAGGCCCAGCCAGCATGGGTTCATGAAAGGCAGGTCCTGCTTGACCAACCTGATCTCCTTCTATGACCAGGTGACCCGCCTAGTGGATGAGGGAAAGACTGTAGATGTTGTCTACCTGGACTTTAGTAAAACCTTTGACAGCATCTCCCACAGCATTCTCCTGGAGAAACTGGCGGCTCGTGGCTTAGACAGGTTTACTCTTAGCTGGATGAGAAACTGGAGGAACTGGCTGGATGGCCAAGCCCAGAGAGTTGTGGTGAACGGTGTTAAATCCGGCTGGCGGCTGGTCACAAGCGGTGTTCCCCAGGGCTCGGCTCTGGGGTCGGTCTTGTTCAATATCTTTATTGATGATCTGGATGAGGGGATCGAGTGCTCCCTCAGTAAGTTTGCAGATGACACCAAGTTGGGTGGGAGTGTTGATCTGCTGGAGGGTAGGAGGGCTCTGCAGAGGGATCTGGACAGGCTGGGTCGATGGGCAGAGGCCAACTGTATGAGGTTTAATAAGGCCAAGTGCAGGGTCCTGCACTTCGGCCACAACAACCCCATGCAACGCTACAGGCTTGGGGAGGAGTGGCTAGAGAGCAGCCCGGCAGAAAGGGACCTGGGGGTGCTGGTTGTCAGCCAGCTGAACATGAGCCGGCAGTGTGCCCAGGTGGCCAAGAAGGCCAACAGCATCCTGGCCTGTATCAGGAATAGTGTGGCCAGCAGGAGTGGGGAAGTGATGGTGCCTCTGTACTCAGCACTGGTGAGGCCGCATCTTGAATCCTGTGTTCAGTTTTGGGCCCCTCGCTACAAGAAGGATGTTGAGGTGCTGGAGTGTGTCCAGAGAAGGGCAACGAAGCTGGTGAGGGGTCTGGAG
This sequence comes from Phaethon aethereus, assembly GCF_964289735.1. NCBI lineage: Eukaryota > Metazoa > Chordata > Aves > Phaethontiformes > Phaethontidae > Phaethon > Phaethon aethereus. The sequence continues at coordinate 69,303,523 of NC_138576.1, read as the reverse complement.
CATAAGTCTTATGAGGAGTGGGTGAGGGAACGAGGGTTGTTTAGTCTGGAGAAGAGGAGGCTGAGGGGAGACCTTATCGCTCTCTCCAACTACCTGAAAGGGGGTTGTGGCGACGAGGGTGTTGGCCTCTTCTCCCAAGTAACTAGCGATAGGACAAGAGGAAATGGCCTCAAGTTGCACCAGGGGAGGTTTAGATTGGATATTAGGAAAAATTTCTTCACTGAGAGAGTGGTCAGGCATTGGAACAGGCTGCCCAGGGAGGTGGTGGAGTCACCATCTCTGGAAGTGTTCAAAAAACGTGTGGATGTGGCATTTCAGGACATGGTTTAGGGGACATGGTGGCGCTGGACTAATGGTTGGACTTGATGATCTTGAAGGTCCTTTCCAACCTAGTGATTCTGTGATTCTGAGGTGAGGGGAAGTCTCATTGCAGATCAGCATCTGGGTCAGGATGCCTGGGAGCTGGGATAGGGGAATTAGGGAAGTTAGCTCGACCGGCCGGTCTGACTGAATGTATGGGGTAGCAGTAAGGCATGTTTGCTGTTTTATTTCTCTGTTTCTGTCTCCAAATATAGTAACTCAGTTTTTAAGTTTCACATTTTAGTAGAGTGAGGTCATGTTCCTATAAATGTGTTTAATGTTAAGAATGATTGCTGGGATGTTTGCAAACCACCTACCATTCTCCTCCCTGGCGAGAAGGGGCCCCAAAAAAGGCGTAGGCGTTCGCTCGCAGGGTGCCGCTCACCCCTGCGCAGGACCAGGACTCCTCCTCCCCCTCTGCCAGCATCTCAGGGGTTCTGGTCCACCCGCCTGCAAGCCCAGGAATGGCAGTCAGCAGCACAAGGCCTTGGTAAGGGAGCCGGTGCTGCCCCAGCAGCATGTCCCACAGTGTCTGTGCTGGTGCCACCAGGTAGAGACTGCGAGGCTCCAGTGTGTGACTCCGTGTGTCAAAGGTGTGGGAACTCACTGCCTGAAATCCATTGGACGTGTCCCTCTCAGGCACGTAGGACTAAATCTCCTTTCCCCTCCCCGCCTTCCTTTTTTGGGGGGATGTTATTTTGGGTGCAAGGTTATGGCAAATACAGTGCCAGCTTCCCAAATAATACACTGTGTGGTGCATGAATGTGCAAGTATGCAGTCTTTGCTCAGGTGAGCAGTTACGTTTTCAGAGTCAACCCGGACTGTGGTTTCCTGATTATTATTTTTGTTTTCTTTTTTCCCATGCAGAGCTGAGCAGTTTTAACTATCTGCTAATATAAGGTTTTGTTGTATGAGATAGGAGAGACATGAAAAGGAGACATTGAAGAAATGTTCACCTATTCTTGTGTTGGCCTAGATCGGTTATTATAGTTAAAAAGTGAAAATCAGTCAGTAGAAAATTTAGCATGACAAAATATCAGAGGTTAATGGGATTTGAATAAAATAATTCTGAATTCTGGTAATTACAACAGGTTCTATTTTACTATAATGTAAGTCGATGAATTATTAATCAGTTAAGAGCTTCAGCTCCTCTGTAAATGCACTTTGCACATCAAACTTGGGACATGTAGGGCTTCTTTCATAAGCGTTTTTACAGAAGAAATGTGTGGCAATGGCTCACAATAATGGGAAAATAACTTGGGATTAACTGTTTGCTAATTGAGTACTTTGAATTTTTGCCAAATAAATTATATTGTAGAAGAAGGTTTTCAAGCTTTTCCAGCAAGAGGTGCTGCAGAGCAATCCACAGGGCAGGAAAACCTCATGTACCTTTGTGTAAGAAGAACCAAGACTGACATACTGTACATGAATGTATCTTAGAAAATGTCCACCAGGTATTCTTGCAATGTTCTTCTATGTGCAAGCTGAACAAGGCTAATGGAGCAGTACAGTTTTACTCTGGGATAAATTATTGTTGCTTGCTATGCAAATCTTATGATTGTAATTAGGCTAGGATTTGGGCTGCTCTGTACACTGATCTTTGTTCCCTCTGTGCACGGGAGCTAATTCTAATGCTGCAAAACAGCACAGCAAATGTGGAGCACCGCTCAGCTGGACGATCATTTCTCGCAGAGTGTCTTTGCTCAAAGTGGACATTTTAAAAGGAATGGTTTACCTCTGCCTTCACAGGGCATGTAAATTGCACCGCGGGCATCTTGTGGGCCACTGAAGTGTTCAGGTACCGTAAAGTCTTGCTTGAAAGTAGAGGTTGAAGAAAGCAGGAAGGACTGCCTGATAGGCATCTCGTTTTTAGAAAACTGGTTTTAAAAAGTGGCGTTCTGCCGCTGATTGGTTAAGGAGCTGGTGGTATGTTTGAGCTATCACGACAGTGTTTGCAGTTCCTAGTATGGCTATGTATAGCTCCCGTTATCTCTGCAGCCGGACTTTGTGTAACCGCAGCCTGTGGCTCCTTGCCCACACTAATGAGCTCGCCCCGAGGCCGGGCTTGTGCCTGTGGGGCTGGCACGGTGCTCGGACAGTGCTGCTGTTTTGGAAACCCAAGTTTGTTAACTGTGCTCGAGTCCAGCTTGCCCGAGCTGCCACGCCAGCTTGGCTACCGCTGGCTGTGGGAGTTTGTCCCCGTGCAGCGTGGCTGGCCTCAGAGCCATCTGGAGGACAAGGCAAGCCGGCTGCCAAGGCTGCCAGGCTGTAGCCCACAGCAAAGGAGGGCTGTCGCCTAGACCTGGACTGGGTGGAAGCACCACCGTGGTGAGGATGGTACAGGTGAGCCACACGCGCAGCCCGCTCTCCTCCCTGGGAACGTGGCCGCTGGTGTTTCGGTCAGCCTCGTGTGGTGGCCTTTTGCGGTCAGCCCATGTGGTGGGAGGGCATCCTACAGGCAGCAGGTGGCATTTTTCCAGCGACCCAAAGAGCAGGGGAAAGCCAAAACTGCCGACCGTGCCTCCTGGTGTCTGGGCAGAAGTGGGAGCAGATGCGTTCAGGGGCAGGGGTACGAGGCTGGGGGTGTACAGGAGATGTACCCCTCACTTAGCCCATCCAGAGGCATTTAGCAGGGCACGAGCACCTCGTCCGTGTGACAAGGTGGTGGCTGGGCACCCACTTACTGCCCGGAGCCTGCACACGCACCCATGCCTGGGCTCTTGTGTGCACATGCCTCCCCACTGCTGCGGTGGAGTTCAGCAAAGTAAAAATCTTACCAGCTACAGGATTTATTAGGTTGTGTAGTTTTATCTACAGGTAGATAAAATAGGCATTATTTGGAACTTTTTCAGAATCATTGCAAAGACGTAGAGAAAGAACGAAGAAATGCCCTCTAGGGGACAATGTAGCACTGCTGCTCTAAAGATATAGTAAATTACACGATCTGTTTTTTAACAGCTTGTAACTCCTGTGAATCTTGTTTATTTTTGTTGCCTGCTCATCTAGATCACAGAAAAGCAGAGGAACGGAGGCAGTTTTGCTTTTCTTGGATGCTTGCACGTTGTCAAGTATTCCTGTAAACATGACATCGAATCCATTGATTTTGTTTGTGTAAATAAAATTTAAGCAAGCTTGGAAACTGTAAAAGTATCAGGTGAGGTAGTAAGGTGCCTAACAAAAAGCAGAAAAAACTCTTCTTCACAGAAAGTGATTTTTCTAACTAAATGTATTTCATTCCTAGCACTAATATGACAAAGTGTGTGGTGTTTCCATAGATGGATGCGTCGTATTTCAGAACAGGTTAGAGTGTGTTCTGAGGCTGTTGTTGAAAAGATTATGTTTTACTTAAGCAGCCTAGTTAAAAGGAGGCATAAAATCCGTGTGAGCTTTGCAAACCAGTGCCGTGCTTGCAGCTATGATAATTCCTTCACCAACGGCATCTGTAATTTAGCATTGAAGTACAAAGGATCATGAGTTGGCCTGTGATTATGTCTGAGGAAGAATGTGAACTTGACAGTTTTGCGCTGTTAATTTAGGGGGAAGAAATTATAAAGACCCTGGTTCCGCAGGATAGTCACTAAAGTTGTTAGATTTACAGTGGCCCAATCCTGTGCTTCTGGTACACCTGGCAATTTTTAGTGTGCAGTAAATTCAGAGTCAGGATACTAACATGCTGGTGTGGGGTCAGAAATACTGTGAATGTAATTCCAGGATGCCTTTTAAATGACTGAATCAGCTGTTTATCTTCATATCCCATCTAATGAAGCACAGAAAATCCTAGAACAAGCTTCGGGCAGCTCCACGTATTTCAGGGTGCCGTGCAGCGATGCCAGGTCAGAATCCCAAGCCCTACTAGAAAAGTGCTTAAAAAACACTTCCAGCTCTGCAGCTAATTTCATTCAGTGCTAGCTGATGGCTTCGTCATGCCGGCTAGGCGTGCCTCCTGGGCAGCCGTCTCTGGGGCCCCTAAGCTCGGTGGCATATTCACCACCCATTTGGATGCAAAGCGGTCCCTGATTTCGGGGGAGCACCTCCCAAGCACCCGCACTGTGTGAATCATTTCAGACCTTACGTCCTGGCTCTGGAGGGCCAGGGAGTGTTCACTAGTGCTGAATTTGGAGGCTGATTAAAGGGAGACCCTTCTTCCCTTCTTTCCCTCTCCAGCCTTCCCGTGAGCTGCCCACCCTGGGGCCGCGGTGGTGGGCACTGCCCTGGGGTGGCTGGAGGGTTTGCTCAGGAGCTGGGTTGTGATGAATCACAGAGGCATGGCATGGACTGATAAGGTCGTGTACTTTACGATTAGATACATCCTCCCTTTAACAAGCGGTTCTTTGTCTCCTTTTTGCTTTTGGTAATGTTTTTTGGCAGTTTGCATACAATGACTCGCCAAGCAGGAGCTGTTTGACTTGAGACAAAGTTGCTATTATTCTAGGTAAGCTCAGGAAGCCCTCAGAAGACATAGATTGTTCGCAATTTATTTAAAAGTCAATTAAGTTAAATCACCAATAATTTTTTTTTTTTTCTTTCAGCCTAGCTGTAAAGGACTTTCAGGTCCATAAGAGAGTGTGTGACAAGAAAAATCACCCTGCAGCTATGTTACTTATCTTTTTTGTGCATATGAAGTGGTGGTGTCTGTAGTGGCACCACTATTAGTAGTGGCATGTTCTTAAATCTGTAGCACTAGCAAAAAAAATCATGCATTTCAGCTATTCATAGTGCAGATGTGCAGTCTTGGAGCCATGGCAAAAGAAAACTATTACATGGTCCCAAAATTATTGAAAAATACGGACTACTGCAGTGCCTGTGACCTGACCAACATGTAAGTCTGCCTCCTCATTCAGAGTTGCTAGAGAGCCCAAAGAACTCAGTAGGAACACCTCAGGCTTATTTGGGAAGATTTTGGACTAGACTCTCAAACCTGTAATTTAGTCAGGTGCCTACTTGTGTTTACAAACGGAAACCTTTTTCAGGCTACCCTGAAAATTTTGTACTGTCCTTTCTCAAAGACCATCTCCAATGTCTCTCCATGCAGTGTCTCCCGAGCCTTTATGCTTCTCCTGACCTCTCTTTGGGTACGAGTCTTTCTATGTGCTGAAGCCTCACCTCTCTTGCCCCAGTCTCTGCTACAGCTTCCTGTGGCTCCCTTGGACTCTCTTGACTGTTGTGTCTCCCTTCCTCTGCTGCTCATTGTTGCTTTCTTAATGGACTTGCTCAGCAGAGTTTCTAGAAGTAAAACAAAATGAGGTAGTCATGGATGACCATTATCAGCTTTTCCTTTTAACTCAGTCATAAAGCATTGTTGGCTCACTGGTTTGGTTTCTACTGTCTATAAAAAGGTTTTGTGCAAGAACTCCCGTTTTTCCCATCGCCCTGTATGACACCAGTGACAGGATGACCTTCTGCTGGAGAGTATCATTGCTCGGTTGTGTCACTGCTCCCTATGAGTTTCCCTGGCAACCAATTTGAGCTACACTGAACCAAAAATACCTCACTGTGCTGGAGGAAACTCAGTTTGCAGACACGTATTTCTCATTAATGACTTCTGGATGGTTCGTGTGTTCAGCCTGCAGATGTCGTTATTGGGAACTGATGACTGGGAGATGCGGCGTTCCCCTTTTGCTTACTTCCGTAGGCAGCACAGTCTAGGAGAAGGCTGCCCTTGTGTGATTGTCAACTGAGTTGTGATTGTAAGACCCATCGTACTCATTTATCATGGTACACCAAGGGTCTTACCTTCTACTTAGAATGGTCTGTGCAGGATCACAAAGTCACAGTGGTCTTTCTTGGACTCCTTGGATCTCTGCAAATTACCTTGGTTATTACTAGCAACTTTGCCCTTCTTATTTCTATATGAATATATGCACCTTGATTTATAGGTGTGAATGCTGTGAGCACCAGTTTTGCTGCTATCCTATTCACCAAAGATAGTTTGTGACACTTCCAAATGAGCTTGTGTATAAATCTTTGGAGGCCAGGACTCACCAATTCACACAGGAAAGAATGCACAAACTGGAGATCTTATTTCAAACCTTCCTAGTTCAATTTTGGCTTGCAGATAATCTTTTCACTACCTAATGTAGAATAGTGGTGTGAAGAAAAGCATTGGTAATTCAAGATGTGTTCTTAAGGTGACAAAATTAGAAGAGACTAAATTGGAGAGCAGTATGACTAAATTGGAGAGCAGTATGTCATTTTTAGTAACAGGTTCCCTTTTCTGGATTTGTAGGGTGTGAGGATTGCGGTAAAAGCCTTATAGGAGAATGCAAACTCCACGGACCACTCATCAGGGCTAAAGATAGGGTTATTCCTAGCCGAGCCCGTCTCACCCTACCTCATTACCTCACTTTGCGAGTGTTGGAGCTGCGAGCTGGAAACCAGCAGAGTAAGTATTTTAGCTCTTTTTCCCACTTTTGAGAAAGGAGGCAAAACTGCTAACGTTGGCTTGTTTTCATGAATAACTCTAGGCATAATCATTGGGTATTAACAGTATGAAGACTACTTTATTTTCAGCTGAGCACAGCCAAAGCTTACATTCAGCTACTGTTTTTTATGGCTGATTTTTAATAACCTCGATGCATAGACTCGCAGCAGGACATTAGCCAGAGCTGGTGTGACACCGAGCTGTGAGCAATCAATTAGCTCTGTTCAGTCAAGACAAGTTTAATGAATGTATAATTTGTATCTAATAGTAACAGCCATGCACTATTACATATTTTTTTCTTTTTCCCAAGCGTGCAAAACAGGAAAGAGTATTCAATAAGAGGTCAGAAACAAAATGGTAGATAACATCCCTCATCCACCCCCTGCAAACTCAGAAGAACACAGGGGCTTAATTTACTTTTTGCAACATCGTCAGTTCATGTTATAGAAAGGCTGTTTCCTTCTGAGGGCAGGGCAGTTTGAATGCCCAAACTTGAACAAGAGAATTACATACCCATTTTTTAAACATCTCTGCACACATTTACATCCTTTTCAGAGTCTTCCTATTAGAATTACTTACCTGGGTTATTTGTCTAGAAGAAGAATTCATGTGTTCTGCACTATTGTGTTCATTTCCATTTTCACAACTGTAAATATACAAGATATAGTTTGTGATGTCTGTATTAATATTAGACTGGTCTTTTTTTATTCACAGTCCTTGGAGTATTTGCAAAGAAAGTAATACAGAAGAGAACACAGTTTGGTCCTTATGTTGGTCAACTGTCTACAAAACTGACCCGCTATGATGAGAGCAGGCTAGTCCTGCAGGTAAAAACCCAGTGAATTATTATGACGTGCATATGTGTCTTTAACAGTTCGTATGTATTTTTGTATTTTAACCAGTCGATTTGCAATTAATTGTATTTCTTGTCTGTATGTGTGAATATAAATCACATTGTTAGACAGCACAGCATAACCTGAAGTACCAAAATGTTCCTGTATATTGTATTTTCTAAAAGTTTGCTTCCCTGCTTTCTAATTTTGCCACTTCCAAGGTGATTTACCTATCAGTCTAACAGCTCTTAACAAACTTTTGACAGAGCACAGCTACTGAAAGTATCCAAGGATAGTACTGTCTTCCCAGATAAAACAAAAGGATTTGTGCTTAACACCACACCACTGGGAGGGTTAAGTTTGTGCACTGCGTTAGCAGTAGTGGCAGAAATATGCACTAAGGCACCTGCTTAGTAGGGAGGAACAGTGCAGGGATGGGGAAACACTTCTTAATGATGCGATCATATATAAACTTTGACACACAGCGCACTTGCTCAGTTTATTTAGTCAGATTGTTATTTAGGGCTGGTACCATTGCTTGCTGCATGTGCAGATACTGATCGTCTCATCTGGACCATGACACTATTGTTTGTACTTTATCCAGCACAAATACTGGCCTCTCAGGACTAGCATAGCATAGACATACCTGCATGCCCATCCTTTCCCACAGGAATTCCTTGGGAGTGACAGTTGATCATAATCCCCTATGCTCCGGTCTCTGCTTTTGTTGCACAGGGTGATGCCTGGGCACACCTCTCTGTCATACAGCAAATCCATGGTCAAGCCACAGCCTCTGTGACTTCTCGACAGGTTACGGTTCTTCCAGAGCCTGCATTTTGTATCAGGCCCTCTCACTCCCCAGGAGAGAGGGACCAGCAGCAGCTGTCCTGTGACATGCTTTACGTCTTCATTTGAGCTTTCTCCAGAAGCTTGGAACTGGAAAACACTGTCTGTTATGGAGGAAGGCATACATACAAATATTTCTGTAATTTAATTTGAGAGCAAAAGTAATAGCTTCAGTAATTGCTGTCAACTTCATTTGCTCATGGAAGTCATGTGAATGGTCTGCCAGGAAAGTAACACTGTCCCTTTGTGGGATTTTCACGGCATGTTGACACCAGAGAGGTTTTGTTCTTCTCCATAACTAAATTTCTTCCATCTTTTTATGAGACACTTTAATTCTTACAAATGCAGAAAACGTACTTCTCTAACAAGCTTGCAAGCGTGGATGAACTAAACACGCAGTTCCTTCCTCTTCACCAAGCCATTGTAAACCACACCCTATCCTCTATCAGTCAGACCCATTTGCTTAAAAGTATACAGTGATAAAGCACAGCTCTGGCTGATGAATGGACTGTTTCTTCAGAAAAGGAGGCTGGAGTCCCAGGTTTCCTACATGACAGCAGTAGCTGCCTTGGCCTCTCCCTAACAGCATTCTGAGTATGTGACCAAACTTGTCCAACAAGTAGGTGTTTTCCTTGGAAACATGATGAAGTTAAATAAAATAGTTCCCAGAAGCAATCAAAACACAACTTGTTTTGCAATTAATTGCTCACTTAAGTGGTTAGTAGAACAGATATATGCTGTGCTGACATCTGTTGTGCAGCTTCAGCTGTCCATGTTTGAGAGTGTATTGCAGAAAAGCAACTGGCTTGTACAAGGTCGGGAGCGTTTACCTTGTAGAAGCATTCTCTTGGCAAAGGAATCTAGGAAGAATGAAGTAAAGCGAAAAGAAAGACATCTTTCTGGCACAATTGTTCATTCGTATTTACTTTTGCATTGTTAAGGGGAAAAAGAAAAGACTGTTAAAATGCCATTATACCGTATGTTACCTCTCTGGACTTACTAGACAAGTTATACAATTGTTCCGTGCAAAATGTAGTGTTAGTACAGCACTAAAGTTTGAGATTATCAAACTTTACTTACTTACTCAGGAAGTACGTTAAGGCATAAAGCTTATCTTTCTACCTGCCTGCACTTAGTTCTTATAATATTATCTTTATATAACATAAAAACGATGACATTTAAACTGGAAATACATACAAAGGCCTACAGTTATTTTAGTAGCTGGGTGCCTTGGCAGGTATTCGTTCTTCACTTTCTCTTGCACTTGGTGTCCTTTCAGGGTGATCTATTTCAAAACAACCATGATTTCAAAGGACATAGGACCAAGACAGGGTAAATAACTGATAGCTGTGGTTCCAAGTTAAAGAAAACTAATGTCCCTCTATACAGGACATGGTTTTATCATGTTCTTTCTCCTGTCCTCCCCCTTTGTTTCAGGTATTGAAAGATGGAGGGAAGTACTTTCTAGACACTCCCAATGAAGACTGTGGAAACTGGATGATGTTTGTCCGGCTAGCCCGGAACCAAGAAGAACAGACCCTTGTGGCTTATCAGCACTGTGGAGAAGTCTACTTCACGACTGTTAAGGTAATTAAACTCACATTGCTTCACCCTCATCCAAATGGAAATTTATAGGCAAAGGTTCTGAAAGGTTAACCCTTTTACAGATGAAAGATTGATTATATTCTGCTGACTGGATCATCATTACATACTACCTTTTATATCACTTAATCCGTAGTAAAGCAAGCAGTGTATCTGGTTTTCTGGTAAAAGGCAGTGTGTACTTTCTGTTGTGAGTAGTGAAGAAACTGAGCAGAGAGAAACAGAACTATCATGCCTGATGGTGGTGTTTAAACATGAATGTTGTAAAGTTCTTCAGTTCCAGGTAGGTATATGGTGAGATTATCTAGCAGTGTTACATTCAACAGTACCTTATCCTGGAAAGACGAAACACATTCCTTACCTCTATTACATTTTTGGACACATGTTGTATTATAAGCACATTACCAGGTACTCACAACAGGGTGCTAAGTAGAATCTTTACGTACTATTTTCCACTCTCATTAAATCTGAAGGCTTAACTGGAGAACTTACAATACTGCAAGGTTGCCATGAAATGATTAGTTTATGCTAGAGATTCTGGACTGCATCTTCGTCTGAGGAGAGAGAACAAAGTACTCTGTATGTATAGAATCATAGAATCATTTAGGTTGGAAAAGACCTTTAAGATCATCAAGTCCAACCATTAACCTAGCACTGCCAAGTCTACCACTAAACCATGTCCGTAAGCACCATATCTACACATTTTTTAAATACCTCCAGGGATGGTGACTCCACCACATCCCTGGGCAGCCTGTTCCAATGCTTGACCACTCCTTCAGTAAAGAAATTTTTCCTAATACCCAATCTAAACCTTCCCTGGCGCAACTTGAGGACATTTCTGCTTGTCCTATTGCTTGTTAATTGGGAAAACAGACTGACACCCACCTCCCTACAGCCTCTTTTCAGGTAGCTGTAGAGAGCAATAAGGTCTCCCCTGAGCCTTCTTTTCTCCAGGCTAAACAACCCCAGTTCCCTCAGCTGCTCCTCATAGGATTTGTGCTCTAGACCCTTCATCAGCCTTGTTGCCCTTCTTTGGACACACTCCAGCACCTCAATGTCTTTCTTGCAGTGAGGGGCCCAAAACTGAACACAGGATTCAAGGTGCAGCCTCACCAGTGCTGAGTACAGGGGCACGATCACTTCCCTACTCCTGCTGGCCACACTATTTCTGATACAGACCAGGATGCTGTTGGCCTTCTTGGCCACCTGGGCACACTGCCGGCTCATATTCAGCTGGCTGTTGACCAACACCCCCAGGCCCTTTTCCACCAGGCAGCTTTCCAGCCACTCTTCCCCAAGCCTGTAGCGTTGCATGGGGTTGTTGTGACCCAAATGCATGACCTGGCACTTGGCCTTGTTGAACCTCATACAGTTGGCCTTGGCCCATCGATATAGCCTGTCCAGATCCCTCTTTAGAGCCTTCATACCCTCCAGCAGATCAACACTCTCACCCAACTTGGCGTCATCTGCAAACTTACTGAGGGAGCACTCAATCCCCTCATCCCCTTGTATTATAAATGACACTGGAACATACAGTCTTGTGGTTTTGTTGTTTTAGCCACTTTCTCAGGCAAAGTTTGTTTTAATCAGAATTTACTCTTTTGTACACTTAGGAAACTGAAGTCTGTATGTTCAACGTTCTTTGTTTTCCTTTTTTTATTCTAAAGTTAATGTTTGTATATCATTGTGAGCAACATCAAAAATACAAAAAAAAGAGAGTATATTAGGCAAAAGAAGTTACTGTGGGATTAAAACCCAGCATTTAAATTTCATTTCCAAGATTGGCACGCATTTCTGTGGGATACCAGTGTATACTTTTGTTTCTCCATTTTTGTTTCTCCACCTGCACAGTGAGAAAAATATTTACCACACAGCGATGATGTGAGAATAAGTTAATAGCAATAACATTTTACACCTTCAAAGTCTTTTATAACAGTATGAAGTATAGTTGCTTTGGGATTAATATTAAAATAATTGGTTTTTTAAAAGAAGATCAATGTAAAAGAGTATATGCTGATCTGAGACATTGTTTAGGCTGTGTTTGAGACTCTGATGCAGTTCATACCATTTGAGATTGCTATACTTGTAGAACTGACAGGATTAATACTACTATATTTGGGAAGCATGAACAAATGCTTTTCTAAGAAGTTGTACTTATGAAGTAGTAACTTACAATTTCCAGTATAATTTAAATACTGTTGAATCAGCTCTCTGTTGACTTCAGCAGAACTCTGCTCATTGGCATTAATGGAGAGTTGCATCCTATATACTGACATGAAGAGTACCTTAGAATGAGGAGTGTGTCTTCAAACTTTTACTGTGCTGTGTATCATAGGGAATTACTTTGGTTTTTATTTTTCCTAAGTCCCAGTATCATTCACCGTACTGTGGCATCCTGCAGATTTTGTCTTGGTCAGTGAAAGTGATAGCCTTTTGCTACACTTAGGCACACCCTGCTGGTCACGGCATGAGGCTGCCTTAGGGCTGCTTATGAAGATATTTTCTCAAGATATTTTTAATAAAGTCTGTTAAGATGGGAGTAGAAGGATAGGCTCCTCTCTCCACTGTTTTTACAAAGAGACAGGATTTCGATGACATGAAACTGCAGCTACAAAAGCACACATGTAAGTGGCTTACTAGCAGCACTGTTAGTATACTGCTGACCTAATGACTGCAGTCCCTAGAAATAAGTGCTTTTAAAAAGTATAGAATTATGAGGAAGTAAAAACCATCCACGGTTGCTGTCTGTCTGATCACAGTAGAGTTTCACATGGGTGATGCCGTAGCTTTCTCTTATTGTCACAGGTGAGACAGAGTAAATGACAACTTGTAGTGGATTTGGATACTGGTGTTAAATCTCAGTTTTACTGAGATTAGAACTTTTACCTTACTTATTTCACACGCTGATGCACATTGACTAAGTCTCAGCTTCCCACAGAGGAGATTGCCGCTGGTCCAGGAATGTCGGGCAGAAAGTCATAACGGTATCATACTGTGCAGCTCTTTGTGGGTACCAGTCTCGGGTATCACTGGCCAAGGTCCCGGGGCATACCCAGGTATTTGTCTCTGTGGAGGTCCCCCAGACTTGGTTTTCTCCATCTAAATAGACTATATCAGGTATAGTGGCCCTGACTATATCATCAGGTTGGATGGGGCTCTGAGGAACCTGATCTAGTTGAAGATGTCCCTGCTCATTGCAGGGGGCTTGGACTAGATGACTCCTTCCAACCCAAAGATTCTATGATATGTAGGAGCACAATGCATGATCAGCCTCCTAGTTGGTGGTTCTGCCTCATGTCCTTTATTGAGTGGAGAATACAGCACATACCATTTCTGTTTAGGCTAGGTATTATCAAAATGTACAACCAACCTATACTGGTTGTCATTAGCAAGCGTGCTTGTTCTTGGGAGTTCAAAAGTTCCGTTTTTGACATTGTACACGCAATTACCTGTCGGCTGTCAGCATTCACAATGTAAGTTGTCTTTCACCTACCATGCTTATCCAACACCAATGTTAAAAAATAAGTGCATTTTAAGATGTTACATTTTGTGGAATAAGATTCACCTGTTCTCTTTCCAGGCTATTTTGTTCTTTCTAGTGGCGCAAGTTGAGTTTAAATAAAACTACAAGTACAGTGCAGATTGACTCTCCACCTGTTGCAGCAATAGTGTTTTTTATTAAAGATGAAGACAGTTGTGTACAGGGCCAGGGAGTCATATAAATCATGACCCCAAAATTAGTTTTCTCCTTTGCTTTTAAATAACTTTAGCCAGTGAGTATAGTCACTCCTCTCTTTTTCTATTTGCTGTATTATTGACTGAAAGTATTTGTCAGAGGAGGTCATAGTCCAGTCCGAGGAAAGATTTGGGCAGGCATGACTGGATGGGAGACTGCAGATTGTGGGCTCCCTTAGACCTGTGTGGGAAGGCTTCAGTGAAAGGAGCGCAGAGGTGCCATAAAGCACATGCATAGTGAGCCTGACACATTAGAGCCAGCGTGTGTAAACATGCAAGTTTGGCTTGCAGTCCACATATTGATCAACTCTGCACCCACACTCTGCGAGTGCAACACATTCAGGAGGCATCCAAGCTGTTGTGCATTCATGATGCATTTTTCCTTTGCCTGTATCCTATAGTTAAGTGATGGGATTAAGTAAGTGGGCTTCAAAGGGCTTTGAAATGTTGAGGAATAGGCATGGGATATTGTTTGGAAAGACTGCTGGATGTCTGGGCATCACAGACAAATAGATCTTACTCAGAAAAGGTCATGAGAGCTGAGGCACCCTTCCTGCTACTGTCCCTTCCAAATCATTTCTGCTTTTAGAAACTGTGAAGGTGTCAAATGCTAGTGGATAGTAATGCTCAAAAAGTGCTTGAATCTTGAAATTGTTACCAATAATTTAAACAGATTCAAAGAATGCAACTTGGATAAGGACACATATTGCACACACACCTGCCAATCATCAGTATTACTTGGTATAGGAAAATTGGCACAAGTAAATGTGTGCTATTTTCTTCCATTCACAGCCAATTGAACCCCAAACAGAATTGAAGGTATGGTATGCTGCCGATTATGCCAAATTTATGGAAGCTTCTGCTGTCTTCATTAAAGAAGAATCTGACATCTGTCCTTTGCCTCCAGTAGCAGTAAGTACCCCTAATCTGCATTCAAGCCATCACCAGACATAGTAAATTACAATTTACATGCTTTCTCTGTTGATGTAACTCTGGTAATGCTAGAGCAGACCATAGAGTAGTTGGCTAACACAAAGCCAAGAGCAATTTTAACCGAACAACTACTCGGAGAAAAGCTGCTCTTCCCCTCCTGTGTTTGTAATCCAATGGAGCCATTAGATATAGCCAGAAGAAAGCGGCACCAGTGGGATATGTTGGAAAGACTTACGGTTGGCGTTAATTTGTAGATAACCAAGCTGTCCAGCCTCAGACTTCTTTCACCAGTTCCCCCTTGTTATGCTCTGACCGGTTGGTCAGATAACGCACTGATTGTTTCAGTGTTTCCTGTGCAATAACCCTTTCTCTTCTAATCCAAATACTTTCCCCTCTGTGTGATAGCAGGAATCCTTAAACTGATAGGAACAGTTCATAAGTGTTGAAAACATAACCATGAAGATTGATACCTATGCTAGGAGGAAATGTTAAACAGGAAATATGATAAAACCAGGAATTCAGAGGTGCTTCAGGAAGGGAATTAATTCCGTTGTTGCATTTACATATGAGGGCTTTAGAGTATACGCCAGAAAGAAGGCGTGGGAGGGCCACAGCATCAGACACAGATAATGTAGATTAGACAAGTAGACAGAGTGGACATAGCTTCACCATGTTCTCCAAAGCAAGCTAGCCCAAGAGCAAGGGAAAGTAAGGACAGTTTATGAGAAGATTAAGTAAAATGTAGAGACAGATAAGGAAGTACGTGGTCATGTATTAATTGGAAGTACATTTCATCAGTGACTGCGTTTTTTTGTAGTTGTTATTCATTGGAATGTTTAAAAATGTCAGTATTTAAAGTGAATTCAACAGAATCCAGTAGAGCTTTTATTTCCACAGAAATAATACTTCCAAATAATATATTGCTTATGACAAAAAACCTCTAAGTCAGGGTAGGCTTGAGATCTCCAAAACTAAGGTGTTTCTTATCGAGTTTAAGAAAGTCTAATGCCAAATGTCAAGCAAAGCAAGGAAGTCTCTCCTGGAGGCATTGGCCTCCAGGAGAGGTAAAGCATACAATTTTGTATGGTTGCAGTAGCAGATAAATTACGTCAGTCTAAGGATAAAGTACAATTTGCAACTGCTTTTATGAGTAATTCCATAAAAGGAACAAATGTAGAGACTTTGAAATTCAGTAAGCACAGATGAACAAAGGTGAAGGACTCAGGACTGTTATAGTAAATGCTAAACAAAAACATGCAAGTTGGTATTTAGCCAACCATTTTCTTTTCCTTCTAGGTTGTAGACTCCTAGAGAGAATCCTTTTCCAGCTGAACGGCTGTGTGGTAGTACATTGAAGTAAATATCATTAAGGACAATGACAGGTCTTGGGAAAGCTCAAGAGAAGATGTAGGGTCAGTGAGAAGAGAATGACCTTTTCTTAGAACAGCTAATAAGAAAGACCTGTTTCTGTTCTTATTGCAGAAAGAGCCTGTAGACCCTTGGATATGCTCCAGCTGTAGAAGCACTTTTGCAACTTTTACTTTGCTAGAATCTCACCAGTGCATCCATAAAGACAGAGTCCTTACCACCAGACTCAGACCACCAAATAAATTGGGACCTGTAAAAGCAAAAAGCAAACTCAAAGGGAAACTGAGAGGAGCGGCATTAGGCAAAAGCATTGCTCAGTGCTACGGGACCATTTCTTGTTCCTCTGGTGCAAAGCTTAGCTGTGCCAGCTCAGGAAGCAACTGTGATGCTCTTGTGAGGTTTATACCTAAATGGAGAAATGGCCGGTCTTCACTGTTGAAGGGAAGAGAAGTGAAGCAGCCAGACAGTTACCCTTGCCGACTCTGTGGGAAGATATTTGATTCCATTGACAAGCTCACAGTCCACACTTACGCGCACAAAGGGGAGCGTCCCTACAAGTGTTCACAGCACGGATGCACAAAAGCCTTCATTTCCAAATATAAACTGCTCAGGTACATCTCTGAAGGCATTTCTTTTTCTGGTGGGTGTGTGGGGAAAAACACAAGGACATCTTTTTCCTCTTGAGTGTTCTAGTGCCAGTTAATGCCCGAGTTCCAGTTTTTCTAATTCCTGTTTTGGTAGAATTGGAGAAAACTAATCTCCCTCGATTGTGGTGGCTACTCAAAAAGATTACGTTGAACAGGTTATGTTAACCTATTCTATGCTTTATGATTAACACCCGCCCCCCAAAAACGTTAGGCTTTTACTAATAATCTGGGAACTTGTAAAAATGCCTTTCTTCAAGAGTGCTGGTGTTTTCAAGTCTTGAAGCTGCACTGTGTACTAGAGTGAATGTAAATGCAAATAACTTTTTTCTTTTTTTTTTTTTGTCTTAGGCACTCGGCCACTCATTCTCCACAGAAATCTCACCAGTGTGGCTACTGTGAAAAGACCTTTCACAGGAAAGACCATTTAAAGAATCACCTTCAGACTCATGACCCTAACAAGATGGCCTTCAAGTGTGAAGAGTGTGGCAAGAAGTACAACACCAAGCTAGGCTATAAGAGACACTTGGCTCTTCATGCAGCCACCAGTGGGGACCTTACCTGTAGGGTATGTGCCCAGGAGTTTGGTGGTACTGAAGTTTTGTTGGAACACCTCAAAAGCCATGCAGGGAAACCAACTGGCAATACCAAGGAAAAGAAACATAAGTGTGACCACTGTGAGCGTCACTTCTATACCCGTAAAGATGTGCGTCGTCACATGGTGGTTCATACAGGCTGCAAAGACTTTCTATGCCAGTTTTGTGCCCAGAGGTTTGGGCGGAAGGACCACTTGACTCGCCATACTAGGAAGACTCATCCACAAGAACTGCTGAAGAGCAGATTGCAGAATGGTGACTCAGTGGGTCTCCTTGACCAGCTTTTTCCATTCAGACTGAAGGAAGATGCCAGCATACTGTCTCCTTTTCCTGAAAGGGTCTCTATGCAGAATGGGATTTTGCATAGTTCAGAATCAGGGGAATACAACTGTTCACATCTTGATTCCCAGCCAAGCTTACAAACTGCTCCTCCTCTTGAACCTCCTCCTCATTTGCAAAGGATGGGCTGTGCAGACAACCTTCCAGCTGTCCATCCCACACCATGCTCAACAGCTGTTCCTGCCAACCTGAACCTTCATCAGCCTAATAAATATGACCTTAGTTCTACCTCATTTGCAGCAGGATCACTCAAGAATCTACCAATAAAAGTGGATGTTAAAGGCTACAATGTGCATCTTCTTGAGGACCTGCCATTACCAGAACCTCAATCTCTTCACAAAATCAGTCTGGATGAAGCTTCCTCAGGGCCTGTAGGGGATACTAACAAGTACCCAGTGCACAAGGAGACAGAGGCAGCAGCTGAAACTACAAGCCTGCCTTTCATGGATCTCACTCATATGATGAGTTTCTGGCAGCTCCCACCAGGTGACAACCAGAACACTACGGGGGACATCACAATGGCATTTAGTCCAGAGGAGCCATCACACAGGCTGAATGGCCTCGGCCAACAGCAAGGTCTTCAGCTAGCAACTGGTGGGATGGCCATAAACCAGTTGCATCATCTTCCTCGCTCCTTTCCATCCACTACAAATTCTGTAACGTTGCCTCATTTTCACCATGCCTTCAAATAACTATCACCATGGTTTGTGTTTGGTTTTTTTTTTCCTTCTTTTTTTAAGACTGTGCTTCTTTCTTAAATCTGTTAGAATGGGGTGGTTTTGGTTTTGGTTTGTTTTTAAGAAAAACTGCCCCAAATGTTTTCAAAGCACGTTATGAACATGGTAGTTACATTAATGATGTTAATAAATGAGAAGCTCTATTTTTCATACTACTATTAGTTTTTTAGCATATGACAATAGCAGAACTAACATACTTCCCTCAACACCTTCTAATGCAAACAACTGAATAAATATCTTCAGTTATAGCAAAGCATCGTTACAGGCACAATAAAACTATGGCTGCTCTGGTAGGAGAAACAGGGTTAGGATAAATGGAAAGAACGGGGAAGTCACAGAAAAATAAATTTAATGAGCCATAAATCACGGCAGATTTATGTACATGGCAAACATAGCAAATGATTTATCAACATCACATAGATTTCTATTAAGGACTTAATTATGGAACTTTATGAATCTTTAATTTAAATCTGAATCATTCCAAGAGCAAATCTTACCTCCTTGTTTCACTTTTTTTAAATTAAGGAGATCACTATTGTGATTACGTTTAACTAGATTTTGTTTTCTGAAGCGCACTTCAGCTGTGTGCATTGCCTGCATTTTTTCCTAGGGCTGGAAATAACTCCCACTTCTGCATGATTGTGTAAGAACTGATGTCTTGTATATGTGCAGTTTTCAGAATGGGAAGTTAATTTTCTCAAAGGTTAGAGCAAAACATTTTTCACTTAGAGCTGGATCTGGCAGGGTATCAGACACTGGTCTCTCTAGTAAAGCACTTAATATATGCTTAAATTTAAGCAAATGCCTATCCCATTGGGTCAACAGCTTGATTTAACACTCAATAAAAATTCCTACCTAAGGGGCATTTATTCACCTTTTGTTGATAAAAACAGCCTTTGTTTAGTCTGGGAAATGATAATTAATTGTAGCCATCTGAAATGTGGATTACTTCACGGAAAGCCAACCCTGGCCCAGGCGAGCCTGTGACCAAGCAGGACCTCTGTGGGGCCAGGGGCAGGTCCACACACAGGTTGTGGAGGTGAGCTGGCACTGGGCCCTGTTCAAAACCAGGGTATGAACCTGCCTCACACATGTCACCTGAAATTAGTGGGTGTGATAATGGTTGAGGCCATTTTAATCAGGGAGTTTTTGCTCAGTAGCGTTGGGACAGCTGCAGTGGGGCTTCCAGCCTTTGTTTCTTCCAAACCAGAACCACGGGGACTTTTGTTTGCTTCCTGGGGTAAATTGTCCGTGTACATTTCCAGTTGATGGTGTGTTGGTGTGACAGTCCTATCATCTGATGCATGAACTAGCAGAAATTCCAAAATCACGTCTCCCAATAGATGACATTATTTACAAAAATCCTCAAACTCTTTCACAATTTATTTTCCTGCGTAACCCATAGTTATAAAAAAAAAAATCCTGGTTTTAGTGTATGATGCAGTTACTAATGGATTCCGTTGCAGCTAAAACAGATACAGAATTTCTCAATCTGAGTAAATTCTCAAACCCTGAGAGCTACTCTTCTATTAAATACAAAGAGAGTTAATAGTACCTAATGATCATTACAACTACAGCGTGAAGCAAGAGTGCTCTATCCTCCCCCATTAATCACAGGAATATTTCCAGACAGCTTCAAATAAAAAATACTTTTAAAATTTTTCCTGTTTTGCTGTTAATGAACTACAATGACATTGTACAACTGCGATAATCTGAATATTCTTACAAGTTTATCAGTACTTGGATTAAGGAAAAGTTGTATTATTGCAGTTCATGTAAGAATTTGTTCTTCAGATAGATACACCGTTGAGGGGTATTTTTTGTTACAAAAATCTTTGGCATAAGGCAAACCAGAAGGAATTTTAAGATTATTCTTGTAATGACAACAGCAGGAGGAAGAGCAGGTGCTGCACAGTCATGCCCAGTTAGAAGTTACTTAAATTACGAGTTCCAAAATAGGGAAAAGGTTGCAAACAATGTTATATGCACATTCTACAGCTAGGCTCATATTTTTATAGGACTTGGAAAGGTGTGTGTATATTCACTTACTGCATTGTTTTCCTTGTTCATGCAAATTGTATTCACTTGGCATCATCCAAGCTTATGTACTTGTAAAAAAAACAACAAACCAACCTACAAATTTTGTAGCACTGACGGATCATACACTGTTAATAGACATTTTTGTCATTTTGGATTGTGCTTCTATAAGAGGTGTAACTAATTACTGAAATACTTGTCTTTGAATTAAAATGTGATGTTAAGAAGAAAACATTAATGCAAACACTGAGCTAGACTGGCGCCCACGTTCTTTCAGCTGCTTGACTGTAGCAGGGTGCCAAGAGAGGTGCTGCTGCCTGACCTCAGCCTCTTCTGAGGCGTGGAAAGATGTGTCGGTGAGAGATGCTTATCGTATGTAACTATGGGTTAAAGACCAAGTCTCATTCAACTAAAAAGAAAATAACCACTTTTGATATTAAAATGCTTAAAAAGCATATGATGATGGTGTCTACAAGTAAAACACAGAAGTAAACCTTAAATGTGTAATACTGCAGCTTTAACCCGTCAGTCCATTCACATTTCTTTTTCCACATTCTTGACATCATAAATGTAGAGGAAGCTGATGATGCCCCATCACAAAGGAAGGCAAGTTATTTCAAAAGGCTATGTTTGCAGAAGAATCGGGGTTTTTTGTAAATTCTCACAACTCAGGAGATAGATACCCCCAAGTCATCTTAAAGTAGGGCTGGACTTTCTCGTAGCTTTTGTTAAGGGGACTTCTGTGAGCATTTTTGAGAGGCCATCAGTAGCTGAGGCTCAAGAACCTTTTGTTTCTAGGGCACACAAGTTCTTTGGGCTCAGCAGACCCGCCTGGTGTGGGCCTGACTATCGCATTGCTGAAAGAGCAGTACTTTGCTTTTGGTGGGGGTGAGATCGTAGGCAAGGCGGTGCTAAAGGAGAGGTGTGGAGGCAGCAGCAAGTCCTCACCAGCTCTCCCTGGGCTTACCTGTGGCGTCTGAGAGGACGGGGCTGCAGCGGGCAGGCAGGCGTGACTTCAGGCAGTGACAGCGAAGGAGGGAGCACGAGCTGCAGGATGTCGGTCTGGTGGCACTGCCTTTGGCTCAGGCAGGGCTGCGGCAGCACCAGTGCGGGGAGACACGGCCTCACACACGCCGGGGGTATGGTGGAGGAAGAAGGCAGCCCAACCAGTGGCCGGTCCTCCCTCGTCTCTGGCACAGCCCGTTCCTCCTCCAAATGGGAGAGGAGGGTGCAGGGGCAGAGAGCTGGCATGGGGAAGGTGGGGTAGCATAGCAGCTAAGAGACAGAACAGAAAAATCTGACCCCCCTGGGAGATCTTAGGGTATTTTTTACCTCCACATCCCAACAGAGATAAACACAGTCGTTTATCTGAACGCCGCTTGAAAATCTGTAGAAGCAGAGCAATATGTGGTGGCTAAACAACAGAATTACTATAACCAAATGATACTGTAAAATAGGAAAACTTAGTAAACATTTGGTCTCGTACAAAAAATGCACTCTCTTTATTAAAAAAAAACCCAAACAATCCAAAACAGCCAGCCATTTAAACTTGCTGAAATAATGTTAAGGAACTAAAATTATACTACATGGAACAAAAGAGTCTGCATCCTTTATGTAAACAGAAATGTTTCTAGTGATTAGTTCCCATCCCCTACCAGAAACCAGGTTCGTTTCTTTTTCCTTTGCTTTTATTTACCAACTGTTCCTGTTGGGACTCTCCATTTTTTTAACCAATGGGTTGCTGTTAATCCCAGGGAGTTTTTCACAGCCGGCCAGAAACAGGATGGCACATTCCATGTGTTCGTGATTGAGTCATTTCCTGCTAGCAGAATTTTTAAGTACTGCTCTTCAATACACCGTTCCTGCCCCTATAATTACGTTTTCTGTAGGATACTGGAAAATGAGCTGTGCAATCAAACACTTGTACACACATAGAGAAAATAATGGGGGGAACAACAACAAATACAGTAAAACTTGCTCTAACTTTTGAGGGTTCATTTATGTCATTGTAAAAAAGAGCAACTGTGATAACGTTGCACAGGATAGTTTGGTATGGAGGTTTTTTTCCTCTTCCTGGATTGAGAAAAAGACTAAACAGCACTGCTTTAATATATTCGGGCTAATTTCATGCCAGCTGTTTCTAAGAGTCTCGCTCTAGGAGTTACACTTGCTTCAGTGTCATCCTTTCTGTATTTATCTAATCACTATTAGCTACAGCCTAAGTCGAGTTTAATTAAACTCTCTAAAGTCTGGTATTTATTATTGCTGCGTCCAACTATTTTTAATCTTCATTTACTCTATAAATATTTAATGGACAAGAAAATTCCTTACGGATTTTAACTGAAAGCCGTATTGGAAATTGTTGGGCTAAAAAAACTCAACAAGTTGCAACACTGAAAGTTTAAGCGGGGTGATCCAAGGCTGGTAATAGATTAGGTGGCCAAAAAATGAGAAGGGAGATGCCTCCATAACATTTCAGTCTTAACCAATTTCTAAAAGCAATTGAAGTTTTTAATGTGAGAATGAGATTTGGTTTTAGTTAGTCTGAACTTAAAAGTGCTTTGAAGCTGATGCACAGCATACACGGCCATTTATCACTTATCAATCACTATCATTTATCATTCATTGTTTACTAGAAGATTCTATTAAATATATACATGAAATTTCAAAATGTTCATTTGTCTTGTTCAATATATCAAAGCAAAGCATTAGGGAAGAAAAATTGCATGATACTGGATCTTCCTACATTTTGTTAAAACCATTGAATAAACCACTGGTAATAAAACTTGCACCCTCAGCAAGTTGGCAGATGACACCAAGCTGAGTGGTGCAGCTGAGACGCCTGAGGGATGGGATGCCATCCAGAGGGACCTGGACAACCTTGAGGAATGGGCCCATGTGAACCTCAGGAGGTTCAACAAGCCCAAGTGCAGGGTCCTGCACCTGGCTCGGGGCAAACCCCGGTATTGATACAGGCTGGAGGATGAAGGGGTTTAGAGCAGCCCTGCCAAGAAGGACTTGGGGATACTGGTGGATGAAAAGCTGGACATGAGCTGTCAACGTGCGCCCACAGCCCAGGCGGCCAACCACATCCTGGGCTGCATCCAAAGCAGCGTGGCCAGCAGGTCAAGGGAGGTGACTCTGCCCCTCTACTCCACTCCGGTGAGACCTCACCTGGAGTCCTGCGTCCAGCTCTGGAGCCCTCAGCACAGGAAAGACATGGACCTGTTGGAGCAAGTCCAGAGGAGGGCCACAAGTATGATCAGAGGGCTGGAACACCTCTCCTGTGAGGACAGGCTGAGGGAGTTGGGGTTGTTCAACCTAGAGAAGAGAAGGCTCTGGGGACACCTTATTGCAGCCTACCAGTACCTAAAGGGGGCTTATAAGAAAGACGGGGACAGACTTTTTATCAGGGTCTCTTGTGACAGGACAAGGGGTAATGGTTTTGAACTAAAAGAGGGCAGATTGAGGCTAGGTCTAAGGAAGAAATTTTTCACAGTGACGGTGGTGACACACTGGCACAGGCTGCCCAGAGAGGTGGTAGATGCCCCATCCCTGGAAACACTGAAGCTCAGGATGGACGGGGCTCTGAGCAACCTCATGTAGTTGAAGATGTCCCTGCTCATTGCAGGGGGGTTGGACTAGATGGCCTTTAAAGGCTCCTTCTAACCCAAACTATTCTACAATTCTAATATCCATCCTCTCGTAGGCGATCATTTAATTAATTTTTGGCAACTGATACAAATAATGTCACACCTTTACAAGGACATTGTAATAAGCTTTGTAGACTGAGGGGAGGGGGGGGAAATGAACTTCAGTTTGCTTATTTTATTGAATGTGGTAGCTGTAGCACTTTACGTGGAAGAGGTGCTGGAAAATTGTGTTGCTTAAGGGTCTTCCATAATGCGTCAGAAGAAAACCTTAACACATCCTTGCCGACCAGCCACTCTATCTTCTGTTGTGTGTTTGCAGTCTGAAAGCAGCAAAAATCCATTTACTTGTTACTTGTATAGAAACAGCTTTTACATTTTACTCCATTTTATCTAAGAAGATTAAACCTCGATCCCTGGGAAGGTGATGGGGTGGCTCATCCTGGAAACCATTCCCAGGCACATAAGGATGAGAACATTTATTTGCACCACTCAAAGCCAGTTTCTCATGTCTGCTTTCTCAGCTAAAAAGCACTCTTGAGTAGCACTGAAACTGATCTCTCACTAGCCCAAAGTGCTCTGCAAAGCACCTGGCAAAGATGCAGCAGCAGTTGCCAACACCTACAAGCTTACCCAGGCCAGTCACTTCCACAGTTCCCAGGGATGTATAGGACTCTGTCCCATATTTTGGATGCTAGCATGGATGTCTGTCCTGAGGACCTACTGGAGGCACCGGCTGTCCCAAGCCTCTGTAAACTGGCTGCAACTACAGCCCCAGTGATACCCGGACTCCCCAGTGTACCAAGATGTGTCTCCTCCACAAGCCTGTCAAGCTCGGAGTTTCAGAGTTCAGTGGCTAAACCTTGAGAATGGTGATGGTATCAATAAATCCCTGTTGCTAGTCTGCAAGACCCTGCATGATAACCCTAAGAGTTACTACGCTGTTAACAGAGTCACAGGTAATCCGGGGAATGGAGAACACCACATGAGACCACTGGGTACTGTCAACAGTTTTTCCTGTAGCTGGCAAAGTCACGGAGGTAGGCAGAGTTGATGATGGCACCATGGACTGAACACTCCCAAGCCCATTGTAGACTTCCCCAGTTGAAGGTACTTAGCCACAGAGCAGCAGCAATCAAGGACAGCAAAACTCCACATGGAAGGACGCTTGCAAGGACTTGGAATGCGAGTCTCTGCAACAGACTGTTTTGTTGCTGTTCATCCCACACACTGAGCAGTCTTACAAGCTCATCTCCCAGGCTCAAAATATCTTGCCAGCTACAAATCTGTTGTGGCCACATTCCCTGCCAGGATCTCATATTCTGCAGTTGTATGCATCTCACAGGGGTGCAAGACACTGATCACCTGAGCCATCCCCTTGCACAACAGCACCACAACCACCTTAAACAGGGGCTGGAAGGCCTTCTTGCTCCTCTGACATGGCTCTGCATAGCCCGAGATGGAAACAACACCGACTGCATGGTCTGAAGAGCAGAAGCACCAAACATCATGGTCTGGGAAGGTAAACACTGAGGAGAAGGAAGAACCTCCACACCACCATCCTGACATAGTGATTACTGAAATGGATGCTGGCATCTTCCTCACTCAAGACAGTGGAAGCACATCATGAGAGCACAAGACCTGCTGGAGAGGTTTGCATTATTAAGCAGCAAATCCTCTCAAGATGCCTGTTACGGCAGAACACGGTCACTGCCTCCTTGAGATGGAGCTGCTCCAAACCAAAGAACATTTCACACCAAAATGAATATTCTCAGCAGCCTATACTGGGGACATGAGAGGCTCTCCAAAATTTTCAGTGCAATTGAGCTTCAATTAATAAAAAGAAGTTCATACTGCAAACACTGCAACAGGATATTGTATATACACAGAAGCGAACGAGGTCCTTTTATGTTATAATGTTGAAATAAAGAAAATATTTCCTACCCAAACTGTCCTGAAGATTTTTGTCCAGTAGATACACCCAAAGATTTTCTGGTTTTCTGCAGTATTCCTGGAGAGGTCTCTGCAGGTCATTATTTAAAAAAAAAAAAAAGACCATAAAAATTTATAACCTACATAAATTCAGCATAAACCCCAGTAATGTAGGGATCAAATATATTGATACAAAGAGCAGTATGTATTATCATTCACAGGTTATACTACAAATAGCCATTAAAATAACTTTATAAAACATCTTCTAAACATAGACTGAGTATGGGTTATGACTACCGGTAGCAGTGGGTGTTAGCAAACATATTATATGGTATCCTGCTTAGAGGGAACTGTTTTAGGAATGTGATGGTGTTAATTTTAAGGCTAAATCAACAAGGGGAAACTCATATGGAACAAAGAACGTACAAAGCTTGATGCTTAATCTAAATGGACTTAAGGTAAAGAAGATGGAACAAGTCTTAAAATCAAAGATTAAAGGTTATGGAGTCCTTTATGGGACAGAAGGAACCTCATATCCAGACTTCATATTTTAGGTCTATATATATACTTCTGTTTGAGGACCTCTAAAATGAAAAGGCTAAGAAGTCCCTCCTGAGGACCCACATGAAAACCTCTGTGTATACACTCGGCACAACGGAAAATGACTTGGAAAGCCATTCAATGTCAACAACATCCACTTGGAAATTTTTGACCCTTCTCATTTCTAACAAGTGTTGTACAGAAATGAGTTTAGGCTTTCATGTCATTTTTGGACTTGCAAAAAACCCCACATGATTAAGAACATTTCGAACTTTATTATTCTATCAGAAAACTGGATTCTAAAGCCTAGGATCTGCTTTGAAAATCCTACCCCCTCTGCCAATACATCAGAGTTTTATAAGAAAAACGTAAATATGGCTAAATTAACTCCTTACCTGGCCTAGGTTCATCTGTACTGGCACTTTTCTGTACTCTCTTCTGAAGCGATAACACAGCAGTTGTTAAGGTTGGGCGTTTTCTCTGAGTCACTGGTTCCTTGCCCTAGTAAAAGAAGATGCACAGTCCACACTCAACTCTAGCAAGGAGCTTGGGGAGCTTGGTGAAAGCACTCCAAATCACTGTTGAAGCGGTGCTGGGAAGGAACAGGAAAAAGGTGCACCCCCTCCCACTTGGAAGCCATTTTTCCTGCCCAGAATAGGTAAGAGAGTAATAAGATTTTTGAGCATCTTAAAAAAAATAAAAGAAAATCAATACTCTCCTAAAGGAACTGTTTACTTTTTTTTTCTATAATAAAATAGAAGCTCACTTCAAGAGACTGCCAGTTAGCTCCACTTTTCTGATTCCCCAAAGGGGCATAGCCCTTCGGCCTTGTGTCGAGTGACCAGGGAATAAATCACCTCTACATTTGCAGGAAACAGCAAACCTGACAACAGCAGGGAGCCCTAATGAACAGGAAGAGCTTTCTCTATGTATTGAAAAGCTGTCAGGTTTCTGCTTCCCTACAGCCGTTACCCTGGAATCCAGTCACAGAAGAGGCTGAAGAAATTGTTGTCCAACTTTTTCGTACTACCATATTCCATCACTTTTTACATCAGACAAAGGGCTCCAGTTTCGGGGAACTCCTAGCTGATACTCAGCACGTACCTTGTCTTAAGAGCTTACCAGCTTCCCTAGAATCTTAAGCTTTATATTAATATAGGTCTTTACTCACCCTAAACTACAGTTTGGCCAATCTGCCTCCAGGACAAGACAAGTGTGATGGTGTTTGCTTACCGAAACCTGCCCGGTGGTCTTTGCAGCAAAGGCACGGCGGGCAGCTTGTTCTTCACAAAACTTCATGTGCCTCTGTGCTGCAGCCTCATTAAATCTTCGTGAGCAGTGTGGACACTGAATATAGTCTGACCGTAAGAAAGGAATGACTTGTGTCACAGTTTATACACTACAGGAGAATTGCCCTGCTTTACCGGAGCACTCAGAATGCAGTTCAAAACCCGGCTCCGTCAGCAGGTGACCATGGTGAGTTCCCATCAGCTCCCAAAGTACAAACTTAGGAGAACTACAAAAACCTCCTCTAGAAAAGTTCTTGGGATCCTAAAATACACGCTTAGGGTATTAACCCAACAAACAGTAATTGCTTTCAGAAATAAATCCCTGGGGATTAATAAAAGCAGATTTTATTATCTTTGTCCTGTTCCCACCCGATTAACAAGTCTGCAGAAAAAGCATTATGTAAAAATTCCTAGAGTAGTCAAAACCAGTGATTTCAAGACTACTTTTGAAGACTGGTCATTAAGATTGCTGTTTGGTCCAACGCTGCTGAGGGAGCTGCGCGCTGCCGGCTGCGGCACATCCGAGAGCCAGGTTTCTGGGTGTGAAGCAGCGCTGTGAAGAACGCACAGCAGTGCTTCCTAGAGTCGTTTCTGACACTGTTCCGGTCCTGATTCTGCTAAAAGCTGTTCATGGACATTTGTCACTGGTGCAGTCCTACTCGTTTCAATGAAGCGTCAGTGTTTGGGTTCACCACAGTCACATTCAGCCCTCGCGCTGCCCATTGCCATTCTCAGACCCCTCCTCCCTGCTCAGTGCCTTTTACAAAAGCAGCCCAAGCGTCCTCATCCTTATAGTACAGATGTAGCATCTTTATAAACCATTTCTCTCAGTAACAGCCCAGAAAAGGTGGCCCAAGCAGCCACCAAAAGCCATCTCCAGACCAGCTGCATGGGAGGAAAGGGAGGGGTCTGCTCTTAAGAGTCGGTAGCGTCAGACAAGAAATAACAGAGTCATTAAAGGATTCAGCAGTGGAAATGCAGAGAGGAGCTTGACCCCAATCAAGGAAGGAAGATGTGTCCTGCTGCTTATACTCCATCGCTGTCGTCTAGAAGAGGAGAAAGGCTGGAATCATGGCAGCTGGTTTTGCGATCAGTCACAAATTCCTCCTCTGGAAGTGAGCCCAGAGATCCCCCTTCCCCCTCCCGCCCTCCACCTTCCTAACGCAGGCGGGACTCCACTGAGACTCTTTCCAAGATTGCTCCCACGTTTCATAAATCACATATCATGAGAGATCGTGGTTGTTATGTGCATCTTTTGGGATCTGTAACTTCTAACACAGTGAGCTCTGTGCAGAGACCACACCTGGTATTAGTAGTAAACCAGACCTGTCTTTTCCTAAGCGACTTTCCCTGCCTGCACAGTTGGATGGGGAAGGGGACAGTGGAAGAGCCACCACGCGGGAGTGCGGAAGCCCGTGTGCACTACAGTTGTTTTGAATGGTGAGGGGATGTATTTCACCCTTTCTCATACCGTGGTACAGCCTGTGCTAAAACACAGGCATTCTGACCCTCCTCTCAAAGCTTCGTCTAATATCAAACCCCAAACTTGCTGCCTTTAAACTTAAAAGATGCAGCTAGTCTCCTCTTCCTCCCCCCCTCCTCTGTCAGCGTCGCACTCCTACTCAGTTTAAGCCAAGAAATACAGCTGAAAATTAGAGAGCGTGGAGGGAATTAATGTTCACACTGTGTTGTGTCGGGGGGTGCAAAACTGAAGCCCAGCTGTGGATAATTAATAAGAGGTCGCTGCTTTACCAAAGATCAGCACAAGAACAGTAATAACAAAGTGGACGACAAACCTGGGTTGATGCTTGGTGGGGGAGGAGGCGGAAGAGGGTGGCCCTCCTTCAGAGCTTTTGTGACCCGCTTGGCTGATTGAATAGTATTAATAAAATCCTCATGCTGCTGCCTCCAGTTAGATTTCTTCCCTGGTTGTTTCTGCGATGGAAATAAAGGAAGACACAAACTATCTTTCCCCGCCTTGCAAGGGACAGAGAAAACTCTTACAGTGAGGGTTCTTCCTTTCTGAGGGAAAGTAAAAACATTATGAACAAAAGAAATTTGCTTTTTTGAAAGGCACAGGAAAGCTGATTTAGCCCTTTGCTGTCTATTGACAGCACCAGAAGATGGATAAAAGAACAACACTCTCCAACAAAACACTCTGGTCATGGCAGACCAAAGGGCGCTTTAGAGGGAATAGAAAAGACACTATGACCAACACCTTTCCTTCTTCTCCACTTGTCAGATTCTTCTTCTTGCTTTAAACCTTTGTGCACTTCTGTTTCTTTCCACGACTGATTTTAAAGGACATTTTACAGCGGCAGTCTGCGTGAATACCAAATTGGCAGCGATTTGGCATCTCTGGGTAAAATGATACACGTGCATGTCCATGTGTATTCCCCTCCTCCCCAACGATGAAAAAAACCACTTGTTCCAGTAAGAGCCTGAGCCTCTTTCCCTCAGCTCTGCAAATAAGTTCAATTTAAATACATTTTTAAACTCTTGAGTTCCAAAGCAGTGAATCTCTGTAGCTTCATCTGTAGGAGATTCGGGGCTACTGACAGCTCTCAGGTTCAACCCTGGGCATTCATGCACCAACCATCTTGGATTGTGCTCTCTTTCAGATTAAGTGGAGGAAGCTGTCAGAGACTCACATAGTCTTTAAAACACATACATGAACATTTCCTCGAAGAGCAGAGACGCTTATGTGCCCAGAGTAGTCACGACACCTACTGGTTTGGCTTCTGAATGGAGAAATATTCTCCTATACTAGCAGCACAAGGAGGGAGAGGAAAGAATTTGGCACCAAGTCAAGCACGTATGTGAGACTCATCCACAACATCCAGGTTTTGTCCTTGGAGGAAACAATAGCATTACTGAATGAAAGACTTCACATGGAGATAATACACATGCTTCAACTTTAACTATACCTTTTCGGGGGGCTGCTTCTTCACAGAGGTGATTTCTGTTCCCTGCAGTCTCTGTTTCAAAGAGCTGAAGGGCTTGCGCTTCTTATTGAAGACTTTCTTGCATATTGGATCATGTCTCAGCTGGGATGCAAAGAAAAACAGTCATTTATGGGTTGAAGTCATGCTTGCTTAATGATGCTTCCTTACTCAGTCTTTAAAATTATTTCTATTCAGGAGCAGGGACCTGAAGCAGTATTTATTTCGGGTTCAGCTTAACTCCTGAAGGAGTTCAGCAAAACTTTAAAAAGCTGTCCAAGTACAGCTGCAGTTTGACACAAACAAGAAATAGAAGCCACTTCGAGTTTGTTCTTCTCAGAGAAATGCTGGAGGCCAGCACAAATAATGACTTACAGAGAAGAATTCTTCACTATGAGGGTGGTGAGGCACAGGAACAGGTTGCCCAGAGAAGCTGTGGATGCCCCATCCCTGGAAGTGTTCCAGGCCAGGTTGGATGGTGCTTTGAGCAACCTGGTCTAGTGGAAGGTGTCCCTGCCCATGTAGGGGGGTGGGAACTAGATGATCTTTAAGGTCCCTTCCAACTCAAACCATTCTATGATTGTAAGAACAGACTGGGTCTGTGAACAGGAACAGTCCTGTTGGACACACACCACACCACCCCCCCGCCACTTGCTTTTCTTTCTTCCTTGGTTAAGAGGGAGAACAGACTGATCCCGTTCAAGGGGCTGCTATTTACATCATTAGTTCTTTGAGTTTGAATAAGTATTCCAGCTCCCCTGGCAAACAGCAGCACTGTCCATCCCATCAGCACCACTGAAACAGCGACAGCCCCAGGCTGAAAAAGCTGCAGACCAGCACAGGTAACCTGAAGTTTTCAGAAGGAAAACTAGGGATAACAGGGAAAGCACAAGGAAATTTTAGGTAGGTAGGTAGATATCCAGTGCCAAATTTGTGGAAGAGCCATGCCTCACAACCAAGGAGGAATTAAGGTTCAGAAGTGTCTCAGATTTTAGCATCAACCTCAGTCTTCTGCAACAGGATGGGCAATCCCCTTTGTGAGGAGCACCATGAAAGTGAGGACCAAACTATGTCCTCTCTTGTGTGCTGAGGATCACACCTATTTGAGCCTAGCTGCAGCTGGTATTAAAGACCCCATTCCTATCTTCCTTTGCTTGCTCCCGCTTTCTAGTTCTCAGTTATTCTTCTTGCTCTTCTCATTAATTTCTCTATGCCGTCCACTCTCTTCCCATATGAGTTAAGCAGCTGCCTGAGCAAGGCATTTTGGTTACAGCTCAGCTGGGCCAAAAAAGCACATCACTCTACTATAACACACATTTCTAAATTCTCATTTCCCTTTGAACCTTTCTACTCATCTGCTTCAGGTCCTTGTCTTCTGTTTCTAGACATTTTTGACAGCAAACTTGAGAGCAGGATTCCTCTGCAGGACCAAGAGGGCAGGAGACACCTGTGTCTTGCTCGCTGAGGAGCACACCAGTCCTGCATCACCAGGCATTACAGGACAGGCATTACAGGACTTGTCACTACGACTAGCATGAGATAGATACAAGAAACTTCCCGCCTCCCCAAAAAACACAGGCATCTGTCTTTTCAAATGATTTTCTAGATTAAACCATCATGTTCTTCACGTATCTGATCTGAGATACCAAATGTGGAACTACTGACACAGGGTAGTTCCACCTTCGTCTCAGCGCTCATAGTTGCTCAGCCTCCAGTGTATTTTTCTTGCCTATTTTTTTGTAAACCACTTTTAAGTTGCATGTGTGTGTTATAAATATATATATTCAGGGGGGCTGATCTGATCTACCACAGAGCCACAGGATCAGTAATGCAAACTGAGGAGGGGAGGGGTGCATGCAGAGCCACCCCCCTTGCAGAAAAAGCCCGCAGTTGGGTTGTGCAACGCAAACTGTGCAGCCACCCATTTCGTTTGTAATGCAGGGATCAGGGAGGTCAGGGGGAATCTTTTCATTCACTTCAGCAGGCTTTGGAACAGAGCCTGGTGCCCACATTATGCTGTCAAAGGGACTACTTATCAGATGGTTGGTTAGTCTATTTTTCCCAGGAAGCCTGAAATAACAAATTCTGCCTAGAAACCTGGAACACAAAGGAAGCTTCAGGTTAGTAATTTATGTCTCACCAAGGGATAATACGTTATTTTAAATGCCATATATAGTAAACAACTGCTTTTGGACAAGCAGGTAAATTAAGACAGTGCAAGACTGCAGATTAAGTCACAGTATTTCTGTGCACATTCATTTATTCTCTAATCAAGTTCACTAATGAAAGCAGTTAGATCATTTGCCCTTTTAAATATGCGTTCAACCCATTTATCTGCTAGCGGCCACCTCCTCCTTCCCCAGCGCTCGCCACCCCTGTCAGCTAAACGCGCTGACATTCCCATTAACAAAAAAAAAAAGGTTTCATTTTACCAGAACATCTTGTGCAAAATGTCTTCCACAGGTCATACAAGGAGCCAGATCTTGACTTCGGGCAGCTGTGTAGAATTCAAACCACACAAGAGTCTCAGTTAGACAGTGCAGGATGGCTTGACTACAGCAGAGTCAGCGTTTGGACTGAGCCCTTGCTGAAACAGTATTTCGCTGTCAGACAGGGACATCTGCAGTCATGTGCCAGGGCTCCCTGTTGCAGAACTGCCTCATTTATCTTGTTCCTATGCCGCACAAGCTCTCCTTGGCTGCGATGGACAGCATTTTGTTTTCCGCACGACTGCTCAGGTATGTCCTTTCACAATGACCTCACGGCTGGGCGAGGAGACAGCGGACGAGAACTTGCGTTCATCGCTGCCTAAATTCAGGGAGGGGGGCTGGGAAGGAAGAGCAGGTGAGCTGCACCCAGATTTATTCCATTTTGTTTATAAGTCGTCAGGAGCCAGTGATGCCCAGTAAGTAGCAGGTGTCACAATAAGTGTGACACGATCTTCCTTCTCAAGACAGAACGTTTCCATGACGTGTTGAACAGCATTCCAACATGATCTGACTTTGTAGATGTCAAATTTGTGGGGATTTTTTTGTTTTTAAATCATTCATTTTTTGGCAAAAGAGGTTTTTAAGTTACATAGAAAGTAGTTCTACGCCTTTCTGACTCCAATGGCAGTCACATATTCTCATTTCAGAGCAGGAACATTACTTGTATTAAACAAACACAGCTTTTAGGAAAACTTGAATAATACCAAAGGGCCTTTTTCATGAGACTTGGGACCTACAGAGGACAAGACTTCTCATTTAAGTGTTCCTTACCCGCTCTTGCTGAAACAAAAGAAATCCTTGTCTTGCTGAACAGATGAGAGTGCTTTTGCTTCTTACCTTTTCTGACAGATCTTACCACGCTCCGAGGCACAGAGTTAAGGTTACTGCAGTGTTTCATTGATTACAAGAGTAGAACAAAGCAGTTCTCTAACCTTCTTGACTCTTATTCTATTGCCTCTGTTTAAATGTGTTTCCATTTTTGTTCCCAAGCAACATCTGTGTGTGCTTAGTCTGGACTATACTCTTTCTTTCAAGCGTCTTCCTCTGTCACCCCTACTAGTATTCTGTTCCCATCCCCTCAAGGTTTTGACTGACACAGCTTTTTTTGGGGGTGGTTTGTTTTCTGTTTTTTGTTTTTTTTTTTTTAAAGGAATTTAGGTACAAGCACAATATCACTGAATCAGCAATGAGAAGTCAGGAAAAAGGACCATTTGCCACAGCAGATTAGTTACTTTAAACACATGCAACAGCAGATGAATTAAGAACTAGTAAAGAACATGTGCACTGCCTTAAGTAAAGATCCTCCTTTTCAGTAAATCACAAAATCACATTCCACCCAGACCACTGAACAACATCTGTTACTCACTTGTTCCATTTAACTCCTTTCCTGGTATCCAACTCATCTCAACATAATGGTTTCTCAAATTTCCTCTTCTGTGTTGCTATCGGGAGTCACGAGGACTAGGTGGTCAGTCTTCATTACTCAAAAGCTCACACTTCAAGTTGCCGTGCATCAGCAGTTACATAATTAACAATTATGACACAGGCAGACCCTCCTTAAGCCTATGAAACATGAAAACTAGTACAGGTATCAGCTAAAAGAAAACCCTGAAACTTTTTCTAATCTTACAGATGACTTCTACTGATTTAAGACAGACTCATCAACAACTTTAGAAAATGAAGGCTTAATCTAGATGTGAATACTGTATTGACACCTCAGTTTTCTCAGCAGTGATCAAGAGACTCATAGACTTAAATACCTGTTTATTCCCTTCTCCAAGACCATGTTCCTTTATCAATTAGAATATATTATAAAAGCCTCCTTCCAATAAAAAACAATTACTTTGCATTGTTTCTACACATTAAAAGGCTTCATCAGTCCTTCTGTTAGCTTGTCTCCATCTAGTATTCACAAAACTATTTAAGGAGTATTTAAAATGCTTTGAATTTCATAGTAGTCAAGCCACTCTACTGATGTGTTGGTTACTGTGTTCCTTACCGGTAAAATGGTTAACTTTTCACCCAAAGGCAGAAGATTGCTCAGTCCTAAAGACCTAAAGCTGAGGTTTTCTTAGGCATACAGAAGGATTCAGAAGGATTGACTCCAGAGGTATGGACTGGTCACTATCAGAATAATTGACATGCAGTGTATAGAAATTTAAAATCACACCAAGCCTGAAGACACTGTCCCTCTGCTCACCTTCAGAAAGTCTTTGCGATAACTGCAGTGGGTCATAAGTTTGTATTTCAATAAAACTAAATGCAAGAGCAGAATAATAATATTTCAGGAAATTTTGCTATCTGCAACATACAGTATTTTTCTAACTATCTGCTGTTTTGTTTGCCATACTACTCAGACTGAGTACTTTCAGCAAAGCTGATTTCAACGGCAACGGCAAGGGTCATTGACTGCTGCAACTGCAATACTTGTTGCGACAGATTTTATTTTCCAAGAAATGTAAAACTCAGGTTAGGTAACAGGGATGTCTAGCTACACAACAGCTTTCCAGACACCTCTGTTTACAAAAGGTGCTTACTATTATCTTTCATAATAGTACCCAAACAATAACTAACCAACCCAGAAAAGAACTAAGGAATAGCTGAAAAATCCTTGAGTTACAAAACTGTGCTATACCAAGGCACTATATTTAACCATCAGTATAAGGAAGAGAAGACATAAATGGATATTTGCTTTGTAAACTGAAATAATTTATTAGAAAAATCTAATCATATTAAATCTGTAGGATTCTGATAGATGTGTTGAATAGATTCAACAAATATATATATAAAACTGTGATAGCTTGTAAGAAAAGTATTTTTTAGTAATGTTAATAGATTTCTACTGTAATGAAACTGCAACAGTTGCCATGTCACTCATGACAGAATAGACATCACTAATACATTGTTTTATGTATGACTTCATTTCAGAAACAGTGACAAGTAATTGGTTCTTGTTACAGTAACATCTGAATAACCCCCTTTGAGCATGACTGGCAAAGCTGAGTGAGCAGTTCCCTTCTCAATACAAATGAAAACTTAAGGATGTTTCCACAGTAAGTTCCTCGGTTTCATCAAGACAGCTTCAGTCCTTGAACATTTTGTTTCAGATTGAGCAACTCTTTTTCTTGCCTTGTTTTCTCCAATTTGAAGGCTAGCTTGTTGGCTTTCTTCTCCATTCTGCGTTCCTGTGCATACAAATAATCACAAATTTACAAAATAGGCATAAAATGCAAGAAGAAACCATTCTAACGGTTCCAGATCACGAAAACAGCAGCAATCTCAACAATATTGTTATTTATGGCAATAATTATTAGCAGTCAAATTAACATGTGTACCACCAGCATTATCATCTTTAATTAGCTGAATATGCTGGCAATTTTTGTCCCTAAATAAAACAGCTAGTGTATCATTGTGGCCAACTACATTTTCCACATTTCTTTCAGAGACTTTTCACTTTGTGTGATCTGAAACATCTGTTTTCTTTGCTTCCCTAGATAATAAGGAAATATGAGGGCTCCTTCTGAAGTTATATATGTAATAGTGGCCACAATAACAGACCGAAATTTCCATATAGGAAATTAGGATGACAAAATTATGAGGTTAACTTTCTTTCCAGTAATTTTTTTTTTTAAGAAGCAATAATTAGTCCTTTGAGACCAGCAAGTTTTTCCCATTAATTTCCAGACACAAGAAAAAAGGAGCTTTAAAAAAAGTTCTTAAGACAGAATTCAGATAATATAACATGTTTTTGCAGGGTTTTATTTAAAACAAGGCGTACCTTTCGCTCCTCTTTTATTGCCTGTTTTCTAGCTTTCCGATCCTCTTTGCTCTCGTCTTTGGAACGGGGCTGTGTTGATGCTCTTGGCAGGTCACTGATATTAATCATTTGCATGCGTTCAATCTGCTTAGCAGTAAGACCTTTCTGAGGCAAGATATGTAGGGGAATTCCGGTCTTCTGGGAAATTTTTATTGGTTTGGGCTAAAATAGAGAGCACATATGTATTAATGGTCCCTAGCTTTCTCTCCAAGAAGTGCACATCACGCTGCCTTATCAGTATGAAAACAATACATTCAGATGTTAACAGTGATAAAAGTTTAAGTCTCCTCATGCTATTTTCTTCCCTCGAAAAAAGCACATTAATCCCAAAGTAAGAAATCAAATACACCTGTGAGCAGAATCTGGCCTCCCAGAACAAGAAAAAGTTTCTCTCTTTTCTCTCTTATTTAAATATTACCAGGAAGTGGGGGGTGGGTGGGTGGGGGGAAGTAGGCACTTAATATTCCTTTATAAGCTTTCAAGAAAAAAAGTTTTTCTTGAGAAGAAAACCTTTCTTTTCTTGAAAAGAAAACTCTTCCACACATCTGGAACATCAGGCTGTGCTCCAATGATGGGAAATGTCTAGAAGGACAAAGAACTACAATAAATTGTATCAAACTGTAGAAGGGAAAGACAAGCCTATTTTCAAGAAAAAAAACCCTAATATGTGGTTGTGAGACAAAGATTACAAAGGTCTATCACAGATAACAAGAAAGTTCCTTGCTCTCTCTGTTTCTGTCTAGCTATTACAGAAATTTCGAACAGGGCTAACACCCTCTCCAACCCTCTTTTCTGTGCTCTCCTTCTTTTAAGGACAGATATCCATTGAGAAAAAAATAATTTTTGTCTCAAATTTTCCCAAGCCAGGTTGTTACTCAGAATAAGTTTAATGATTTTTACCTTTAATGGCTCCTTAATAAGTGTTGGGTGATTATATAGGTTTGAATATGTACCTAAGTCACAAAAAAAAAGAAAAAAGTAGTGAAGAAAGGCTTGCAAATAGAAATTAGGTAAATTTATTATGAATTGTACTACTATTTAGTCTTTGAAGATCTAAAATTGCAAGAATTAAGTTATCCACACAAAAGCAGTAGTTTTATCTGGCAAGAATTCCTGCTGTTGTGCTCCAGAATCATAAACCATTTTACCTAAAGCACAGTTAAAAAAGTGCTGAGATCACCTATCATTTGCTCTGAAATCCTAGGAACAAACAAGTGAACTCCAAAATACTTACTCAAAATGGATTCACAATCCCACTTTTCTTTTGGTTCCTCAATAACTACAGCTACTATTTCTTCCTTTTCTTCTTCACTTTCTGCATTCACAGAAGAGTCTAAATCTTCACAGGGTTCAAGAGCATCCAATTTCACACAGCTTTGAAGTACAGTGAAGAAAAAAACTAAGGTTTATCTTTTTTTTAAAATGTATAATTATGTAAAACCAGTCTCCCCTCAGTAGAGCCCCAAACCAAAGAAAGCTATTCCTAATGAAACTTGTGGCAAAAGTTTTCTTAAGTGAGCATCCCCAAAATAAACCAAAACATTAGGACAGGAGACATAGCTGTCAAAAGAAGTATTTCTGCATTTCAAAATTATGTGGCACACAGTATTTGTGATTGGAGGGCAGGAAGAGAAGAGGATATACTTTTTAGTCTGTAAGCAAGGCAGCTCTAGAGGTGATTATGTACTCTGCTACTGACCAGTCATCCTTCACTACAAGGGATGCGTTACCATATCTTTCGATTGGGAAACACAAGACTAATGTGAGAACATTTAGCCATTTCACTTTGGGATATTATCACCTGCTTTAAGACAAAGTGAATATGCTGTGGAAATGCAGTCTTACATAGATACAGGGTTACTTTATAAGCACTGATTTTTGCAGTGCTCCAAACAGTGGCACCCATGCAACAGTCACCTGCAAGTTTATTAGCATGTAACTAGGTATGCAGAGGAATCAGCTGCATAGCAGCAGGACAGAATACACTTGGCTACACAGTCTGTTAAAAAAAAGAGTAAAGGTGTAAGGAGAAAGGTAAGTTACACTAAAAAAGAGGAAAAGGAGAATGCCTCTAGATATTACTTACACTGAATTCCATACAATTATACAAAAGGAGCATAATCTCACATAAACCAACAAAATGCCTCCGCTTCATTGTATCATCTCCTAAGTTAAGACTGACATTGTGACATTAAAAAAATGGGTAATACTCATACATAGCTGCTTTTACTGTGGGATGTAATCTTCAAGTACATGAACTGGAAACAACATACACAAACTTTCAATCTAAACACAGGATTACATAACTACTTATGTGAAGCGGTACTTCTGGGAATACATACTTCTTTGCTTTCTCTTTGTAGTAATCATTCAGGACTTCCTGCAACCGAGCATTGTCTGTGTTAATATAGCCTTCTAACTCCACGTTATCCAAGGCTCCAATTTCATCTTCATCAAACTGTTCAAAAAACTAAAATAAAGAAGTGGGTATCTGTAATTAGATCACATTTGTTGTGCAACTTCTTGATAGCTTAAAGAAGATCTACATATTTCTATTTGCTCCTTTTTCCTCTCCCCTCTATTTGCTGAACAACTGCCAAACACATCTGCGGCAGGATTTCCTCCTTACTGCCAGCATTCTTTCAGCACTGGAGTCACAAAGCTATCTTTTAATAACACACAGATCAGCTCTGGAAAATGTTTCTTATTCTGATCCATTATTTAAATCTGTGTATTAAAAAGCCTATCACTGCTCAGAACAAAAGTAACAGCATATATCCACTGCTTTGACATAATTTCATGAATGTATACTTGGCACAGTGGGGAGAAAGGCTGAAAAAAGAGAATCTTTACCAGGCACTTGTACATGATTTGTTGCATTAAACTGAGTGTCTCAGACAGAAGTGTAACAACAGCAATGAATGCTCATTATGGTGACTGGAGCAATTTTGTTCAACTCTATCAGTGTTAGGCCTTTTAATAGTAATTAACACTATAACCTAATTAACACAAGCCTCTTAACTCATGCAGTATTAAATGTGTAAAGAACAGCTGTTTGATGCCCTGACTACTGAAGGCAGTAAGAATTTGCACAGGCACACAGGGCACCAGCTTATGAGATGAATCAAAAGACAAAGCAGCATTTAACACCCTTAGGTTTACAAGTTAGATTTTTGAGTTGCCTCACCTTCTCAAACCTGTCATCCAACAAGGTTAACTGCTCATTCCTTCTCATTACTGAAGATGTCATAGAATATTCTGTGAAACGACTCCTAGTTTCTTCTTGCATAAAAAGAAATTCTTTTGTCCGTCCATTAACTCTATCATCTGATAAAGGACCTTCTGAATCACAGTCTTTATCATTACTGCAACTATCCTTTTCATCACTACCATCCTCCACATCTTCCCATTCATCTTCATCCTCAACATCTGATCCCCTGAACAGAAGTACAAAACAGTGTTGTAACAACAACACAGACCTTTCCACGGCTATGATCAATGTTGGGCTATCTGAAACAATCTGGCAATAATAGATTTAAATCTTGAGAGGGAAAGATAAAAAGTGATTATTTTCAAGCCAGTAAAAGAAAAACAAGTTCAGCAGTAATGGTGTTGCCAAAGTCAGCATAATAATACTTTTGTCTGAAAGCTGGAAACATTTCTGATAACTGTTGGATCACACATCTGTGCACTGAGAATGAAGTTACGTTTACATTCAGCTATACATGTCAAAGAAGGAAAAGAACAATATTAGTTGCATTCTTGAACATTGAAACTAGCAAAATTTCTCACTGTTCATGAAATTACAAGAATTATATCAAAACCTAAATAAATCACATGAAGCATTTGTAAATGTTCTGGAAACGCCTGTTAGCCTTCATCAATATCATTACTGACATATTTTAAATGTGATAGATGGTAATGTTTTAAATAGTTCAAGAATCCTATTATTCCATACATTGCATCTGTGAACAAATACATATAATCCATGAGCTCAAAGTAACAAATGAAACCCATCTCTTGGATAATACATGAAAATTTGATTTTGTAAGCTACCAGCCACATAACAAAAGGCAATACTCTTTTTCCTTTAAGACACCTAAATATTCAATTTGAAATCTGAAACCATTCTTGCTTCTACAACACCACATGAAATAACAAATAGCATCATTCCTATTTACATATGACAAACAGTTCTACAAAGCTCTATCTACCCTTTCTGTGGTTCATTTGCTTGTAGAACAAAATCATCGTCCAGGATATTTTCTGGATTGTCAAAGTCAAAATCATCATCAAGAGCTGCAACAATATCAGGGTCAAAATCTAGCCGTGGTCCTAGAAGTTAAAAAAAATCCAAAACATAAATATATAAGTTTCTCTGACATTACAAAGATACTTTCCTGAATAAAAACCAATCCAACTAGACTGTTAATTTGCACTAAGGAAAGATTAAACCTAAGAATCACAAAATTCCTCAATAAAATTTGTAGATTTTATACAAGCCAGGCAAGTCACCAGCGTTTTGTCTATTTTCCTCATCCAGAAAAGAACATTTCCCAGAGGTCTAAGCTTCCATAAATGTACTTTACTTAGAATATTGTAGAAGAAAAAATATCCGAATTAAAGCACTGTATCATCAACTGCCAACTCTAGCTCCCACCCCCTAAAATTCCCTACATTACAAAAGGTCAGAAAGTGTTTTTCTACTGCAATTACAGAAGTGTCTTTAGCATCCTTCTGTCAGGACAGAGAGAATTACCCCAATTACTTCCTGTTATAAAATATTAAGTAGCTGTAAAATGTATCCGTGTTTGTACTGAACATTCACAACAAAAGCATACTCACAGCCTGTAACACTGAAATAATACTAATGAAGGAAAGTAAGCACTCAGCATTTGAAAAGAAAAGAAATTCTGAGAGCGATAATCCAGTTCCAGACTTGGATTCAAGCAGATGGAGTAATCAATGAATAGTATTATCTACAGTTTTCCCCTGTTATTAGTTTCTATTTGCTACACAGTAGTAAGAGCTCATGGATTCCACCTCCC
Source organism: Phaethon aethereus (assembly GCF_964289735.1). NCBI lineage: Eukaryota > Metazoa > Chordata > Aves > Phaethontiformes > Phaethontidae > Phaethon > Phaethon aethereus. The sequence goes on along the minus strand of NC_138576.1, from coordinate 69,261,365 downwards.
CCAAGCAAAGCTAAAAAGCTATTATTAGTGAATCACAGAAATAAGTCTCCAATTGAAACACAGGTCTCTCATAGATCATTCTTTATGTCTGCTACTGAGCCTGTTCTAAATCAAAACTAGTATCACACTGTAATCAAAGCCATAATTACCATCTAGTACCTAGATGGCAACTCACACTACAGCAAAGTAGAAGATATAATGATACCTGAAACAGGAGCAGCTTTATTTAACAAGCCCACATCCTCTTCAAATTCTGTGGCAAATACCGAGGAAGGCAGCTTAATAGACGGAGCCTTAGAAAAAGAAAAAAACCCAAAACATCACAATATACTTGTTCTCAGTTTCTCACCTAAGCTCACATTAATAAAAATGTTCAGAAAATCATGTGACCAAAAGAAACTCTGTGAGTGCTACTTAAATATTAGGACAAGTGCTACTTTATTGGTGGCAAATTTTCAAAGTTATGCAATGAAAGCTAGGTAAAGGGTTGGCAGCATTAGTTCTCATGTCAATATTCACCAGGTATAGAGACAGTATTTTTGCATCTCTGAAGCTTTTGAGAGAATGGTTGTACAGCAGGCACAATGAAACTTGTAATTTTTTTTTTGTTTTGGAAAACACTAACACATTTGAAATTAGCCCTTTATTGAAAGGCTTATTAAAAGCTTCCTAACATGCACATCTAAAGTTAACTTTAGATCTTATGTAGTATCACCAAACTGTACCTAAAATGTATTTCTGACTAAGAACATCAGTTTTAACTGAAATTACAGTATTTGGTTAAACCAAACTCCCTCAATTAAAAGTGACCAACTGGTAGTTGCATACTTTATTGCTTGAAATTACTTACTGATTTTTCATTCCAACGTGATCTAGCATCATGAAGTTCCACAAGTTATGCCAGCATCTAAAAAGTTTGCTTTTATTCCCTCTGGGTTCTGTTATATTCCACATTAAAAACACGGTGTACTGGTAATATAACCCAGTATATTCATAACTCACAGAGCATTCAAAAGTTCTAGAAATCTTAAAAACAAATGCCAACCGCAGAAAAACACATGACTTGTTCAAACAAATACCTTTGTAAGCCATCTCTGTCAAGAAAAGCTTGTCATGGGTACACAAAGTGTTTTAACACTGTGCTAGCAAAATACTGTTATCAATAAACTTTGGCTTGTCAACTTTTTAGTTGTAGGAAAGTCTGACTGTAGGCCAAAAGAATCCTATGTAGCTAGATAGATAGACAGATAGATCACAGTCACGATTAACACTTGTTGAGTATGATTAATGCAGAATGCAGAATGCTAAACTCCAAAGAACAGTATAAGATTATTAGCAGAATACTACTTACTGCAACTCGCTGAATTTCGTCTTCTATGTGCCCCTCACGTGTGACAACAATTTTGCTTTGCTGTCCATGCACAAAAGGGACAAGTTCAGAGGGACCAGAGGCTTCTTTTAGATGCTGCAAATAGTCATAGTCATCATCAAAGAAGACTCCATACTTCCGCTGCTCTTCCCTCCTTTGCTCTTCATGCCCCTTGGAATTGTAAGAAGAAATACATTTAGATATTTAAGCCCATTTAAAACTTATTAGCAAAAAGAAGAGTAACACATCTATTGACAATGCCTGAATTCTGAAGTCCTTGTAGTCCTCTCTCCACTCATTACCCTAATGCACAGCCAGTTAGAATGCTGAACCAGATGGTGACAATGTTCGGGTGCTGTCCGAGTAGGACCTTAAACAACTTTTTACATAAACAGTGTAACTAACAAAGCCTGTTTTTTCAGGGTGGGTCTGGCAATTTTGGTTGTTGTTATTTTAATACATTTATATGCCTAATGCCAGTTAGTCATCCTTCAACCCATCAGGTAGTAACGCACAACTATCAAATTCCCTACAACATCCCCTTCTTTTTAATAAGCTGGATTGAAACCTACCTTATGTCAGGTTATGTTTTTGAATTGTGTGATTGCATACCCACTTTTCTCTCCTGCAGCATTTCTTATCTGAATGAATCTCAATATTAAGAGTATTTACTTTTTGTGTAGGCAGCAGAACTCTCTGTGGTGCAGTATCATCAGCAGCAAGTGGATCTCTCTGACTTCTGTGCACTAAGTGAAACGTTACTGCTTTCTTCTTCTCTATGAAGGGTTTCTTTTTCTTGTGAGGCTAGGAAAGGACATTTGGTAATCATTAATAAAAAATTAAATACTAAATGCACCTAAAAAGAATCTTCTACCTGGAGCATGTTACTGTATTCCCCTTAAGACAATATCTTACAAACATGTACTTAGAGACAATGCGAAAATAGACTAGCGGTAGCTTAGCTCTTCTCACCACATGCACAACAGCCCGGCTTCGGCCCCTCAGCGCGGCTTCCCCACCACCGGCCCGCCTCCGCCTCGCCGCCGCCACCTCCCGCTCCTCGCCCAGGCGCCGGGCCGGGGAAAGCTGCCGGACAGCCCGGCAAGCAGAGCGGCCCGCGTGCCGTTTCTCCCCTCAGAAACCGCGCTTCGGAAACGGCCCGATTTCAACCCAAACGCTGGGGGACAACGGACAGACACGACAGTTAGCGAGCCGCTAGCGGCCGCCCTGTCCCCTGCCCTCCTCCTCCTCTTCCTCACCATGGCGCAAGGGTAGGCCAGGCAGCGCGCGCTGCCCGCCGGCGAGGGGAGTCGCTACGGCCGCTCCCGGCAGCCCCGGCCCTGCTCACTCTCACGCGGGCCAGGCGTCAGCACCACCGAGCTGCGGCCTCCATCTTGGGATAAACCAGTGACCAACGTGGAGAAGGCGATGGGCTACCAGTCCGGAGAGGTGTTTTTTTTCCCCCCAATAACAAACACAAGGAGAGTTTTCTCAGACTTAAATAATATTGTAATAAAAGAGAGGCTCCGTGAATGCAAGCAGGGTACTTTCTCCCACCCTCTAGAGGCATATTTTCCCACTTCTCTCCCCAAACCAGTGGAGAATGGTTCCGCCCGCCAGCGGCCCTCAATAGTAGAATGCTTTGCAGCGGGCCAAAGGGCAATGCGCGTGCGCAGCGGTGGGGCTGTCGCTCGCAGGACGGGGAGGGCGGCGGGGCTGGGCTCGCTGGGAGGTGTGGCTGAGGGATCAGGGCTCCGCCCCCTGCTCTATCGCCAGGAGGAGGACGCGGCAGGGCTGGAGGCGGGGGGGCTGTTGAGAGCGCGTCCGGAGGGGGTGTGGCCGTTAGGGGTGGGGCGGGCGCCTGAGGAGTCTCGGCGAGGCCGTGGGGAGCGCTCCGCTGTACCCTTGGGGCCGGCTTCGGGCGCCAGGCGGTGCGCGCAGGGCCGCTCCGGGCTGCGGGGAGGAAGGAAGCCCCTTCAGCTGCTGTGAGGCAGTGCTGGCGGCGCGGGTGCCGGGTGGGTACCGGGGAGGCGAGACAGAGCCCAGCCCGGGGGAGCGGAGCGGTGGAGGTGGCGATGCGAGGCGCTGGGAAGAGAGGAGCATCACTGAGGGGTTGCAGCCACCCGCTGGTTGTCTCCCCTGCCCCCGCAACCCGTTACCGCCTCTGCCCGCCGCCGGCGCCGTTCCTCCTGGCAGCAGCACGAAACCCTTCCCCAGGCTCCGCACGGACGGAAAATCCCCAGCCCGCCCTGCAACGGCAAGGCTTACGGCTGCACGCCTCTCCGGCCCGGGCGCAGGAGATAGGAGAAGGTAACGGGACAGACATCAGTCCTTTCACTTGCTGCAGTAGGTGCTCAGGTGCCGCAAATAAAATACGATCAACTTTTGTAAAGAACCGGTGTGAGACAGGATGCACGGCAGCAGTGGCCTCCTGGCCCGGTAGAAGGGGCCTCTTCAGCCTGTGACACACACCTTTGCAGTCTGGCTCTGCACAAGTGCATGTCCAGGCTGAGTTTGAAGTATCAGGTGTAGATAATATGTATTCATCTTAACACTGTTTTGCCATCTATGGATTCATATTTATTGTGATATGACACTCTAGCAGTATAAATTATACCTGTGCCATGTAGCATGCCTGTGCACACACAGACACATACATACATGGTCCTTGCTAACAAAAAAACCACTTGCTATTTTAGGAGTATGATGTAAAACTGTTTTGTTACACTTCAAAAAGAAAGTGTAAAATACAGAAGGGAGCGGTTTCTTCCACGTTCATATAGACAATAACAATTTCAGTTATTACTGAAAATTAAGAAGGAATTATCCACATATTATGTGTGTATGTGTGTGCAGCTAAATATATATGTATACCTTAAAATATTAGCTTTAATCATACTTGAGTGGATTTCATTGTTTTTCAGTAGGTGTCACTAAAGCTCTGAAAGACCCCAGATTTTCACTCTTCTGGCTATTGTTTTCTCAAATATTGCGTCTTTACCATCAAGTTTCATCACATCACTGTCATGGAAGTGCACAACTGATCTGATCTGCTCCATCAATTGAAATTACTCCTGTACTCAGAGGATTCAAATTATCCCTGCCTATAGCCATGCAAAGGCTAGAGCTTCCTTTCCTCTTGCTTCCTGAAAGTACATGGTGAGTATCTTATTGCCGTCAGCCATCTGAAGGTTGTAGTATACACCTGGTGGTAGAGGAAGGTTAGCAACCCTTTGCATGCTCTGAATGAGTTTTTCAAGACTGCACCTAACAGGAGCAACTTTCTTCCTATAGAACGTCCATACCACAAACCCAGTGACAGGTGGAATAGGGAATAGCAGAGCTAGCTTTTCACGGGACAACTAAGAGCATAATCACACAACTGTTAAAAATACAGTGCTTAGCATTCATCTGTGGGGTAATGAAGTAGATTAGATTACTCGTTGCTCCAGGTCCCTGAGGTAGCTCTAGCATCCATAGAAATGCAAAATACTTGTACGTAGACTTGGTGACAGGATTACACCTGACAATCCCCTGCACCTGGTGACCTCCTAATAGTGGCAGTACTGTCATTCCATATACCCCAAATCTGGTCTAGGAGTATCATGTCTGGACGTGGGAAAAACTAGCTTTTGGTCTCAGCTCTGTTGCTAATCATCTGTTTCATACGTGTAAGTTAAATTTACCTGTTCAGTCTTTTAAAGTCTCAGGGTTATCTGTCTTGCTTTAAGTCATATCCCCAACCTGTATTTCCTGTTTAGATTCTAAGCATTTAGGGGGAATGACCTATATTACATGTTCACACTGTGGTTAAAACAACAGGCTCCCTTATCACGGAAAATGGATAATGTATGCCAACAGTAATACATATGGAGATTAGTTTTAAGATTGAGGGATTAGCAATAATAATATTGCCTCCTTTGTTGATACCTAAGGGTGAGTCATCTCCTTCCAACTGATTTACGATATATCAAAATTCAAAATTTAATATCACATGTATGTGAAATGTGTATGAGAGAGAGTCTCTCTGATGAAATTAGAAGCTTAGGTGGAATCTCCATCTAAACCTTATAAGGCCATCGATCCCATTGTACTCTCTCGCTGTGTTGTCTGCTGGGACACCTTGCAGTTTAAACTCAGCGAAGAGCATTTACAGAGACTGAGGGGAAGAGTGCTTAGGCCAGTGACCACTTCATTTATGCTTAGGGAAGAAGAACAGTCAGTATTGGAATGGTTGTGCTGTTGAGGCAGCCACTTGAAAAATACTGTGCTGGAAGCACGCATTTCAGTAATCAACAACTTGCTTTCCATGTGACGAAGTTTATGCTAATAATTTTTCTTTTAGTTCTTGCAAAGCAGAAGTTATTACAAAGTAATGAAAAAGGAAAAGTTATTGTCAGTCACTTTGTAATGTTAAAAGATTGGCAGACATACTGCAGACTAGGTTGAACCCTCAGCTGTGAACATCTGTCCACACGCAGTGTAAATTCTGGTGCAAATCTGCTGTCAATGGATTCCACTGAAACTAGTGAAAAGCGCTTCTTGCTGATTTAAAAAAAAAAGGAAACTGGGAGCATAAATTAGGTCTCTGAACCACTGAGCTACAATGGTAACTTTGTATTTTTAAAATAGCTATCACCACTTTGAACACACCTCTGCATGAATACACCACCCACAAGAGAGCTACCGGGTGTGTTTGAAGGACTCCCAAAATTCAAAGGAAGTTGTCAGGAGCTTTCCATCATTTCATTTCCATGCAGAGGGACTTCTGATGCAGTTAACTCCATTACACATGCACATGTACTTGCTAGAGATTCAAGAACAAAATATTTTCTGTAAAGATTTTCTGAACAATTTTATTGAGGTAATTTTGTTCATTTTGTATTTATATATATTCATTCACATATATCTATAATTAAAAGAGCTAAACAGTTGTCTAAGGCATTTGGAACTGTGCACAGCAGAGTATCCTGCAGTACTGTAAAACTAGGCAGCACACTTTTTTTTTGCTTGTTAAATAAAAAACACCATAAAGCAAGCATAATATATGTACTGTATTAAAAACATAATAGATATTCTATTTTTCAGATGACAGTGTTGGAATATATTTTTGTGTGTGTGTGTATATATGTATATGTAGGTATACTATGGTACAGATAAAACCCCAAGCAGCAGCTATCATTAATTTGTAAGAATTCCAGTTATTTACACTCACAGATATCACCTGTGAATATTCAGATTCACCTGTGTAAAACACAGTATCAGACCATCCACTTCTTAAAGCTACCATATTCAGTCACTCTGTCAAGCTGCTAAAATACAAGTAAATGCATTAATTTTATATTTGTTATGTAAAATACACACAGCATAGGCTGAAAAGTTATTCACAGCCTCAAATTTTTTGAAAGTCATTAAACATATGGAAAGTACATTTTAAAATACCAGCAATTCTAAGCTGATGTTTCAGATACTTTTTTTTTTTTTTTAATAGCCATCAATAACCATCCAGAATGAACAGCAGTGGGAACCAAGTCTTGAATTTTGTTTGCCTTGTTTTACTTCTAAATAGGAACATTTAGTGAAATTCAAGCAAGTTACTTTGAGCATAGCTTCTTTGTATTTTTAACCAAATTAATAAAAACAATAGAATCTAAGAACTGGCCCAGTGCCTATTAGTAAGTGACACTCTCCATTATGTGTTGCGAAATTTTAATTCTAATGAATTCACATGAAAATTTCATTTCAGGCGATTGTCTCCTGCTCATAGAATATTCAGCACCTAAGAACCTCCTGGCTTTACTGGATCCTAATAAGACCCTACTGGAGCTTTAACCACCTGCACCAGTGTGGATGGGTTATCAAGCCCTCCTTACTGGAGTCATCTCCGAGCGGTGTCCTCGAAGACTTGAGTGGAAGAGTCGTGTGCGCAAGGACTCTTAGCACTGACTAGCACCCTGCTGCAGTGTATTGCAGCTCTGCCCAGTGTTTAAGGTACAGTTGGGACTAAAAAGCATTACGTACTAATATTGCCATGATTTACTGTTTGAGCAATTGCTCTGTGAAAAGCTGGGAAGGGACTCAAACTTACTAGCTCCTGAGTGTACAGCAGTGTGGTCTGAAGTGTTCTTGCCCCTCTCCTGTATTTGCAGTTTGGTTGTAAATGGAATTCTATTTCTATTTTAGGGAGAAAAAAAAAAAATCTTAAGAGCTATTTAAATGGTTGCAGGCATAATGGCATGTGCCATCTCCACTCCTTTCCCACCCCTACTCATACAGTTAGATGCCCATTCAAACAAGCCATTGCTATCTTTTTGTTTCAAATCACACCAGCTAAAATAATTGTCCAAAACACAGTATTTCTTTAATTCAAAAATGTATACAAGTTTACAAATCAATATATACCACCACACAAAGTAGTGTAAGGAAGAGGAGATATGTTCAGCAACATCTTACCATATTATAACAATCTTCAAATGTGGATAAATTTGACATAGTACTGCAAGACTTCTTTATGTAAAGAATTAATGATGGAACAAGGAGATACAGAGAATACCATTACTTTCTTTGTTCCTATCCAATGCAATATTTAGCTTCTAGAAAATAATGAAATATTGGTGAAATGCTGTATCTAGTTATATGAGCTCTATTTCCATTAAAATCCTGAAACAAGATGGGAACATTGACAAACTGAAACAAGATTTTATTAATCATTAAAGTTAATAGATAGAAACCTGTCAAAACATTACAGTGAAATATGTTATTTTTACTCCATTTCTCCCTTTCTCTATATAGCTACACTTCTATAAGTGTTCTTTTTTTCAGATGTCTGTTAAATAGAAGCTTTAAGCTGTTCTGGGGAATTTACTTTGCTTTTTATTTGATCCCCAAAATATTTTAATATCAAAACTTTCAGAATTGCTTTTTTTTTTTTTTTGTTCATCAAAAGCTAGGTCCCAGCAGTGAGAATTGCACTGAGCTTTGTACAATAAGAATAAAGATAGCAACAATAATGGAGCTAAATGTGGGAGTTCCTAAAGGCAGGAGGCAAATTTACTCTGTTTTTCACCCTGAGTATATCTTTATTTTAGTTTGCAGCAGCGGCATGGGTCTTAACTCCTTGAGATATGAATAAAAACAGATGATGTGAAGGTGTTAAAAGATGCAGTTCTGGTATACCTGACAATTTAATGCACGTGTAGGCTTTTAGCTTGCTTAACTTTATCATTAAAGCATTAACAGACATTAAGACATGGGGTCATACTTTAGTCTCTGCTTAAGATGCCAGCAGTGCTAGGCCAGACCCGTCCTATGGGTGCAGTCTGCCAGGTACCCAGGTGACAGCGTGGCCCTCCCTACCCTGGCTCTGACCCGTTGCCAGCTGCAACTGGTGAGGGGGTTTCGGTTGATTCCCAGTCTGCCTAGACTAGATCCACCTTTTTAATCTGTGCTAGCTGGATCTTCCTTCCATTTTATGATACAAAACTGTGGCTCAGACCATATTTATCATCAGGTGAAGTGACAGATATTTTGGAAGTTCTCTGACGTAGCTGTGGTATTACTAGTCACGAGATTGGGGTTTGAAGCGTCTCTGCTGGAAAAACAGCACTAACCTCACCTGGAAAGAGAGGTCTAATTTCTGTAATATCAGGGACATTTTCCTCCCTTTGTTTCACAGCTTTCATCTGGTTTTCAAGGAAAAAAAAAAGAAGTGGCCATCTGGTATGGTTTTTACATGTCAACACTGAGGTTGTGGTGCTTCTTTAAGAGCTGCTTAGTGTGGCCAAACCAGAAAGTGGGGCTGCCCTGCTCCACACCACATCAGAGGTCGATAAAGTCCACCACAGCAAGGGAGACACACAACTGCAGGTAAATGCTAACCCCAACAAATGAATACAGTCTTGTAGACCTACAAATGGCTGTGAATACTTTCAAGGACTTTGTAAGAGACACTGGTCCTGGTCCTGCCTCGTTTCAAATCACCAGTTGAAATGGGAATTATCTTAAATAATTGTTAGCATTTAGCTTAAATTTTTTTTGTACTTGTTGAGTCAACATATATACCACAATTAGAGGAAACTCAGACTATTTTTCATGTGAAAAAACAAATTTCAGTTACAAGGGCTAATGTATATTCCCTGAAAGAAGAGAGAGACGAGAGATATTCTGTAACCATTTCAATTTGTTACGTGAAGAAGAAATTAGGATTTGATTAAGCATCCATTCTTCTACACCCACAGCAACATGCTGTGATGTGTGATCCTACTGATGAATGTGATGTATGAGGTCATTTCAGAAACTACTATTTCAAGCTATTCATTTTCTCTTTAGATGATGTGGATGTCTGACTTCATATCTGACTCTGTGGAACATAGGTATGTGCGTGCATAAGGTTTGTCATGTGTTGTGGAGTACATCTAAATGATTTGTCTAACTTGATAAAAATTAACACATTGATCCCTTCTAGCCAGCTGGACTGTATTAATGCATTGCACGGAAAGTGTTCTTTTTTTGTCTTTTTTACATCTTTTTATTTTTTTCCTCAAGGATTATTCACTCAGGAATTTCTCAGAACTTAACCCGATTTCTCCCTTCTAACAGGCATGCAGCACCATAGGCAATTAGGTACCTGATCTATTCTTTCCAATGGGCTGTTGCAGCAACTTGAAGACATTAGAAATCAATACAGAGGACTAGGAGATACAGCAGAAACTGACTACAGGCAGCTCAATAAGGTAAAGCAAACTTGCTTCACTGCACATCGTAACATACCAAAGCCGTGTTATTTTTTATCGCATGGCTAACACTTTACAGCTGTCATTTTTCTGCCAGTTGGTATTTAGAATATAAAAATAGTATGTACAATTCTGTGTGTGGGTACGATACACAATGGATAGTTTATAGTTCTAATTCTGCAAGTATACTACATTTTTACGTAAGTTCCAATAAAGGCAACTCTTTTTATCCGGTTACATGAATTTGCTTAAGTAGTTTGCTGAACCGTGGGCCAAAGAATGCATCTGATTATTTATCATAAAAATAGTAAGAAATTACATAAGAAATTAAAAGATTAGCTCAGCATCTCTATCCAGGCTAGTATTCTGCCTCTACCAATGGCTTGTAGTGAATACTTTAGAAAACCCCCAAGCCCAGAAGGAGGATAGGGAAAGCCTAAGTGATACCTCACCTACATATCGTCATGTCTTACGGCAAAGCATAGCTTGAGGAAGTCTGAGCCAGAAGTTGTATCCTCATCTTTGTGTTTTGACTCTTAAAACGAGAAGGCAGCACATTTCTTTCCATCCATGCTCCAGGCCTAGTATACAGGAATGTCTTCTTGGAAAGTCAATTAATTCACTTCATCCTAAGAGTTTAACAAGTTTTAGTTTGCCTGTGTAGCCCATATGTACCCTGGCATGTCAGTGGAGCTACTGTCTTACAAAAGTTTATATAGTCTGACCTTACCTTTGTCCAAGTGATTCTGCCTGTGCAACAGCTATCTTTCTGCCTTTAGTATCTTGGCTGCTTTCAAAATGTTTCAAAGTGGCTAAGGCAACACTGAGGTCTATTTAATTGCTCCACTTGTTTCCTTTGAAGTGAAATACTGTGTTTTATACTTCAAAGTCAACATGGTAGACCTTTATAGGATTTTGGACACACATTTCTAAATTTGGCAACAACAACAACAACAAAGTTTAAGCAGGAGAACTATTTATTAAGTGCTAGTGTACATTTTAAGTTTATTCTTCAAATTCTAAAAATAAAAATCAGGATTCTACCAGAATTTCTGAAAAAACTTAACTCTAATGGCCTGATCGTTCCTGTATGATTTAGTGCCAATGAATACATTTTCACTGCTTCCTTGATGTCAGTGTGGTATTTCTATATTTATAAAATGATGAGCCTCACAGAAGCTAAACTGTTTTCTCCAAATGGAATCCTAATAGCTCTTATTGATTCCATTAGAAAAGGAAGGTGCTGCTTCCTTTTCCTTGCTTACAAGCATGTAGATCATTATTTTATTTGGTTATTGATATTTTGGGGTCTGTACATCATCAGATTTTTGCTAAAATGTAAGTGTTCCTAACAGTAGTATAAATATCTTTTTCAAAAAAGGTTTGTCAATCTCTTTAAAAATAACAGAGTGCCAGCTGTTGGAAAGCACTCTCCTGTAAGTAGAAGTGCTCTTTACTAAAATAATCCACCCTATTTAGGCAAACGTGGTCTTGTTGTAAATATCAGTAAAGAGGAAGATCTAATTTTAGCCACCAAATTGCCTTCCTGCCTCTAGGCTGACATCTAAAACAACCACCTTCAATTTTATAAACTAAAAACATTCCACAAGAATCTACTGCAGGTTCTGAGGTAAAAATCACATCTACACAGACCTTTTATTGCCTGAAAAAGAAATACTTACACTTCATAATTAAAAGCTAAACAGGGCGCATAAAAGACAAAAATAAATTGTAGTATGTACACACATTAGAAAGGATAAATAGCAAATATATTGTAATACTGCATGAAATGTATGCATATGTGAATTTCAGACCCCCCCCAATTAATTAAAATTCATTAATTCAAAGGATAAATAAGTGCTAATATAAGACAGAGAATTTCTTAGTGTAAACAATGCCACAGGCTTTTTAATAGGCCTTTGGGCCAACTTAGAAAAACCATGTATTGCCTTTCACACTCCATACCACTTAATTTTAATAGTACTGTATTCACATGTACAATTTCAAGATAGTATAAAAAATCATGAATCTAAGAAGCATTCTTCACACTCAACAAAAACAGGCTGCAGACACTCTTAAGGATTTTCCATTCACTTTTACAGGACCACTGGCTGAAGACATACTGATTCATCTGGGAGTTCTTCCTCAAAGCAGTACAAGAGTCCTTAAAGGTAAAAAGTCACATTAGTAATCACTGCTCAAGCCTACTAGTAAAGACACTTGTGCCTAATTTCAATTCTGATTTTGGAGTCACACTAGTATGATGTCAAAGTTGTCACCACTGCCTGCCTTAAGTGAGAAAGATAATGATCCCTCTGATTTCAATGGCAAGTGACAGACAGCAAGGAGTGTTTCTAAACATGAAGCATTTCATTGCATTCATAGTGTCACATGTTATTTGTCCTTCGAATCTTGTTTATGTATTTCTGAGGGTCCAGAGTGTGTCAACATTAAAAACCAAAAAATATATGACTTGTTCTGTATGAATGTTCAATGTATTTTCTTGAAGCATGCTCACTGGGATTTTAAAAAAGACAGCTGAGTTATACTAGGACTAATTTCTGGCAACTGTATTTACTGGCACCAGAGAAAATTACAGTTCTTCACTAAAGTACTGATGACATGAGGACTTGTGGCTTGCTGTCTTTCTAAGACAGGCTGTGGCCACTAAAAAAAATACATGCACAGTTGCTCACACTCTTCAGTTTTTTAAAAAAATAATTCCTCCCACTGGCCAAGTGCATTGTTGCAGCAGTCCCATCCGTTCCACTTTTCTCTGTGGACCGATAAGAGAAGTTTCTCTTCCTGCATGCTCTCAGTCCTTTTCACACTCCTCCCTCTCATTTACCCTTGGTCACAGCCCTATGAAGTCTGATGAGTTCCTGGTAACAGGCTCTCAAGCGATTGTCGTCAGCACTTCCTGACTTGTGGAGCTCCAATGAAGATGACCACCGACTCATCTGTGTGGGCTAGCCACAAGGCCATGGTCTATCTTAACACCATGTGAGTTCTTCTCCTAGACAAATCATTTGTCCATTGATAAAGATGAGGGCCACATCCTTCATTAACCTCAGGGTAAGCTGTAGCACACATTCACATTCAGTCAAGTTCCAGTGCAATCTTGAGTCCTCAGGATGCAATGATTTCCCCAAAGAAAATCGTTACATGAAATATGGGATGTGGTCAAACAGTTATGGACGATGAAACCTGAAATGATAGATCATTAAAAAGCTTAGAATTATATTATTTCAACTGACAATGACACTGATCCTTAATCATGCTCTCACAGCTGTTTACTTTTGTGGCCTAAACAGAATTATTCCTGATTTTCCTGGTCTATGTGGGATTAGAGTCAGCCCTATTATCCCCTGCTGTCTGTCTGTCTCTGCTAGAAACCCAAACAGGGCTATGGTGTGGCTCAGGCACTGGTGTATGTCTGTCTGTCCATACCCATAACCTGTTACTGTGGTCCCTGGCAGAGTTTTGCTTGGGTCAGCCAGCGCTCTTCCAGATAGTGCCTGGGCATGGCGGGGATTAGCACAGGCCGATAGGCAGACTGGGTATGGGGGGACATCACTCTCTTTTGGGGTGGCGGAGGGGGAGAAGTGAACTGTATGAATTCAAGCTGTGCCAAGCCTGCAGGCCTCAGGGTCGGAGAACACTCTCCAGTCTGTTTTGTTTACTATACAGAATTAGCCACAATTGCATCCACTATTTGGAGAGATTGCCAGTAAATCAGAAAAGCTTTGCTAAGCCATAAAACTTAAATTTCTGGGTTTTAATCCTTCTGCAAAATGAAGCTAACAAAAATTTTGGATCTTTTAAGCAAGCAACAAATTTTATAGCATTGCAGATGCTTTCTTCCTATTAACAGCAGCCAACTGTGGCATGTGAAGGCCGAAATACACCTCACTGCTTTAGACTTTTAGGTAGGGCATGTACATCACTCTGGATCACCTGTATGATGGATAGCGAGGTGGGTTCCTTTTCTATAATAGGTTAGGAGTCTGCAGCAACTGAAATTCTAACTCCGCTTAAATGCAGTGAATCAAAGCAAAAGGGTAAGAAGGGCACCAATATCAGGTGCTCAACATACCTATCACCAGACTTCTAAATCTCTGCTTAAATGGCTTCAAAAATACATCTATCCATGAAGTAGTAAAAGATGCAGCAACTTTACAACAGCATAGGTAATGATGCACCTAACACAGTAGATTTGTGTTTGACACATTTTCTCTTAACATTTCCAGAGAAGGGAAAAGAAAACAAGCTACATATCACCCTGTCATGTGGTACAGTACGATTCAGGGATGCATTTCTCAAATAAAGGAGGTGTACGCAAAAGCTGACATCCATGAGTATACAGCTTGTCTGCTAAGTGAGAGTACAGTGCATTGCAAAAAAGACACAGGGTTTTTGTATTTGTAGAACAACAATATACTGGACTATATATAGCATCTCCATTAGAAGCACTTTATAAACATCTACTGATACCCTCTTCCCAAACTTTTATTTATTTCTCTATTTTCAGAAACTCTGTTTCTTGGATCCTGCTACGAAATAAGAGAAGAAATCAGTCTAAATGACTAGGAGTAGAAAAAGAGTTCAGCTGACAGTCATTAGAGTAAATGATGAACAATGAAAATGAGTGGTTTTTCTTTCCCAGGTTTAATATAAAAATTTTAACAATTCAAAGATATTGTAAATACTGATTATAATATTAAAGCATCTTAAATTGAAATGTAATAATACAAGAAACTATATGCTAGAAACTATTTTTTTTAAGAAGGCGCTTCCTTGTTGTCTGGTTCTATCAGAGAACTTCATGAATAAGCCTTTGTTCACCAGTTGCCAATGCAAGCACCTTTTGGATTGTACTATCTCCTTGAAAAAAATTAAAAGATGAGTAATTCATTCTCTGGCTAGAGACTTTTGTCTACAGTTTTCTTAAAACAAATCACTTCTGTTGTATCAATCCAAATGTAGTGGTGAACTACATAATTTTTAACGAAAGGTCCTGGAGGAAACAGAGTCTCTCTTTATTTTCAAAATTGCAATTGACTTAAAACATCTGCATCTAATTCTGCTCTTAATTAGCTTTTTCTAGTGTTACTCTGCTGAATTCTGTGCGGTGGCTCCACAATATGACCAGTGAAAAAAAAGAGGGTGCAGAGGGAACATAAAGAGCCTGATTTCCCTCAGGTTGAAATTCTTCCAGGACCCTATAGAATCATTGCCTGTATTTACCACAGTTTGGCTGTGCTTATGTTTTACTTCATTTTCCAAGGCCGCCCTCAGAAAACATTTGATTTTTAATTGGTTTGTCACTCTGCTGGATCCCTGAGATTTTTGGTTCAGCTTTCAAGAATCCAACTGTGGTGAGTCTCAACTGCTTTCAATTCTCGTGAAAAAATATCCAGTTCTTTTTGTATGACTCATGCCTATCTGTACTTATGCTTCCATATTGCAATGTAACTCAAAAGGTGTAACAACATAAGCAGGGGGTTGCACTCCATCTCGCTCAGCACACACCCAGGTTTCTATTCCTGCTCATTTTCCTTTTCTGCCTTGGGATACCCATTTTTTTAAAGTAGTATTTTTATACATTCTGAAGAAGATGTATTACCCACTACCTGAAGAGAAAATGACATCAGAAGCCAAATGAAAATATACAGTCTGTGTTTGAAAAGGGCATTTTCTAATGGTCAGAATGCAACACTAGATTAAACCCCTGCCTCCTGGTTCACCTCCTGGCTTAGGTTTGCTGCCTGTTAAACTGGTTTGATTTCTTGAAAATTAATTTGTTCATGTTCTATTTACACTGAAGTGAGTTTACAGTAGCATAAAGAAAAAATCCATGTTTTGGTGGGAAAAAAATCACTGCAGTTGCAAAATCAAGCACTGAACTAGGAGATGACAGAAATCACCAAACACCCATCTCACACTGGGTGTTTTTTCCTTGTGACACTCTTTAATTAGAGGATTCACACTCCTTAATTGAGTTCACACTGATTGAAACAGTAGCAGGAAAAGGAAGGGGCCCAGCCTTGGGCAATTGTTTTTATCCAATGTAACTTTGTGTGGAAGTGAAAACAATACTACTACGTATGCAATGTCGGCTGATCATAACAGCAAGTTTTGCTTGCTGGTGGCAATTTTCAGCCCCTACAACTTCAAAAAAATACTAACAGATGGCATGGGGATGGCAGAAAGCGCTTCCCTACCCCTAGGAAAAAACTGCCGAATTTGAAGTCCTGCTAAAAACTGTGGACACTTCAGAGCTCTTTAAATAATGCTTCAGACAACAGCTTGGTGTTATCCAAAGCAGAGAACAAAACAAACCCAGATTAACACATGAGAAGTAGCAAGCAGAGAATATTAGAATCTGTCTTGTCCCCAGAAACTGCTGCCAGGAGCCTAGGTGACCCTTAGGAAGCTCCCCAAAACTCTGGCGAGTTTTTTTGAAGTTCAACACATCATCTAGTTTTCACTTACCAAACACATCTACAAAAATGTATACTTTCATGAGCAAGGGAGTACAGCTGGAGAAGGACATCCCTTTTATTGTGCTTGAGGACTGTAACTTCATCTGCGAGAAATGCTGAGTCCTTTCAAATGATTGTGTTTTAGATTTCTCAAACAATCTTTTTATATGTAGCAACTGATCCACTGCAGTCACCTTCACTGCTGTATCAACTACCAAGCTTCAGGGATGGCACCAGCAGCACTGGGAATCCCAACAAAATCAGTGGTGGCATTCAGGTGAGATTCAAGGGGACTCAGGGTAGGAATCAATATACAAGTCATGACACAACTGCAGAGGACTTACAGGAAGGCAATGGGTCAGTGTCATACCCATCTCTCTGACTTACTTATGCAAGAAGAGGGATTTACCCACCTGGTAAATTGCCGACTTTCCTCATGCACTTCCATTTCTGTGCTTTTAAATTCATTCAGTTCTTTCCGTATTGCTGCCTAATAAACAATAATGATATATGAAACCATAAGAAATATGAATCTTAAAGAAGGTAGAGTCTGAGAGGAACCTGACTCTGCTCTTGCAGGTTCCCTTACAGTTCCCATTTTCCAGTCTCCCTTACTGTAATCCACAGCTCCTTCTTACATGAATGACTTTTTTCAATTACAGCTATTTGATGCAGTAATACACTACAGAGAAACCCAAAGCATCAAACACCAACAGTAAAGAAACACTCAATCTACTGCAACGGTGAACCAACCCACCCCCCGAAATACAGCACTTGCTACAGACAAAAAACGGGCAAGGGACTGGGTTATCCCAACAGACATCTGCTGCATATGCAACCCCGCGGGGATTGTATCTCCAAGCGCGGCCCTTGAAGAGCTGGTCAGCCAGGCTGCCTGCACTGGTGCTGTACACACAGCAGGGGCTTTGTCTCTCCCCACTGGAGGCTCGAAGTCAGGAATGCCAAGATGAATAGCACTTTTTTTTAAGTGGAGTTAGTCGCCTGGTTTGGTTAGTTTTATGTAAAATTACATGAAATGTTTGGACATTTCAGGCTTGTGTTTTCAGTTGGCAGACACTAAAAAACAGCAGAAATTCAGTGCACTTTGTAAACACCTTGTTGCTTATGTTAAAAGAGTGATAAACAATTTACTTCATCAGGTAATACATACAATTTCTGAAATATTCTAATATATACTACAAGGGCTTTTTTTTTCTATGCCACATGCTTTCCTACCTTCACTGTGAAATGAAATGAGTTTATTCTTACACGCTCTTTTCTTTCACCATTTTAAATAAAAGCAGTATCATTTCATTAATCCCTAAAGAAATCTCACCTGGTGTGCATGCCTTTCAATGCAGAACAGACACATGATAAAATTATAGCGTCACCAGACTGCGGTCTCATAAATGAGAAACTTCATTTTAAGCAAGGGATGGTTCTGTTTAGCCACAACAGTATGCTTACACGAGGCTGCTGTAATAGCTAGGGAAGAGACAGCTATTTCTGAGCACCAGATCAGCAGCAAAGACACCAGCACTCCAGCTTCGTAATTTAGTTACAGTACAATCTTCCGCTCCCATTGGAATTAGAAAAGTAACTTCCTTGGGAAAAAAGGGCAAGGGAGTTTCCAGGCAACCCAGGGTCTGCCTTTCTGCTGAGGCCAACATGAGGATCATAGAACCAGCCTCTGGCATCTGTTCATTACAAAACGAACTGAGATTAAAAACTGCTACCCTAAAGCAGGTAGGAAACACCAGTGTTTTTTCTAGTGCAGTTTACCCTGGTTGGACCTAGGTGAAAGTGGAGGTGCTGGGTGCTCTAACCTCCCACAGACTACAAGAGGACTAGAAAGCGCTCACCATCTCCCAGAACCAACATCAACAGACACTTCTGGGTACATTATTAATGTCTCCACCTTGACTTGATAGGAGATTCTCCTTTGGTTGTCAGAGGAGCTGGCATTAATATTAAAATACAAGCTGAAATAAAATCAGTGCTTCACAATCCTTAGCTAAAAGACAGTGGGTTCTTGCACATACCACTTTTCATGCCAAGCACATCTCATAGGATTTCCATAGAAGTTGGTTCGGACCCAGTGCTAAAAGGGCCAGCACTTTTTGATATACAAATCCTACAGCTTTCCTTTTATGAAGTGGTATAGGAGGGAAATGGGAGAGGATTTTATGGTAATCTTTGACTGATCTGTTTTCAAAAAAAAGAATCACAGAATCATTTGTCTCATTCTTTGTAGTTAGGCAGAGGAACTAACTGCAGCATGTTGGGGGCGAACATCCCAAGAAGGCGTGCTGCATGCATACGGTCAGCGAGAGCACTGACAGTTGTGGCCAAGAACCCTTAGAAGGATGGAGCAGCTTCTACCTTTTTTTCACTTGAATGAGTTGCAAAAGTAACTCTTGGTGGCAGTGATGCAGGCTTCTGCCTGCAGAAACCTTGCCTGAATTCCACGGGTCATGGCCATCTTTGCTAACAGTGTGTGCCTGGCTTAGCAAGGTTTTAAAAATGCAAGAAATTCTTGCCAGAACTGCTGTAATTGAGGTGGCAAATACACTTTTAATAGGCACCTGAGTGGATTTTCTTAGCTGCCTGCAGTAGATGCACAGTAGTACCATGACAATCTCACTGTCTCCAGCAGATGTCATTCGTGATGCTGGCATCAAGAGAATATGAACCAGAGGAAAGCCCCCAAAAGTGACAGATGCAAGCATTTGCTTATAATCTACATTTGTCCCTTGCCTTGTCTGCAGGAGTTAACCTGGCCCAAGGCTTGTCGGCACGACGGTCATAATCCGGAGAATCCGTGACCTCCACGTACTCATTAAATCTAAGGATTCTTCTTGCTTGAAGTTCAGCCACTGTAGGCCTCAGGCTTAGCTGTAAGCGGGAGGCAGAAAATAGTATGTTTAATAAGATGAAATAAAATAAAATAAAAGCTGAGGGTATGATGTAATCTCAAGAGAACTTTAATGGTATTTCTAAATAGGGTCACTTTCAGGTGTCTAAAAAAAGGCATCATCCTGGGAGCACTGCACGGGAATGGGGAAGCAGCACAACCTAATTTCTTCAATTATAAAAATAGTCTTTGTCGGGCAGGTCACAGAGAATCATGACAGTTATCCCTGGAATATTAATTGTGACTTTGCAACTACCACACCATTTGCCCCACTAGGCAGTAGGTCCATTTGCATTAATGATTACACAGTGTGCTGTGTTCAACTGTAATAATGAAAAGAAGCAGGATTTGGAGGTGCCTGCCTAACTAAAAAAACTGGTTTTGAACATCTGGAGGTCATTGTGATGCCAAATTGTTTCAGTCACCTCAAACAATATTCACTTTAATTAACTAAGGACGATCATATTAAGGAAACTATTTTTGCAGAGAAGGGCAGAGTAGGGATACATATGAAAACTGCCCCCATCCTCTTGAGAACGGGCTCCCAAAGTCAGGACAGCAGATCCATAGCTGCATTATTTCCAGGGACAATGAGCACAATCCCACCTACAGCAAGTGGCCAAGGACCACTGACCTGGTTAGAAGAATGGTGAAGGCGTTTCTTGGGGCCCACACTGCTCTGCATGACTGATGGACATTTGCAGTAATGTATACACACTAATTTTTAGAACCGTATAAAAAATAGTCCTATGTACACACATACACAATACAAAAAACACATCATCACCTTTCTACTGAGTCTACGTTTTATTTCTCTTTTGGCTTCCTGTTCCTCTTCTTCATTCTTCTCTGTTTTCAGAAGAGATAAAAAGGAGTGAATATTTAAGTATTATAACTGCACATACTGTATTTCTCTTGGTTGAAAGCTTCAGGACTTCAAGTCCTGGCTCATGTTTCCTCCTATTTCTGGGTGATCCTGCATGTGTTGTCTGCTTTTTGGATTTCGTGTGCTCTCATTTCTTTTCCCTATCCTGATTTCCCGATTCTGTAGACATCTCAAGTCACCACTGTGGGTCAGGAGCACAGCAAAGAGGAGGCGTCTGTCACTTCCTTTCTATGTAACAGCAAACAAGAAGTGCCCTGAAAGAGCTGCCTAATGTTTCAATTACTTGTCCTAACATTAAAATCACTGTTGCTTTTACTTCCAACATGCCACCTATTGACTTTAGGGTAAGAGTCTAATTATTCATAAGGGTCAAGAGAAAAGTTTGCTCTGAATATCTCAATCAGCTGAGGGTCCTCTACTGCTACAGGACACAATGAATCAACGACAATTTTTTTCACTGTCATTTGTTAGTGCAAATTGGTTTTGTTACTTGTAATTCTTTTTCTGATTTTATGATGCGGGCATATGATTCAGCACTCAAGCCCTCTGGGTTAAGGGCCACTAGCTAGACCAAATGAAGGAGTACAGCAGAAAATGAGGTGCATTTTTTGAATGTATTTGGACGTAAGACTGAAACGTGCTTTTAAAAAATTCCTGCGCTAACCGAACTTGATTGCTTGAGTGATGGTGAAAAGCACATTTACAAAGGCATGTTCATATGGATTCAGCAGGTTTTTTAATTGATGTATATTTTGAAGAATATTATTTGCCCTTTCAGTCCACCTCTGATGGTTGTAAGCAAAGTGAACTTTGTTGTGGCTGACATATCCCTCCGAGAGATACCCATAAAATTCCAATCCTGTTTTATTCATGGCTGGGGGTTACAGACTCCACATTGCAGTTCAAGGCTAACTATAAATTTGAAGGAATTAATTTGTCTATTGTGGATGCAGCCAACCTCTATAGATGAAAAGGCAGTTTTAAATCCTGGTATAGTCCGATTTGCCCTGTCTGCTATGGCCAGCCTGCTCTGTTAGTATAGGCAACCTGGCCACAGAGGACCTTCTCTATCATGACTGATACACTGGAGACAACACTACAACAGGTCATCTCGTGGTACTTGCAGATTTCCTTTGCTGACTCAAAGGCTCTCACACAGGAAGAATACAAGGGAAAGAGGAAGAAGAACAAATGATAAAAAGAAGAAAGTTATAGGAGGAAAAAGGCGATGCCAGCCCAAGTCCTGCTCTGTGGGAAGAGCCCACCACCAACCCAAGGTTTCCATCGGCAAGATGCAGTTGCACAGGCTTCCTGCCAGAATTAGGTTGGATCTAGTGTTGACAGTGATTTTACTGAGATACTGAAATGTGTATGTCATTTATGGTTTGTTAATAGTTTTTCTTTTAAATGGTGAAGAAATGGATGGCCTCATTCCACAGAGGAATTGTAAACTGACTAAAACTGAAGAATGGAGAGTTAAAGATTGATTTACATTAATATATCTATCAATAAAGAAGTTGGCTGTATTTAAGGACTTATGACTTCAAATGAGAATTCTTTTTATAACATCTTCACCCAACAAAATCAAAAGCTCTCTAGCTGTTTTAGGACAGGTAAATCACCTGTAGGCTTTTGTTTAAACATGCTGTCTTTGCAATCAATAGACATAGTAACTTAAGGTAATTAAACACAAACTATTAATTTGGGAATCATTTGAGCATAAAAAATGTTGCCCCTTCATGAATTGAGTCACTTAAGTGCTACCTCAGAAACTCTCCAGTAGCAGACACAGCAGTAAAAAAAGTGCAGCTGGATATACACATCGCTGTACTGCCTTTTCCTAATTTAGTTTGTAAAATACATTCTGCATTATTCATATCTTGACATTTCTTTGCTATCTAAACTACTGTGTCTCCTAAGAAGCAGCAGTAAGACGCTTGATGTAAGAAACAGGGGCTCACACTGCTTAATGCATACCTTAAGAAACAACTACCAGCAGCACGGCCACCTGAAATACTGTTTTTCTGAATTTTGGGGGAGGATAAAATAACTCAAAAAAAGTTGATCTGGACATTTAGGAAGGTTGAAGGTTAGCTGCCTATCCCAAGCTATGATGCTACTTCCCTGTGGGCTGCAGACCCAGAGCGTGCAGGTGACTGCACGAAGGGATGGCTGGACATGGAAACCACCTAGAAATGGGAGATGAGCAAGGCCATCATCTTAGCTGCTGGGCTGAGGGTCCAGGCAGGTCCTGGACCTGCACGGAGGAGGCTGGTGAGGAGGGCTGGAAGCCCATCTTTCAGAGGACAGCTCTAACAGGACGCACCAGCAGCTTCCTTTACTCCCTGGCAGAGCAGGTAGGGATTGAACCCGTGGGGAACGGTCTTCTGCACGAGAGGTCAGGGGGAGGGACGTGGTTTATATATTCAAGTGGTTTTACTTCTAGGAATAAAACTCAAGAGCTAAGGGAAAGGGACTGAAATCAGGTGGCTACTGCTAATATATCGAATCTGCTGTTTGGCAAACGGCCCTCCATCTATGGTGCTGGTTTGTATGTAGAGCACCTATTTCCCACCTCCATCCTGCTGGGCAGAGTCTTGCTTTAAGCCTGGTGCTACAGAAACACTGCCCTGGTACAAATTCCTACCACCAGTAACACCTACAGCCTGTTTTTGGTCTTTTAAGGTAAAAGTTTTGAAAGTTGCTATAGTGAGTTAAGAAGCTGTGTGGTGCTAAAAAATAATGGGTCTGGTGCTCCTGCTTCCCTCAGGTGGTGTGGAAAATTCCAGCCAGAGGGCCACGTTTTGGCTGCAGGTATGAACTGACTGCCTTGCTCAAAGAGGAACACATCAGTGCAGAGGAACACACTTCTGACTGCTTTCCACCTTAAAAGCAGATCTAATCTGTGTGCTGTGGAGAAAGAAAATATAAACAGAGCGTTCCCAGCTGCAAGTCCCCTCCTCAGATGTCCCACTGTTGCTGCCGCACTGGCAAAGGACCAGCCCTGCGAGCGCCCTTTGCCTGCAGGAGTCTGCAGTTAGATCCCAGCAAAACTATGGTTTCCCTCCTTCCCTGCCTGCAGCTCCTACGAGGTCAAACTGGGATTTGACTCCTAATTGAAACAATTTTGTTTAGCATCACCTATCGTGGCCTTTGAGTTAAAAAACCCCACTCGTCAAAGCAGAACAAGCAGCTTCCCTGGAATCTATTCAATCTGGTCACCCTCGGTTCTGTGGGACATTCGTTTTGTAGCAGAAGGGGAAAAGAGAAGAGAGGAATTGTTCTGCCTGAGGACTGCTCCGTTCTTGACCAGAAAGTACTCCCGGAGCGTAAAACCGAACTTTCCATTGTGTCCCTGTGGGATTAGCTATGTTTAGACTTCTCTGTGGGCTTGCTAGGGAAAGAGAAAGACAAGACAAATAAAGCGCTTGCCTCTTGCAGTTGCTGTGGAACGCACAAAGCCGCTTCTCTTTCCTGCTTTTACGAACAAAGATAACCATTAATATTCCTTAACTAGCATCAAGAGCTAAACCCTGTTTTCCACAAAGCCAGAACTGGCAGGCATGCAGGTGCACAGTACAAGAAGTCCACTGTCCCTTACAAATGCAGGAAAAAATCCAGTTATCTTAATCCGAAATTCCTGGCAGAATAAAAAGTTTCTTCGCCATAATGCAATACTATAAATACTACTGGCTCAAAGCCAGTACACAAGAAACCTGCCTTTATTAAAAACACAGGGCTATATCTATTCGTTCAAGTGGACTCTTGAGTTATCGTAACTTTGTTGTAGTGTGGGAAGACTCAGAAGTTTGGACAGTTTTATCCAAATTGTTTTTATAGAAATCCACCTGCAATTTTTTTTTTGTCTCGCATTCATACTCGGTCACAGGATTTTCAGTAACTGGTTTATCTGGAAATATTATGAAAAACTAAAACTTCTTGCAAGACAGATTTCCTCACTAACTCGAAATAAAAAAAAAAGAAAAAATACAGACTTTTCCTGAACCTCTTAAAAGATTTGGCCTGAACTTAATCGTGAAATAAACATTTAGACCTTTCCCACTTAATGTAACCTCAAAGTCTGATAAATATTACTCAAAACAATACTTTCCCTTAGCTGCAGTTTATATACACACAATAATATAACCCCTTCTCCCCATCCACTGCTTAAAAATAAAAGGAAGGAAGCTTTATGAAAGAAATCCCAACTTATTCACAAAAGCTGCCTGCAACAACAAAGGCATTTAAGAGATGTAAACAATTTCAAATAATCCACAGGAAGAGAACGTAATAATTTTGATAAATAACCCACTGCCTTGAAGCTGAGAGAGAACTTGCACCCCGAAAGGGCTCCGAGTCAGCCTGTCACTGCAAACCCCAGCTTGCTTTGGTTCGCTTCGCCTTTTACAGATCACTGTCAACTCGCAGTATTTTATACCTCGATGATGAGCAAAAAGCAGTTTTGGATTCTCCACGTGCTCATCGACAACTCTGCGGTTTTTGGTGATGCATAACGCTGCTTCCCAGCCTTCCTTGCTTGCTCTCCCTTGCCTCTTTAAGACAGCCCCCCGGGCCGCGGCAAGGGAGGACAGCGGGAGGTATTGAGTGCAAAGCCTGGTACGCTGCCAAAAGCTTAAAGTAAACAAGCTGAAACAGGAGAAGAAATCTATTAACTGCTTTCCAGTCTTGAGCTACTTACTGCAAAATCAGTGAACGGAATAAACAATGGCAAAAGGGCTATTAAATACGTGGCAGGTTTGTTGCTAGATTAGTTATCTCGAGATCAGCCGGACAGAGAGGGCAGTAAGAAAGCCCAGCTGGTGCTCCCAGCTCAGTGGCCGTATCCTGGCCCACCAAAGATGTTTTGGAATTACCTTTCTCACATAGTCCAGCATGAGTGGTTTGTCATATTAAAAAAGTTCGTATTTCAAATTTTATCTTTACTTATCTACGCAATCTATAGGTTCAGAAATTATAGTCTTAAAAAGTCTGTTCACATTATGTGCTGGACAGGAGTCCCTTGAACCCTCTCCTGTGCCCATAATGCATGAACCGTAGCTTCCCTTTTCAATAAGACATGGCACTGTTTGGCTTTTGAGAGCTTAGACAACAGCACTAGGACTTCATTAGCATGGATGGCTGCCTGAAAGCCAGTAAGTGTGACGTCTCCTTGATTTGCTGGCCTGAGCAGCTGACAGAGTGGTCAGTCCATGGACTTTGTCAGGTAAACAGCCCATTTTCTTCCATTAGCATGCTGTGCGCCAGGGTTGCAGAGATGAACTCCAACTTTTCTGAATGATTGTTGGAAATAACAGCATTATACCTGCTCTTTCAGTTACATCAAATGTGTGCAAAGTTCTTATACCTTAAGAATAGATGAGGTTTTGGATTTGGTACTGTGTGCGAAATGCTTCCATGTGCATTTTCTTCATTTATTTCTTCTACCTAAGCAGCAAGTACTAGCTACTGTTGCAGAATGAACACAGGGCTAGAGGAGCCAGGCATGACAACTGTTACAGTATGTATTTAGATAACATCCATATTATGGAAAGATTCATAAAGGAAGACAGAAAATGACTGTTCTGAAGCATTTGCCAGCCTAAGAACAAAACCAACATAAGTAAATAGGAGAACAGATTATAGAGGGTAAACATCCAATATACTGCATTCCTCTGCCACTGACTATTTGGATTTTTCAAAAGGGATACTGAGGAAGGATTTAATCAATGGGAAGATATTCAGTGAGAATGTCTCATCCAAGTTTCAGTACAGAAGATGTCAGAAGTGGATATGAAGTCCAACATACACCTGTTCACTTTCTCCTAAACGCTTCATCCTTCCTCTTTCTACTCCGCCCTCCAATCTCTGCCCTTATATTCCACCTCTGCCTCCTACTGATGTTCCCTCCTTCTCCTCCTCATAAAAACTATGTGGAAGTTTAACCAGCCTAGAACTACTTCTAAAAAGTATCAAAGTCATTTGTGGTCTTTGGGATCATCTTCAAGAATTGGGATTGAGACAAGCAAAATTCAGCATCTTAGATATATGCAATTTTCACAGCTACTGTTACAGTTTAGTATACAGATCTAGTGTTGACACGTTATTTTCTATGACATAATTTCTCTCTAGTTATGGCTCTAACACTACAGCAACAATGATAGGCTTCCATATGAATCCAGCGTATGCTCACTTTCTACGTGAACACTAGCTGAAACCTGAACAAAATACTTACGCTTTAGGATATTTCTTTGCTCTAGCTCTTCAGTTGTAGGCCTCTGGCTAAGCCTCCTGTGAGAACAAAGTAAGTGACTGATTTAAAACCAGATCCAAATAACACATTAGGATTTGTAATACAGCTTAAAAGGTGTTTCTCATATGGCCAGGCTGTTCTTTGCCAGCAAAGGTATTCAACAACACAGGTAATTTCCAGACACAGTTATAATAATGTGCATATAACCACAGTACCAAGTGGCCATTTGTTTTATAAGATGTACCATTGCCACTTGAACACATACATAACTGATACTTGCATAATATTACAGAAATTGTACTAGCAAATTTAAATTCCTCATTTACAGGTAGAATTTTATGGAAGAGTTCATAAGCCTATGGTGCTATCATAAGCACCATAATTATGATAAGTTGTGCAATCGTAGGATTGTTCTCAGATATTTTGAATGGAAACCCTATTATTTAAAAAAAAAACACACCACAACATAAGCTGTGCATTCCTCACTGATTTGTATGGTCAATACAATTGGGAGTTTTAATTGAAAGTTAATTTTATTTAGTTACCTATATATAACAACTGCCATTAAAAAACCCCAACCCCCTGAGATATTAATTTTCTGGTTTGTATAGTGGACAACACGGTCGATATTGTCTCTATGTTTACTAAACAGGCTCACTTGTTCACTTGAGAAAAGGAGCAAGAAAAATTTCAGCAATAAAACTGATTTTGCAGATGTGTTAGATGCCTCTCTGTCCAGCAAACCTCACACAGTTCACTACAGATTAACTTCAGCCTCACGAAACCTGTCTCATTCAAACCATGCTTGGACTTTCAGATTTGGTGGGGAGGACCAGCAGGTTTACCCCACGTGACCAGTCCCCACTATAGCAAGCGCCAGGCTGGGACCTGACTCAACCCAAACCAAACTACGGGAACAGGTTTCCCATCAGACCTCGATGCTGCCGGGTGCTGACCACCACGCCAGGAATTTTTATGGAACTGGAGTCAAACTTGGTTGTGATTTCAGGCATGGGCGCAGCCCCGACACGCATAGATGTTGACTCCTGCCACCAAAGCAGAGCTGCAGGGGGAGCATGCCAGCTTCCCAGCAGAACCAGCAAAGCCCCTGTGCAAGGAGCTCAGGATGGGGACCAGAGCCCCTTCTGCAGTTCAAGCCCCCGAGGGAGCACCAACAAGCAGGATGTGATCGCTGGAGCTGGGATTCGGTCAGGAAAGCGGTGATAACAACAACACCGCTTTATTAGCAGAAGAAAAATGACCCTTAGGCTCTGCTATGGTTAAGGGATGAAATAAATGACTTAGCCAGCCACCCGATTCATAGAGCAACTCAGCTCATCTTCCAAGTGCTCATACAGGACTGCCATACTCTGTACTAGAACAGTACTGGCTGGACTACCCGGTATCTGGAAATCTTCAACAAACACAGGATATCCTCCAAATCTGCCTGCAAAACATTTCTGAGCACATGAGAAACAAGGACAGGTCTGGGAAAATCCAGACATAGTGTAGTTTATTCTCAGAGACCACGAAAGCCAAAATTAACATTTATGAGGATTTTTTTTAAAAAAGCTTGTTAAAATGCAAGTGAAAATTAGTCTTTTTTATGCAATGTTCTCAAGTCCAGGAAGAGAACGTAACATGTATCTGACGCAGTTAAACAGCGTGAGAAAGACATGCCTCAGAGGTGAGCACAGTAAAACACTAAACACTGACCTACAAAGTCAGCCTCCCTCCATCTCTTCTGCTGGAACCAGCAGATGAATAATGAAGGAGTTGGAGAGCAGGAGGAGGATGGGGAGGGCCATGAGGGACGAACACGCACAGGCATGCTCTGTGTGTCACTACTACTCTGCCCGAGATGGGGATATACAAGTGCAAGTCCCTGCTAACCAATGCAAGAAAAAGCTTGAACCACGGCATGAATTATTCTGGAGTCATTCTCATTCTCTTCCTCTTTTTTTAAAAAAACAAACAATCCAAAAACTGAGGAGCTCTCGGATTTGTTTCTTGTAGGACAAAAATTCATTATTGACATTTGAAAGTGTTTTTGAGAAATAAAAATACTGTTTTCCAGGCAGTTGTACCACGAAGATCCTGCACCACAGACTGGGCTGCATTTAAAATGTGAACCCCGTGTTCTTGATTCTCTTTCTCCACCTCCGCCCAGTGAAACCACATTTACCCTGCCACTGATACCTCACTAGCTTTGTTCCAATCTGATGTCTGATTTCCTGCCTCTCCTCTTCAGATGTACGCTGCAAGATGTTTTTGTCTTCTAATTCTTTCTTAGATGGTCTGTTGCCAAGTTTGATAGCAAGAGTATCCCTGCGACGAATTTTACTTGCCAAAGAGTCTGAGGAAAAGAGGAGGGTAGATTTAGTTCATTCATGTTTAGGTTACAGACACAAACCCTGAGTAAGAACTTTAATACGTCCCCAAAGCAGCCTTGTTCCCACATGCAGGAGAGGAATTTTAATTAACATCAAAAGAAAAATTTTTAGCTCAGTTCACAACAATAAAAAGCTGAAAAGTTTGGATGAAAAAGCTACCGGCCAAATTGATGAGTTTTACAACCATCATTTGCCATCCGCGAAGTGATAGGATAAAAATGACAAATCTACACTTAAGTATCTTTGAAGTCTGATACATTACAGGTTGCTTTATTTATCTACTTAGTATATTTAGCAACCTGCTGCTGTTTTCCTTCAGCCTTAAATGGTTTAGTCATGTTCTCTCATCTTTTCCCTCATTCTTTCAATTTTTTTTTTCAATCTAATACCACTTAATTCTTGTATAGTGCTTTTCATCTTTAATTTGTAAATTAAAACAAAAAATACAGTTTAGAAAAGTGCTGAGTGCTTCTAAAGTAACCTAGGCAGAAACCCCCAGGCACTGAAGCAATCCATTCATCCATAAAACAGACACAGCAGGGACAAGGGCCAAGTGTTAGCTTCAGCCAGCTGTGGCAGGAAGAGTATTTTTTCATGGCCTTTAGTCCTCCCCTTTGTCTCTTGCAATTCTGACTGAGGGGGCCACGTATGTCCTAGGTTGGCAGGTTTTCATGACATTAGACAGTTTGGTAAGACCACAGGCTCCCAGCTCACTTCTCATAAGACATCATGCTGCTGTCTGAATATGTGAATTTTGGGATGCTACCACTTTCGATCATATTCAAACCAAATGCAGAACTGCAGAAGACTTCAGCTTCTTGAGCTAGCTGGCACTTCACCTTCTGCCGCACCAGTACCCAAGGAAAAATAAGTGTTCATCTTCCCTCACGCCCCTCCAGCATGCAGCACTTCTGTGTTCAGGCCTTCTTCACTAAGCACAGCGAAGCACCTCCTCCTGAAGGGCTGCGGGCAAGGCTCTCATGCCGTGGTTTGACGGTCATTTTATTCTGACACAAGGCCATCCTGCAGGTGGTAGGGGTAGGGCTGCCCTCCTCTCCGCCCCTGAGAGGTTCTTGCTGCCACCTCCTTTGCTCCAGCAAAGGTGCAACCGTGTGGTGAGCTGGCTCAGGGAACAGATGCTACTGAAAATCAGCCACCACTGCAAACCCAAATGTGAGCGCGGGCCTAAGGGCAAAAGGAACAGCTGGGAGCAGGGATGAGGCAGAGGGTGGGCAGCACAACCCCCTGCAGCAGCAGCAAGGACTTCTGCCAAGTGATACAGCCATGACCCCAGCTGAAATTTCAAAGCTGTAACTTAGAAATTATCCACTGTGATCTGCTCTGTCTGCTAAGGTGCTCCAATGCTTACCAACACCCTGATCAAAGAGGAACAAATGACTTTCAGACAGTGAAGCTACTGACTGATGGGCCTCCTCTGTTGTCTGTCCCTGCCTGTTACTCCCACAAGAAACTCTGGGACTTCTAGTGAAATTCAGTTGAAAGATACACTGGTGCTTTAACAGTGGAGGTTCATGACATGGGCAAGCCAAATCAATGGCTCGCTGACAACCTAACGTGGAGGCCTTGTTCTATCCTCATGTTCTCCTGAACCTGCTCCTCCCACCTCCACTCCCATCTGCGCAGTGCTTCATCTGCACCCGCCATTGCACAGGACCCGGCAGGTTTCTGATCACAATTGTCTGGGAGAAGCGGGACACTCATTTCTCAGTAGTGGAAAAACATTAAATCATCTAAAACCATCCCACGCAGCCATACCCTCCTCTCTTCACTTTGCACTAGCATGCGTTGGGCACGCTCACGTAACGCAGGGTGCAAAAGGTAGCCTGCAACTTCTCGGCGGGATGCCCTGCCAGAGAACCACATCCTGGAACAGAATCACCCATGGCTTGATGTGCTTGCTAGCAGCTCCACCCCAAAGTCTTTGCTCTCCTGAAGGCCACAATTTAATGGAGGCAGCTGCACAAAAGCTCACTGGGTGTAGATGTCTTTGGGCTACACTCAAGCAGTAAGCTCCACCTAGCAATCTGGATGCAATCACAGCAGCTTGGTCGGCTCTCTGAGCCAGTCCAGGCCAAACGTGTATTAGATACACCCGAAGGTGGCCACCCTCTCCCAGTACACCCTTCTTGCCAGGAGCTTACTTTCAGCACTTGCATTATCATCATCGTCATCATCCTCATCATCATCTGTGTACAGTATCGGTCCATCAGAGTCCGAGTCACTGCTGTGGCTCTCTCTGCTACTTTCACTCTCAGGAGCAGCACCAGCGTCAGAAGCCTCCTCCACCAGTTCAGAGCGTGCCTGGCCAGGTGCCTCCGCTTCTTGGTCTTCTTTGGTAGCCAAGCTGTTAATTCCAAAGCAGGCATGGTGTCACATTAATGCAAGCAGCACAGAACACAAATGGGAGACCAACTGTATAAGCAAGTAAGAAAACAAAAGTTCTGTTACTCAAACTAACTTGCCTCTTTCTAAAAAACGTACATATATACAACATATATAAAGTATGCGTATGCATATACACATCTGTATGTATGTATGTTAGAAAAAAAGATGTGAACAGTCTGGAATGATGTGCTGCAAAGCCTGTATAAAGAAAAATCCAAATTCTTTTTTATTTCTTATGGGATGGGAGCAATAGTACATAAAAGCTACTTAGAAGAGAAAAACAGCTCATAAAATTGGGGGCGAGAGGAGCAAGTCGGAGCGCGGATGGGAGTGCAAAGCTTCCTGTTCTGGAAGCCTAACTCTGTTTACGGTAAATACAGTTTTACTGCTCTTGAGTCCAAAATGTTCATGTCCATCACTGATGAACATGGAAATTAGCACCAGAGTGCTCTCTGTCTTGGGAAAAACATTATGTAAAGGAAGGGTAGAGCAAGGGGAGAAGCAGCACAGGAACGTAATGCTGGCACAGAGATACCAGCAAGAATTTAAAGAAAAGTCTCTAGGCCACTGGCATCTAAACTAAACTCTCTTGGGTTGTTATGAAAGATACTGGCTCTTGTGGCAGGGAAAAGACAGATTAATAAGCTAGTTTCTTTTTTGTTGCCAACTATTTTGCTTAAAAAATGTAATTATGACCTTGTTCTTGACTAGATTTTATAGTATCTACCTAAGACAAGCTATTAGGTAGTAACAGACCAAACACCTACTAACCGAAGCCTGAACTGTCAATTTCGAGTCTGCAATTAAATTCAGCTTTAGCAGCAAGAAATTTAATGATATCCACACAAAAAAAATAAAAACGCCGTGTAATTCAGCACAATTTCTTGTTTGCCTTTATGGAAGAGAAATAAACATGTTATCAGCTACTAGCTGAACTGCTGACCACAGTTGGTCACATTAAGCCACACAACTATATAGGAGGCAGGTTATGAGCAATGACCTTCTGGTGAAACATGAGGTACTGCAGGTGAATGGCTCAAAGACATTGGCAAAGAATAAATCACGCTGCGATGCAACACTGCCCTGGGTGTCCAAGAAAAGTGCACAAACTGCCACCAGTCAGCAGAAGAAACAGAAGAGCTGCCCATACACCTACAGACTCCTTTATGAGAAGAAATGTAGCTTCCTTGGCCGTGAGTCTGACCACTTACCCATGATGGCCATACCATCTTACCTTTCTGTGTCTTCTCCACCAGCATCTGGACCGCTGTCTAGGGCCGTACTGCTCAGGCTCTTGTCTGTGCCATGCTCAGCCTGGAGAAGAGGTTTAGTGTCTGATCCGGGGCCAGCTGGCACTGCTGCGCAGCCGTCTGACACATCTTGGGCATCTGAGGAGACAGTGGGCTGACCGGCTGCAGCAGCAAAAGGAGGTGGAAGTGGAGGTGGAGGAGGAGCAGCAGTGGGTGGAGGGGGGACAACAAGCTTGCTCGGTTGGTCTGCGTCCTCCGTTTCAGAAATTACTATGGAAGGTTGCTCAGGCTCGTGTTTTTCTGCCTTCGCTTCCAACCTGTTGGCTGTGGCACCTGAGGGGGAAGAAGCAGCCCCATCCGGCGCTGTTGGTGGGGCTGACTGTTTCCCAGGTTTTTTCTTGCCCCTGGGAGTCCCTGATGTGCCCAATTTGCTGGGAGTCTCCTTGGAGGCTTTGGGATGAGATGACGCGGACAAAGGAGATGGCGATGAAGAGGACTTGGAGACTGGTGTTTTTTTTGCATGAGAGGAACTAGCTAAAATAAGAAAAGATCAAGCATTTTAGTCTTACAAACCATCCAACTATATGATTTTTGCACTGTTCTTTCTGCATGGATTGACATGTGCTAATATTTAGAAAATGAAAAAATTACACTTGATACTTCTACAATCCTTCATATATATGCTTGAGATGAGTAAATGTTGCAGTTCAAATTTCACCTTTGAGGTGGGAAAAAATGAAACGATGAATACTTGCCCAAGAACAGTGGAGGGGATCAACCTCAAAAGCGGGTGAGAGTTTGATTCTAGCATTCTGCATTGGCCCATTACAACTTGCCTGGACATCATCTAGAAAGTCCACTATTTATTTCAAAAGGGTTTAGTACACTATTTTAAAAAATTGCTACCAGACAGATAAAACTGCCTGACCTTTTCTGTTACGTGAATTTTTGGTCTGAGCAGAAGGAGAACACCATGATTTCCCTTATGCTTTTCAATGAACACCTCAGGACCATTCTGGGTATCAGTTAATCACCTTTCACAATGTTATTGCAAGTGGTGCGCTCCCAGCAGCAGCAGAGGACAGCAAAACAAGATGTACTTTCAGGTCCATCTGGGCATGTCCATAAAACAGAGGCAGAAACGACTGATGTCACTCTGCACAAATAATCTCCAGAAGGGAGGCGGCACTGAAGGCCTCCTGTATATACTGGAGGTCTTTGTCTTACCAGTGAACAACTCAGGTGACCTTGAAAATGTAGTGACACAAGGTTTTGACACTAGCTGTGTCAGCTGGCCAGTGATATTGCTGTTTAATCGTGCGATACTTACTATATTGAAGCATATGTGTATCAATGCCCAAGTTTGCATGAGATTTTAGCTAGCCTGCATGCCCAGGTGCATTCCAGTCACATTTCTGATTGTTGTGTTGATGCACCCATCACCTGGACTGGGAGATTCAGACTTCTGACTTTCATTTAAAAAGCAGTAAAAATGACAACCATCTTAATGATTGAGTCCTTTTCATCAAAATGCATCCAACTCAAACACTTCTGCTGCAGTAAAAACGCATTCACCTCAAGAGAACAAATGAAAGCATTATAAAGCTGCACAGCAGCCTTGCGGCTAAGCTTACCGAGTAAAACAGAAAGCCATAATAGAAATCTGCTGAAGGGCCTACTTTACTCAGAAGTAAAGAAAAACAAAACAAAACCAGCAGATTAGGATAGAATCAAAATATAGATACTGGCCATAATAAGCTCACGATATAAAAATAGCTTTCACAGTGCGACTGTTCTCAGTCTCAAAGAAGATGGAAAATAATTCAGAAGACACATTATACTGTTCTCTTCTGTAGCTGAATGTTATGGTTTATAAACATTTAGAGTGCTGTAAGCCTTTCAGTACACCTGGAAAAATCTGCAGAAACTCATGACTTCAGGCAAATCACTGTCCCTCTTTGTGCTGCAAGGTAAGTGTAAAGGGCACAGAACCTACTGATACTGCACTAACCATCTACACCAACTACAAATCACTGACTTAACTTACCAGGAAATCAAAAGGAAGCAAAGAAATGGTACAGGCAGCAGCTCGTAATTGCAGTGGAAATAGATGGTGGCTCCAACCTGCATATTATTTAGCGGAAACCTTACTGAGTAAGTGGATGGTAGTAAGAAAGGGCTCTGGTTCTGATCCAGCAAAGCACTTAACAGGCTGGAGGTCAACAGAACCAGTTACATGCTTATACTTAAGAACACCAGCACAATACAAATACACAGCCACACTACAATCATTGCTGGGAAAATGTCAAAAGATGTTTCCATTGAAAAAACCCTTACATTATTCTCAGAACCTTTCTGGACCTGCAATCACATACAGCAACTTGAAAGATTTCTCCCAGGGAAAATCCCCCCTATACTTTCACATGGGTCAAAAGTGCTATTGCTATTGTTGCTTTTGACTGGGCTGGCTGACAATTTTCTGTCATGCCCCTTTTTCAGTAGAAGATTTGAATTTTGTTTAAATGAAAAATTTCATGGCTGTTACTTGCCTTTTGGCACATGTCCATGCTTACGTTTAAGTCCAAGTGCCCCCATACTCCCAACTCTGCTACTTCAGTTTGGAAACGTGCTGCGGTACCCTCAGGAGAGCTATGGCTCAGTTGTTACTCATATTCCTCTTCTCCTTCATGGGACTGGATCACTGGCTGCATCATGTGCTCACTTTCATGGGGATCTGATAAATCTGTTGTACTAAATACTGCTCCCGATCAGCTCTATTTGCTGTATTGCTAATACAGCTCTATTAAGTATTGTCCTGCTTCAGCTGAACACAATGTACCTAATGCTGGAAGAAATTACCAGTAGGATATGTACTATTTCATATAAGGGATATATTGGTATATTTTATACCCCTATGGTCTCAAGCATTGCATAAAATTTCAGCAAGGTTACTAAAAGACAAATCTGGGATCTGAATGTATTCTAATTTAGGAACTGAGATACCTGAGAGCTTGTTAGCAACCATTGGTCTAAACATTTATTTATGTGATGGGTTGTTTTATTCCGGAAAGTTCTGCTGTTATAAGGTTCCATCATCTGGGAAGAACTGAGTTTTCCAGCTGAATGTGAAATATAAGCAGCAAATTCTAGGTTTTCAAAATATTTATTCTTGTAGTTGTCTGATGTAGTAGGGACAGTTAATACCAAGATAATGGATATTTTATGGCAAAGTTATTCTTGTCACTCTAGTGGTCCTGCAATGTTTTCAAACAGTCCTCTTCTGTGTGCTTCAAATACAAAACGTGCCAAAATGTACAAGATATGAAGAGGTATACTTGGAAAGAAAACTGGAGGGACTGAAGGGCTTTGAAAGCATGACAGAGGATTGAAAACACAAGGCTTGTATAAACTGGCCAATGCATATATACAGTCCATTCATCATAATACTGCTTGTGTTCAAATTATAGTTGGATGTTTTCATTTTGGTCATTGTCTAAATCACAACCATTCAAACTCAAGATCAGTACCTTAAGAACAGCTACCTATAATCTTTAATCTAGC
The DNA here is from genome assembly GCF_964289735.1 of Phaethon aethereus. Taxonomy (NCBI): domain Eukaryota; kingdom Metazoa; phylum Chordata; class Aves; order Phaethontiformes; family Phaethontidae; genus Phaethon; species Phaethon aethereus. The sequence continues at coordinate 69,225,119 of NC_138576.1, read as the reverse complement.
ATCACTGCTGAATTTCGGTATGGAAGTGTAGTGATAAACACATCTTCTGTGCACCTGATGATGGACATTTTCCATTTCCAGTGCATATTTACAATCACAGCAAGCCATCAACTAGCTCAGGGAAGCCTGGCCATTTCTAATGAGGTTGGTTGGTTGGGTTTTTTTCCGGCTGAAACAACTGCTACTCAACAGTCTTTAAAGATGTCTTCATGGTTTTATCCTTTACCTCTTTAAGATCTTGTAATCTTGTCAAATTAATCAGAACAGTAGACATTTCCAGCCCAAGGTTACAGCAATACCAAGGCAGTCTTACTTTGGGGCAACTCATATGTATTGTTTCACGTCACCTGTTTCCCTGCTGATTCTTCAGCAGTTCTCTGGGTCATTTTGTTGCCAGCATTCACACTTGAGCTGGAAATTCAGTATCGGCTCTGATGTGCTCAGTGTTGTGTATACGTCCATTAAACAGCAAAATGATTTGTCCGCTGTCTGGGGTTTTTGCAGACAGCAGAACCAGAGCTCAGGGGGAAGCTAGCTAGAAACATCCATGGCATGCTCTTTAGTCATGCTGCTATGTACAAAGGCAGAAGTTATCGTAAGACCAAGCCAAGCACCCCCATGCACATGCAACCGCCATAACTGGCACTGCCTGTGCAGTACTCACCAGCTTCTCGATTTGCACTGTGGCTTGTTGGCTTGGGTGGTGGGAGAGGAGGCTGCTTAGCAGGAGCCTTTCCCTTTTTTTTAGCATGAGGTGCTTCGTTACTCTTATGGCTGGTGGTGGCCGAAGCAGCAATAGCATTTTTTGGTGGTAGCGGAGCTTTTTTAGATTTAGGCTTAGGCTTGGGTAGTGGTGGCGCATGGGATGCCGGTATTTCTGGGCAGTGATCGATAGTGCTCTCTATGGATAAGAAAGTGAACAGAAGCCAACTGACATAGACATACGCCACATACATTCAACAGCAAGCCTGACAACAATGACTACTTTTTGCTGCTTGAGCTCTTGGGAATCAGGAGAGATTACTTCATCTTCTGCCTCTTATTGAAGTATTGTCTCAGAAAAAAATTACTGTCCATCTCAATTCAAGTACTTCTCATGGAAGATTTTTGCCTGGTGCTTCTCTCAGTCTCATCTTTTCTAGACCTCCAAGGACCATCCTTAATGTTCAGTATTCCCAACTAGACTGCTGGCTGCAAACTAAACAAGGGAAATGCCATTTACTCCTCTAACAAATTCCCTCGGTTTCTTTCCAGCCCTCTAAGATCAACAGGCTATAAAACTCAGATTCATGTGAATCTGAAAGTGAACAGGGCCATTCTCTCAGCCACGGGTTCAAATACGACTATGCAGCTGAAATTTTCCCCTGAAGCAACCCATTCTCCTAAGCTGCAGATTGCTTGCTCATAGCAACTTTATTCTGGGTATCTTCCCCAGGGTACTTCTACTCTTCAGAAAGAGATGAAGCTAAATCAAATAGGATATCATTTGCCATGGGAATGCCCTCCTCTCCTGCAAGCTCTTTGGGAACCGTTACAAGACTGCACTTTTCAAGAATCAGGAGTTCCTTAGTCAACAGGAGTTTGGACTGTATCTACATTGTGTCATGCAATAGGAATGGCTCTGTAGAGCAAAAGAGGTAGCACTGAGGACCCAAAGTCCACAATGTGCATTTCAGGAGACTTGACTTTGGACTAGCTTCAGGCTAGTTCTGTAGACTGCATGCCCAGTAGCGGTGGGAGCACAAGTTTCTGAATGCATCTTTTGGCTTAGTTTCATCCAAAAGAAACCTGGCTTGTGTGCTCTGCAAACCAAGGAAGGGTAAGTGGGGATGACCAGGAAATTCACTTCAAAAGTGCATGCCTAATGCCAACTGTAATATTAATGTAGATAAGCCATGTATAGTCAACATAAAATTTTGCAACATAATCACTATGGTTTTAAGACTAAAGTTCCCAGATGGGAATCTTTATCTATTCAATGACACTAACTCTGTGCCCATTTGGCCTCAAGATAGCCTTCCCAAACCTTCCAGGAAAAGGATATTATAAAAGCAAGAGCATACCATCACAACCATATAGGCGTTATTTGCATGTTACTAACAACTCCAGTGGTTGGGGAAGTAAGGAGCCAAGCAAATATTGCAAGGACTTCTAACAGTCTTTTTTATCACTCGAGAGGAAAACTATTCATTTCTTGCAGTGTGTTCCTATTAGAGCCTCACTCTTACACACATTAAATGGCCGTTCCTAGATCTCCTGTCCATTCCCTGCTCTCTTCCTTCCCATGTAGAAGATTCCCAAGAGATAAGCAGCACCTTTTCATTGTAAGATTAGTAGATGAAAAACAAAGAATGTGTTGGACAACAATGACATTCTTCATCTCTGAAACAAAGACTTTTCCACCTCTAGCTTGAGGCTTGTTAACATGAACCTAATGCATCACCTGCAGTTATTAAAAGCAAGATGCACACATATGTCTCTTCATAAAGTGAAGGAATTAAGTGTCCAGTGTCTGCCTCCTGTACTTCCAGCCCATTATAGACTAATACATTTTTGCTAACGTTTTGCAAGAACGATTGCATAACAACCATTTACAGCTTTCAAACAGATTCTTTTGAGCACAGGTTCTTGTACTGCCTCTTGTTTTCCAGAGAAAGAACTTTGGACTGGAGAAAGACTTTGGAAGAAGAAACAAACATACATATTTGTTACATTCTGCTCTCCTCTTTTATAGCAAAAAGCATCTCCTTATGAAATTCTACCTACCTTCATTCAAAGTTGAAAAACTGATTTAATTCTGAAAAAGCAGGATATTTTAAAATGTTAATTCCATTAATAACAAACATGTCAAGAGAAGACAGGATTTTGTATTTTGTAGATCTTGAAGGACATGATGATCAGAAAGAATTTTAAGTGTAAACAATTCTTTGATATACCTTTTACTTATGGGTCCAGCATGCTAAAATTTTATTTATTAATAAGAGAGAATTTAAAACTTGGGTAGTTACACACCATTACTGTGTTTTCCGGTCATATTAATAGAGAAAATATTAAAAAGAGAACGATAACCTAGTAAAAAGAAATACACATTCACCACATTCTAAAGTAATACAGTGCAATTATTTAGAATCTCAGCCAACCTACATTAAACTTTATAACTGACTAAATGATGTATTACAGAATTTACCTTCCGGTTCAGGAAAAAAAAATACAAGACTAAAGCTTCACTTAGTTGCAAATAAACACATCTTAGTGGCAACCAACTTACAATTCAAATTTCCTTTAGAAAAATAACTAAAAACTATAAATGAAAACCAGAACTGGAGCAGTTCATTCACATCAAAGTTCTTGCTTGCAGACTTCAAGTTGTGATTAAAATTGGCAATTTATATAACATTGATTTTAACTGAAATACCTTGCCATCACCGGGATATCATCTTTATCTAGGACAGCTCTTTCCATACCATTATGTACATCATACCAAAGACTGGCAGACACTTTCTGCACAGCAGCATTCTACCTGCTCAGATAGTTACAGCTCTCATCAAGTCTTGACTGCCCCTTGATCATGTACATGCCCTTTTCTTGGCCTTGACCAACGAATCTTCTTTTTGCTCATATCCATGAGAAAAGCTGTGGTGAAGATGATTGTCTTTGACCATACTGTCCCTTTTGGTGTCTTACTAGCTTTGCCGTTTTTATCTTTGTTAGCTTCATCTTTTTTATCTCATCAGGTATAAACTTGACTGCCCTCAGTGTCAATCTGATCTTGCACAAACTATTGTTTCTCATTTGGTCTTGAGATACAGATTTCCAGTTCCTACCTGGCCAGTCCCTTATACCAGCTTTTGCCAGCAACAAGTCAAGTTTTGAAGCAGGTGCTTTTCATTGCTTTTCCTCTGATGCCCATCAGGCTTTGTGAACATTCACTGACTGTCCTCCCTCAAATTCCTCTCTGTTGTGATGCAAAAGCTGACAAGTTTTAGGCTGCTGGCATTGTGCTTGTTATCCTGGTCTGGTCCCCTCTTGTTTTTCAGTGCCTAACCACAGTGTCCTCTCTTTTACTGCAAGTCCATTGGAACCTTTTTTCTGGTTTTCTGCATTTATGTAAGACACTGCAATAAATTCCTGGTATATACACAAGTACCGTAGTAATACAAATAGCTAATAACAGCAACAGTGGCTTGATCTTGAACAGTGACAGGGATGGTCTGATGTCTATAAATGGCTTGAGATACAATTATGCTGTAATTGTACCTCTGTAACATGATTCTGCTTGAACATGGATCCTTGGTCTTCAAGCCTGCTCCTTCTTTTGCATCTTTTGCCAAAACAAGGAGGTATCTGAATCAGACACATCTGTCTGTTCAAGTCAATCCCCCAGATAATGCAGTATCAGTTGCAATGTATTTTTGTTGCTGCTGTTTTTCTTAATGTAGACATCTGTTCCTCACAAACTGACCTTTTAACAAAAAGCCTCCAAAAGACCATCAGATAGGAATATCTTTTATTCACTGCTGCCTTGATCAAGACATCTGCTGTAAAAGCAATCCACCTATAAATTACCCTTTAAATAGGAAAGCAAAGCAAATGTTAATGTCTCGTTAAGCATTTGGATCAATAATATGTTTATGTTTAGAATAAATTTTCCAAAGGCCAGATTTTCAAGAAAGCTCACTTTGAGACCAGAGTTTCTTGTTCCCAGAAATTGTGATTGGGGCCAGACTCTTAAGAAATTTATGTTCTCATGTAAACACCTAAATGATAGTCAGGATTACACAGTACTCAGTATACAACAGCTCTTGTGGGGACTCATCAAGTCTCAAAGACTTTCAGAGAGATGCCAGTGTGCCATATGCACTGGAAAATCAGATGCCTTATTTCAGAAGATAAATGTGGGACCTTTTGCAAACTCTGGACCAATATGAAAATCCTGGGCATAGTTTCAGAAGCCATATGTGACTGGGTTTCATAATACAAAGATTTTTTCTTTTGTGACCTTGTAAGGAACTGAACGCCAAAGCTTTTCTACACCAGGATTTTGTCTTACAGTACTGGTATTTTTGTTTCTAGAGCTAGAGCAGTGACATGACACTAGCTCATGGAAAATAGTAGTGCTGCGGCACAAGCATGCAAAGCACTCATCTCCTGGAAGGCAAGCACAACTCAGTGGAGTAACATTGTGTAAAATGGAAGTTGGAAATAATGTACGACTTGTTGCCTTTTGCAGGATGACTCCCTGCAAAATGAAACTCAGTAAGAGTTTTGAGAATCATGAGTTTCCTTTCCAGCCTATGCAGAGAGCTATGTTTTGATTAATCAAAACCCAGGAAGCTGTCATTCAGAAACATGGGACACAGGGCAAGAAAAGGTGTCTTTTGTCTCTTTTTTTGACCCATTGACTGTGCTGATGCAGGTGGTCAAATCATACAAATCCTTTCATAAACTTCAGATTTCACCAGCTCCATTTTTTATTCCTGCTATGGCTACTAAAATTCTGTTCAAGAAAAGACCCATTCTAATTATTAGAAAGCATCCTTTAATTTCCAGTCAAAATGTATTTCAAGCCACAGTTTATTCCGTCCTACTTGTGCCAGCATTGTCCTTTAGCCATGCTCTCTCCTGGCTATATACCAATTTGTCGCATTCATCAAATGCACTCAGGCTCTCTCAGGCTCCGTTTTGCTAGGCTGAACAAGAACAGTTGTCTCACAATGCTCTGCACAGCGCTCTCTGCAGTTTCAAATTCATCTTTCTTGAAGATGGATGAGCAGATCTGTACATCTGCAGACTTCCAGATCTTACTCTATGATTTCAACAGCACCATGTGCAAGAGGTCTTGTAACAGAGACAGTATAGAAAGCAGGAGAGGAGAGAAAGGCACAGGTGTAACATCTGACTTAAAGCAACCACGTTCAGATATTTTGCATTGGTTCCAAGATAAAAAAGCAAAAAAAACCACTGAGTGTCATTTTACATTGCTAACTGTCCAACTTCTGTGTAAAAAGCAACCTGTTAAATCAAGACAGAATACCTAAAACATCTTCACTGTCAGCTGCATACTTTTACCATTTCTTAGTCTATGGGAGACTTGGAAATTGAAAGGCATGTAGGCTTCTACATTCTCTTATACTTTCTGTATAGGTATGCTCAAATAATTCAATGGTTAGTTCATTAAAATCACATCTATTTCTGGAGCCACATTAGGATATCTTTCCTATAAAAGAAAACAAAAAATAGCAGCTTTACAAATCAGGAGCTTTCCTCTGCCACTCAACTTTTGTGGGTGAAAGCCCGTGCTTCTCACGTCAACCTACTGGTACGAGCCAGCCTGGCTGATTTAGTGGACAGGCTGTGCCCAAATACAGCTTTATCTACAGTAACCTTCCTTTTAAGAAGATTTGGATTCAGCCTCATTTACATAGTTCAGGTGATGAATCGAAGATATACTATTCTTAGAAGTTATTTGCTGGTTTTAGCCAGCAAATAACTCAGTTGGAGTGAGAGATTCTTGGGAGTCAGGCAAAAAAAAACCCCAAACAAAAAAAAACCCCAAACAACTTTAATGTATGGTGCTTATATTGATAATCTACAGAGCTCAGGAGTGTAGGAAGCCAGGTAGGCACACAAGAGGGAACAAAGTCTGCCTTGTCTCTCACAGTGAGTGGTTTGCAGGATTAGCCTTCTGAGAGAAAGCAGCCTCTTGTCTGAGACCCTGGAAGATGAGGGTTACTATCTTATATTCAACAGGTTTTGTTCCACTTTGGGGAAATAAAGCAAAGACCTCTGAGAAAAGGAACCTAGAAAATTTGACTATGAAGAACATTCCTTGGTAGACAAACTAAAGTGTTGGTCAGCAATGATGCATGCTCGTAAGACCAGAGCTTGTGCCTCCAACCTTCTTTTTGGTTACCCATGAGACAAAGAAAAGATGAAATTTAATGGCAGACTTAAGGGAGAGCAGACATAGTACAGAGGAAGGAACCTCTGAACCCAACATACTAAGACCTGGAACCCTTGCCAGCTCTCAGATTAGAGTTATCTCTGGGGGGAAAACACATTATGTGCATGTATCCTATGAATTAATTTGGAAACGGGACTACAAATTATTACCTTCACTGAAGGACATGCGAAAACCTGAGAGGATCAGTCTGCTATAAATGCATAGGAACATTTCAGAAGCTTATGCTCCATGTCACCCACAACACCCGCAACAGAGCTCTGGCTTCCTGCAATGCTATTATTTATCAGAGCAGTATCTCACATGCCTGACTGATGGTACGCAAAATGAAACTTGTTATTACTTTTTTCCAGGCAGTATCTTGCTAATGGTTACTGAGCCTTTCACTTCTTCAAGCCCAAGCTAACAATGAAATGTGGAAGTATCTACCAGAATAATGAAAAGACAGCTTGCTATCATAAAAATGAGTAAGACCTAAGTTTACAAACTGAACTCAGATACAAATTCAGGGTTCTTTGGTACATCTGTGTGTCAGAGACATCCTGGGAGGGTGGAAAGGAGAGAAGCAGCTCTGATACAGCACCAGGAGGTTTTACAATGTGCAGCACATGCTGCATCAGCATGCTATGTCACTATACCTAGGGAGGCAAACAGCGACAATTATTTTGACACCTATTCTACTGATGTGGCTTTTGGTCTTCTCCAACACTGCTGTAGGGGGCAGGAGGCAGGGAGACTCCTTGGATCCCCTTTGCAATCCTCATAGCCCACCTGGAGCCTGGAACACTGGGGTCTGCCAGGGCTACTGCAGACAAGCGCCACAGGCCAGGAGCCCTGTCACGACGGTACAGTCTGGTCTGCTGCCCAGACAACAAGGGTGTACTTTGACATGCTGCCTGTCTGCTTGCTGCTCTGTATCCCTCCCAGGGTGCTCACAGACAATGGCTACGGCTTAGCTCTTTATTTTCTGCAAAAGATGCTAGCGACTTCTCTTAGTCAAAACAAAACAAAACAGAAGAATTCAGAAGTCAACACAGTACAAATATAATGTGAATAAATGATGTAGGAAAAAGATTTCTCATCTGCAAAGCTTTATCCATAAATTACCTGTTTCATGTAAGACTGTCACCAGCTTCTTATTATCGTGCCATAAAGAAGAAATTTCCTTTCAAACACCTGCTTAGATGACTGACATTTCATCATTACTACAAACAGTAACACTTACACTATTAAATTGCCAAAGGGAATTTTTTTACCACATACAAAAGGCACCTGTGAGCTGACAGGCAGCAGATGGGCATATGGTTTATGGAACTGCCCAGCAGCACCGGGAACAGCTTTCAGGGGTTGTCTTCTTCACTCATTTCTGCTGCACTCATTTTTACATTGTGTGAGCAATGGCTGAGCCTATCGTTTACCCTTGTTGATACTGTACTTCTGTGGCTGATGCTGAAACAACTTTTTTCCTTTAACTTCTTTTAACTCCTAACACATTCCACATTCTACCTTTGTTGAGTTGCTGCCAACTCTCACCATATCATCACAATGTGACTGCATCGCTTGTTCTTTTTCAGCTTCCAGCTCCAGCAGTCATTATCCTATTTATACGAGAAGGCCATTTTCAAGACCCACCTGAACCAAAGAGTGAGTAAAGACCACCACCCTTTCAAGGAAGCATTTTAAAATAACCTCACAACTTTCAGGGGCTGAGATGCATTTTTTGGAACTTTTTGATTCGCTGAAGTTGGAACTGCAGCACACTGTGCTACTAAACAGCAGGAATTAATCCTGCCTTCAGGTCTTGTAAACATGGAAAGTGTATATAACTTATTTAATACATAATTTATATTTATACATAAGAGTTCATGACTCTCAAAAACCTAACATTAGCCTCACTAAAGATGAATTCTTTGCATCCATTACTCCCTGACTGCCAGCTAGTATTCACTCCACCTGCCTCAGTTCTCATGACGGAGGGTTGTGATCTGATACACCAGCATGTTTTATGGTCTGAGCAGAAGACAGTGAGCTAGGTATGTCTGCTTCAGCTCTGATTTTGATGCTCTGTGAGCATTAGCAAACCTTTGCGCTGCGGTTGTCAATTCCTCACTCTGACAGTGGGTGTGGGTGTAATGCATACCTATGGCATCTGCCATAAAAAAATTACTGAGGATTAATCTGTCAGGTGAGATGCATCTGTGAGATGCAGTGGGCCTTACTCTTCCACTGAGTTCAAAAGACTGGCTCACCTTCTTGCTTAATGTGCTATAAAGTAAAGAGTAACTGAAGTGTATTCACGACGACTATCCAGTGAGTTGTACTGGATTTGCACTGTGTAACACCATTGCTGATTGTGGAATTGATTATTAACACCTTTTCAGGGCAGACTATTCCTCTGTATTACATCTATCTTGTTCCTTTTCAGGGGACTCAAGATGCTTATGCGTAGAATAACTTCATGTTTAGATGTAAGAGGAAGGTATACTTTGAAGTGTTTTGCATCTTCTATGGGTCATATTGACATTCTATGAAGCATAGAGTACCAAGTTTGCTCACTTTCTGTTTTCCTTCTCCCTCCTCCAAATAGACTTCACTTTCTGAGAGGGACTGGAGTGATAGCTATATATTCTTCTGTACCGAGTCTACTCCTGTACAGCAGTAATTTTTAATTTCTCCTTGTAAGGTCATCACAATATATAGGGAGTGCAGAATGTAATAATGTGTTTGAAATAGATATCGAACCTTTCCTGCTTCACTGGAGTTCTACATTCTGCAAAGTCAGCTAGAGGGGATTCCAATATAGTTAGAAATGTGTAGTTCTAAAAATCCTTGCACCTTAGGAAAAATTCCAAGACCTGACATTTCCAAAAGGCTGTATTTAGGGATGCATAAACTAGTAAGCGGTCTGATCTCACCCTAAAGTTAACCTGAACCATTTTAAAGGAGTTTTCCACGTCTTTTATAACTCTTTTCCCCTGATCCAATACACATCTGATTCTAGTTGGCACCAAAAGATAGATGTATTTAAATTGCATGAAAAAGGCTAATCTTGTATTTCTATCTTGCTGGGAGACAGGAAGTACTCGAAATCTCATAAGAAAGGCGGTTCTCCTTGGACATCCAGCCACTTTTTACATAGTCAAGTAATTTACATAGCTCAGAGAAGAATTCAAATTTTTGTGTTAGCCAAACTGACCCTCTTAACCTCTGGAGGCTCATTCATCACTAGGTAGAGGTTACTAGAAGACACTGGAAAGGCTGCTCAGTCTAACAGCCAACTGTGAAGTTCCTGATCTTTTGTATCCTTGTTCTTTCCTCTAGGAAAATCCAACAAATGCAATAGTATTTAAGAACACTTTTTGACAGGGAAAAGAAGTGGTGTATTATTCAAGAGGCTAGAGAAAGAAAATAAAACTGGTCCAAATCCTGTCATTCCGCATTAATCTTTACTTTTTTCTTACTCAGTGAAACTTTTGTTACCAAGGTAGATCTGAGTAAAGGTAACAAAATTAATATGGACTTTGGGACTGCTAAATATTTAGCAGTATTTACTGCAATTCATCTACAGAAAACCCTACAGTCATAACGTACATTTTCCATAAATGACCTAGGTTCACTTTGCAGTATTGATATAGTCCCTTGAATATTTCTGAAGAGTTGCACTGCCTAGTGTTTAAGATTCAATGAAAACCAATAGCATTAAGTTGCTGAAGTTACTTTCAAAACGATACATGAAACAATGGTTTTTAAGTGGCTTAAACACTTTTGAACTTTCAACCCATGAGCCACTTCTACAACAATATTGCAAGGTGATGCATATACACTTAGTGTCTTCTTTCACAAAAGGAAAACCTGAAACCAAAGCTTGCCCATGGCTACAAGGAAAAGCTCACACTGAATTTAGAAATCGAATATCCCTGCACACGTTTTCATGCTAGGACCATGCTTCTCTTTATGACCTGATCATATCCACAGTAAAAGGCATGCCTACCAGTGACGAGATACTGATGTTTCATAAGTCTTACCTTCTCGGCAGGTTCTGCTGGTAACCTTGTGGCAGAACAGAACTCACAGCATCTATTTGTGCTAATGGAAGAACATGTTAATGTATTAAGCAGGCGAAAAACATTTTGTGAAGTATGTGTTTATTTACCTTTTTGATCTTCTTTTTTTCCTTCCAATGCCGATGCTTTCTCTGATAAAGTATCATTATCTCCACTAGCTTTTACCACATTTTCTTCCTGTATGGTTTCTTCACCAATGGCTATGGTGTGTCCATTTGAAGTTTCAAAACTTACTGTTACATCACCATCTGAAATGAAAATTAAAAAGCTATTGTTGAGTTTAACTGCTTCCTTAGCACCAATTAACAACACACAGTATCCCTCTGTTTTCAAGTTTCCATGGAAGCAAAGCAGAAAGACTTACTGAAATGTGAAACATCAGGCTGCAGATCTGCTCTGAAAAGTTAACGCTGTAAAGGAACTCTACAGGCTTCCATGTTCTTTGGGTGGACACCTCTGCAGTAGTGGGCCTGGAAGGTCATGTGGGTTTTCAGGTCCAGCTTCGTGTCTGTACACATTAGCATCTCGTTCTCTTCCTCCCTGCACCTTGGTTTACACAGCAAAAAAAGGTGTGCATGGACCACAGTGGAGCTGCAATGTGTTCCAACAGGTGCCAAGTCTGAACAATTAGGGGGCAGAGCTGCAGGACTACTGTGGTGCATCCCAGTAGGTAAATCAGCCAGGAATTGAGACAGAAGTTCTCAGAATATGTGTGCCCAGTTAATGAATAAAAATGGTCACAAAGTCATCATCCAGTCTTAAAAACCAAAGTGAGATCTTCCTGTGTCATGTATCATACCATTATTAAATTCTGCAAGTCAAATTCTTTCCCAGCTCTGATGATATTTTACTCACTTACCCGAAGTATCTCAGCTACAAGTTCTTTTTTAACACTTAAAAAAACTTCTTTCTCTTCCGTATTTGTCTCTATATTCCTGAAAAATGCTACATACTCTTGCTGGCTTACAGCTTTAGCTCTTCCCTTATTTACCGATTTCTGTTCTCTGTTTCATGCATTTTTTCATGCTGATTTTCTTCTCTGGTAATTTCTAAGGCTTGTTATCCTTACATTGCTCACAGCCCATGTGCAGTTCACGTAGATGACTGCTTTGCTTCTATAGGATTCTCTTGCTGTCCATCCAAAAATTATGCAAATCCACCTGGCATGTCTTCTGCTCCCTCCAGTGTTTCTTCATTAATTGTGGTAATTCCACTCTCCTCTTCCTCTTCCTTGCTGTGTGCTATCAGACCTGGATGTTTGGCAGTTCCCTGCTTTCAAAACAATTATGCAGCCTCTCTCTTACCACCTTGGGCTGCTCCATGGGTTAAGCTGATGGTTTCATTCTCACCCACACACTGACTTCAACTTGATGTGGTGTTCAACTAAGTTGCCTTCTTAACTTTGTCTCATTCACTATAGCTGACAGTTGCACAAGGCTTCCTTCTTACCTTACTGCAACATTCAGTTTTTTCAGCTCCTTTCTTCCAGGTGTTCATAAATCCGTTCTTTCCTCTGTGCCTCCACATGTGGCATTCCCACCTCTTATCCATGTCACGGTTCTGCAAACACCACCTGCTTCCAAGTGGCACTTGTCACTTCTTTATTCTCCATCCCATGTGAGACAGTCACTTCTTCACATTTCTTACCTCTCAGATTTCAAGACTCCATGTAATTTCCCCATCTCGCTTTCATCTCCATAGTCATTCCTTCTAATTACCTTCACACTTGCTTAACCACTGTCTTTTCTGTATCTCTTTTTTAGCACCTTCAAACCGATCCTGTATTCTTTCAAACTGCTCCTTAAAAACTGTAATTTTCATCAGACAGGAAGCACAACATGATGAAGGTAACATGGACCAGACTGATGGCCTTCTTAAGATGGAAGGAAGGGGAGAAAATTGTTCATCTTTACATCCTTTTCTTGCTTTGCTCAATCTCTGTAAAGGATTCAAAGTCCCATCCCCTTTTAAAAGTGGAATAGAGGGTCAAGGACACTGATGACCAAAGCACAGACACTTTTAGCGCAAATGATAGTATTTATATTCAGACTGTAACCAATCTGAAATGTTAACACATTTCATTAACTGTCCCAGCAGTTTAAATGCAATTTACAACCATCAATGGACAAAGTCACGTAGCTCCCCAGTAAAGCATGTAGCAAAAAAACATAACAAATTCACAGAGGACAATTTGAGGCATGGACAGTTTGCATTTCTTGTTTTAAGTCAAAGACAGTGGCAGAGACAAGTTCAGAAGCCAGCTATGCTGAATGCCATAGCCTGGTAATTAGCAAAGCATTGTAAAGACAAGTGATGTCACATGTCAACAAACAAGCCCTTTACTTCTAAGTATCAATGGGTACGATACTAACCGTACACATTGATGTTTTCCTGATTCTTCAGCTCAGGCAAAGTAACACAATAGCTAGGAGAAAAATATTTGGAAATCATGGAGTTCTTAGACTCCTTGACAAAATGATGAATGGTTTAATTTTAAGCTACAGAAAATTATTTTACTCACTTGACTCTTATTTGATCTAGATATATAGAAGATCAAGAATATTAGAATACCAACTAGACACAGTCAGTGGTGTTAACCATGGTTTACTCATGCTTTTTGAAACAGAAATTCTGGTTAATATCAGTTACTAAACCCTATGGCATTTGGAAACAAGTGGTGTCTTCCCCCCAGTTTTATGTTTGTGCCATTTATGAATGTGGTCTGTGTGACAGTGGTGGGATCTGTATGATCCCAAGCACTGGTACTTTTTCATACCTGAAATGGATGTTACCGATTTGTTTGGGGGGGGGAGAAGGGGGGGGTCCCAAAGCCTCCAATTTTTCAGCCAACTTTTCTCATCTTACACTCCACTTGCTTCAAAAAAAAAAGGTTAATCACTAACTTAAAAAAATTCTGTCAAACATTAAGTAGGAACCAGAGGAGTCACACTATTTACAGCGAGCACCAAAATACTTAAGGGTATGGCCAGAAGTCAGGTGGTGTACCTACGGTAGGAGCAGTTATAGAACACAAATCTCTCAACTCCAACTTTATTTTTTTGTCAACTGGCCCAAATTACTTCTGACACTCCTCAGCTTTGTCTCCTTATTCCTATTTATTCTACATGGAAACAATGCAATAGTGCCTTTATCACCCATGTTTAGCACTTAGGAGCTAAATTCTAGGTAATGTGTTATCACCTTGCTCGGGCATTTCCTTCAGCACTCCCCTTCTTATCAGCTCCTCTCTGCTTTGTCTTGTCGAAATCTTCCTTTCCAACACTAAAGAAAAAGCACAGTTAAGAATAGATTTATTCTCATACTGCTGATGCCTGCAAAAAATGTAGAAAAAGATTTTTATTTTAAAGAAACCCTGAGAAATCTTGTTTCCTCTGATTCTGCAGGAGAATTGGTCTGGGTTTCCATGGACGTTCTCTGAAAATATTCTCCCACAGTTTCAGGCACAGAAGGGGGGATTCATCTGACCCAATGCCTTCAGCTGGGCGAGCCTCTGTGAGGCTTCCTTTACAGTCAATGGAAAAAGGCGCTTCCAGAGTGAAACTGAACTCATCCTAGCATAGGCATGTAATACGTAAAATCACCTCTTTACCATTGACTGGGGTGACTAGCTCAGCTGGAGATACGTCCACCTGCTTTGTAGATGTTTTGATTTGGGAGAGACAAATCCTGCTCAGAGCAAGCAACTCACAGGGTAGCCTTGATGACATGCAAACTCTTTTAAAAGAAAAAAATAACCTTAAACAGAAGCTAGAAAGTTTTCTTCTAGAAAGGAATAACATCCTCATCCAGGCTGGTTGGCTTTCATGAAAAAAAAAAAGCAGCATCCTGGTTTTTAAGTTAAAAAAGAGCAGCATACAACATACAAAAAAAGACTGTGACATAAACATAATAATTAAAATGCTTCATCTCCCATGGGAAAAATGCTAAAAAGTTTTATAGGGGAAAGCATTTACAGATGGCAAAATAGAATAACTCCCCCACTGCCAAACCAATACAGTTTTGGTCAGTGATCTGGGAGGCCATTGTAATGATCCATGGAACCATGGTGCACAGCCCATAAAATGAGAGTATCACTTGTAAAATCCTGTCTTCGCTGTTAGGATAAATTAATCTCCCATCCTGATTCTGTTTACACATGGACATCAAAACCCAAGTGATGTTTGGAGCTCAAGCTGAGGGCATGTGGCAAAGCTTCAGCCATGCTAGACTTCATCCTATTAACGCTATGGGATAGGGTTGTTTATCTCATCAACTAATTCAAACACTCCGGTAATCCAATTACTCTCTAGGGCCAGTCTAATTGCTGTATGCAGATTAAATGCTGCAAGAAGCATTGTCAATCCCACTTGCACGAGCCCAGCTGGAATGAACAGCCATACGGTGAAGCGACAGCTCCTCTGAAGACATGGAGAGAGGCAGTTTAAGCACTTCTGAGAAATCTACGTTCCACACATAGCAGCTGATAAATCCCTCTCTCCGCAGCAGGTAACCCCGGCCACTGACTTGCAGCCAGGCCGGCTGAACTCAGATGCCTGAAGGCACCACTGCTCGCAGCTTCCCACTCCCCTTCTCTGCCAGGGAAGGGGATGGTTGAACAAAAAATGAAGCAGGTTTTGCGCTTCTCAAATTTACAGCACCAGGTTTATTTCTCACACCGCAAAGTGTGAGCATTCAGCTAATGCTCCACGTGGGATGCACTTCCCTGCCAAAAAAGCACCGACTCCTGGCAGAAGAACTGTGGGCAGTAACTATTTTGACCGGCCCAGCTCAAGCTACCCACGCCTGTGAGATCGACGGCTCATGAATGCAAACAGTACTGGCACAAGAACATGTAAGTTGGCACTAGGTCTGTGTTTATATACTCCGGTACTTTGTGGGATCTGTCCGTTAAAGGTCAAACCTTCACAGCATTCAAATCGCACTGGACAATATAAAGGTACCTGTGAGTATGGCTGCAGACTCGCAGGGTAAGCCAGCCTCCTTGGCAGACTGTGGCAGCCTGAACTCAGATCAGGTTAGACTGCCTTCGGTCCCGATCCTAAATTATGCAGGAGCTCTTCCAATTTCTCCCTGTTACTTTTTAAGGTATATGCCTTGCAACTGTGTGTCACACATTTACTGGCATGGCAAACAAAGCACAGGAGCGTGCCCTATTCTTGCAACGAGTTTTTCATGTAGGTGAACACATATATTCTCTTATTATTATTTCAGCTTTACAAGTATAATTTACTTCCTACTGTTTTTCCTCTCTGCTTCCTTTTTACATCTGTTTTCTTGAGGACAGTGAAATGAGACGATCTCTCATATACTTATTTGTGGGACTTAATCCAATACCACTTGAAAACAATGATGCTCCTTCCATCAGTTTCACAAACATTGAATCAGACCCCCCATCAATGTCTCTCTCTAGTTGTCAGGATGATATTTTTTTCAGTTCTACAACACTGAATTAACAACTGTATTGAATGAATTATCATGGAAAATGTCAATTGGCGTTAAAAGACATTAACTCCTTACACTTTTACTGGAAGACCTCAAAGCATTTTATTAACATTACATAGGTTTCATAACATCCCTTAGACATAACTATCTCCATTTCACAGATTAGAAAATTTATGAACAGATAAGCAGCTTAAGCCCCAATCCTTCATCATCTAAAATGCTAGCCATGAGTGGTGTTTTTATTTAAACTGATTAAGCTCAGTTAATTCAGCTTGAAATTATAATTTATTTAAAATATTATTTGGCCCATGGAAAGAACATTAGAAATCATGCTAGTATTCACTATGAGTATCATAATTTTAATTCCTGCAAAGAAAAAGGAAAAATTTTAATTTAAATCAGTGACCAAAAATATGTCCCCTTGTATAAGAGGAATGAGCAGCCTGTCTACTGGTGCTATTTAGCCAGGGTGGACTCATCATTATAATTTATCGTTTATTACAGACTTTGGACTACACAATACCTTTCACATTTACACAGTCAAGTATTTTGATTACGACAGACCAACTGCAGTGAGCTTTAATCACATTTGACTACTGTTACATTTCAGTAAACTTTCTTAAAATAAGAGAGTTACAAAGTCAAGCATTCAGAAGTCAGGAAATGTTTGAATGAAGGTTGATGGGTGTGCAGATGGTACAGCTTTTATTTGCTTGTTATATATTTTACCTCAGCCATCCCTGCCTTGTTTAGGATCCAGACTGCACTGTATCCAATGAACAGTTTCTTTGCCTAAATTTTTAGTCTTACCTTTCAAGCTGGGGCCCAGACCTCATTTGAGGAACAACCTAAACCTTCATTTGAACAGAAAACTCCTAGTTTTCCCAAACATCACCCCAGCAACTGAGTGAACCAAAGACAACATGTTTTTCTCCTTGATGCCCATGTGCGATACACAAAGGTGTTATCATGACTGTATAGATAGGTAACTTACAGCACAGAAAGATTAAGTTATATTATCAAACATGCTGACATTTGTTAAGTGTTTAATTTGAAGTACCTTTTCAGATGTGATTTCCCACATTAAAATTGTGATAAATAAATAAAACAAACAAAAAACCAAAAAAACCCCCAAAGCATAGGAATTCTAGTTGAATTGCCTACTTATGGTTCAAAATACCTGATCAACAGAAGTGAAACTATGAGCATGGGCCATCTGCTGCTGAGCTAACGACATAGACAACTGTAGAAACAGTTATCTACCTGAACCACCTGTAATGGGTATCACTATTTGTCACCTCAGAAATTGTGCAGTCTCCTGAGTTCAGTACAGGGAGACGACTGTACTTTGGTGGTTCCACCACTGTCCCGCTTGGCATGTTCCCTCCTCTCACCACCTCTGTCATGACTTCATCATCTCAGTCTCTCTCCTTCACTTGAAAAAGTTTAAAGTTCTTATCTTTGGCTTCCAGACCTATCTCTCTTCTCTTCTTTCTTCTTCTAGCAGAACTTGCCACAATACAGCACCCATTTGCTCCTCCCATAAGCCCACGTTCGTCTATTCCTGCTGATCATCATTTTTGCAACCTCTGATCTTACAAGTTATTACCTATTCCTCACTCAGGGGTACATGACTAGTACTATGTTAGAACAAATATAAGATAAATGTTAGTTGTACCACCATCATGTGGACATCCTTAGGCTGAGTGATCAGTTGATCTTATTACTACAAATCTTTTCTGTCACATATGTATATAATAACGTGTGTATATACACATCTGTGAATATATATATATCTTAACATATGTCTGTGATATAGATGAAGTGTGAATATATACAACATTTCAACATTAACATCAACATATCATTTATAACATTAAGTGATAATAAAATTGAAACAACAATTTCTCCATCTATAAATATGTACATCTTGAGATGGATTACACAAACAAGTCAGTCCTGACTGTGAGTGTAACTGGTCATCAGTCCTCACCTGCTGAGGAAGGCTGAGGTGAGGCGGGTTCCACTCTCAGACATCAT